>NC_063353.1:36711588-36835260 GCF_021869965.1 Rhincodon typus
GTCTGGCAGCATCTGTGGAGGAGAAAACAGAGTTAACGTTTCGGGTCACTGGACCCGAAACGTTAACTCTGTTTTCTCCTCCACAGATGCTGCCAGACCTGCTGAGCTTTTCCAGCAACTTTGTTTTTGTATCAATTCACACACCTGTTTTAAATCCTGGATTTTCTTTGTGGTCTTGTCTTTCTTTGAGCTTGAGATCTGCTGGAGAACATCCTCCATGCCACTTTGAAGAAGTCTATCAATTAATTTCTTCAAAAGAGACAGCTGCAAAACAGATCTCGTATTATCAATACAGAATTATAGGCAGCGATGGGTGGAATTTTGTTCACATTCAAAATGTTTGCTTAATTGTAATACAAGTTCTGTTAAACAAAATATTGTAAATATTGTCAAATATTCCTTGGCTGTTGAATTGCTTATGATTCAACTTTATGTTTTCCTTTTAAATAAAATAAACAAATGAATGATGTTAAAGTTTGTACAATGAGATCAAGATTAAGAACCAGGATACAATTCCTATCTTAACAAGTCCTTATGCCAGTCCTTTCATCATTTACCAGTGAGGTCTGGTAGAGAAGGGCAGAGCCTTTAGAACAGCCACAACAGAAAACTCGTCACTTAAAACATTAGTAACGTTGGCAAGATCACACTTCTTGTTTATCTGAAGTTGCTAGCAGAAGGTGG
The DNA here is from genome assembly GCF_021869965.1 of Rhincodon typus. Lineage (NCBI taxonomy): Eukaryota > Metazoa > Chordata > Chondrichthyes > Orectolobiformes > Rhincodontidae > Rhincodon > Rhincodon typus. Next base: position 36,712,273 of record NC_063353.1, read on the forward strand.
TGATAGCCTTCTTCATGAGTCATTGGATAGCCTTGCGGCCGACACCAGACACAGCTAATGAAATAAGAAGTAACATTCAAAAGAAAAGACTTGCATTGATCTGGTGCAGACTTTCGGCAAGATGGAGCAGCGCTGGGGGAACCCAAGTCCCAGAGCAGCGAAACTTACCTTGATGCAGCTGAGTGCCGGTGCGCAGCGGGACTGTTGTTGGACTGGGGTCTGGCGCAGGTAGTCAGACCATGTGCTTAGCTGCTGCTATTTGAAATTCTTTACCAGACTGTAATGGCAATCCTTTAGCTATGTTATAACTATCTTATTTCTGACTTTTTTTTGTCACTAAGTAATGTTACTGCTTTTCCTTTTATTCCTCTTTTGCATCCAAGATTTGTACCTAGGTACTTTTGCCTACAATGGCACCACTAGAAGGCAGCCATTTTGTAAAAACTTTTCACTGTACTTCTATATTGGAGTACACGTGACAATAAAGGATATTCTATTCTATTCTATTCATGATTTTGCAGAGTCCCAAGGAAAATTTAATCACTGTTGCAATTTAGCAAAAGCAGCATCCAATTTGCAAACAACAGTGTGATAATATCCAGGTAATTTGTTATAAGCGACAAAAGCAAAGTACTGCTAATGCCATAAATCTTTCAGAAATAAACACAGAAAGCAGGGTTTGGGCAGGATCTGCAGTGAAAGAAAGGTCCCCTCCTGATGCCAGGTCCCTCCACTGGTTTGAGCCTCTTATCTAAGTCCATTAGAGACCTATCACTGTTGAATATAGCCATGAAACAATAGCCATGAGTTCCCTTTAAAATTTGGGCAATTGGACTCTAATTTTGATCTTGACTTAAGGTTGACTGACAGCCAAAGTTTGTGTTATTACTTGGGATTATGAATACACCATTGTACAAGTTAGTTTGTTGGTATTATTAGTTTGTGATACTAAATCACCTACATACCTTTATTCCATAAATGTCAAAAAGCCTTTCCAAATCCTGAAGATTAAAAAGAAAAAATTAACAAATAAGGATGAATAAGGTTAAAAGTGGAAGAGGTGATACCCTAGGGCAGGTAGGTATATGAAGAAGGATGCAATGCCAATGGACATTTACCACCCTTTCCTTCAATCCTGGAAAACATTAATCTGCAGCATGACTTCTGGTCATTTTATCTCAATAGCAAAGGTATGCAGAAACCAACTGTCATGCCTAGGCCTCTGAGATAAATTAGCTTTTTTTCCATCAGCTAAATGGTACAATTTTAAAGGAGGTTCAGGAACAGAGAATTTATGGGTTCACACATAAGGATGCAGGGGCCTGTGCCCCATCGAGCTGGAAAGTTGGCAACAGGCTAGCAGCACATCTCTTAAGGGAGGTGCCATGCAGGGTAACAGCTGAGGTGGAAGTCCCACCAGCAAGAGTTACAGGACAATCGGAGACCAGCAGTTCTATGTTGCTCAGCAGCACCAGTAACAATGCTTCTAATTCAGGTGCATGACCACAGGATCAACACAAGACCCCAAGTTTCTGGTGAATGATGGCAGGAAGAGCATTGCAGGGTGATAGCTGTTGGAGTGGGGTGGAGGAGGATGTCGGCAGTAGAGACCCAATGCTGGGTCCCTGATAAAGCACTGAATGTCTTTGAATAAGGTGCATCCCTGGCTACTCGCATGGTTTATTTTACATGCTTTCTACAATGCAAGTCTCCTGTCTGTCATTGGGTGACTAAGAGTGGTGGAGGAAAGAACTTATTGTAATATTCTCTCACCTTGATATCAATTTCTTTTCCTTGTGGTCCAGGATCACCCTTAAAAAAATGGTGATAAGTTAGTATGCTTGAGTTACAAGGTGAGATGAATAATCTCAGAGTGAAAGAGAGATCCTCACTCATGCAACGAAGGAACATCAAAAAGAGGCAGGTTTTCCTTTACAATTGGGCCTAAAGTTTAACTTGGATGAAGAGAAAGGAAAACTCTTGTCTGGCAGAGTCACAAACCTGTAACACAAACTGGCTGGCTTTCTTTCAATTGTTTCACTAGAGAGAAAATATTGTAGCTATGTCATATAAATTGTCAAGCCTCAGCTTCAAAGCTTGCATCAAATGCAAAATGGCTCTTCAGGATGGAAGTACCAACTTACTGTAGCCTCGTCTTTTTGGTTCTACTCTATAGACAATGGGTTATTGCTCCACTGACCTTTCATCTCTTGCTCTACCTAAACTCAAAACATGGCATCCTCAATCTTATTTTAGCAAATTACTTGTGTTGTAATCATTTCCCAAGAGTCAAATTTAGCAAAGTAATTTACAACCATTTTGAGTGCATGACCCCTCCCCCTCCCCATTTCTGAAGAAGGGTCCCGACACGAAACATCAGCTTTCCTGTTCCTCTGATGCTGCCTAGCCTACCATGTTCCTCTAGCTCCACACTTTGTTATCCCTGACTCCAGCGTCTGCAGTTCTTGCTATCTCACAGATCTTGTAGTAGCTTTTAAATCCTTTACTCCTATCAAAATCAATATTTCCTTCATGCTTTCTAAACTTCCACATTATATATAACTCCTCTAGGTTCAGAGAGTGGATAGGTCACCTGTCCTTTTCCAGAATATGTAGCCCACTAGTATATCATGAAAGCAGATAGGGATTAACTCACATGTTAATGCGGACCCTTGCTTCTACTGAGACATGTTCACAACTGCACTGCTGAGGTCAGGAACCTACGATCAACATTCTGTGCTGCATTTCCAACTTATTGTATACAAGGATAAGTAGTTAGCTGAAAAGGATCCTCTGTTTCTAAACAGGACTTCTGAAAGTTGTAACTTTTCATTCACTTCAATAAATGGAAGCTCCTATGAATTAATAAAGCGTCTTACTTTTTCACCTTTGAGCCCCCTTTCTCCTTTCTCGCCCTGTAGGTCAAAGCAGACAAATTCAAAGAATTTTAAGTCTGCAAAGATTGCAGTCATCACAATGAGTTTCAACAAAGAATGATTGTACAGGAGTTGTACAGGAATGTGTACTACAGTAAGATTATTGGTAGAACATGGGTTACAGGATTACTGATTAGGGAGTGGGTGTCACAGGAGCCCTACATTACAACAACAGATATTACAAGAGTAATAATGTAAAAAGGAGCTGTGCATTAGAAGAGCATGTCAAAAAGATTACTAGAGCAGATTTTACAGGAATGGTTATTACAGGAGTGTTACAAGAGTCTGTATTATAGGAACAAAGCAGGAGAATTAACCTTCATTCCGTACAAGCCTATAATTCCATGCTATGGGAATCTACTCCACCTCTTACTTGTTAATATTTATCAAGAAACAACACTTTTGTTATTGAGAAGATACTTTGCTTGTTTAGAACAATGTAACTGTGGTGCATCATTTGTTGTATTTGGTAATGGATCAGTACAGAAGGCTATGACTTACTTGTATACCAGGGGGACCAGCAGACAAGGGAACGAATGGTGAATCTGTATAATTGAACCCAGTCTCCTGCAATGACAAGTTGGTCAGTGCCATATGCATTTTTTAACCTGTTGCAGCATCCTCATTAAACTTTAAATAAATCACTCATTCTATTTATCCTCAGTATTCAACCTCTGAATGAGTAAATGCTTCCAAACCATCTTCTCCTCAACGTCTCCACCCTGGCCTATCTGCTGCTCACAAATAGCAATCCAGAGGTAATCATCAACAATAGGCTGGGTGTCCATAATAATCAGAAGTTGGTGCACCCTGGTTTTTCACATACCTCGTTGAAAGGCGAGGGAGCTCCTGGTCCAGGAGGCCCAGGCAAACCAGGTGCACCTTTCTCTCCTTTCATGCCATTCTTGCCCTGAAAAGAGAAAGATCAAGAGGATAACTATTTGAGATCAAGAACACAGTGTTTGATTTCTGAGAGATATTTGTAGTCCCAACAGTCCCGTCCAAAAAAAACGGCCAAATCCAACCAGAGATAACACAGTGTGGAGATGAAGGAACACAGTAGGCCAGGCAGCATCAGCGGAGCAGGAAAGTTGACGTTTTGGATTAGGGCCCTTCTTTAGAAATGGGGATGGGGAAGGGAGCTGGGAAATAAATAGAGAGAGAGGGGTGGGGCTGGGGAAGGTAGGTGGGATAGTAATAGGTGAGTGCAGGTAGGCAGTGGTAGGGATTGGTCAGTGAGGTGGGAGGGGCGGATTGGTGAGAGAGAATATGGACAGGTTGTGTCAAGTCAAGGAGGTGGGGATAAGAGGGAGAGTAGGTCATGGGATGAGGCCGGGGGTGGGGATACTTTAAAAACTGGTGAAATCCACATTTAGGCCATCGGGCTGTAGGCTCCCGAGGTGGAATATGAGGTGTTACTCCTCCAGGTTGTGGGTGTGTCATTGTGACACTGGAGGAGCCCAGGATGGACATGTCACCCAGGGAGCGGGAGGAGGAGTTAAAATGGTTGGCGACCGGAAGGTTTGCAATTTTACATTCACTTCACATCAAGATTGAATATGCTGTGAGATTTTCACCATGTATGAATAAAAAGATTGGACTGATTGTTCAAGAAATTAAGAGATAGCCCATAAAAGATAGGACATAGCGCTGGAGATGTCAGAACTTGCTGTACAATTTACAATGCTCTACCGCCACACAAATATTGGCATACTCTTTTGTCTCTTCTTTCTTCTCACTCCCAATCTAATCTTTATTTCACTTTCCTGACTTCTCTTCTTGTACCTGATTCAACTCCATTTCACCTTTCTCTAACCTACCATTTCTTTCTCAATCAATAATTCTCATTAGTTAGGGAGGTAATACTGAGGGTCCCACCTTTCATTGAGACCCTACAAGTCCTCACTGCACCATCATCATCTCACACTTCCAGCATCTGAAGAGCAGAAAATTTAGAGCTAAAAGATTCAGAGAAAATCTAACTCCGGGTCACAATGTGAGATACCTCATCCAAGCAAGATGTGGCACATGACCTGGATCTTTTGTAAAGCAGCAATCATGGTTACGTTGTTGCCTCACTCCATCTTTTCTTCACCCCAACGCTGCTCCACATTTCTTGCCAGGTCTTCCAAGGCCAGTTTCTCCAGAAATGTTGTACTATCATGGGTGAAGACTGGACATGCCTCCAGTTTATGGCACTATCTGCCATAAAGCAAATTCAAAAGGTCTAGTGGTGAATGTTGGTGGCTAGGTAGGATAGTAGGTAGATGAGGTAAATGGTGAGTAATTGAGGTGTTTGATGGGTTGGTGGCAGGTAGGTAGGTGAGTAATGGGTGAGTAGGGTAATGAGGCCAGGTTGGAAGGAATCTGGAAGTCGTGAGGAGTAGTCAGGTCTTGTCAGGGAAGCTAGTTGGGTGGTTGGTGTTTGCATGACTGGAATGAATCACTGGGTCAGTTTGGCGCGATGGTCAATCTGGATTGTCTGGGATGTGGGGAGGGGAATGGGCAGGTACGAAATCAGTGTGAGTGATTGGAGGGGTTAGTTTTGTAGTTACCCAAGACTACATTTTAAACTAATATTTATTGGGTAACTACTTAGATAAGTACCATGGAACTGCTCTAGTTCAGAGTCAGAGATTTTTATGGAGGGTCCTGGGGAGCAGGAGAATTGCCTGTCTGACTTTCAAACTTCTCAGTCAATTGTGGCAGAGTTGATCGTACCAGGTTAAAATTCTATGCTCAGCTGTCCAGACAGCAGGCAACAAAGTTCGATTTGAATGGAGGCAGCTGATCATTGAAATGTCTAGCTGCCTCCGAGAGAGGTGTGTGCACATGCGAACCAATCTCTGTCCCACTCCCACAGGCTGACTGTCTCCTGGCCTGGGTGGAGACAGGGAGTCTTATTGTGGCAACGATCTGGACCAGAGTGTCTGCAGTTAAAGAAACTGCAAGGTGACTATCTCGTTCATTTATTCCTGGTAATCCACGGACACCTTTCATACCTTGCAGGACAAAAGAAAAATGTAGCTATACCTTTGTGTCAATGATCTCTCACTTAACTGAATGGATGGAAAATGACATATTCCACTGTGAGTGCTTGTTCACTCTATACTCTGCAACTGATGATCCCTTGCCCCCATGCACACTCTGTAGGACAGATACATAGGAAGACACAGCACAGGAGGTATCCATTGGCCAGTGCTACATCTTTGGACGGGTCACACAACTAATCTTGTTTACTCAGCATAGCCTCCTAAATGTGTTTCCTTCAAGTATTTATCCAATCCTGTTCAGTATAACCACGTTCACAATGTAAAACAGGACATTCCACACCTGATGCATTTTGCTAATATGAGGTGACAATAATACTTATCACACAGTCAGCAGTTAGGTTCTGGAATGCACTGTCTAGAAATGTGAGAAAGCAGGTTCAATTCTGGCATTCAGAATAGCATTGGATGATTATTTAAACAGAAACAATGTGCAAGGGTATGGGGAAAAGGCAGGAGATCGTTAGAAAGTTAAATATTACAAATAGTCTCCTCTGCACTGTTGCAATTCTGTGATTTTGTGTTAATGTTCATGTAAGTTCGGTGTAGGGGAGAGATGGGGATAACTATCCACAAATTGGGATAGATTTTAACTTTGTGTGATGGTTGAACACAGGTGGTAGTGGGTCTCCATCCTGTTTCACATCATACTCAAAATATAACCTGGATGGATGTGACTGCCAATTTGTTATCAACCATTTGATGTTACAGCACAAATTCAGTGGTTTAGCAAGCCCAGCTGTTCCATCACATGGGAGACACTGAAAAGACAAGTCCTTTCTTGTAGTCTTACCAATGCCCAGTAGAACTGAAGTGGAAAATCCTTACTTTTACAAAAACAGAAACGCTGGAGAAATTCAACAAGTCTGGCAACAACTGAGGAGAGATAAAGAATTAACTTTTCAGGTCTAGTATGACTTCTTCCTCAGAAGTATCTTACTAGATTCTAACATTAACTCTGTTTGTCTCTCTGCTAATGCTGCCAGAACTGCTGAGTTGCTTCAGCATTTGTGTTTTTATTTCAGATTTCCAGCATCCACAGTATTTTGCTTTTAGCCTTACTTTTACAGTCAATTCCTCATGTGAAAAAGAATAGCATTCCATTTGCGTTCTAATTACTTGCTAAACCTGCATACTACGTTTTTTTGTGACTCATGCACTTGGACACAGATCCCACTGCACTTCAGAATTCTGCAGTGGTTCTCTGTTTAAGTAACACTCCACTTTGTATTGTTCCTGCCGAAGTGAGCTACTTCATGTTTTCCTGCATTTTTGCCCAATCACTTTATCTGTACCACCCTGCAACCTCATTATGTCCTCTTCACAACATGCTTTCCTACTTATCTTTGTGTCATTTCCAAATTTAGCTACCACACCTTAACTTCCCACATCTTAGTCATTAACATAAATTGTAAAAATGTTGAGGGCCCCGCATAAACCCCTTAAGGACCTACTCATCATATCCTGCCAATCAGAAAAAGACTCATTTATGCAAACACTCTGATTTCAGTCAGCCAGCCAACTTTCCACTCGTGCATGAATGTTATCCCCTACATCAATGAGCTGCTACATTTCACAATCACCTTTTATATGGCACCTTGACAGAAGCCTTCTGGAAATTCAAGTTTGGTACATCAAAGTGTTTCCGTCAAACATGATTTCCCTTTCACAAATCCATACTGTCTTTTCCCAATTACCTATATATTTTTTAAATGCACTGTTATAACCTTGTTAGTGATCAAAAGAGGCTGTACTTTCTTGTCAGTCTGCTACTGCATTGAGATACTTGGATCTCTATCTTGCCACAATGCTGCAAGATGCTAGCAAAGTGGGTTCAATTCCCCAACACTGGCTAAGGTTACCATGAAGGATTCTCTTTCACAACCTCTCCCCTCGCCTGAGGTGTGGTGAACCTCAGGTTATACAAGCACCAGTCATCTCTTTCTGATAATACAGCAACCCAGTGGTCTGATCAGTCTTATGGCGACCTTACCTTCAACTTACACAGTAATACTCTCTCAGTCTCAGTAGTACTGTAACTCTCTATTTACAGTGTGATATACTCCAGACTGAACACAGCTCTCTGGTAATGTTTCGATTCTGCTATCATTCGAGTCTTGATCAATGGCTCTCTCTGCTCTGCTGATGTCAGAGTAATATCATTTATATATCATTAACATATTCATTTCCTGTTATTCTACAGTTACCTTAAATCTTCTACCTTTATCTGAATGCACCTCAAGATTTAAAAGTAGTTGATCAGCTCACACTGGAATTGGGATGAATCCTAGCAAGGGGAGGGCAGGTATAAGTATAGAATGCTTTCACTGGCAAACAGCTCATGACAGAAGAAACAACTAACTTTAGGAGTAATGTCATAAAGTTCATTGTTATGCCCCAAGGTTAATCGTTTTGAGATGCAGTCAGCTTACATCTTTTCCAGGTGGTCCACGCTTTCCTTCAGCTCCTGGCTTTCCCTGTAACAGAGAATCAAGTGCACAGTTTGAATATCCTCAAATACCATGAAGAAAAGTGCACATTAATACAAGTGCCATTAAGATCAAAGCACACTGAAGCATTCCAATCATAAAAGGATTCCAGTTGCCCAGGTATGAACACACATTGCAAGGAGAATACAAGAAAAAAAACTGCATTTAGGTAATGCCTTATAGAATCATAGAGCTTAATCAAGTGTGCTGAAGTTGCTTGAGCTTTCCAAGGACTCAAATGGGTAAGGTAGGGAAGCTTGTGATGCATTGGTAGTGCCTCTACCTCTGAGTCAGGACACCCAGATTCAAGTCCCACCTGGTCCAGAGGTGAGAGATAAAATTTCTGAACATGTTGATTCGGAAAATCTCTCTAGTCTGCAGTGTGTAATAATCTCGAAGAACCAGACCAGCAGACCATAAAGGAACCAAACAGGGAAAGAAATGCTGGAATCTACAATATCATTCGTTAAAAACAAAAGACCCCTTTTAAAATCTTTTATAATTTAACAACAGCTGCATGGTGAGAAATGTCTGGAGCCCGGCAAGTGATATGATACAAGTAGATAACATATAGATGTAAATGTATAGAACTATATACAAGTAGAGCAGGGTGTGGTGAATGTACCACAATGGTACTCACGGTAATGCCTGGAACACCAGGGAGACCTGGATGTCCAACAGCTCCAGGGTAACCCTTCTGTCCGAAAAAGACCTGGAAGCAACATTAAAACATGTATCGGCTCCTGACCCCACATAAACAACAATATTTATGACGTAACACACGCCACATTAACATTCATAAGAAATTGAACCACGACAAACTATTCCACCTTTTCTAGAACAGATCAGCCAGAGAACATGGTCTGCACTCCAAAGTCAAAAGAAGGATGAACATGAAAGAAGTCTCAGAGAACAAAATTTCAGTGAGAAAGTTGTCAATCCAAGGAACAGATTAAATATTGAAACACTCAAATAAAAATTACGTAGACTTCCAGAATTTTTTTTTGTGTTACAGGAAATGAATAATTTGTGACAAAACCTGTGATAATAGCAGCATGTTGGAGAGAAGTCAACACTTCTGGTTGAAGATGATTGTAAATACTTCAGCCTAGTCCTTTGCAATCATGTGTCAGGAGCTCCATCACTGGGTTGGTGCAGCGTCCTCCTGTTGTTGGTTCCTTCGTGGTCCACTACCATTCACAACTAGACATGGCAGGATTGCAAATCTGATTCATTGCTTGCATGATCCATCTATCTCTGATGTTTGGCATGCAAGTAGTCCAGTGTAATAGTTTCGCGAGGTTGACAGCTCTTTTTTGGGGATTCTTGATACTGGTCATAGCATGCTGTCTTGTACTATTCATTGGTTATTATGATCAGTCAACATCTCCATTTTTTGCTGTATTGTGCAACCACCAGGATGTTATAGGATGAGCTAGAAGAACCTCGGAGATAGTAAGAACTGCCGATGCTGGAGTCAGTGAGATAACAGCGTGGAGCTGGTTGAACACAGCAGGCCAGGCAGCATCAGAGGAGCAGAAAAGCTGACATTTCGGGTTGGGACCCTTCTTCAGAAATGGGGGAGGGGGAAGGGGGTTCTGAAATAAATAGAGAGAGGAGGTGTGGGGCTGGGGAATGTAGGTGGGATGGTGATAGGTGAGTGCAGGTAGACAGTGGTGGGGATTGGTCAGATATAGAAGAACCTTGGTATTTTTCGCATTCAACATTTCCTCAGTACCCATGAGCAGGCAGCAAAGGATAATTGAATAAAATTGATTACATTGTTTCTTTGGTCTTGTTCTTATCAATGCAGGAACCAGAAACATGCATGCCAGTGCGATATTCAGATCGGAGATGGAGCTATAGTGTCAGCTTCTCAATTTGCAGTCACGTGGTGGACAAGTAGGATTGGAAAAGCGCCTCTTTTGAGATGTACTCTTAACCAACTGTTTTTATGTTGAAATGAGAATCCTATAAGAAGGAAGATTTGCAATCTACATGGCTAAAGATCCAGACTCTCGAAATCGATGGAATAGATTACAACTGAGTAAAGACCATGTCAAGTACAAAAACAGGGGAAACAGTGGTTGGATTGGGAAGATATAAATCAATAAACAGCAGACAGGCAGCTAAAGGTGTTGGCTCTTGCAGCATTTATCAGTAACCATGGTTGATTGATAGAACCTGAACTACCTCGTGTCATATCATTGTGCTGTTTTCCTTAAAAGCAGACTACTATTCTCATACTGGACTGATTCAGTGGTAGCACAGGCTCAATTTACTTGAAGTCTCGAACAGGTTTACTTAAATATAAGTCAATGTATGTACACATCCTTGGTGAAGAATGCCGCTACTTGTCAAATGGTGTTATACTGGTGCTTAACTTTTTAGCACCTTCAACCATTAAAGCAGTAACACAACACCATCAACTTGAAACAAGATCTAAATGTGGTGGAAAACCTCCTATTCCATCTAAGTTTTTACTAAAATTGGGATTCAGAATATTGGAGATTCAGATATATGTTTCACTCAGGAGCAAAAACCAGAATGTTAAAAATTTGAATGTTGTTCTTTTCTTAATAAAAGAATTAATACCAAGTTGTCTGAAGGCAGACTCTAGCAGCTGTTAGTTGGACGTGATTGATTCTCTGTTCCAGCTCACAACTCCAACATCTAACACAAATACCCTTTCCTTTCCATATTAAAGGTGTTAGAAGAACTTACGTTTTGCCCAGCTTCACCTTTCCTTCCAGGCTCACCCTAAATTAATTAAATTAAAAATGTTAAAGTTTTAAAAAGCAGAGTATTTCAGAAATTTGATAACATTCACATTCTTGTGCATAACTGTCAAGCATTTACCTTGTGCCAAACTTTTCTCTTCCTCTCAACAACTTCTAACTCTCGGGAGTATTCAAAGTCTATTCTAGACTTCATTATTTTCACGAGTTGAAGTTCTAATCCCTTTCTGATACTTTTGTCCAGAGTACAAGAAAAATCTACTAATCAGTTGTGGCACTCCTCTTCCTGAATCCAAAGTGTGTACATTCTAGCCGCACGCCAGGAACTTGAGCACAAAAGATAGGCTGGTACCTCAGTACAATACTGAAGGGGTGCAACGCTATCAGGGACGCTGACTTACAGATGAGATATTCAATCAAGCTGCCGTCTCATGATATGTAAAAGATCCCATGATACTACTTAAAAGAGATCAAGGACTTTTCCAAGTGTCCAATATTTATCTCTGAATCAACACTATGTGGTCAATACAGTTTTTGGGATGTTGCTGTGCACAATTTGGCTGCAATGTTTCCTAACTTGCAGCAGTGACAACATGTTCAAGTACTTCATTTGTTGTAACATGCTCTGGAGTATCCCAAGATTCTGAAAGATGCTATATAAATGTAAAATCTACTTTTCAAAAGGAGGACCAAATTACTGTAGGAATTATTATTGGAATCTATACTGAAAACAACAAATGCTGGAGATCACGGGGGGTCAGACACCATCCATGGAGAGAGAGCAAGCTAACATTTCGAGTCTTTCATCAAAGCTGAAGTGAAGTGTGGAGGGGACAGCATTTATGCTATAGTTTTGGTTGGGGAGGGGGGTCAGCGGGGTAGGGATGTAGGGTGCTGGTGGTGAAGAGATGTTGACAGTGATCAGAATGTGAGAATGGCAGAACAATGGCGTGTCTCCTGCCAAACTTGAGAGTACAGTAACTGGGCTGGGTGGAAGGGAGGACATGATAACAAGCTAAAGGGAAGAAATAATTCATTTTTTTTTTATAGTGTTGAACTCAATATTAAGTCCAGAATTGTCTACTCTGGAGATGAGATGTTGTTCCTTGAGTTTGCGCTGTGATTCACTGGAACACAGCAGCATGTCGAGGACAGACATGTAGGCAGGCAAGCAGGACACTGTGTTAAACTGACTGGCTACGAGAAAGTCAGGGTTCTGTTTGCACACAGGCCAGAGGTGTTCTGCAAAGCAGTCACGCAGTCTGTGTTGGTTTCCCCAATGTAGAGTAGGCCACATTGAACACAGAGGATGGTGGGATGAAAGGTGAGAACAAGGGGGACACGATCACGCTGTTGTGAGTGATGGGAAGGGGCATGGGCGGAAGTACAGGTGATGGGTTGAATGTGGTCAAGGGCCCTGTCAACCACAGTGAGCAGGAAACCACGGTCGTGGAAGAAGCAAGCCATGTCAGCAGTGCTGTTTTGTTACCCAAACTATAGCATAAATACTGTCCCATCCACACCTCACTTCAGCTCTGAAGAAGATTCATCTAGACTCTCTCTCCAAGGATGGTGTCTGACTCCCCGTGATCTCCAGCATTTGTTGTTTTCTTTCAAAGGGAACCTGGTTATGAGACCATTTAACATCTGCAATTGTGCCAAAATCAAAAATAGAGACCCTTCCGCTGCAAAACATTTCACTGCATGTTCTCATTTGTTGGATCCCATATCTTCCTGTTCTTCATTTCACTCAAATCCAGATGTCTTCACTACAGATTCTGGTGGAATAAGGGCAACTGGAAGCATAGATAGTAAACCTTGCTTTTTTTTCCACTTCTGAAACTGTATAATTATGTCAATGTTTTTCATACATTCCTTTCCTTGGCAATTGCTATTATTTTCCACAATACCTTTAGCCCAATTGGGAGCATATGGGAGAATCATATATGATGATTTTCTCTAAGTTTAAAAGAGCATTAGTGAGCTAGTCTACTGGGCATATACAGAGCGAATGTGTGCCAAGTGCAGCTTTAAAATTGATGGGTGAATAACAGCACACATCGTGTGCCTGGTTTCTCAATGTGCGTGAAACGGTTCATGAGGTTCCCAGTGGTAACTCAAGCCATATATGAAAATTGGCTCCACATTTTAGAGTGGCTGAGCTATAGGGATTAGGAACATTTAAGATCCATCCTTGCCGTATGTTAAATTAGTTGAGTCAAGGTAGCAGAAAAGGAGCCAATAAATGCCCCCAGTGTGCTGGTGTTAGGAGAAGAAGCTCAGTCAGAATTCACTCTTTTGGTCACTGTTCAGCAACCATTTCCTGAGACACGTAGTGTTAAAATCAGTTAAGAACTAGAAGGTGGTGACTGGGTCTCAGCCATGACAGCACCCACTCCTGTGCCTGGAAAGTAAAATAGCCCATGGGCCTCAGTATCGAGGATCAAACAATGGCCAATTGGGAGACTGCCAGACAAGCACCCACAGAGAGAGACAGAAAGTGGGTTGTTCACCTTGGCATAGAGAAAGTTAAGGAGCAAGTTCAATAAAATAGTTCAAAATTATGAGGGATTTTGAGATAGTAAGGAAGAAGCTGTTTCTATTTGTAAGTGGGTTGGTAACCAAAGATACAGATTTAAGATAATGAACAAAATAATCTGGGTAAGATGTGGTTTCCTTTATGCAGTGAGGTGCTAGTAAAATTGAAGGACAGGTGGATTGAATGGCCTCCCTCTTTTCTGCATAACTCTGTGCAGCTGAACAAGCTGTCAGATGAGTAGGGTAGGATCTCACATTGTTGAGAATTTAAGTGGAGATTTAGTTGGATGCATGGTATAACCGTGGATCTCTTAACAAAATGCACCTCGTTCATACATTGGAAAAAATTTGGAACTTACCTTCTCTCCCTTCAGACCTCTATTTTTCTGATCACCTTGCTGGAAAATAAACACATTCGGTTCTGATCGAGTTTCCATGATTCAGTATTCAGCAATTTTTCTCTCAGGGATCTAATGAAAGGTCATTAACATGAAATGTTAACTCTGTTTTTCCTCTCTACAGCTGCTGTCAGGCCTGCTTGGTCTTTGCAGTATTTTCCGCTTATATTCCAGATTTGCAGCATTTGTGGTATTTTGCTCTAATGTGAAAGTAAGTTGTATAACAAAAAATGTGTATGGGGACTGGCAACTGCCGCAGTTTCTTCACACTGGGAAAGTCCAATCTAGAGAAAATATAAGATTATAAGAAATATAAAGCTAAAGACAGTCTTAACTTACCATTCTGTTACCAGGAGGTCCTGCTGGACCCTAGAACATAAGATGATAACCATTATATGTTATAAAAGAGCCTAGAAACAAATGGTTTCATATATAGATATTAGGGCAGATCTAGTAGAACCTACACTCAAACCACAGATGTATTTAAGGGGAAGCTAGATGAAAACAAAGGAGAAATTAATACAAATTCACACTGTTACAGTCAGATGAAGAGGAGTGGGAGGACGCTCATGTAGACCATAAATGCTGGAACGGACTAGTTAGACTAAATAGCCTCATTCTTTCCTTAGAAGCAACACTAAGTAGATTCTTCTGAAATATAACTGTGAATTTTGTTAAGTTTAAAAATGATAAAATGTTAACAGATTTAAAATTGTTCTAATGTCTTTGTAGACTCCCTCTACCCACCCCACACCTAATGCTGCTTCCCGTTTTATTTCCTCCCTTGTAACCTCCCTGTCTCTTCTACGTTCCAAAGAGCCTCCGTCTTTTTCCCAATCCCCTTCCAGATTCCCTCTATCTACCCCCAAAACCACCTTCTTCAACCAGCCAACTTACAATCTCCCAGTCTCCCCTCCCCCTACCGTAGCCTCTAAGGTGCTGATCCTACAGCCATACCTTCACATTTTGCCTAAATATTAGATACTGTTTTCCATTTATCCTTTCCTTTGTTTACAGGGTGATGAAAGTGCTGTTAACTGACAATATTTTCTAAAGTTTCCCAACTGGCCACATTTATAGCATGTAGCCTTTGCTGGATTTTTTTTTTGTGACTTTGTTTACAGACTCATCTTTTACAACCTAATATGGTCAATGATATTGATTCCTGTTCATTTGGTGGGCTTCCAAGAAGGCGATAGGGCCATCTGGGGTTTACCCATTCAACTGTGTCAGAAGAATCCCCAATGTTACCTTATAGCACTGATAAATGTTGAAACCTGATTTCTGTGTATTGAATTGGATTACCTGTTGCGATGCAAAATCCTCCTTGGGCTAAAAAAAACTGATAATTTCTCATTTTTAATACCCACCACTAGACAGTCTTTAACTAATTCACCCTTCATCTTTCAATACTCAATAACTGCAATTCCTGCTAATTGATATAAATCAATTACAAAAGCTTGTGTTGATCTTCTCATGGCTGAATTTCACCCATTCTATAATTACAGTTCTTTTGGGCTTAAAGTACATTTTGAATGCTTGAATCCATACATCATACACTGGGACACATTTTATTTTACTAGAAAAGCATTGCCATTGGACCTACAGTGTATAAAAATGTGCTGACTTGACAGTGCTGCTCCTTTGCAAGTTGTTCTATTGCTTCGAAATGACCACTTCCGCAGCTCCCAGTTCAGGTCTCATTCGGACACTTTTGGGTTATCAAATGTTGAGGGAATGTAAAGTCTTTACTGGTGCTGCCAGTCTTATGGACTATCACATTTAACTGATCTGAGTGATTGCTTCTGTTTTTTTTCCCTTTCTACTGTTGAAGTGTTCAAATTGTATGTTTTCCCTCTCAGAGTATTTTTGGTTTATGGCTACACTTTGCAATCTGAGGATTTTCACCCACCCTTGAGTCTTTGCACATTGTAGCTCTGTAATCAAAGCCTTCCAAGGTTTTTGACTACCTTCAGAATCTTCTCTTTTCCAACTATTTTTTTTACTCAATGTCTTCCAAAGCCCAGTCCTGCTTTCTGAAGAATTCTGATTTCTGAAGAACGATTTCTGAAGAAGGGTCTAGGCCCGAAACGTCAGCCTTCCTGCTCCTCTGATGCTGCTTGGCCTGCTGTGTTCATCCAGCTCTACACCTTGTTATCTCATATTCTCCAGCATCTGCAGTTCCTACTATCTCTGCTTTCATAAACTTCTCTTTTCAGCTGTGTTCTTTGATCACTGTTATAATTGCAGACACTGGATCGGGAGGTTTTTCCCTTCGTTGCCACCCTGTTTTGCTTTAAGCCAACACCGCGGCCACCCGTATTTGGATATCGATGCGGAGTATTTCAGGCTGTAAGTGCCTTGTCACAGACACTATCCCTGAGGCTACTTGTTCTTTATCTGTAAGCAAGGCTATTCAACACCTTATGTACTATAACACTCATTTTATTTACACTTGTACATGAAAATAAAAGAACATAAGAACTCGGGACAGGAGTGGGCAATTTAGCTTGTCAAGCCTGCTCTCCAATTAAACATGATCATGGTTGATCTCAGCTCAACCTTAACTCCTGGTTTTCTGCCCACTCTCATAACCCTTCAACCCATTACTAATTAAAAATCTCTATCTCCTCATTAAATTTACTCAATGTCCCAGCATCTACTGCACCCTGGAGTAGTGAATTCCACAGATTCATGATTATCAGAGAAGTAATTCCTCCTAACTTCTGTTCTAAATCTGCCACCCCTCATCCTAAAACCTCTCATTCTAGATGGCCCCACATGAAGAAACATCCTTTCTACATCTACATTGTCAATCCCATTTGGCATCTTATATACCTGGAATAGATCTCTTATTCTTCTAAACTTCAGGAAGTATAGGTCTAAACTGCACAATCTGTCTTCATTGGACAAATCCTTTATCGCTGGAATCATTCTCGTGAACATAGTAGGTGATAAAATACAGCTCTCTAGTGTACTGTTTAAGACCTGTCTCTTAGTACTCATTCTAGACTGGTACTTTCTGTCTTACTCATATCAGATTCATGTGATCAGTCACATCATACGATTTACATGAAATCACTAAATCACACTATCCACCACCTTGCACTCTCTCCACTACCAGTGTAGCTGCTGTGTTAATCATACAGTATTACTCTGTAACAACGTGCCAGAGCTTCTTTAGTACCATCTCCCAAACTCACAAACTCTTGTATTCTGAAGTGCAAGGGCAGGAATTGCATGGAACATCACATCACCTCGAAGTTTCAAGTGGTATGTCATGCTGACTTTCAGATATTTTTAATCAAACTGTTCAAAGATTTTATAACACACCTCTGCAACAGGTGAGACTGGAACCTGACCTCCTGGTTAAGAAGTGGGGATATTACTATTGTGCCATGTGACCCTTTTAGCTGATGTTCTTTCAATTTTTTTCTTTTCTTTCTTTCCTTTTCTCTCCATAGGGCCAATAATGCCTTTTATTTTCCCTTTTTTCCCCCAAAATCACCTGTAGCTATCTAATTTTTTTTGTTATAGTGAGACTACTGGAGTTCTTTCACCATTATTGGCTCAATAAACAGCAAGTGTGAGTGTTAACTGCATGGACTATAATGGTTAAAAGAACAAGGCCCAACCTCACTTTCTCAATGGGCAATAAAGTCTAAACCATAAATACTGACTTTGCTAGCATCACACAGACACTGAAAATGAATAAACAGATAACTGCTTTCCCATTTATGTTGGGTGGACAGTCTTGAAATTGGATGCACTGCATTACAAGTAAATTAAGGGGTCTAATGGAATATTGGAGAACAGTCACAGCCTCCTGAACTATACTGAGGCACATGTGAAAATATGACATTCAGGAATAATTATGTAATCCACTCACCCTTGGTCCAGGGGGACCTGCGATACCAGGATCACCTCGGTCTCCCTTTTGACCCCATTCCCCAGGAAGTCCTGTATCACCCTTAAGCGCAATAAGATGTGGATTAGCTTCATTTTAACCGAAGACTGCATTATTACGTCTTATATATAATATGGTCAATAAATTGTCATTTGGTTATACAGAACCTGATTATTTATGAAAAAAGATATCTTGTTGAAGCACTTCACGTTCCTTTCATTGAATCAATTCACAAGAATACCCCTGTATGGGGAAACTGAAATTTACATTGTATGAGAAGAGGGTGCTGATCAGTTAGCACGTGGATTCTCATTTGCAGAGGGATTACCATGGAGAATGTACCAGTTAATTATGACCAACCATTGATTGCCAAACTACATTTAAATATTAAACCAGATTCTGATGGTCAAGAACCTATTTTGAGCCTGAACCAGGCACAATTTGTGCACATGTTCTTCTTACCTGAAAGAAGAGGGGCCTGTGTAATAATATACATAGCTTCCAGTACGCACAATTCAACACACTGTAAGCCCAAATAACAATCCTAAATGGTTGTCAGCAAAATTCTTCGCACCCTCAGGGTATCCAGCAAATCTTGCCCAATTGCAAAATCACATCCAATGTTGGACACTGTGTAGTGAGTTTTGCAAACATAGACTGGTCAGGTATGATCAGTACTTTGTTTGCTATGGATAGTTTAAGGGATAGGTTGTTAGATATGATGTGCCAGTCTTTGGGATGTATGCCCACATACCAGGAATCGCACTGGCACTGAAATTCATATATCACACTATCCATTTGCATTATAAGCGAAACACCTGTTTTGCAGGATCTTGCTTGTGGTGAACACTACACTTGTTGCTACTGCATAGTACCAATGTGACACATCTATCTTCAGCTGTTGCTCAAACTTTTGTAATAACTTAGCCTGCCAGGGTGAATTGAGGTAGACAGGCATTTTTCAAGACCAAAAATGACAGCCTTAGGTACGTTTGTGAATTTGCAAGGTATACAATGGAAAATGTTCTGATCAGAGTAACCATTATCGCATAGGATTATCCTATTCACAGGCAGTAAGGTACTGACTGTACCTAACAAAACCTGGGTTTGAAAAACTCACAACATAGTGCCCAGAATTAGATGCAATTAAATAACATTTGCTGGATAATTCCGAGTGTGCAAAGAATGATGTTGACAACCGAGCTGGATAGATAGTTGAGCTTGCAGTGTGGTACGTTTGTGTGCACTGCAAGCTATGAATATTAATGCATAGGGCCCTTCTTTTGCATAGAAAGAACACATCCATGCATTACACCTATTCCCACTCAATTTAATAGGTGACAGCCATTTGCGAGCTTATTTCTCAGGGCAATACCTTGACCCAATTTGAGTTGATCTGCTTGTTTTGATTTAAAGTAAGCTTAGTTGTCAGTCATCATTAACTGGTGCATTCTCCATGGCAATGCCTCTACCTATCAGCTTGCCAACCAATCAACATTCTACTCTTATATCACATAATGGTGGCTTCTCCTTTCCTTGAAATTCTTAGTATTCTTGCAAAGTGTTCTGCTTAATGCAAGACAAAAAATTTTGACAAAGTGTGTCTTTTTCAGCAATGTTCATGTATTGTCTATACTGATGTCACTGAAATAAGATCTAGAAGGGAAGTGAGGAGAATGTTTGACTTAGTTGTTGGGATATGGAACTCTTTACGTGGAAAGCTGCTACCAGCTTATTTCAGAAATGATTTTCGGATGGCGTTGGAGGTAGCTGAAGGTGAGTATTTTACAGGATTATAAACAAAAAGCAATTGTTGCTTTTATTTTCAAAACAATTCAATTTTTTGAACTGCCAGCACAGCATGACAGGCCAAATGGTCCATTTCAGGTCTGTGAGATTCACTGATTCTATGTCAGTCAGGAAGGACCCACATGTGATTCCTGAATTAGTTTATCTATGTCTGGGCCAGTGTGAAGGACTAGTCTCAATATGAGGGATTGTTCTCTAAATTAATGGACAATCCAACTCCCATTCATCACCATGCACGATGTGGCACAAAACAGTTCTGACATTCCTTGCCCACCACAGGGTTATGAATTATACAAAGATTTACATTAAAAGGCTACTTCCCTTTTACCTTTTCACCTTTAATAACAATGCTATTGTTTTTGAAGGTCGCCTGAAATGTGAATGAGACAGTCAAGAAATTAGTTACCAATGAACAGAAGGCACTTCAGAATCAAAACTGGAATGAAGGCAAAACTACAAAAAAAGATTTACACAAGGAACAGGGTCAAACACACAAGAGGGAAGATGAACACACCACTTCAATGTAAACACCATTACTCAGAAAGTAACATGGGATTATGTAGAATTTGCAGCACAGAAACAATTCCCAGTTGTTCCATTCGAGTGATTATGCTCCACACAAGCTTCCTTCCACCCACCTTCATCAAACTCTGTCAGCATACCTTGCTGTTTCTTTTTCCCTCATGCACCTATGTAGTTTCCCTTTAAATATACTGTGCAACTTACCAGCACAAGTCTCGGTGGTAGTAAACTCCATATTCAAATCACTCCATAGATAAAGAAGTTTCTGCTGAACTCTGAATTCTTTACTGGATTTATTAGTGACATATTTCTGTCCATTAGTTTTGGATCTGCTACAAGTGGAAACATTGGGTTATTATTTCCAGACCCGTAGCATCTGGTTTAGGGGCACAAGTGCTTGCAAAATGGTGGACAGAGGCAGTATGAGGGGAGCCTGATATCTTCCTACCACTATGCCGTATTGCCACTGGTAGGAAATTTGGCAGCTAATTGAGCCACTTAAGTGATCAGTTAGAGACTACTTCCTGTCCCTATAAGCATTTTTCCCAGGTCAGGATGGTGTTCTGCTACATGGGGAGATGAGCCAAGTAAACAAAGTAAAGTCTCTCAGGGAGTTCTGGTGAGGCCAACATCTCAGAATCCCTACAGTGCAGAAGCAGGCCATTCAGCCCATCGAGTCCACACCGACCCTCCAAAGAGCAGCCTACGCAGACCCCACCCTCTTATCCTATCCCTGCATTTCCCATGGCTAATCCACCTAGGCTGCACATCCCTGGACACCATGGACAATTTAGCATGGCCAATCCACCCTAACCTGCACACCTTTGGACTGTGGGAGGAAACCCATGCAAACAAGGGCAAAATGTGCAAACTCCACACAAACAGTCACCTGAGGGTGGAACCGAACCTGGGTCCCTGGCGCTGTGAGGCAGCAGTGCTAACCACTGAGCCACCATGCTGCCCCTCCTAATGTCCTTTATGACCACTTTATGACTCATGGAGGGGTGCCCCTGTGCCAATCGCCACCCTCATAGCAAAGATGTGCAATATGACACCAGCTCCCCATCCCAACTGCCAAAGCTTTGCTGCAGTTTCTTCCAACTATTAATGTGCTCTCTCCATCATGTTGCACATGCAGCAATGACCTCTATTAAATGGTGGCATTGCTTAGGTTTCTGAGCTGCTAGCCCTGTGATTTGGCCAGAGGTGTCAGAGTGCTGCTGTCCTTAATCGAATAGTGGCCCTAGAAACAGCCTCTTAATTGGCAATTTCCTCCCAGAATCCTGCCACTGGCTGAAATGGTGCTGCCTCAGGATTCCACCATCACTAACAAAGTTTGAGTACATCTTCTTAACATTTACCATATAAATGCCTTTCTTTTTATTAAGGCCTCTTAGCCTTCTCTTTTCTGGAAAATAGAGCCCCGCACCTCTTCTATTTTTTCTGATAGTTGCACCATCTCGGACCTCGAAATCTGGTGAGTACACACACTGTCTAGGAAATGGACTTTGTCAATAAAATTTAAGGTAGAACTTGGGAAAGAATGCAACAGAGAAATACAGGTGCCAATGCAATCTACGGTGTTTTATGATCCCACCCAATGTTCTCTCCCAGTCACTACCATCTTTTTGGTTCCGCTATGCTGATGAGTGTCATACTGCTGACTGATTACGCTACTACCTAATTACATATACTGAGACATTCCTGGATCGCTGTTGTCTCCCAGAAAGTGGTGAGCCCTTGGTCTATACATCTAGATTTATTCATTAATTTTTTTATACAAAAACTTACACTCGATCCAGGTTGCCCAGGCAGTCCTGGTCTTCCCTGTAATGATACAAATTCCATTTAGTACACAAGTGACAAATATATTAACTTTAGCTTTGTCCATCTAGCTTAGAGTGGATCCAGAAGGAAATAATGCTTGTAAAGAACCTACTGTGTCTCCTTTCTGTCCCTTTGGACCAATTGCTCCCTGAAATAAAAAGGAATAGTCATTGATTATTATTTGAAATATAATGGATTCTTTAATTCCTTGCTGTTACCTGGGGTGAAAGTTCTGCTGCCCAACACACTAGTGCATATCAGGACCACATACCATTTCATTGCACGTTCCCCAAACTACCGTACTCCATCCTTTCAAATTATTGCTCACAAAATCGCAGCATGAAAGATGGTAATTTTACCACACATACTCCCAATGCTCACCAAGGAGTGTGGCAGGAGAATTTTTACACCATTATGCCCAACAATTGAGTATTTTGCAAATCTCTTAATCAGAGAATCTTTCAGCACAATTAGTGGGGGAGGTCAATTTGCCCCATTGTATCTGTGCTGACCCTTTGAACGGTCTACGTTGCCTTAATTCTTAGACTGTCCCAAGGAATTTTGGTTTCCCGAGGCTAACCACCTTTAAATGGTTTCATCTAATACTGTACAAAGCTGGAGCAAATATTCACATTACCAGAACAGCCAACATCTCTACATCACCGAGGCCAGGCACCAACTCTCCGACACCTCCTCCTACCGCCTCCTTGATCATGACCCCACCCCCGACCACCAAAACATCATCTCCCAAACCATCCACAACCTCATCACCTCAGGTGGCCTCCCAGCCACAGCCTCCAACCTCATCGTTCCCCAACCCCGCACCGCCCGTTTCTATCTCCTTCCCAAAATGCACAAACCTGACAGCCCTGGTCGACCCACTGTCTCCGCCTGCTCCTGCCCCACCGAACTCATCTCCACTTATCTCGACTCCATTTTCTCCCCCTTGGTCCAGCAACTCCCCACCTACGTCCGTGACACCACCCACGCCCTCGACCTCCTCCAAAACTTCCGATTCCCTGATCCCCAACACCTCATCTTTACCATGGATGTCCAGTCCTTATACACTTGCATTCCCTAAAGGCCCTCCGCTTCTTCCTGTCCAGCAGGCCCGACCAGTCCCCCTCCACTGACACCCTCATCCGCTTAGCTGTACTCGTCCTCACCCTTAACAACTTCTCCTTCAATTCCTCCCACTTCCTACAGACAAAGTGGGTGGCCATGGGTACCCGCATGGGCCCAAACTATGCCTGCCTCTTTGCAGGATACGTGGAACAATCCCTCTTCCGAAGTTACACTGGCCCTAACCCCCACCTCTTCCTCCGTTACATGGATGACAGTATCGGCGCCGCCTCATGCTCCCACGAGGAGCTCGAAAAGTTCATCCACTTCAATAAGACCTTCCACCCCAACCTTAAGTTCACCTGGACCATCTCTGATACCTCTCTCTCCTTCCTGGACCTCTCTATTTCCATCTCTGGCAAACACCTGGACACCGATATCCATTTCAAGCCTACTGACTCCCACAGCTACCTAGAATACACCTTGTCACACCCACCTTCCTGCAAAAAGGCCATCCCCTATTCCCAATTCCTTCGCCTCTGCTGCATCTGCTCCTGAGATGAGGCATTCCACTCCCAGACATCCCAGATGTCCTTGTTTTTCAAGGAACGCAACTTCTCCTCCACAGTGGTCGGAAACGCCCTCGACCATGTCTCTCGCATTTCCCACAACTCATCCCTCACACCCCCTCCCCGCAATAACAACCAAAACAGAATCCCCCTCCTCCTCATGTACCACCCCACCAACCTCCGGATCCAACGCATCATCCTCTGACACTTCTGCCATCTGCAATCCAACCCCACTACCAAAGACATTTTTCCCTCCCCACCCTTATCTGCTTTCCGGAGGGACCACTCTCTGTGACTCCCTTGTCTGCTCCACACTCCCCACCACACCCGGCACTTTTCCCTGCAACCGCAGGAAGTGCTACACCTGCCCCTACACCTCCCCCATCCCAGGCCCTAAGAAGACTTTCCACATCAAACAGATGTTCACCTGCACATCTGCTAATGTGGTATGCAGTATCTGCTGTTCCTGTTGTGGCCTCCTCTACATGGGGAAACCAAACGGAGGATTGGGGACTGCTTTGTGGAACACCTACGATCGGTTCGCAACAAACAACTGCACCTCCCAGTCGCGAACCATTTCAAATCCTCCTCTCACTCCTTGAACGAAATGTCCATCCTGGGCCTCCTGCAGTGCCACAACGATGCCACCTGAAGGTTGCAGGAACAGCATCTCATATTTCGCTTGGGAACCCTGCAGCCCAATGGTATCAATGTGGACTTCACAAGCTTCAAAATCTCCCCTCCCCGACCGCATCCCAAAACCAGCCCAGCTCATACCCGCCTTCCTAACCTGTCCTCCCACCTATCCACTCCTCCCACCTCAAGCCCCACCCCCACCTCCTACCTAGTAGCCTCATCCCGCCTCGTTGACCTGTCCATCCTCCCTGGACCAACCTATCTGCTCCCTAACTCACATTTACTGGCTCCAAACCCGCCTCCTTGACCTGTCTGTCTTCTCTCCACCTACCTATTCCTTTATCCATCTTCTATCTGCCGCCCCCGTTCTCTCTATTTATTTCAGAATCCCCTTCCCCTCCCCCATTTCTGAAGAAGGGTCTAGACCCAAAACGTCAGCTTTCCTGCTCCTCTGATCCCGCCTGGCCTGCTGTATTCATCCAGCTCTACACCTTGTTATCTCAACATCATGAATTGTTGTTTCTTTGTAATATCTGGAGTTTAATGTCTGCTTTCTGAGGAACTAGTCCCAAAGAATACAAGGTTGAAAGGAGCAAGTAAGATGGAGTATCCGGGTCCAGAAACAACGCCCAGGGAGGTTTAAGGCTGGCCTGAAATTGGACCTTGATCTTATGATTAGCAAAGCAGTTTGAATGAATTCTTGAAGATTGGAGATTTCCATGCCGATCAGAAAGTGAAAAGATTCTTTATTAACCAATTTGATAATCCTTGACTGTCAGCCTTTTTCACCATTTCTAACATTTTTATCACTGGTAAATAGAACTGTTCCAAGTAAGTAAATTAAAGGCTAAATTGTATCTGGTGTCCCAATGATTCGTGTCTCCAGCTGGAGATTATTGGAAAATTCTCAGAGGACGGTCTTTGGTCTTTGGCCATCTAATTTGAAACTCATGTAAAATTTTCAGGATGGGCTGCAGTTTAGGCCATTAAAATAAAGAGTCCCACCAATTTAGCAATAGGGCCAGGGTCTGTACAGATCGAGGACAGAATATCCCACTCCTGAAGTAGTATGTTTTGCACAGGTTTTCTGCAACAAACTAACCATAACACATTTTAATTACTATGCTATTAAGTCAGAAGTTATGCGTTTCCTACAACTGAAGATTGTATTCCAAATTACAAAATATTTGTAGTTTAAAAACAGGCCAGTCACAATTGGCTCAGGTTGGCTTGCATTCATAAAAGGCTCTTCCCATTACCATTCATTTAATCCTATCAGTATTGTCTTTGATTCCTTTCTTTCTCATTTGTTTAACTGGCTTCTCCATAAAATTACACTATTCATCTCAACTACACTTTAGGGTAATAAGTTCCACATCCAAACGACTTTCTGGGTAAAGATAATTCTCCAGAATTCCCTAATAAGTTTCATAGTGATCATCTTATAGTTATAGTGGCCTGGTTCAAAGGTCCCAAAGCTAAATGAAAAACAGTCAGAGACAAGTTTGTTGAAAAGTTCACAAGTTCCTGTTTGTTGAAAAAAATAAATAGGGATCTGTTCATTACATATAGTTTTTAATAGGAATGTTTTTAAAATTGAGTACAATGGGCTATATTTTAACATCGCAATGCTGTGTAAACACATATTGGAGACTGTACATATTGAAGCAGGGGAAACTTAAGTTCAAATTTCCCACCTGATTCTCCTATTTTAATTGTCATGGAAATTTTAGAAGTGGAAAGCTAACTGTCAGTCACATTGTTGATAGGCTCAGCCTTGATCAGTTATGAATTTCCCAGAGATAGGTATCTTTAGCAAAGTGACATAAGACCATAAGATACAGGAGCAGAAATTAGGCCATTCGGCCCATTGAGTCTGCTCAGCCATTCAATCATGGCTGCTAAGTTCCTCAACCCCATTCTCCCACTTTCTCCCCGTAACCCTGATCCCCTTGATAATCAAGAACCTATCTACCTCAGTCTTAAATGTACTCAATGACCTGGCCTCCACAGCGTTCTGTGGTAGTGAATTCCATAGATTCACCACTCTCTGGCTGAAGAAGTTTCTCCTTATCTCCGTTCTAAAAGGTCTTCCCTTTATTCTGAGGCTGTGCCCTCGGGTCCTAGTCTCATCTATGTGAAGCATGTCTATTTATTTAATTTGTGAAGCTTAGGAGAAACATCTAATGGAGTTGTAAACATTTTGACCAGTAAACTTAAAAACTCGTCAAATTGTAACGCCATAATGTAATGGCGTATGATAATTTATGTGTTTTTTTTTAAATGCAGTAATTGATTGTAGGGCTTGGTCTTCAAAAGGTAAGAGGCCATTAAATCAACTGGCATTGTGTCAGTGTCCACATGCATCAGAGTGTTTTACCCAATGAATTAAAAGGTTCTCCTGCATTAAACACTATTGTAAATTATTTTTATTGTGTCCTCTGGACACTGTTTTGATTTTTATACTCAGTTAAAGTTTACACATCTACTGAGTCTTCAAAAAACTGAACAGATGCTAGACTTCTTTGATTGCACAATCATCTCTTGACCCTTTGGATAAAACTGACTGCATGTCTGGCCATTTGGTCAGGTGACTTCAAAAACTCTATTGTGCTGAGCTCTAGAGGGCTTGCTTAAATCGGTTTGCAATAGAATCTTATTATGAATGTAGCACTGACTTCGAAACCTCAGCAAAAAAATTTAGTTCAGCAGGGGTTGTTTACATAGCTGTAAAGGAGACTGTGAGCTTTGGTCGATTGGCAGTTTTATGAGAAGTTAATTGCATTAATGTTTAACTGAAGAAGTGTTTGAATGCAATCAGAGATAGTAGGAACTGCAGATGCTGGAAAATCTGAGATAACAAGGTGTAGAGCTGGATGAACACAGCAGGCCAAGCATCCTGCTCCTATGATGCTGCTTGGCCTGCTGTGTTCATCCAGCTGTACACCTTGTTATCTCTTTGAATGCAATCGGTTTATTTTGACAGATTTATGACCCCTTGACAGGGGTCTAGCATAGTTAAAATGGCAGTATGTTTGATTAACATTTGTATGAGCTTCCAAAAGGAACAGTATTTTTTCCAAGGGGAATATGAACAGAGTTTTGTTTTATATTTTTATGAGTGCTTCAAAGACTTTCCAATAAGGGCTCATGAAATTCTGTTCATAGTAGATATTGGGCAAGTATGTATGTAAGTGACATGAGGGGCATGGAGGCAGCATGTGAGGTTCGAGCAGGCATCTGGTATGGAGGGGAATAGGAGATACAAGAGGCTGTGGAGGCAGGATGTCAGGCAATGACTAGAGGGCCCAATAGTCATCTACAGAATTGGGCTGACATCCCAGTGAATGGAAACTTCTGACTTGCCAGACCTGCCACCTGCCTGCCTGTTTCCATTTCAGGAGGCATGGCTCCAACACCGTTTGGACTCTGGTGGGGAAAGTAATATATGTGACATGTTTCATTCAGAAACAGGTCATTGGAAATTGCATGACTCATTATTCCTGAACCAATGATGAAAATTCAGCCAATTAACTCTATTTGCCTTTTATTTTTAAGCTTGCCTCTTTCTTTCCAGTTTCTATATTCCATTATCTTCCACATTCAACAAAAGCATACCATTACCAGTTCATTACTAGCTAAGATTAATTGGAAATCCTGCAAGGTCGCACCAAGTCGGGGAGATAGGAGGAGATAGTCTCTGATAGCAATGTAAATCAGAGACCCTGAAAATGGATTCAACACTCACCATGTCTGATGGAATTTTAATTCAATTAATTCATAAGATTATGGAATGGCATGCTATCTCAGTAATGGGGCCATTAAACCAGCATTGACAGTTGTCTCATCTTTTTTATTAATGTTCATTTGGAAAGGAAATTTACTGTCCTTACCTGGTCTGGCCTATACTTTTAAAAATTCTCAAGGACAATTAGAAATAGACCAGAAAATATAGTCCTTACGAAGAACACCCACAAAAAAAACTCTACCCATGATGAGGCGAATTGGTGATTATAAACACATCAGCAGCTTTATGATTTTACTGCAGCTGACAGAGGAAAACGTTCTCTTCATGTTTGACATTGATTTTAATTGGTCTCATATCTTTTATTGTGAAACAAACAGGAGAGAGTTTCACAAGGTTCTTCCAACCTCTTTTGTAACTTTTGTAGAGGATTAATGGAAAGCATGGAGAAGTGGTATAAGAAGCTATTTGTAACCGTTCTGACCATTTTCCAGGAGTACTGCATATTTTCTGCCAGAGAAACTCTATTTATGTTCAAAGGAGGGATGAACTTATGGTTTTTTGCATTTGTTCAGATAGCATACTCCCGTTTTGCCTCTTCATACTAGGTATCAGACCAGCCCCAGCAGAATATTTATTATCGGCTGGTTTTTAAAGTGATATTTCAAAATGTCTTCAAACCTATCAATGGAAAAATGTCATGGTGATGCGACATTTAGGTACTGTCACATATATTTTGTTACAGAATAGTGAGAAGTGTTGTAAAGTGCCACCATTATCTGGCACCATCTTAAACCACAGAAAAATAAACTAAAATATTTAACACAAAGGCAGAAAATACAGAAATAAAGAGATGGAGTTCAACTTTGCAGTCCTTGTTAAATGCTCTGCCATGGGCCACGTGGCCAACCACAAGTGCCCGTTCACTGCACCATCACCACTGGAACAAGAGTTGCCACACTTTGGCACCACCTCGTCTCCAATGACGCACCTGCCACTATGAGTCCTCGTCAGTGCAGACACCACTGATGCCACCAGGTACTGCACTGGCCCAAACTCGCCATCACGAGTCTCATCGATGCAGCTGCTGGATCTCGTACTGGGCCCAAACTCAGCTCCGCCGCTGCCTCCATGAATCTGCCCTGGCCAGCAATCAAAACTCCCTTCTGCCGCAGCAGGCATAAGTTGCGCTAGAACTGCTTCCTCGATGCAGAAGTGCTGGGCTCACTCACTGCTGCCAATGCTGTCGCCTGACTGAGCTCTACAATAACAGTTAAGGAAAGGAAAAAGGGAGGGGGCGGAAAAAAACAAGAGAAAGAAAGAAAAGAAACTAAAAGAAAAGTGGATGGAGCGGATGACCCCTGGGCCCAGGCACCCTACTCTGCTGCCATCTTACTAGATACTGCTGTACTGAAGTGGAGGTTAAGATGGAGCAATTAGGCCTGAGTCTGCAGCTCAAATGAGTGAACTTTATAGATGAGATGTTCTAGTAATCAACTCCAGATTCAACTAGTTGCTAAGCAAGCACTCCTCAGCATCTGGAGCAATAGGTTACTTTCACAGTACTCTTATTCTTCCTCTGATCAGGAAGGAGTACACTTTAAAAACATTTAGGACTTACTATCTCTCCAGGGTTTCCAGAATCTCCTTTGTGTCCCTTTTCTCCAGGCCGGCCTGGCAAGCCCAAGGGTCCCTGCAAAATAGTTGAAGAATATGCAAAAAAAAAAGAAATTAACAGGCGTTTCTGGTTTTATTTTTGCAATTACTGTATCTTCCATTCATATTTTCCATACCCATGGTTCCTACTGACTCCTCCTGAGCCTGCGAGAATCACTCATAGCGAACTGAGCTGGGGGGACTTGTTTAAAAAAAGTCGTCAGGCCTTACTGTGAGAAATTGGCTGTCGGAAACTTGGGAGCTTAAAGTATCAGAACTGCAAGTCCTGGGCACAACTGAATTGTGTCTTGTAATTCGTCAAGTCATCTTCAACAGAACCTCCCAAATGTTGTGACCACCATCATCCAAGAAAAAGGCAGTAGGTGCACAGGAACATCATCATCAGGAAGTTCTCTTCCAAGTCACACACCATCCTGACTTGGAAATATATCACGATTCCTTCATTCCCACTGAGTTATGAACCAAGAACTCCTCAGTTAGCAGAACTACGGGAGCCCCTGTACGGACTCCAGTGGTTCAAAGCAAAAAACGTTAACCATCAATTGCTTAAATGTAAATAAGAACAACAAAAGTCTGGACAAACTCAGCAAGTCCAGCCGCATCAGAGAGTTAAAGTAACAGGTGGATGACCTTTATCAGAACAGGGTGTGAACGAGGTCAGGCAATGATTGACTGGCCTCACTAGCGATGTCACTGTCCACTGAATGAATTAAAAAAAAAGTTGTGCACAAAAACCAGAGTCATTTAGGAGATCTTTCAAAGTTATTTCTCTGTTAGTCCCTCCACGGGTGTAGTTCCTAGTACCAATTCCATCATGGACCATCAGGTAGCTGTAGAACTTGAGCACTGAATGCCTAATCCAAGATTCATACCTTTACAAATATTTCCACTCAGCTACCGTCAATGGGTGAATCCTATTCAATTCCAGTGCTATTGGAGATACTTTGTTAGTGGAACTCTTCAAATTAAAGACAAAATGCAGTCAACTGCATCACATACTTTAGCTGTTGCACAAAAACAATTCCAAAGTTCAAATGATGTCTGGAAATTAAAGGACTCAAACTTCTTTCATCCTCCCTTTGACAAGAAAAGTATAGACTTTGAATATTTATTTCCTGTCAGTGCTGTAATTAGTATGAATCATTTTTAAAAATGCTATGGAGCATTAAAAAAAAATCCTATGCATTCAATGTGCAGGGCCTACAGGTACAAATCAATGCTAAAAGAGGAATTAACTAGTTTCCCCCGGATGTATCACTGCTCTATTTTTGTTAGGGAAGGATATGAAGAGATATAGAATTAAAGCAGGTAAATAGTTTTAAGATTAGATTGGCCACGATCTAACTGAATGGCACAGTAGGCTTGGGGGCTGAATGGCCTCCTCCTGCTCCTGCATTCTCAGTGCATTGTCAATCAGTCCCAGATATTATACTCATCCACATTTTCATAATTGCACAGTTGTTAAAATTCAGATCCTACAGCCCATAACAGTCCAGTGGCTGCTTCAGTTAGAAGGGGTGTAGAGAGTCTCTCCTGATGGCAAGTTAAAATAACAAAAATAAAAAGTATTGGTATAATTCTCACCCTCATTCCTCGCTCCCCTGAGTAACCTGGAGGACCCATTTCACCCTAGTTAGAAATTGTATCAGTGAGTTAGTATTGATATGACAATAGGATCAAATCGCTAATGACATATTAACATAATACAACATTTATCTAGAGCAAAATGGAAATGACGTAAGATAGTACCTTGCCTGGTTCGCCTTTCTGTCCTTTTATACCCTGTTAAAAACAACACATTGAAGGTGAAATCATAGTTTAGTCTCTTCTGGAGCAAGCCCTTGAATCATTTATTTATTTCAAGAGCATTTTCCTTCCTCATTTTTCCCCTGGCTTTGTTTCTTCTCATTAATTAACACCTTTGGTTTAGAAGGCAGCCAGGAGGCCTAATGCCAGACTCTATCCCTTTCCTAAATTTGAGTGGCTTTAACAAAACAAGCCTAAATGAAGAAAAGAACAGCAGCTTAACTCTTCTGAAGATATTCCATACCCTGACTTCAGGGTCCAGATTTTCACCTCGATGTGGAGGTGGAAACAGAGATGACAGGTTGCATTATTTTGCATATACTCAGTGTTCTGGTTTGGCAGCACTACCATGTCCTTGAAAGCCTGGAACTCCAACTGGGATACCTGCTCAAGAGGAGCACAGCAACCGCCTGGAGATGGACTCACAGAAGCAGAGTGAGGGGTTGGCACTTTGGGATGTCTTTGGACCACCCTGATTCCCCTCCATAGTGGTGTCTTTTTAATTTCAAAAATTTTTGAAGGTTTCTTAATAATGGTGACACCTTCTCTCTCCCTTGTTTGCAACTGCAGGCTACAACTTCTATTGGTGTTAGAGGACCACTTATTATCTGCACAATTTCAGAAGTCCACCTGCTGTTATTAATTAGATGAGAAGTCTGTCCTCCAGCCATAATTGGCAAATCAAGCAAAATCCATCTCAATGAATGCTGCAGGGTTGAGTCATGCAATGCCAAGTCCCAACCTAAAACACAAAACTCTGCCTCTAGTTTCAGTTCACTGAACCAGTGAATGATCCACGTTAAGCCTCTGCTATTAGTTCATCATTTTATCTAACTACTGTAATATGCAGAGCAGCCCTGGACAATTTTTCTCTGCACTTTTCCAGCTATCCTAGTTGCTGATCTACATTTAGGATTTGCCCTCCTCCTCCTCCTCCCACTCTCCTTGTCTCATCCACACCTCTTCTCTGACCCTTTCCTGTATCCTCCCTGGACCCTTCTTCCATCCCTCTGCTCTCCATCTCTACATCTTCCCTCTCCTCATTTTACCACCCCATCTCTTCATCCTCCCTCTTCTACCTCTGCAACTCCTCCCCTCCTCCACCTCACCCTCTTTCTGTTCTCCTTGTTCCACAACTTCTTCCATAAGGAAGGCATGCCCGAGGTCAGAAACTCAAAGAATAAACAATGATCCCCATCACCACCATCATCAGATGTTAGTGAAGATGGGGATTTACAGAAAATGTCTGCTTCCAAACAGAAGTTGTAAAGCATCTTGCTCAAGAATAAAGAAACCCGGAGAATAAGTTGTGTATACAGAGATATCACATGTCATAACTGGCCAACCAATGTGAGAATTTAACTGAAAAAAAAAACAAAGAATGGCAGGTGCTGAGAGTCAGAAAGAATAGAAATTGCTGGAAAAACTCAGCTGGTCTGGCAGTATCTATGGAGAAAAAGTGGAGTTAACATTTCAGATTCAGTGACCTATCTTCAGAGAAGTGTTCTGAACTGGCTTATGAATTACAGGAAGGGAGGAGATAGGGCTGAGAGTTTGAGGGAGTTCCAGCGGTCACTGGGCTTTGTGACTGAAAGAGCAATCATCATTGTTAGTGATGATGAGTAAAAAAGATGTTAAAAGTAACTTCTATTCTTTGTCAATAATTTTCTGGAAGGGCTCCTTTGGTGAGATTTCCTGTTTAAAGATCATACATGGCCTTTAACTTTTACTTACATCTTTACCTCTTAGTCCTATTGGCCCTGCGCTTCCTGGAGCTCCAGGTTTCCCTCGCTCCCCTTCCTTGCCTATTTCACCCTAATAAAATAGAAAACTTTAGCTCTGTTATTGGTTAACCACTACAAAACCTATTGCTTACATAAGAATAGAAAGCAGAGGTTCATCAAGAAGGAAAGTGACAATTTGAGCTTACCTTCTCACCTGGTCGGCCTGACAAACCAACATTACCCTGAAGAAATCACATGAAATTAGGATGTCATTAAGAGACAAAAAAACAGAGTAACTTCTCAATGGACTGAAGTATCATCAGTTCCCACATAAAATTAGTGAAGCAAAGTTGTTGCAATTTTTTTTCATAAAATATGATAAAAAAAGTAATAGAGCAGATTAGGCACCATTGAAACATAGAAGATACTTTTTAAGAAGATTTGTAGCTCGGGTTGTGGATGAGGTTGTAGACTTGCTTGCTGAGCTGGTGTGTTTGATTGCAGATGTTTCGTCACCCGGCTAGGTAACATCGTTAGTGCGCCTCCGGTGAAGCATTGATGTTCTGTCCTGCATGTTATTTATATGCCTTGGTTTGCTGGGGTGGTTGGCATTACTTCTGGGCAAATAAATAACAAGAGGGACAGAACACCAATGCTTCACCGGAGGCACACTGACGATATTACCTAGCAGGGTGTTGAAACATCTGCAACCAAACACACCGGCTCGACGAGCAAGTCTACAACATCATAGAAGATAAGAGCAGGAGGAAGCCATTCAACCCCTCGAACCTGCTCTGCTATTCAATATCATTGCGAAGTTGGTATAATACTGGTAGACTGTAATGGAAGGATGTTGGAATTTTTTTTGTAAAATTATAATGGGGGGGGTGAAAAAGGGAAAATGAATGCATGGTCCCTTTAAAAGATTTTTATTTAGGCTTGGCAGAGAGTTCTTGAAATTGAAATGTTATATCGAAAGGCTATATTGTTAGCAGGCAAAGCAGCATTTTTATCAAGACAACAGGTTTTTGAATTTAGCTAATTAATTTAAATCAGGCCCTATTTACCAAAGCCCAGTTAAATTTAAAACTGGTGGTTTTGACAACCTTGGACAAATCCTATTGTAAGAAATCAACAAATCATCAAGGATATACAAGAAGAGGGTGTTTGAAAATCAGTGAGAGAGCAAACTGCCATCAGTTAAGAGAACAGCTCTCAACAGCCAACAGCTCTGAAGAATGAGATAAATCACTGGCTCTCACAGAAATCTAAGATCTCAGAGTAAGCATCATCATACTATGGCACACTTAGCTAATATTCCTGACACAAGAATTTGACAGAGGAAGGCGTTCCTGACTAGAGGACAGTGGAGAGGGCAAAGAATATTTTGGAAGATGTATCCTGGCTGTAAATTTGAGAAATTAAGCTTTATTTTTTAAAACTAATTTGATTTATATAATTGGGACTTGTATCTATTGGAACATTGGGAGTTATATCTAATGGAACAACATATCATTAGAAATTTTGTTTTATTCAGGAATAGTTAGTAGTTACAGGGGAATTTTTCAGTTTGTTAGTAGTTCTGTTAATGTGTTAACTGTTACTGTTCAATAAATTATTATGTGTTAATTATAAAGTGAGTATCAGGGATTTGTTTCATCTAACTAATTGTTTAATAGATTACAAGGTGAAGTGAGCTTCTCTGGGTGTTTCAGTTTTGGTTATCGGCAGGGGGCGGGGGGTGGGTTGGCGTTAACCACCCTTCCATAACAGATTAGGGGCTGGAGTCCGGGATCTGACCAGTTTGTGTACGGGAACTGAATGGATTTGGACAGATGTAAGCAGACTTGGGGATTAGAGTCCTGGATCTTTAAATAAAACTTAGGTGAGAGGTGGAAAATCTACTTAATTTGGGTTACTTGTAGTTGGTTAAATCAAATGTGGGGGAATGGCTCTTAACATTGCTAAAGAGGTTCTGGGGTTTAAATATGCTTCTCAAATTTGCCAAGAAAATTTAGAAAGACAGAGGAAGGGTATAGTTTTAGACTTGGCAAACAGGCTAGAATTGGCTTTAACTAGAGATATGAGGAAAGCTGAAATTGTAAAGGAGTTAGTCAAACATTTAGGTATACCAGAGAAACAAGTAGGTACAGTGGAGTCAGAAAATTAAATTGCAAATAAGACAATTGGAGTTAGAAAAGGGAAACGAGAGAGAAGAAAGAATGTTCAAGTTTGAAAAGATGAAGTTGGAACTTGAACCGAAAAGACTTCAAAATGGCAGAAGGAAAAGTACAAAATAGAAGTGAGGATGTGCAAACTCCTCAGAGCCAGTCTGATAGGGACATACACAAATTACCAAAATTTGATGAAAATGATGTAGAAGCCTTTTTCATTTCCTTTGATAAATTGGTTAAACAGATGAATCAGCCAGAGGATATGTAGGTAATGTTATAGTGAGTATGAGAGATTTCTTTCAATTAACCACTCCTTTAATAGATTAAAATGCGTGGCGAGCTTCTTTGGGTGTTTTGGTTTTAGTTATCAGAGGAGGGTCGACTATTCCTTCATAACAATATGACCATGGCTGATCTTCAAACTCTGTACCCTAACCCTGCTCTCCCTTCCTACCCGTTGGCAGCTCAGTGGCTAGAACTGCTGCCTCATAGCATCAAGGACCCAAATTTGATTCCTGTCTTGGCTGACTGTGTGGAGTTTACATGTTCTCCCTGTGTCTCTGTTGGGTGTTCTGGTTTCCTCTCATAGTCCAAAGATATTCAGGTTAGGTGGACTGGACATACTAAATTTCCCTGCAGTGTCCAGGGATGTGTCGGCTAGGTGGATTAAATGTGGGCTCATGGGGATAGTGTAGGGGTGTGTAATTGCCAGGTATATACCTCTTTGGAGGGTTGGAGCAGACTCAATTGGCCAAATGGCTGCTTTCTGCCATGTAAGGATTCTTTGGATTTTATTCCTTTTGCCATAAGAGGTATATCTACCTCTTTCTTGAAAACAATATTTTGGCCTCAACCACTTTCTGTGGCAGTGAATTCCACAGCCTCACCACTCTGCATTAGGAAGTTTCTCCACATCTCAGTCCGAAAAGGTTTACCCCTTATTCTTAAACTATGAACCCTGGTTCTGGACTCCCCCACAATCGGAAATATCCTTTCTGCATCTAACTGGTCTAACGCTGGTAGAATTTTATAGGTTTCTGTGAGTTCCCGCCTCATTCTTTTAAACCCCAGTGAATACAATCCTAATAAAACTTAATCTCTCCTCATAAGTCAGTCCTGCCATTCCAGGAATCAATTTGGTAAGACTTCACTGCACTCCCTCTATAGCAAGAACATCCTTCCTCAGATACGGGGACCAAAACTGCACACAATATTCCAAGTGTGCCCTCACCAATTCTTTGTATAATTGCAGCAAGACAGCCTTGTTCCTGTATTTGAATCCTCTTGCTTTGAAGGCCAGTGTTCAGTTTGCCTTTTTTACTGTCTGCTTTGAAGTGAGAAACAAAATGACAAATCTCAATTGCCTGACTTGTATTCAAAGTCAGAATTTTAAAAGTGGACAACACATAGCCCACAGCCTTCGATTTCGGAACAGAAATTTCTCCATGGATATAACTATCAGATTTAGCAGTCTATTGGATGTTATGAGCTAACTGCAAATTACATGATGCACACTATCAACTAATAGGTTAGAAAAATAAATCTACACAGTACACACCACTATAGTTGGTACAAAGCTGTCTGTCTGATGGAAAGTTTCTCTTACTTACCCTTTCACCTGGTTCACCTTTAAGGCCACGTTGGCCTGGAATTCCAAACCCTGGGCTTCCCTTTTGAAGACAAACAGATTTTTGAAAAATAAAATGCAGTTAAAATGATCTTGGAAAGTGCAAAAAGTAACAGTATTCTGAATGGCAAGTGTGCCACAGTGTCTGCTTTTAAGGAGGGTTTGCTTCTCTGTCAGGCAGGAACTTCACCCATTAGTTGTGTATCTCAGGTATCACTGGTAACATTCCTCAAAAGTGTTCAAAAAGTGAAGATCCCACCAACAATGTGCACACTTGAAAGTCAACCCCCTTACCCTCTTGATGTTGTTACCCTCTAACTGGGTATTGCTTGGTGGGCCAACAATCAGCCATCTCAAGGACCTTGTTCCTGCTGAGTTGTAAGTAAAGAAAATCTTTAGGTTACAGGGTGCTAAAGCAATTCTTAAGAAAATTCATTAACGGGATGTGGGCGTCACTGGCTATGCTAGTATTTTATGCCCATCCCTAATTGCCCAGAGGGCAGTGAAGAGTCAACCACATTGCTGTGGGTCTGGAGTCACATTTCAGCCAGACCAAGTAAGGATGGCAGATTTCCCTTCCTAAATGGGCATTAGAGAACTAGATGGGTTTTTCTGACAATCGACAATGGTTTCATGGTCATCATTACAGTTGGGCCCTTCAGTATGTACTGACTGTACTTTCGGGAAGGCAAGAATATCATGACATCCTTGCAGAGTTTGTAGGAGCTGGGCCTGGGGTGAGGCATTAGGGAAGGTGCAAAGAAGATTTACAAGGATGATAACTGAAATGCATGGGTATTCATATCGATAAAATAAAAGTTAGGGTATTTTTTCTATTGACAGAAATAAGGCTCACTGGAATGTTATTAGGGATCTTTAAAATTACGAAAGGCCTTGATAATGTGGATACAAAGTGATTATTATCTCTTGTGGGGAAGAGCATAACTAGAGACCATCAATATAAAGACAGACATCAAGAAATCCAATAGGAAATTCAGAAGAAATCCTTTACTGAAAGAGTACTGAGATTGTGGAACTTGACAGTTGAATTGAATCGTTAGATGTATTTAAGGGAAAGTTGGACAAGCATCTGAGAGAGAAGGAAATCGAAAATTGTGAAGGCAGATAAGAAAAGATGCAAGATGATGCAATTGGGGCCTGACACTGTATGGACTGGTTGGGCTAAACGGCCTGTTTCTTTGCCACATATCACACACCCAGAATCACATTAGTACTGGGTCTGAATCATACTGTCCCATCATGAGTGACCTCAGTTATTCCAGTGGTCTCTTTAAAGGCAATCCATCATGCTACTCACTGCCTTGTACAGATAGGCAGAATATGTGCCACATCCAATGTATGCCAATATTGTTAACAGGTTCCCATATACATAATTAGTAAATGAAGCACTCGCCTGATTCAATAGCAAAAATAGTAACTGGTGGGACCAGAACGTGAAGGAAGAAACAGTAAGTATGGCGCTTTAATTAAAGCACGCTGCAGTCCTGTTCTGCCAGATTACAATCAGGTAAACGCGTCACTCTGGTTTCCTAGCAACTCCCTGTAAGGAGAGGCTACATATCACCAATACCTTGCTACAATGCTGTCATTGCACATATGCTTCCAGCTATCATTCGCTGACCTGACTAGCTGGTGCTGCTGCATGCTGTACTGAGTTCCAAGTCAGTTTCACTTAAAAGTTGTGTTTAAATTCATGTGTAAAGCCTGTTGGGTAATCAAGTAAATGATGTAAATACCTTTTCACCTTCAATCCCTTGAATCCCTTGTTCACCTTTGGGTCCCAGGGGTCCAGGTGGTCCAATATCTCCCTAACATGAGATCAGAAACACATCCTTATTATCACCTGACAGGGTGGTAGAAACAGATTGAAGAAGAGCTTTTGAAAGGGGGCCATTTCAATTAGGGAGGGAAAATATTGGAGGATATTGGGAAACAGCAGGGGAGTGGGACTGACTGGAATTCTCTTCAAAAATGTCTGGCACAGATATAAATGGCCTTTCTGTGTTGTATATTATGTTCTATTATCATGGCTGCCTAGTACCACATATTTTGTGCTCATTCCCATATTTAATATTTAACTGCAGTGTTTTGATGGGAGGAGCATGAAAGTTGTTTTTAATGGGTATTTCAATGATCACTTTGAACAAAAAGAACAAAAAAGGAAGCAGGGCACAGAAACAGGCCCTTCGGCCCTCCAAGCCTGTGCCGATCATCATACCCTGACTAAACTAGAAAAAAAACAAACCTCCTGCCCTTATTCGGTCCATATCTCTCTATTCCCTCCCTATTCGTCTAACCGTCCAGATGCCTCTTAAATGTTGCAACGTGCCTGCTTTCACCACCTCCTCTGGCAGTGCATTCCAGACTCCTACCACTCTGAAAAACTCCCCTCGCACATCTCCCTTAAATTTTTGCCCTCTTATCTTGAATCTGTGCCCCCTTGTAATTGAAACTTCAACCCTGGGAAAAAGCCTCTGGCTATCCACCCTATCTATGCCCCTCATCATTTTGTAGACCTCTATCAGGTCTCCTCTCAGCCACCGTCTTTCCCATTTGTAATCTGGCTTTTTGGTTTGCTTGTGTGTATATGGTCAAGATCCTATAGTGCCCATGCAGTAAGTGACAAACAAGTCCAGATCTTTTACACCAGAGATGTCAATATCCACAGAGTGACGATCTCAATAAACAGCATATTACGTGAAGTTCAGCTACTTTCACTTGCGCTGGATATCTCCAAAATGACAACCAGCTCCTACAAGATGAGACTTTAGAAATATGTGTATAGATTTAAACTTGTATTGGATTGGTGATAAAAAATAGTGCATACTTATACTACACCCACACACAGCTGTTATGCTGTTGGATTGTAATTAACCAGTCAGATGTTGGAAGGAAAGGCCAACAATTCATGTGGTTACGTTAAAAAAAAATGGTCTCGAGCGTTGAGTAATTGATCTTCTGGAAGCTGCTGAGAGCAACACAGAAATAATATATTTGAGGTATTTACAAAAAACTGCATTTTTTAATTTCCCTTGAACACTCTCAATTATTAATTATGATATTGTTAAGGACAATGGAGAGTCAAAGGGAGAACATTTATTAAATCTCCAAGGCTACATTTGACCAGAGTAGGTAACTCAATGTGCCACACACCAACTAATCAGAAGCCTTGTAAACTAATTCTGAACTCCTTATAGCAAGTCATATCCAAAAACCAAATGGCCAATTACAACACTTAGTGCAAAAGATTTTAATTATACTTACTCTGGCACCTTTATGCCCGGTTGGTCCTATTATCTAATTTGAATAAAACAGATCGTTAGAAGTTTTCTATTAATACATTAATTTCTTATGATTGAATAAATAGATCTATATTTCTATATTGCACCAGGACATAAAAGTTTTCAAAACAGCCTGGTGATTACCAAAAAGCAAGAAGAGAAATTCAAACTTTATTTTTTAAAAACTATATTCATTTTATTTTACACGGACACTTGTGGACTTAAGATGGCTGTTGTGGGCCACAGAATGTGCTTCTCAGAAACTTCCACTGGACAAAAACTAACTCATCATGGAATAATTCCCAGTCTACAAGAATCATACATTGTGCTTTCAACTACACCAACATGCGTCTGAGCTCTGATAAGGAATTCTGCCAGAACAGCCAACCGCAAAAACATCACTGGACATTGACTTCCTGATTCATGCCCTTGTTTAAAGTTATTCATAATTGTGACTTTGAGTTATAGAGCTGTACAGCATGGAAACAGACCCTTTGGTCCAACTCGTCCATGCCGACCAGATAACCTGAATAAATCTAGTTCCATTTGCCAGCATTTGGTCCATATCCCTCTAAACCCTTCCTATTCATACACCCATCCAGATGCCTTTTAAATATTGAGATTGTACCAGCCTCCACCACTTCCTCTGGCAGCTCAGACTCCTTTTCCTTTTCTTTGTTTCTTGTATATTTTTGTTGGTGTGTTGTGTTTGCATTGTTATTTATCACCCGGCTTTGAAAGTACAAATAAGCCATCCTTTTGTTTTAAACCTAAGGAGAGCTTGTTGCAGGTCATTTAAAAATTGGACTTCAGAGGGTTTGAGGGGAGGAACACACCTCAGCCTGTTTTGAAAGGGAAAAGCAATAAGAACACATAGCAATTTTTAAAATTCACCTCTTGTGTACAGAGAGGAGGAGCATGAAATAGCTTCTCCTTTTTGTCCATTATAGCCCTTTAAGATGTTGAGCAATTGTAAACCAGCCATTCAATACAAACTTGCAACAGCAATGCATTGTAAGGAGGGTTTCAAATCAAGAAGCTTGAAATAAATTAGGGTTCAAGGAAAGTTTTAGTTTATTTCACAGGAGAATGGATATATGTGAAACACACTCCCGATAAAGGAATGAATCGATGACAATTGCTTTTTTTCCTGGATCTGAATTTCAGTTCTTCTATGAATGTGAATAGGAATTCTTCCTTTGAATATGAAACATAATTTAACATTATGCCTTATAAGGAGATACCAAGCCTAGCCACTAAAAGCTTGGTCGAAAAGGTAGGTTTTAAAGGGTGTCTTAAGGAGGAAAATGGTAGAATTTAGAAAGAGGCAGAGACAGACAAAAACATCAATTCATTAGATGTGTTATGAAACAAAATAGTTACCCCTTTAGCTGGGTCTCCTGGAAAGCCTCTATCTCCCTATCAGAAAACCAAATGGAACAACAATGATATCCCAGTTCAGTGCTCTGATTTAATCAATTCAAATGTGGGAACAGTGTTGAACAATTCACTTACTGTATTTCCTTTCAACCCTCTAGGGCCTGGGAGTCCCTGTTAAAGAAGAGAATCAAGAAAGATTGAGTGAGGGAGAGGAGTATATTTTTTTAAAAATCTGAAAATGTTAAGGATTGAGTGTATAATAACCCAGTCTAGCAATCTTGTGAACTGCAAAATATACAACTGCAATAAATAGAGCTTTTTGTCTTACAAACAAAGTTTCTGCCAAGTTAATCCACTTCCAACAAGGAGGTTGGATCACTAACAACCTGCAGACTGACAACTCCCATTTCTATAAGTGGAGATGCACGAAGGGATGTGATTCTCTTTTCTCCAATTAGTAAAGTTCATCCCTTCCTCACTTTTCCCACTATGTTTCACATCATGTCCACGAATTGTGAACACTCCAGGATTATGAATCAAGGGAGAATCTCAGTTTCAGCATTCACAGATACTGCACTGTTTAAAACATAGGAAATCAAACTCACCCTACCTGCTCAGTCTAAACACCACACTTTGTAGAAGGAAGTCTGAATATCAAGATCTACAAATGTATTAATTCCTGACTCCCCAAAGCCTATGTACTATCTACAAGGCACAAGTCAGATTCATGTTGGAGTACTCTTCATTTGCCTGGATGAAGGCAGCCCCAACAACACTCAAGAAGTTCAACACTATTCGGGACAAAGCAGCTTACATGATTGGCATCCCAAATCTTAAATCTTCAATCTTTCTATCATTGACACACAATGACAGCGATGTTTATCATTTACAAGATGCACTGGAGCAATTTGCAAAGCCTTCTTCTAGAACAGCTTCCAAACCTGTGACCTCTACTAGCTGGAAGAGCAGCAGATGCATGGAAACAATACCACCTGCAAGTGACCCTCAGTTACACAGTGAGGTCATTTAGAACTACATCACCATTCTTTCATGGTCACCGGAGTCAAAAATCTGAATCTCCCTTCCTGATAGCGTAGTAGGTGCCCCTATACCAGATGGAGTGCAGAAGTCAAAGGAAGTCGGTCACTACCACTTTCAAGGGCAGTTAGGGATGGGCAACAAATGCCGACTTGGTCAGTGATGTTAACATCCCATGAGATCATAAAGAAGGACCCTTAAACTATATTTATACAAGTAATGAGCACTGTAGATTATGATGCTAAAAAGATTCATTAGAAGTGAAAATGAGTAACATTTTCTCACAGCAATTCCTTGTGGTCCCAGTTCCCCCGTTTCTCCACGGTGTCCCTAGAGATATCATGAAAGAGTGTTGAGAATTAGTGCAAAGCTTTCCATTCACTGAGCAATCAGGTACTCATAATAGTTTTCTCCATAATATCAATGTTGCTAAACATTGTTACACTGT
This sequence comes from Rhincodon typus, assembly GCF_021869965.1. Taxonomy (NCBI): domain Eukaryota; kingdom Metazoa; phylum Chordata; class Chondrichthyes; order Orectolobiformes; family Rhincodontidae; genus Rhincodon; species Rhincodon typus. The sequence goes on from NC_063353.1 coordinate 36,755,675, forward strand.
ACATAAGTTAACTGATAAAGTTATGTTTCGTCACTACCTTACCTTTTCCCCTCTATCTCCTTTGATTCCTCGTTTCCCCTACATGATTCAAAAGGAGATGTTAGATTCATTAACAAAAAAAAAGCTGAGTCACACACTTATCAAAACTGAACCATTTGTACATCAGGGCTAGATAATCTGTCAGAATGTTACATATTTAACATGCTTGTACCAAATTCCTCTCTCATCTGCTTCAAGAGATACTAGTCTGTTCAAAGTAAAATGGAATTAGTGGGTTCATATGATAGCATCTTCAAAGGGAATAATGCTTAAAGTAAACCTGCTGCAACAGCAATGAACTGCAATAAATTTAACCCAAATCAGTGCCAGTGGCAAAGCGCTTGTTAAATTATTTTAAGTACAGTCTTCAAATTTGCATGCATGTAGATTTGGGGAAAATTTGAAATGGTTTGGCCTTCAATGCTATAAGTTTTCTATGCTTCTGTGTTTTGGGACCAAGTTGTGAAAATAAAAAACCTCAGATTCAGGCCAGAACCAATTAGATGGTGTGATGACAGAGCACTAACTTTTCCTTCCTGGGCAGGTGAAAATAATGGGTTGAATGGGGTTGCTCATTTGTATTTATCTTGGAATTTTCTTACTTTAAGAATTGATAGCTCATGCGTAAATCTCACATTTTCTGCCAATTAGTGCCTGACTTCAAAGAATTCCAGGAGAAAGAGAGACAGTGTACATGTGACCATGAAGGAAACATTAAAACTAGACCAAAAGTAGGTCAGTTGGCCTTTTGAGCATGTTCTACCATTCATAATGATCATGGCTGATCATTCAATTCAGTCACCTGCTCACACTTTCTCCCAGACACCCTTTGTTCCCATTAACCCTAACAGCTATATCTAATTCCTTCTTGAAACATTCAATGTTTTGGCCTCAACTGTTTTCTGCAGCAGAGAATTCCACAGGTTCTCTACTCTGTGGGCAAAAAAAAAATTCTCTTCACCTCAGTCCTAACTGGCCAACTCCATATCTTTTAACTGTGAATATACATTCAGGCATTGTGAACTTAGAAGAAAGCTAAAGAAGATATCATTTCTTACAAAGGAAAGAAACCTATTTCAGACAACCTAAAATAAATCTGAAGCTTATATAGAGGGGCTGGGCTGGAAACCTATTCACTTAGGAAAAGATTCAATACTCCTGTGGTAATAAGAACAACAACTTGCATGGAATGTAGGAATCCACCTCAAGTTGCTTCACAAAAGGTTTCATCAAAACAAATGGACACTGAGCCAAAGATGCACATTTTAGAACAAAAAGCTTGTTCAACAACACCTCCTTCTACAGAGTCAAAGAGATGATGTTTACTATGCCCTTCGAGGAGGGAATGTAGAGGGGCATGGACAGGAAATTCTGAAGTGTAGGACCCAGGCAGCTGTAGGCACAGCTGCCAATTGTGAGAAAAAGAGCAAATAGATGCAGAAGGGGTCAGAATCAAAGAAATGCTGACGGGCAATCAGAATGGTGGAGCTGCAAGAAATTAGAGACAGGGAAAGATGGTATTATGAAGAGATTTACACGTGAGTGTGATAAGTTCAAATTTGAGACACTGGGGAATTGAGAGTCAATGCAGATCAACATAGTCAGTATATAATACAACAAAGATAACAGTTTTGGATGAGCTTAATTTTTTAAAAAGTTAGGGAGTGGAGATAAGTCAGCAGAGTTTAAAAATCAAGGCTTGTGGGGGTTAAGCCATCACTGAAAATTAAAAAAGAACCTGTTATGCAGAAGGATTATCATTGCTGTTCTATGAGAAACAAGAAGGAAGGCAATATAAGTGAGACTAAGTAATTAATTGATGCAGATCTGAAGAGAGAATGAATAAAGATATGATGAAATGGAGTCAGAATTAATCAAAAAAAAAGGATTGTTCTCGAATCCAGTGATCTTTTCCTGTTCTGAAAGTTTCTTAGCTCCATACGTTAGGTTGAGGGGAGGTCTTTGTCATTACCTCAGTGTAGCTAACTCAAAGCCAAAGGTCACATTGATATTATCCCAGTTTGGAACAATAGCTTATCTGCAGGGTTTCTGCAAATGTTCAATTCTCCAAAGCTGACGGCATAAACAATAGTGTGATTTACATGTTGCCTACACAACTCTTACCTTTTGGCCAACATCTCCATCTCTCCCCTTGTCCCCTTGATTACCCTAAAGTAAAGTAAAGAGAATGAATCAGTAAAAATGCTGGATCAATAAATTTCTGATGCCTGAGGTGATGTGAATGAACACTTCCTCAAAGAAGGATTTAACCATCCTAATTCTGGCAGGGAATGAATGGAAATCCAGGAATGGAGAAACTTTAGGAGCTGGGATGGCCAGGCAAGTATCCCATGGAACTCTTTCAAATGAAAAGCAAAATGTTGTGGATATCGAAAATCTGAAGTAAAAACAGAAAATGCTGGAACTAATGTTCCGATTACATGAAAACATCATTTGTAAGTAAACTTTTCTGTAATTAAAACAAAACAACTGGTGATGGACCACAGTGAATCATGGAATTACATTTGGGTCAGAAAGGATTATGTCAGAAGCTGTGATGTTGGCCTACTCTTAATCTTTGAAGACAATTATTAACAAATAATAAATACTTGCCTTGTAGCCTGGGATCCCTGGGGGTCCAATCATTCCCTAAAACAACATGTTCAATAGTTCATAATCAAGGAAAAACAATAACCAAAGATTTATTTCACAAGTACAAAAAAAATGGAGCCAATTCTGGAATCTTGTGGTGATTAGTCCTCAGAACATTGTATTTCAAAGAACATGGACAACTAAATTCACAGTAGAGTCTCATTCTGTTCAACATGCAGAATATTCACCTGACCAAAACATGATGGGCTAGTCTGAGACTGGGCAATCAATTAGTTGAAATACCAGCCTTAAAAGCTAATGAAAGTTTTCTATTAAATAAGGGAGATGCACTGGTGAATGGGATCAACGCTTACGCTGGGGGGACTCCAGCCAAAACTTTCACATACCTTCTCAAATTCTGGTAGGTCTGATGACTAATTTTAAGGTCAATTTAAGCTATACACCAAATTAATTTAAAGCTGTTGCAGTTTATTATTAGTTCTTTTCCTTTTCACCTACACATGTAAACTCCTTGCTTCAACACCTACATTAGAAGTACAGCGTGGAAACAGGCCATTTGGCCAGCCAGCCACCTTTGGTGTTTTCCCTTTTCTCAGGTAATTGGTTATAACATGGTAAAAAATGTACCTAGATGCTTCATAGACATCAGGCAACATTTATGTATAAGCTTATATTGACGTCCTCATTTTTGACCATTCAAAACCCATCTGGTTCACTAATGTCCTTTAGGGAAGGAAGCTGTCATCCTTACCTGGTCTGGCATACATGTGATTCTAGACCCACAGCAATGTGGTTGACTCTAAACTGCCCTCCGGGCAATTAGGGATGGGCAATAAATGCTGCTTGGTCAGCGACGCCCTCATCCCATGAATGAATCAAAGAAAAAATTCAAACCACTTAGAGTATTTACATTTGCAGTATTACAAGAAATTAAACAAAGGGTCAAGATGAAAATACAGGAAAAAAGCATTACTGATTCATGAAGTTGTACATTCAAAAGGTTTGTTATTTGTTGTTGAATCAAACATGATATTTTCCAAACAATTGCCTGGACACATTACAATTATAAGCAGTAGGATTTGCTGATATCCAGTGATGGTGGTCAAGGGAGAATGAACTGTTGTACCTTCTCTCCCTGTAATCCATTCTGTCCTGGTATTCCTGGGATGCCAATCCCATCAACTCCCTAAGAGACAATTAATCATCAAAATTAATTTTCTTAAGCTAAAACATCATTCACCACTAACAAATTTGTTAACTGTGCAATGGTGTAGTCATTATGTGAGAGATCACTGATCTCACCAACTGAGAGGCAACCTTTCACCGAGGAACAAAAACAGAAGTTGCTGGAAAAGCTCAGCAGCATCCGTGAAGAAGAAAATCAGAGTTAACGTTTCAGGTCCAGTGACCCTTCCTCAGAACTGGGGACAATTGGCTCAAGAGATCCGGGATCGATGCCTAGTTGCTTTCAAATGCAACATTACCAATTCAGATTACAATACTCAGGACAGTATGAAGTTATCTTACAGGAAAAAATAATAGCCAATACTTTGAAATTAAACCTGACAAATGGGGAAGCCCATTTTAAATGTAAATTGCAGACAGGCTGAGTGCTGATCACGAACTATTGAGGTCTCAAGGAGGGAAACATTGCAGTATCAGCTCTGGATGGCTCAGCCCTATCTGAAAGAAGAAAAAGGAAGTGGTAAGTAGATAAAGAATTACAAGTTGAATTTTCAGAAGGATGGTAGGCCTTGGGAGTTATATACCTGGTGGTTGCCATCTCCATTAAGAACAGTGCTAAACCCCAAGAGCAGCCAGCTCAGTCACAATGCCAACAGCTTAGTGACTGCAGCGTTGTCACTGCTCAAGGTGGTCGGTACTGAGGCTGTAGCTGTGAGGAAATGGCAAGAGGAGGCAAGTGGAGCGTGTTCTGCTGATCGGTAGTGAGGGGGGAGGTGGTAGCTGACATGACCAGTGTGTGTGCAGAGCCATGCCCATTAGGATGGCTATTGCGTTGTAGGGGCCAATAACCCATTCATGGACTGCCCAAAAAGGAGTGCTGCCTGCGTTGGTGCCTGCTGAGAGGCTACAAAATGGTGTTGGATAGTCTGTTCATATGGCCACCAGGCCCTCCATGACATGGGCAAATGCCAGTGGAAGCAAAAAGAGGACCTTAAATGAAAAATTTGAGTCGCTTAGTTGAATACCCAGCAAAAGGCCAATCTGCCAACTTTCCCATCATCACAGCTGGAAGATATCAGGCAGCAAATGCTTTTCTGCACCGCTTTGCCAACTATCCCAGCTCACAGCCAGGGAGCCACACATGTCTGTTTGTGTTATTTGAGATTCTTTGATTTTCAAGAGAATAGATTGTCTTCTATTTATGCAGCACTTTCCTGTACTTCAGGACAAACTGAAGTGCTTTGCAGCGAATTAAGTATTTTTAAGGTGGGGTGCCTGTTTAAGGAATGTAACAGCTAATTTGTACACATCAAGACATTACTGATTAAAAATAAAATACTGCAAATGCTGGAAATCTGAATCAAACTCAGAATACTGGAGAAACTCAGCGAGTCTTGCAGCATCTGTGGAAAGAGAAACAGAATTGACATTTCAAATCTGATTCGAGTTTGGACTCGAAATATTAACTAAAGTTTTATTGCCACTGGTTCAGCGATAAGTATGATCAGGTCTCAAAGGAAAACAACCCTGTTCCATTGAGTATTTTATGTTAAATTGAGAGACAGAATGAACTTTGCCTTAATATTTCATCCAACAGAAAGTGCCTTTGTCAGTGCAGTGCTCCCTCAGTGTCAGCCTAGATTAGGCACTCGTGTCTGAAGTACAAACTAAACCCACTCCTGTTGATTCAGAGATGCAGGTATTATCCAACTGAGATAGATTTGACATTCTGAAGGAGCAGACTAGTGGTAGAAGGAGGGGTGAGTTTCATTCAGCAGGCACCTTCTTGCCCCTTGCATAAATAGCCTATTCTCACCTTTGTGTCTGAACTGCAATTATTGGTTGTTGACTTAACTGGGGGGGTTATCACTGATTCTTCTGATCTCCACCCACAGTGTCTTATATACAGACATAAGGAATTCTGAGCTGGGTGCTGGGTACTAATCAAGAGGTTTTCCATCTTCCCAGCCTGCAATCATCATTATAATATCTCTCATTAGCACCATGCTGCAATTAATTGGTTCAGCAGAGACCAGGAATCCTCCTGACCTCTACTGCTCAATACAAGAAAGGGAAGCATTAAACATGTGAGGGTCTTACAGGTCATTGAACCAAGGCAAGTAGATGGACTCAAGATACAGATCAACAGTGATCTGTTGCAAAGCAGAACAGGCTGACAGGGCTGAATGGCCTCTTCCCATTCCTCCATAGCCATACCATGAGGGGGAAATGAGTTACGGTTTCTGAAAGAACAATGAGATGCACTCCATGCATTTGAGCCCTAGTTAAAAACATGCAAATATTGAAACATTGGAACCAAAAAGAGTCCGATACCTGTTCTCCTTTGGGACCTGGGGCCCCAGGAACTCCATCAAGTCCAATTGGTCCAGGCAAACCAGCAATTCCCTGAACAGAAAAATGAGTAACACATGTTTATTTTTGCAGTACTTCTATATTCACAAGGTATATTCCTGATTGTGGTTATAGTTCAGATTACTAGATGGCCAACGACTATTACAATGGCTGTCCTTATGTCCACTATCTACAAGATGCACTGCAGAAATTCACTAAAGATCCTCAGACAGCACCTTCCAAACCCACAACCACTTCCATCTAGAAGGACAAGGGGAACAGATATATGGGAACACCACCACCTCCAAGTCACTCACCATCCTGACTTCAAAATATATCACCGTTCCTTCACTGTGACTGGGTCAAAATACTGGAATTCCCTCCCTAATAGCATTGTGGGTCAACCCACAGCAGGAAGAATGCAGCGGTTCAAGAAGGCAGCTCACCACCACCTTCTCAAGGGCAGCTAGGGATGGGCAAGAAATGCTGGCTGGCCAGCCAGCAACGCCCACATCCCACAAAATGAATAGAAAAAAAATAACAGAGCACTGCATCTCCCAATTCACCACTGAAAAGATCCTATATGGTGCAATACTTACAGAAATTCCAGTATCTCCTTTACCACCTTTCGGGCCAGGTTTCCCACGTGGACCCTATTAATTAATCAGATCTTTAATTAAGACTGGATAAGATGTTATGTTAATTACATGCTAATTATATTGTTAATATGCTCAGGTGAGAGGAATTGTTTAATTGAAGACCAAGGGCAATTATTTGGGGCCTTCATGAAGTACAGTGGTAATGTCCTTACCACTACAATAGGAGACCTGGGTTAAAGTCCCACCTGCTCCAGAGATGTGTAATTACATCTCTGAACAGGTTGATTAGAAAATATTAGGAGAGCCTGCTAGGACATCGAAGTATGCTGCATCATGTAATAAATATTATCAGGAGAGCAGAAGTAGGTCATTCAGTCCTTGAAACTGCATCATCTTTCAATATGATCATGGCTATCATCCAATGCAGTCCCTTGTTCCTGTTTTCTCCCCATACCCTTTGATCCCTTTAGCTCTAAGAACTATGTTTAACTCCTTCTAGAAAACATGTTTTGGCCTTAACCTCTTTCTGCGGCAGAAAAATATTAATGTCTAGTTACTCACTTTGCGAACAGGCTTAGGAACAACTGTCTTGATACACTCAATATCACCATTTAAAATGCTCATATTTTGCTTTGAATTTGGAAGTAGTAGGCTTCTAATATAGGAATGTCAATTTAGGATAAGTCATAAATGCACATAAGGAATATTAAAGATGAGAAAAGCCTAACCATTGATCAACATAATCAGTGTAGTGTATTAATTCACCTATCATACCTTATACTGTACATTTTTAATGTGAAGCTTTATCTCCACTTTGTTTTATTTGGTACATTTTCTTCTCAAAATCAGGTTTAATATCATTTATTTGTAGGTTTCATTCTTCTTGCTATAGACTTTGAATTCTTATAGGTGATAATCTATTTCACATTTCACCAGAACAAAATTAACAGACATCTTAAATTAAACATAAAATCAGCGCCAACTTTATTCAGCATTGCGCTGACACATAAGGGTCATAAAGTTTTGGGTTCAAGGCCTACACAAAGACATGAGAACAAAGCTCAGGAGGAAGAAATCTCTTTGAAGTAGGATTTCTATTTATTTTTAGAGATAAAAAAGTTGGAAAAAAACCCAAGAAGCTTCATCAACCCCTGTATCATGGATGAGAAATTATCTAGTAGGTAATTTTAATCTAATCTGTTTGACAAGAAACCACCACTATTGGATTGTCCACCCATCCTAAATCAAGTCTTTTGATTTCAATGGAAAGTAAAGTTGGGCTGCAGTAAAACTGAGTGGCTGTTTTATCTTATCTGCTTCTGAACTACCAAGTAAATTAAAATTATTCTCACAGAAAGCAAGCCAGACTAGGCCTTGCTCTGGTATCCCTGAGTGACTAATTACATGTGGATGTGCCTGAGAATAGGTTGCCTGGAGCTCAGAGCAAATGAGAATATATTATCCCTAAGCAGACCATCAGCTTTATGCTTCCTGTCTCCACAATTTATTTTCCAAAATGAATATTGTGCAGTTGTGTGAACAAAATATCCTGCACCTACAATAACATTCAAGTTTTTGACTGATGCAACAATGAGGGAATGAGAGTAACCATATTCGCCCAAAGCATATCATCCCTCACTTACATTCCACATATCACTCGGTCCATCATAGTCCAATGTTCAAAAGACAGTGAAAAGGATCCTCTGAAACTGAAAGAAGGGTACAAGCATATTCCCAAGAAAATCCTGGACCCAGTTCCCACCTATGAACACAAAGATCTCTGCTCATTCAGAGCAGTAGATGGCCCATGTGACTTCGATATAACTCGAGCCCGATAGTGACTCACAGTCTCACTCCTACTCTCACTCCCATTGCAGCCACAGCTCAGTACATCCCAACCACACCCACCACCCCCACACGCATCCCTCCCCCACCCCCCGGTGAAGACAATCGTTCCATCCGTTACCCAATACAGAACCCCAAATCTTACCCTGTCTGATACAGGCTGCTACACGGTTAGGATCCCCAGCCCACCCATTACATACCAATTACTCTTCTGCCACCCAGTACAGATCACAACCCCTCCCCCTTCCCAGCCCAGACCCAGCTCCAGGCCAATTGAGACTCCAACCCCATCAACAACCCCATTCCTAATTACATCTAATTTCCAGCCTTCACTTTTTCCTTATTTTTCTCTCTGCCTTCATTGTTATGGAGGATGATGAGTAGGTCAGACTAGTCATCAAGCATCTGGTCAACGCAATGACTGGCAATGCAGCCAAAGTCTCCTACATGTGAACTGCAGGACCAGCCAGAATTACTTCTCAACACCCATCAGCAAGTGACCTCCCTCCAGTCCTTCCCGTTTCTCCAAACACAGATTCTGCTTCTGCAGGAGCAGCAAGATCTGGAGAGAGGGGCATCCTGGAGGAGCTGGAGCAGTCAGTGCGGGAGGGAGAGTCTGTGCTCAGAGCAGCAGCTCTGTCATTCCTGAGCTAACCATTTCTCCAAATCAGTGCACTGTAGCTAGTTCCCTTTGTTCTTCAAATATTATGAGCCTTGAGGGAAGTTTGTTGCTGCTTCAAGTTGAGGAGACAAAATAAATGATTACTTACCCGCGTACCTGAAGCTCCTGGCTCTCCCTGGAAGATACAATTGACAGTTCAGTTGATAGACACTGAAGAATAATGGTAAATGTAGTGACTGAGCAAAGTGGCTCCATCTCCCCTGGGACGTGATATGGCAGGAGTGGCTCCCCTGGAAACCTTCACCAGGCACATAGGACAGTTCCTGAGCATTTTTATATATTCAGTCTGCCCCTGGGCCCAAATCAAAATGCAAACCAACATGCAGCATTAAAGAAACTCCCCTCCCACAAACATTTTGTCATTGATATGTCTGCCAATATCTCACTCCTGAAGTATCAATGCTAACTGCTGAGGCTGTGCAAAGTGGAATTTAGTGACTGCAAATGCAAATTCTTTTGGCCTGCAAATTTGTGGTGGTAGATTTTAAGAATTAAACGCTATTACCAGCCTAAATCAACTTGCATTAATTCAGAGGAATGTTGAGAACAATCTTTTCAAAAGGAATTATCCTCTATTGCTATAATGAACTTATCACTTGTCATGTTGTGGGGGATTAACCTTCCTCATTCAGTCTTCACTGGAAGATCGAGGAACAGTGCCTCAGCTTTCAATTTATTATGTGGCAACCTGCAACATTCAATATTCAGTTCAACAATTTTAGACTATAACAATTGTTCGCAGTTTTTCAGTCAACAGCTACCAATAATAATTTGTGACTTTGCCGTAAGCTGTATAGTGAATCTGGAGATAGTGAATCTGCCGCCCACTTCACATCTCTCCCCATTAGCTTCAATAGAAATAAAAATGTCACCAGATGAGAATCAGGCGGTCAAGTCACTGTCACCTACAGTGCACCTTTGTACAAAGTCAAAATCTAGACCAATTAACTCACAACTCTTTGGTTGTGTTCAGTACAGAGTGGTGTAGATCACAAATGATGAATCTGAGTTATTTAAAATTATTTGAGTAATTGAAACAGAGATGGTGACATACTGGTAATAGGACTGGGCTAGAAACTGAGAGGACCCAACTTAATACTTTGGCATCATGGTTTCAAATGGCAGCTGGTTGAAATTACACTTGATTAATAAATCTGGAATATAATGTCAGTTTCAATAGTCATGACCATGAGAACTATGGCAAACTTTTGGGAAGGAAATCTGCTGTTTTTACTTGATCTGGCCTACCTGTGACTTCAGAGCCACAGCAATACAGTTAACTCTCTTCAATATAGTTAACTCAGTTCTAAGGAAGGGTCACTGGACCCGAAACGTTAACTCTGTTTTCTCCTCCACAGATGCTGCCAGACTTGCTGAGCTTTTCCAGCAACTTTGTTTTTGTTCCTGATTTACAGCATCCGCAGTTCTTTTGGTTTTTTTTTTTTTGTTAACTCTTTTGTCTGGTTTCTGAAATGGCCTAGCAAGCTATTCAAGGCAAATAGGGATGGGCAACAAATGTTGGCCTTGCCATCAATACCCACATTCCATTATGAGAGAGAGAATGCTCGCCTTGAGCCACTGATCAAACTAACAGGTCCCATGCTAATATGATCCTATGTTCAGAAGGTTTCCAGGATTGTCCCAGAGTTTCCAGGGATTAAAAATGAATGTCCCAGACACTGGTATGAGCAACATTCAGGAGACCAATCATGAGATATTTAAAAAGAAGTCGTGTTCTGTATTTCACTCAGATAGTAAGAACTGCCGATGCTGGAGTCTGAGATAACACAGTGTGGAGCTGGAGGAACATAGCAGGCCAGGCAGCATCAGAGGAGCAGGAAAGCAGACGTTTCGGGTCGGGACCCTTCTTCAGAAAATCTGAAGAAGGATCCTGACCCGAGACGTCAGCTTTCCTGCTCCTCTGATGCTACTTGACCTGCTGTGTTCCTCCAGATCCAAACTGTGTTATCTGTGCTTTGTATTTCTTTTCTTTAAATGTCTTCAATGTTTAGTTATTAAAATTTTGGACATGGGGAAAAGAATCGGTTGCCTGATAATCAACAATCATCCAAAATGATTTATTTGATGGCTCCTGCCAAATCTGTGACTTCAACCAGCTAGAAGGACAAGGACAAAAGGTGCATGAGAATACCACTGCATTCCAGATCCCTCAGAAGTACAAACAATTTCCTGACCTGGAAATATATCCACATTCCTTCATTACCATGGAGTCAAACTCCATGAATTCCCCGCCTTTGAGTACTGTGAGAGTACTGACACCTCACAGACTGTGCCTGTTCCAGAAGACAGGTCAGCATCCCTTTCTCCAGGGGATTAGAGACAGGCAAAAAGTGCAATGCCTCAAACTTGTGAAGTAATAAGTAAGAAAGGTTTTACTTTCCAGTTGAGACTGGAAGATACAGTGTGAAGGTAGAGATGTTGTGCAGCCAATGGAGGGGCAAGGGGGTAGACAGGGACTCAAGCAATCAAATTCCCAGGAATATCTTCATTCAGAGTTGGCAACCCCAAATGTATACAGTGATTCAGTGAATAAATGTGAGAAGGATAACTATTTCATCATAGTTACTGACCTTGATAGAAAGGCCTGGTTGTCCCTGAGGCCCCGGCTGTCCTGGAAGCCCTGGTGGACCTGCCATCCCTGGAAATCCTGGTTCACCGCTCGGACCCTAAATATAAAAGTTGCTTAGGCAGTGAAGAGTTAATTCTCATTCAAACGGATTTTGGTGCAAACATTAGGTGAGGGGATAAAAGTTACCTGTGCACAAAGCAGTAACTTTGGGTTAACTCACTGTTCTACAGCAAACCTGGGGCATCCACTCAGTGAGATGTCGTAAAGCTCCACCCACAGAATGGTGCAGTAGTTTGTGAGTACAGCTCCACACTGACAATTTACCAGGCACAACAACATGCTCCAATGCCTACAGCCAGCAACTTCGAAGCAATTGGGAATAACTATATTATTCTTTTTTTCTTAAAGCTATAAAAATGATACGGCAAATATAGTCCCCCTTTAGGCATCACCAGTAGCAGGCAGAGTAAATGCCTGCTTTGATTAGAAGATTTAGGGGCGATGGTGCCATAATGATGTTATCACTGGACTAGTAATCCTGAGCTCCGGGCTAACGTTCTGAGCACGTGGGTTTGGGTTTGAATCCCACCATGGTAGATGGTGAAATTTGAATTCAATTGAAAGTTGGTCTAATGACAGCCATGTAACTACTGTCAATGGATCATGAAAACCCACCGGGTTCATTTAGTGAAGACAATCTCCTGTCTTTACCTGGACTGGCCTACATGCGACTCCAGAGACACAAAAAATTTGGTTGACTCTTCACTGCCTTCTAGCCAATTAGAGATAAGTAATAAATGCTGCCTTAGTCAGTAATGCCCACATTTCATCAACAAATAATTTTTTAAAAATGTCCACATCAAATGGAGCTTTTGGAAACCCTTAGTTTTTATTTCCATGTATTTTAAATCATACTTACTGGGGACCCAGGTTCCCCTCTCTGCCCAGGAATAACATCAGTTCCTCCCAGGATATATCCAGGATCTCCCTTTATAAAGGCAAAAAGATCAGGTGAAGACAAAAGGATAGCTGACAATATGTAAAGACATGTAAAGGATTTAGTTGCTCTATATATAGGAAAATCTGGATTTTCAATCTCAATTTTCAATCTGAATTGCAGCTGTGCAATTGCTTCTCTCCTTCTTACAGGGTGAAGAACTCTGATGCTTGTGGTATGGAGAGGCCAGCTCACTGCTGAGCTGCTGCTCATCATAAAGGTTGCTGCCACCATCCTCTTTAAGGATGATGTAGGGCCTGCTTAGTCTAGTGTAGAAGAGGAAAATTACTTTCTGGTCTAACAAGAAGAATGTCTTGTAGCTAAAAGAAAATACTTTATTGCATCTTAGATACTAATCACAGGTTACATTGATACAAGAGACTTTGAGGAGGTCCAGATGTTAGATCTCACTCCTTCAAAGTTCTAAGCTGCTCTGTGCACAACTTCATATGATATCAGAGTGGCTGCTGCTTATAGCATTCCTCAGTATTAACGCCTTGAGACATTATACAGCTCTTCCTCATAGATTTTATGATCATACATCTTTGCACATAATTACATCTACCGCTATCTGATCTATCCACAAGTCACTGACTTCACAAATTCAGCCATCTAGAGATTTCACTATTCTCCCAGAATGCATTTTCTTTGAATTTGGAGGACTGGTACTTTGCTAGGTTGAAGATCGCTGACTTTGATTCTTTCTCTGACAGTCTGAGGTCAAGTTCACTCTTGGGCTCATCACAATCGATTAACTCGTAACGAGGTAAGTTTCCTGTGGTTCCTTTTCCTGACTTTGTCGGCAGTGCAACCAATATATGATCTCTGGTGGTGACAACATTTTGGATGACCATTTCTGCGTAGATCCCTGAACCTGTTGTCCCGTCCTAAATGTGACATCAAATTTGCACCATAGTACCTAGTGTGGCATAGAGCCTATTGCGCACAATAGAACAGCTCTTTATTATATCTGTCTTATCCTATCGGTGAAAAGGTGGGGTCAATTTCTTCAGTAGAAGAATTCCTCAGCTTCCTGAACATCAGAAACTCTGGTGATACATGAGCAATTAGAGTTGGGCGGATGTATAATTTAGCAGTGCCATATTGAAGTTGGTATTCTGTTTCAAGAGCAACCGAACTGTCCTGACCCCAAGCCTAGATTTCCATTTGATTGTGAGTATCCTAGCAAGCTTGTCACATGATCAAAACAAGAACTGGCTCCAAATTGGCTGTAGCATGAGCAACTTGTGGCCAGTTATCCACAGTAACCACATCATAGAATCATAGGATGCGGCAAATTAAGTATAACATGAGAATCTGCATAGTTGTTCATTTTGTCAGGAAAAATAAAAAGGACCATATTATTTAAATGGTGAGAGATTACAGGGGCCCTGAGTTGCAGTGGGATCTAGGTGTCCTTGTTCATGAATTAGAAGAGGCTGGTATTAAGGTACAGCAAGTAATTAGGAAGGCAAATAGAATGTTACCATTTAATGTGAGGTAAATTGAACACAAAAGTAAATTATGCTTCCAGTTATGCAGGCACTTATGAGATGACATCTTGGGTATTGGACTCATTATTGCTCATCTTATTTAAGAGAGGTGTAAGTGCATTGGAGGTAGTTCAGGAAAGGTGTACTCACCTAATAACTGGAATAGGGGACAGGTTAAGCTTGTATCCACTGGAGTTAGAAGAATAAGAGGTTGAAACATATTAGATTCTGAGGAGTCTTGACAGGTAGATGTGGAGATGATGTTTGCTCTCGTGTGAGAATCAAGAATTGGGGGTTACTATTTAAAAATCAGGACTGGCCCATTAAAAATAGATATTACTCAAACTTTGCTTCTCTCAGGAGGTTGGGAGTCTTTGAAACTCCCTTCCTGAATCTTCTTGAGGACCTGCCACGATACTCTCACTGTTGACAGTGTCCCATGAACTGAATAGCTTCCTCAACAAATTTGCACTTGGTGTGAAGGACGAGTCATTCTGCTTGGAGACACTTTAAGATTGCATGCACTCTTTGGTTCCACATACCATGTAGAAAGTCTGCTGCAATAACTTGCTAGGCAGCTTTCAACGCATCTTCCAAATCTGCAACTTCTACACAAGAACACAAGAACTAGGAGCAGGAGTAGGCCGTCTGGCCCTTCGAGCCTGCTCCGCCATTCAATAAGATCATGGCTGATTCTTTCGTGGACTCGGATCCACTTACCCGCGTCCTCACCGTATCCCTTAATTCCTTTATTGTTCAAAAAAAATCTACCTGTTTTTTTGAAAACATTTACTGAAGTAGCGTCAACTACTTCACTGGGCATAAAATTCCACAGATTAACAACCCTCTGGGTGAAGAAATTCCTTCTCAGTTCAGTCCTAAATCTGCTCCCTCTAATCTTGAGGCTATGCCCTCTTGTCCTAGCTTCACCTGCCAGTGGAAACATCCTCTCTACTTCTATCTTATCTATTCCCTTCATAATTTTATGTTTCTATAAGATCCCCCCTCAATCTTCTGAATTCCAATGAATATAATCCCAATCTACTCAGTCTCTCCTCATAAGCCAACCCCCCTCAACTCCGGAATCAACCTGGTGAACCTCCTTTGCACCCCCTCCAGTGCCAGTACATCCTTTCTCAAATAAGGAGACCAAAACTGCACACAGTACTCTAGGTGTGGCCTCACCAGCACCTTGTACAGCTGCGACATAACCTCTCTGCTTTTTATTTCAATCCCTTTAGCAATGAAGGACAAAATTCCATTTGCCTTCCTAATTACTTGTTGTACCTGCAGACCTACCTTCTGTGACTCATGCACAAGGACACCCAGGTCCCTCTGCATAGCAGCATGCTGCAACTTTTTACCATTCAAGTAATAATCCTTTTTACTATTATTCCTACCAAAATGTATGACTTCACATTTATTTACATTGTATTCCATCTGCCAGATCTTTGCCCACTCACTCAATGTATCTATGCTCCTCTGCAATCAGAAGAACAAAGGTGGCAAACGTATGGGAACTACACCAGCTGATGTTCCTGACCATGTTATGCAGATTATGCGTTGGAACTCTATTACCATTCCAACATTATCACAGGGTGAAAAACCTGGGATTTGCTCTGTCACAGTGCTGTGAATGTATTTACACTACATGAACTGCAGTGATTCAAGAAGGTAGCTCACTGCCATCTTCTCCAGGGCAATTAGGGATGGGCAATAAATGCTGGCCTTGCAGCGATGCTCACAATTTGTGAAAGATTAGAAGAATTTCCTCCAGCATCCATAGCCTTTAGTGGGGTGGTGGGAGAATTCCAGATTGGTCTACTTTGTCCTAACATCTGTCTTGTTGCTTTGTGCCATGGTGCCCAAATCAATAGAACATATCAAATGAACAACAAAACAGCAGCCCAATTTAATCACAGATTTAGACACTGCGGAAGGATGCCATATGGTTCAATGTGCCTGTGCCTTTGAAATAGCTACCCTTACCCCTAGTTTTGTAATTGTTTTCCTTCTCCCATGTTTATCCAATTCTCTTTTGAATGTTCCTAGTGAATCTGTTTCCACCTCCCTTTCAGGTGGTGCATTCCAGATCGTAACAGCACATTAAAAATATACACTTCCTTCTGCTGTCTCTGGTTTTTGTTTTGCCAACTGTATTAAATTTGCACCCTCTGGTTACCATTGTGTCTGTAATAGAAATAGTTCCTTGTTATCATAATCCTCAAAGGCACTGACTTCTCATTGCAATTTTTCCAAGTTATTCACTTTTTACCACCAGCTCACCAATTAATATATTACTTACTCTGTCACCTTTAGGACCTGGAGGTCCTTTAAATCCTGGGAGCCCCTAGAGGAAATAAAGTCTACAGGTTAAACAAAATGCTGGAGAAAATTGTGAGATCAATAATGAATACCTGAACATTTTCGTAGAAGGAACCTGAGGGTAGGCAGAAGGACAGACTGATAAGAAATCCTTCTCTTTAACTCATGTCTCTTATGATAAAATCATGAATAATAGCAATACATAGTAATGACTGAGAGAAAAGTCTGCTGAGCAGATCGGGTGGTTTTCTTCATCAGAATTCATCACAGATACTGCATTCTGATGCAGGATCCCAAATTAAATCTGAATCTGGGCCTCCTTTAGACTTTGAATGACCTGCAGTGCAATTCCAGAATTTTCTCTTTCTGCTTCTGATTTGCAGCATTTGCAATTTTTATTAATGATCTCAAATCATTCTGTAACGCTGCGGTGCACTGTGTTCAAACATTCCTCAGTGGTCTTCGATCAATCAACCTCAAAGCACTGATAAAGTTCAATTTCTGTGGGGAGATCCTCATTTACAGCAGATGTTAAATCCAGCAGTTCCATTAGATTCGATATTGGGAATCTGATTTGGGAGCTGATAAATTGTCAAGAAAACAAGCAGTTTGGTAATGATGCCTATGTCTAGATACCTTTGTTATACTTTTGTCGGTCTGTCATAGGGTATAGGTTTACTAAATGTATCAGTAACCCCTAAAGGGTCGTTTTTCTGACTTAAAATGTATCAGATTTAAAATTATCAGCAATTTGTGTACTTGCTGTGTACTGATTTCTGACCATATACAACAATAGCAGTGTACAATATAGAAGGTGGCCGTTTGCCCATCAAACACAGGCTGGCTCTTTCAAAGATCTGTCTAATTAGTCCCAGTCCATCGCTTTCTCCTCATATCTCTACAATTCTTTTTATCTTCAAGTATTTACCTAACTGTCTTTTTGAAACTCACTATTGAATTTGAATTAATGGCTAGGGCATTTTGTTCAATGACAATCAAGGTTCCAATTTGTGATTGTTGTCAGCCACTCCCTGTGTTGGAAAATGACTCCTTTAGGGCTAAAATGGGAAAGTTCAAGAAACTGAGGAAGCAACCGCAGTAGTTAAGGGCATTGGTAACTCCTTTGTCATTCAACCACACATGGGCAGGCCCCAACAACTCAAACTATTCTCTCAATGACCAATGTTAACTTCAGCAAGCCCCCAAGGGTTCAAAACTGCAGCTCCCAGTTCAGTTATAGTGGAAATAGACCTAATACAGGGGTCCTCATTCTCATCCCTAGAAAGTCTCAATTCTCTTTTTCCAATTTTTTAAACACTTTTCAAGCCTCTGTCAAATGGGATCATCTCATTTTATGATTCTCGCCACTGGATTTCTCAACTTCTCTGTAGCTGCCTTTGTGTCAGATGTTCCACTGGGAGCCCACTCCCCATCCCTCCCAGAATTCATATAGAAAACAAGGAGAAAAACTGGGGCTCAGGGTTATTTAGACCCCTCCTTGAAACCTTCAGATTTACTTGTGGCCTCACCCAGAAACACTAGAATCATAGAAGAGAATCACTATAGTGCGGAAAGGGGTCATTCGGCCCATCAAGTTTACACTAATCCTCCAAGCAGCATCCCACCCTAGACCACCCCTAGCCTGCACATCACATGGCAATTAAGCATGGCCAATCCACCTAACCTGCACATCTTTGCACTATGGGAGGAATCCCAGCGGAAACCCATGCAGCCAAAGCTATAATGTGCAAACTCCACAGTCACGAAGGCTGTGACCAAATCTGGATCCCTGGCGTTATGAGGCAGCAGTGCTAACCACTGAGCCACTGTGCTGCCGCTGATGGTTATGCATGTCAGTGATAGAGGTTTATTAGTTGATAACCTGCATTTGATTTCAAAAATAAATGAAATTAACATCACACATATATCTCAACAGATGAAATTAGATTCTGTTTAGTTACTTACTCTATCCCCTCGTATTCCTTGGGGACCCTATAACACAAGAAAACAATACAGCATCTTATTACCACTTTCTGAGCTGGTTCCTTTGAACTATCTGCGTTTATCAGCATCTTAAGGAAAGAGAATAATAGATAGCTAATAGAGCTTTAAATTGATAATTAAATCAAGGATGTATTTGAATTGTGCTATTTGAGATGTTATTTGAAAAAACACACTATTTCAAATTAACTTTCTATATCTGCTCTTTCTGTTAAAAGCATTTACTTACTTATTTTAAAGATGTATTGTCCATCTCTCTAAATTGTCCAGCCTGATTTCACTTCAATAGACTGTGACCAACAATAGTGTTATCAGTTTTAATCAGTTTTAATTAGATTCTACCAAAATATAAACAATTATATTGTTATTCACTGAGTGCAGTTCTCCCTTTTAAGATTTTCAATTTCTATTATTCAACAACTGGAATAAAATTATTTCTTTCTTTTGTTGGGGAACAGTTAAATTGGTGGACTCAGACATGTGTGACTACTTCCCCACTAATTCAAAATCACTGACATGGCAAATATTTGCATATTTTATTAATTCTATATTATAAAGATTTAACTTCAGTTAAAACTTCTTGTTATTTGAAAAATGCAAATGGTAGATCCTTCAGATGACAACATAAAAGAATGATATAGAGGCAGAAAAATATCAGAAAGATGAGTGAGACTATTCAAGTAATGTCTAATATGTGGTCTACTCTAATACACAGTCAATTTAATGTCCTGAGGAAAGAGTACTGCATAATTTCTTCCAGTTCCCTCCCAGATTCTGGAATCCCTATTTACATCCCACATTGTGGGATGGGAACTGGACACACGGAAAACATTGAGGTATGTCGGAGGAGTTGAAAATCTGTGTGTCAGTCTGTGCCAGTCCATGCCTGTTCCAATTACAGAATGAGGGCCTCAGCCTCATTTAGCTGAGGAACTGTTGATCATCCATAACCAATTGCTGGCACCATAGGCAGCAACTCGGGCCAGTAGTAGACCCCAAGAAGGTCCTGAGAGGAGAAGGAACAATGCTGAGGGATGAGGAAGCCATCAGCGAGCCTCAGATAGGTCCTGTGAAAGGACAATATGTTGCTGTAACAGGATGAAGAGTCCAAAGCCAGATTGAATGGGGTCTTCAGGGAGATCCCACAATTTTGTTTATTCACTCCTGAGGTGGCACTGGCAGGGCCAGTTTATTGCCTATCCCCAGTTGCCCTTGAGGAGGTCATGACGAACTGATTTCTTGAACTGCTGCAGTCCATTTGGTGCAGGTAATTGGGATAGGGAGTTGGGAGTGGTGGGGTAGGTGGAGGTGATGCAAAGAATGAGTGAGCTTAGGTTCACAGTAGCCCACAGTTGTGTAATGGCACCAGGAAGGGGTTCTGCTGGCCCTTGCCACCTGACAAAATACAAAACCTTACAAAGCTTCTTTTTGGCCTTTTTCTTTCCAGGTACTTGCAGTAATTCCTTCAAGGACAGGAGAATAATTCACTCTCGACTAGAAAGAACCAACCAGAGCCTGCCTGCTGCATATTTTATCCAGTCATTGTCTAACTTTGCTTTGAGACTACAGCCAGTGTGGGAACTTGGTTTGCATTATCAAATCTGCCTGATCTGGGCAGGAGCCCCAGTGACTAATTGAGTTTTGTGTGAGATGAATTTCTGAGGCTATTCAATTTTAGGAGATGAACACGAGATTTTGCCTACCTCATTCCTGAAAATAGATTTGTTGCACAGTTTGTTGCACACCCATCCCCCTCTTGTCAAATTATCATCGATCCCAACAGATCAGGAACCATCCTGCTCCACACAATACTGAAGCTTCTTGTGCTTATCCTTATAACACTCAATCTTGCGTTTAACCAAATATCCATCCAGCTCCATTTTAAAGCTGTTTATCAATGTGACATTAACGGTGCTTTTTATCATCTAATAATCAGATTCAAAATTTAAAAGACCAGCGTTTCTGGAAGGAACATAAAAACGAGGAAGACTTGAATTCCTTACCCTTGGTCCAGTTGAACCAGGTGAGCCAGTGCGTCCAGGACGACCTGGGAGACCCGGAATTCCGTCTTTCCCTGGCAGGCCCTGTGTGTTTACAAATCAGCACAATCTTCACAAATAACTTCCAACTATTTGAAATAAAATTTCCCCTATACCCAGATCAGAATAAAGAGTTTGCAAATTCTATAAAACACGTTTAATGAACAGCTTGCTGATTGCACAAACATCTGACATAAATATTTGGGTAATTTTTAAACAGGGAAACCTTGAGTGACAAGTCAATGCCCACGGCCCAAGTAACCAAGCCTGAATCAAGGAGATTTGATTTGATTTGATTTTATTTATTGTTGTCACACGTACCAAGATACAGTGAAAAGTGTTGTTTTGCATGATCTACAGGCAGACCATACCATACAAAGTGCATCAGGGTAGCAGAACAGAGTGCACACTACAGTGGTACAGCCACAGAGGAGATGCAGAGAGAGAGAGAGAGATAAACATTAACATTTGAGAGGTCCATACAAATGTCAGGGAAGAAGCTGTTCTTGAAGTTGTTCATACATGTATTCAAACTTTTATACCTTCTGCCTGAGGGAAGAGGGTGGAAGAGAGTATAACTGGGGTGGGAGGGGATCTTTGATTATGTTGGTTGTTTTACCAAGGCAGTGGGAAGTATAGATGGAGTCAAAGGATGGAAGGATTATAACCTATTCAGCCCTTCAATCTTGGTGCACCTAATCAATGAGAATATGGCTCTTCTGCATCTTAACTCCATCTGATTGTTGTGGTTGTGCAACTCTTTGGCCTCTTGTCTAACAAAGATCTACCAATCTCAATTTTGAAATTTCCAGTTGACCAGCCACCTTCAGTAGCTTTTTTGGAGGAAGAAAGTTCTAGATTAATTGATTAATGTTACGAGCTCACAGGATAACAATTGAGATTGCACTGTATCTTTATTGAACTGGATGAAAGATGGAAGCCCATGGTGAGCGCTTCATAATCATACAGTCATAGAGTCATAGAGTCATAGAGTCATACAGCATGGAAACAGTCCATTCAGTCCAACCAGACCATGCTGAATGTAATCACAAAATAAATTAGTCCCACCTGCCTACTCTTAGCCCATATCCTTCCAAACCTTTCCTATTCATGTACTTATCCAAATGTCTTTTAAACATTGTAAGTGTACCCACATCCAGCACTTCCTCAGAAAGTTCATTCCACAAGCAAACCACCCTCTGTGTAAAAAAATTTGCCCCCATGTCTTTTAAAAATCTCTCTCCTCTCACCTTAAAAATATGCCCCCTAGTCTTGAAATCCCCCATCCTAAGGAAAAGACAACAATCATTAACTCTATTTATACCCCTCATGATGTTATAAACCTCTATAAGGTCACCTCTCAACCTCCAGTGCTCCAGTGAAAAGCCTGTCTTGCCTTTCTTTATAACTCAAACCTTCCATACCCGGCAACATCCTGATAAATCTCTTCTGAACCCCGTCCAGCTTAATAATATCCTTCCTACAACTGGGCAACCAGAACTGTACACAGTACTCCAGAACAGGCCTCACCAATGTCCTGTACAACAATCAACATGACTTCCCAAGTCCTATTTTCAAAGGACTGAGCAATGAAGGCAAGCATGCTAAATGCCTTTTTAACTGCCCTTCCTGTATGTGACGCAAACTTCAAAGAATTATGTACCTGAACCCTGAGGCCACTATGCTCCATAACACTGCCCAAGGCCCTACCATTAATTGTGTCAGTCTTACCACTGTTTGTTGTACCAAAATGCAATACCTTGCATTTATCCAGATTGAACTCCATTTGCCATTTTTCAGCCCATTGACCCATTTGATCAAGATCCCTTCGTAATCTTAGAAAACGTTCTGCTGTGGATCAGGGTCCCATGACTACTGTAAGCTAGGAGGTACATTAATAAATATTGAATTTCTATCTCAAACAATCAGCAAACCTCAAACATTAAGGGAAGACTGGGTGATGAAAGACGTTTCTAAGTCTAGGTGCTGGAATGGAGTGGGTTTGTGTGCAGGTCAGTGTCACAAATCTCAATTTCAGCACAGTGCAGAATGTTTCCTTAGAACGTTCAATGCAGACAAATTAGAAACATCTTTTTTATCTCACTGACAGGAAGTCACCCTCCATTATTCAAGCATATTGAGGAAGAGTTGATCAGACTGTATATGGTTGGTGCCATTCATCAGGCAAAGTTGATATGTGGAATAGAGAGGCAGATTGGGACTAGGATGGGGAGAAGATAATCCAGCAACTTTATGATTCATATCCAGGACCATGACAGATGATGGAGGAGCCACTGCAGACATGGACAACATAATACCATCCACTCTGTATCCTGGCAGTTATGAATACAATCTGATACCTTCTAGTCATTGTGTGCTCAAAAACACTGTGACAGCTCCAGCATGTGTAAACAGAACAAGTAGAATGATTTATGGAAAGTAATAACTTATGTTCTCTCATCTATAAAAAAGGAATAAATTTCATTAAGATTCATAGAATCATGGACACATACGGCATGGAAACAGATCCTTTGGCCCAACTCAGCCATGCCGACCAGGTTTCCCAAACTGAACTAGTCCCATTTGCCTGCATTTGGCCCATATTCCTCTAAACCTTTCCTATCCATGCACATGTCCAAATTTCTTTTATATATTGTAATTGTACCTGCCTCTGTCACTTCCTTTGGAGCTCATTCCATACATGCACCATCCTCTGTGTGAAAAAGTTGCCCCTCAGGTCCCTTTTAAATCTTTCCCCTCTTACCTTAAACCTAGGACCTCTAGTTTTGGAATCCCTTACCCTGGGGAAAAGGGCTTGGCTGTTCACCATATCTATGGCCCTCATGATTTTATGAACTTCTATGAGGGTCACCCCTCAGCCTCCTATGCTCCAAGGAAGTAAGTCCCAGCCTATCCAGCTTCTCCTTATAATTCAAACACTCAAGTCTCAGTAACATCCTTGTAAATCTTTTTTTTTTAACACCTTTTCCAGTTTAATACAGCCTTCCTAGAGCAGGGTGATGAGATAGCACCCTTCATGACCACAGGATATGCCAAAGTGCTAGTGCCCATCAACTCCGTCTATTTGTTATTGAGCAAGATTTGGCATCAGGAATCAATCCGCAGTTTGTGCTCTCACCATACACCTGGAATGGGTGCATCAGATTTTTAATCTTATTCTTACTCAGTCTAGCTAAAGGAAATGGATTGGATGAAGAACATATGTTGTTTGTTTGATTTAATCCTCCCAGAAAATCACATCAGCTGCCTATTTCTAAACATATAGTTGTTGTAAATTGCATCCAAATTCACTGCTCAGTGATATCATCAAGTGATCATCATGAGGTAACTAACATACTTTTTGTTTCTCTATCAAAGGAAAGCACTCTCACACAAAGGAAGTGCCTTTTTCTGGAGCAACACTCACAAAATAAACCAAAATGGAATCAAGATCTGTTTGGGAAGAAGTGATCAATGGATTTGCAAGATAAAATTATCATAGTCCTATCAGACCATAGGGCTGCTCTCTCATTTGACAGAGATGACTGATGGTGAGTTTAACTTAAGGCAAGGGGAGCAGTTGAGAGGGAGAGCCCTTCGTGGTAATATTAGCCAATGTGGAAATGGAATCTGGCATCACTCACCAGGCACATAGCCAACTGAACTAACCAAACCCCTTAAAGTAGCACAGACTGATACAGAATCAGCTAGCACAGAAGGAGGCCATGTGGCCCATCTCCAGTTGAGCTATCCAATTAGTCCCACTTTGCTGCTGCTTCCCCATAACTCTACAACCATCTTTTTTTCATTTTTGAATATTTGTCCAATTTCCTTTTGAAAGTTGTAATTTAATCTACCTCCATCTCTCTTACATGCATTCCAGATCAGTTCGTTACATAAAGTAATCTGTTGTCATGTCATGTCCCAGTGATTCTATTGTCAATTACCTTCAATCTTTGTTCTCTGGTTACCAACCTGTGCAAAGCAGCTTCTTATTTATTTTAGTAAATTGCTTCATGATTTGGAACACTTCTCTTAAATCTCCCTTTAACTGCTTCTGCAGTAGAAGGAGAATAATGTCAACTTCTTCAGTCTCTCCACAGAACCAACATCCATTATCCCTTGTATATGGGTTATTTTCCTTCACCTGAGGCAGTAAGTCAGCTTCCTTTTCCAATGCATTCAGCGTGTAAATGTAATCCATGGCAGGACTTACCCGTTCTCCTTTCTCTCCCTTATCAGCGAATGCAAATGAATCATATCCGCCACTTGTTTGTAAACCTGTGAAACCTAGTTGACCCTGAAATATATAGGAGTGCAGCATATGAATAGAGTGACCTGTCCACTCACTGTTAACCCCGATTAAAGCACAAACAACATAGGGGAATTGACAGTAACATTCACCCAAAAGTAACTGAGATGACTATGTGTCTATCCTTCTTGTACTCAGTTATCACTTTAGCAGGTTGCCATTTTTCATTATTCCCCTTTAAGTAATAATGAATTTGCATTTCTACAGAAACTTTCATGATCACAGGGCCTCCCTAAGTGTTATACAGCTAACTAAGCATGTTATGCAATTTAATTGTCATTTTAATACAGAAAATGTGGCAGTACAGATGCAGTGATGTTTTACAAACAGCATTCAGATAAATGACTAAGTGTCATCTGAAGGATAAATGTTGCCCAGGACACTAGGCAAAACTGCTCTGCCCTTCTTCAGAAAGTGGCATGTGACCAACTGCATCCATCCAAGGGGGTGGGTTTAACTTATCATCCAAAATGTAGCACTGTCGCCGATGCACCATTCCCTCAGTACTGCATTAGAGTGTTACCCTAGATTATATACTCAAATCTCCAAACCTTTTCACTCAAAAGGTGCAAGAGTTATCAATGGAACCAAGGCCAGCACCTCAGATTGGGGTTTTACAGTCACAAATCAGATTGGTCAGCAACAATTCCCCATCCCCACCACCCTCACACTAGGACACATACCACCCCCATTTCACCTAAAGAATTGAAGTTTTTATATATGGCACAGTACTGTACATTAGATACTCGTCTCATATGGTTCCAGTGGTTAAATGCTGAGTTATACAGTCTGAAGTGTTCCCAGTTTAGATTCCTGATGACAGATGGAGTGGGAACATCTGCCAGGAGTCCTGTTTCTGATCATGGTCCAGCGTGTTGTGCGAGACCCATTCTCCAGCAGGTCCTGCACTCAGCAGGAAAAAAGGCACTCAGAGCAGAAATGGCAAGCAAATAAAGCAGACACAGTAAGCAACAACAGTCAGATTATTTTCCATAAAAAATCTAAAACTGAAGTGGGATTTTTAAAGCATTATAATGGAATCTGACAGTTCAGTAGTAGTTACAGAGGACAATGTTTTATCTGCCGAGTGAGTTGAACGTCTTGTTTTCTTCCACCCAGGAGTAAAATGTTCACTGTTTGATTTGCCTGAATTGTCTTTTGTCCATTGATTAAAGTAAATGTTTCTAATTCAGTTAGTACAGATTTTACAGATACTCACCAGCTTTCCTGGAGGTCCCATTTCACCCTAAAATTAAGAAACAAAAACTTTAGAGAGACTGTTCTTTGTTACTTGGCTGTCTTTGACAAAGATGGTCCATGCTGGTGACAGGTTCAAACTTATATCCTTTTTGACATAAAACTCAACTTTAAGTGCTACACATGGAAGGTGGAATGTAAACCACCTAATGCCTCAGTTCAGAACACTCCTTCCTGACGACTTAAAGTCTGTCCACTATCTACAAGGCCTAAGTCAGGAGTATAATGGAATATTCCCCAATTGCCTGGGCGAGAGCAGCTCCAACAAGATTCAAGAAGCTCAACACCATGCAGGATAAAGCAGCTTTCCCCCGACCACCCATGTAATATCTGTAACATTCACTCCTTCCACTACCAATGAACAGTAGCCACTGTATACACCATCTAGAAGGTACACTGCAACAAGTCACCAAGGCTCCTTAGACAGCACCTTTCAAACTCAAAACCATTACCATCTAGAAGGACAAAGGGAGTGAATACTTAGGAACAGCTCCACCTGCCAGTTACCCTCCAAGCCACACAGACCTGGAAATATATCGCCATTCCTTCAGTGTCACTGGGTCAAAATCATGGATCTCCTTTCCTAACAGCATTGTGGGTATAGCTATACCACACATACTGCAGCAATTCCAGAAGGCAGTTCATCACTGGCTTTTCAAGGATAATTAGGAATGGGCAATAAATGTTGGCCCATGATGCCATAAATTTATAAAAAAAAAGGTCAGTGTGCACTGCTAATGTTAAGGTCTGATTTGTCTGATAGGTTGTTTTTGAGGCAGCTGCAGAATCAGGACTTGCTAAACTCCAGGAAACTGAACTGCTTTTACTGACTGAGGCAGTAGGTCTGGGGGAGATTAAAGTTCAAGGACGATGGATAGTAGGTTAATAAGGTAAAGTGAAGAAAGATTCAAGTGTGAAAGAGAGATAGAAAAGGGAAAAATAGCAAGCAGATGAGTTGTCAACAATGAAAACCGATCCAGGGAATGTAAAAAGCTAGGAAAACGATACTATGCAAAGCATTGATCCGTGTTGTCATGGAAGTAAATGCAATTACTTTAAAACATAGAACAGAAAAAAATGTCAAAATTATATTACCAGTCTGGCTGCTCAGTTGATACAATGTTAAAGAAATAGTAATATATTTCAGATTAGAAAATATACAAGACACAAAATAAGTATGCAAATACTGTTACCCGTTCTCCTTTCTGACCCTGTGAAAATAAAGTATAAGCAACAATTAGTTGTTTTTAAATCTTAAAATAGATTTACTTTTTGAAAGGACTTGACCTAACATATTCCATGGAAACCAAACAACTGTGGATGCTGGAAATCAGAAATAAAAACAGAAATTGTTCAGAAAAACAGAACTGTTCTGAAGAAGGGTCACCGGAACCAAAACATTAAGTCTGCTTTCTTTCCTCAGATAATGCCAGACCTGCTGAATTTTTCCTGCAATTTCTGTTTTTGTTTCTAACATATTCCGTTGTTGTTTTTCTGTTTGACTTTGACAATGTTTGAATGCTTCTAAAAGTGAAACCTATTGATGTGAAGGAAGTCCTTTGCCTCTCATTACTTGCATCGAGTGTTACCAGATCAGACCAGGATAAACCTTTCTTCTCCCTGACTCATAGAATCATAGAGTTGTATAGCATGGAAACAGACCCTTTGGTTCAAATCATCCATGCCAACCAGATACCCTAAATTAATTTAGACCCATTTGCCAGCATTTGGCCCATATCCTTCTAAACCTTTCCTATTCATGTACCCATCCAGATGCCTTTTAAATGTTGTAATTGTACCAGCCTCCACCACCTCCTATGGCAGCTCATTCCATACATGCACTACCATCTGTATGAAAAAGTTGCCCCTTGGATCCTTTTTAAATATTTCCCCACTTACCTTAAACCTATGCCCTCTTGTTTTGGACTCCCCTACCCTGGGGAAAAGACCTTGGCTATTCACCCTATCCATGCCCCTCATGATTTTATAAACTTCTATAAGGTCACCCCTCAGCCTCCTACGCTCAAGGGAAAATAGCCCAGCCTATTCATCCTCTCGCTATAGCTCAAACCCTCCAACCCTGGCAACGTTCTTGTTAAAACCGGATGCTGTAAATCAGGAACAAGAACAAAGTTGCTGGAAAAGCTCAGCAAGTCTGGCAGCATCTGTGAAGGTAAAAACAGAGTTAACATCTCGGGTCCAGTGACCCTTCCTCAGAACTGTTCACCCAACTCGAAACATTAACTCTGTTTTATCCTTCACAGATGCTGCCAGACCTGCTGAGGTTTCCAGCAACTTCGTTTTAGTTTAATGTCTTTGTAAATCTTTTCTGAACCCTTTCAAGTTTCACAACATGTTCCCTATGCATGGGAGACCAGAATTGAATACAGTGTTCCAAAAGTGGCCTAATCAATGCCCTGTATAGCTGCCACATGACTTCCCAACTCCAATACTCAATGTACTGACCAATAAAGGCAAGTGTACCAAACGCCTTCTTCACTTCCCTGTCTACCTGCGACTCCACTTTCAAGGAACTATGAACCTGCACTCCAAGGTCTCTTTGTTCAGCAACACTCCCCAGGACCTTACGATTAAGTGTACAAGACCTGACCTGATTTATCTTCCCAAAATGCAGCACCTCACATTTAACTAAATTAAACTTGATTTGCCACTCCTTGGCCCATTGGCCCATCTGATCAAGGGCCCACTGTACACAGAAATAACTTTCTTGGCTGTCCACTACACCACCAATTTTGTAGTCATCTACAAACGTACTAACCATACCTCCTATATTCATATCCAAATCATTACTATAAATGACAAAAAAACAGTGGACCCAGCACTGATCCTTGTGGCACACCACTGGTCACAGGTCTCCACTCCGAAAAGCAACCCTCCACCACCACCACCCTCTGTCTCCTATTTTTGAGCCAGTTGTGTATCCAAATGGCTAATTCTCCCTGTATGCCATGCAATCTAACCTTGCTATCCAGTCTACCATGAAGAACCTTGTTAAATGCCTTCCTGAAGTCCATATAGACCACATCCACTGCTCTGACTTCAACAAAACTCTTCATCACTACCTCAAAAACTCAATCAAGTTATAGCAATGCAAATTATTCCTCAGCCTCAGAATACTTCTTCAGTGGGACTTTTTTAGATTTGCACACTGAGGTTTGTGTCTGGATGTGCGGGTCAGAAATTCAAGTGCAAACTTCAGCAGTTCATTTCAATTAATTAAAGTAAAATTAATAAATGAAGAGCCACAATGACCAACGACAGCAACACCCTCCTTGTTGGAAGCAAAAATATATCAAATCAAACATTGTATTCTCCAATCTATTTTAAAAGGACATAATGTTTATCCAATAAAGATGCTTTGAGCCAAGTTCAAAAGTTTCCCTTGATCACATAGCCCATGGCTATATCACCGTAAAGGCAGATGAGCTCAGTCTGCTGACCATATTCCTCCCCACTTCAACCATCTTCTGCAGTCAAACAGTCTTTTGCTCCCAGTTTATTATAAAGGTTATAAATAATTAAAATGCTACAATATAATGAAAATAAAACAATTTATTTGACACCTCAGTGATCTGGTTCACTCAAGGAAATGCCCCGGTGATTATGTTCCTGGATAGTGCAGTGTTGGGAAGGTTGGCAACCTTACTTTGGATTCCAAAAATTTTAACAGGGAATTTTGTATTGTACCCTTCGCTGCGTGGTGAACAATTTGCCCAGAGCTGTCTAGTAAGGGTGCAGGCAAAATTCAGCTACATATTGATGGAGGTTGACAGTGGGCAGGGCACCCGTTATGCATTCCATCTCAGCAAACTAATGGAAGGGAAAATGAACATGGTACGGAAACAGTCAGCAATGCACCACCACCTATTTTATTCCCAGTTGATGATGATTTCTACTCAAGTGACAGAGAACTGACAGAATTGTCATTGAGCATCATATTATTGAGAAGCTCACCTTCAAGCAGTGTGATGCACAGGGACCTTCGGGCTTTCTGACATCTTCAACTTCATGCTTGGACACTTTGGATATTATAGATTCTGTTTGCTGATTATCAATGTAGGACCTAGTTTCAGATCCACCTTGTATAGGGTTCTAGAAAACACGTAAATTATCAGACATCACGCACAGCAACCCAAACAAAGAAACCAGTAAAAAAGAACCAAATGCAGTGACAGGTAATATCATCAGTTGCCCAAGTAACCAAACACTTTTGGCTGTAAAAGGGTACAGAATAAACATGAAACTATGCTTGAGCAAATAAGTTTAATGTCCAGCTGCAGCTTTAAAATAAAATCTGGATGAATTGATAACACATCAAATTGTTTTAGTTCAACAATGAGCTTTGCAATGAACTCACAGTGGTTTTGTGGATAAGTTTTCTGTACTAAACCAGGGCATCAGAACTAGAGACCAATAGAGGAAACTTCAAGTTAAACGTATGTCATACAGCAACTAATTCACACCTAAGGGTAAACGTTCCCTTTTCAAGATACCAGCAGGTATCTTGGGAAGAGGCATTGGGAAACTGCATGCGTAATCTGACAATGTTCCATCTATTTTAATTTAAATGGGCTGTGAATGCCTGATTTCTGAACATAATCTCTGGTGGCCAAGGATCTTTTTGGCATTAAACAGATAGAAAGCATATTCTTTGGAATAGACCTGGAATAGATGACACCCTGCCTCAAATGCAACATTCAGAAAACTGTAGACATGGATAATGCAAAAGAACTACTGGATCCTTGGATGGATCAAAGAATCAATGTGAGTTTACTGGGTTGAATGTTCCATATGTTTAACTGCTTAGTCCCTGTCTGGTCTTCATTGCCACAACTGAAAAGATAGGTAGTCAGGCAGACAAGAAAACCTCAGTGCCTGGTCTTTCTATAATTGTCAGGGGAGAATGTACAAGCCAACACTGACTGACTCCGCCTCTGATAGTCCCACCCCATCCATGCTATTTCAATGGAAAGCAGCTGTTGTGTGACTCTCAAAGTTGATTAAAGTCACCATTGTCCAGGAAGACTGCTCTCTTGTCAGAGAGAGATTACTGGTAGTGGTTTCACTTGAGGGTCACAATGCCTCAGGCAATGGGAGAGGTTGAGAAGGTGGCACTTCCTTGGTGACATCAGCTAGTACAGGAATTAAACTCATGCTTTTGGTATCATACTGCAATGCAAACCAGCCATCTAGCCAATTGAGTGAACTGAACCATGATGGTAGGGAAATAAGGAAATGAACCTGTGTTTTAGAATTCCACAGTCCAGCATTCTAGATCTGCAGAATACTGTCTCAGCAAGCTGCAGCTATTATCTTCTGTCCCTTTAAGGCCATCCTAAACATTAATTGAATCATATAGCACAGAAAGAAACTATTCAATCCATTGTTCTTGTGCCTGTTTTTTCAAAGAGCTATCCAATTGGTTCTGTTTGCCTCCTCTATCCCCACATCTGTACAAATTTTCCTCCTTTAAGTATCATTTTTACTTGAGTGATTGTTTATATTGTGTAAAAGTCAACCCCCAACATCTGATCCAAAATATCCTGAACTTCTCACTTTTCTCATATATAAGTTAATCCTGAATTTTTGATCAGAAAATCCTGTTGATTAAAGTTGTTATAGTCTACTTGCATCTATTGCCTACTTCTCATGAAGATCGACTCTCTCTCCCTTTCACAACCCATCCGCTCGATGTTTTCTCTGTTTAGCCTTTGCTGAGAGTGGGGCGGAAGAGGAGCAGCAGGAGGAGGAAGTGAGTGAAAGGAGCTGTTACTGGGAAAGAATGTCAGAGATTGCAAAAGGCCACTCCAAAATGGTGCCAATTGGGTCACGAATGCTCCTTCACTTCCAATCCAATATAACAATAAAGTGGATGATCCAAAGTGCATCATCACACTCAGGAATATGCATGTATTTCAAATGCTCAAAAATATCATTCAATTGCAAATCAATCCTTAACTTTTTTTGTCTAAATACTTGGGCCCAAAATGTTGACTTATATGTGAATATAAACTCTATTTATCCAATGCTATTCTGAAAATTAATACTGAAGTTGCTTCCAACAGCCCTTCACACTCATAACAACCTGTTATGTAAAAATGTATAGTATTTTACCTTAAATTTGCATCCTCTAGTTACCAACAGTTTTGCCACTGGAAACTCTTTTTCCATTTTAGTCCATCAAAATTCAAGATTTTGATCATCTTTATGAAATCTCCCCTTAGCTAACTGAAAGAGAACAATCCTAGTTTCTCAGGTCTCACCACATGACTAAAGCTCTGGAGACCTGTGCCATATTAATAAATTTCTGCACCTCCTCTAATCTATTTCTTGACCTTTGACCTGCAAAGTTCAAAATAGTCCAGTTATGATATGACAAAGTGAGCAAATAACACTGGAGGTTTGTGAATGTGAGAAGTTCCTACCTCAGTCTTTGTGGCGTCACTGCAGATCCTTTCTACCAGCTCTCTTTCAATCAATGGTAAATCATCAAATGTGTTTGCGAAAAATATGTTATTTTGGGGGCCACGGTAGATGATTCTTCTGAGTTCATCCATACTTGCGCTTGTAATCCCCACAGAGATGACTTTAATACCTGAAAGATTGTTTCATGCTTGACAATCTGTCTCATGGCTTGTGAAGTCACATGGATTTCTTGATTAGGTTATTTCCTTATCATCAGACTCAACCTTTTACTCTTCTAATTAAATATTAATTCAATAAGTCTGTAATATTACACAATGTATAACTTAGATTGTACAACACAGCTCAGAAGCTATGCTTGGCCCTTTGCAACTATGCTTTCCACTTAGTCCCCATCATCTCTTTGTACCCCAGGGCCTTGTAATTTTTTCCACTTCAAGTATTTATCTCATAACCTTTTTGAAATTTATTATTAAACCTACTTCCAACATCATTGCAGGCAATGCATTCCTGATCACTAAAAAAAACACTGCGTTATTTCCTTTTATTCATGATTTCTCTCGATCTTTTGCTAACGACCTTAAATCTGTGAGCTTAGGTTACTAGCCCCTCTGTCACAGAAAACAGTTCTTTTATAATTAGTTTATCACAAGCCTTCATGGAACTATGAAAATATGTGAATTATTTCTGATAAGCAAAAGGTTTTATTTTTATAGGAGCAAATTATGGAGATGCTGGAATCTATACTGAAAACAAAAAGTGCTGGAAATCACAGCAGGTCAGGCAGCACGTGCGGAGAGACGATAAGCTAATGTTCCGAGTCTAGATGACTCTTCATCAGAGCTGATGTGAAATGTAGAGGGTGCAGCATTTATGCAATAGTTGAGGGGGGATGGGAGGTGTAGAGTGCTGGGGAGAGAAAGGGCGTTGATAGTTCAGATTAAGTGATTGGAATGTGAGAATGGCAGAACAATGGTGTGTCTAACTGCCAAACTGAAATGAGTCCCACTGGAGTGGGGTGAGGGGAGAGGGAACATGGTGACAGAGAATACAACAAGTAAAGTTAAAACAATAGGAAGAAATGGGACTGAGTTCACAATCTAAACGTATTAAACTCAATATCAGGTCCAGAAGGTTGTAAGGCGCCTAATCTGAAGGTGAGATGTTGTTCCTCCAGTCTGTGCTGTGATTCGCTGGAGCACTGTAGCATTACAACATTGGAGTATTACAACTTTCTGGACTTAATATAGAGTTTAAAACCTTCAGATTGTGAACTCATTCCTGTTTCTTCCTTTTCTTTTAGCTTTACTTGTTGTATTCTCTGTCACCAGGTCTTCTCTCCTTCCCCCCACTCCAGTGGGACTGTCTGTTCTTTCCTGTCTGGCAGTTAGACTCACCATTGTTCCGCCATTCTCACATTCTGATCACTTAATCTGAACTATCCACACCCCTTCTCCCCTAGCACTCCACCCCCCTAACTATTGAATAAATGCTGGCCCCTCCAAATTTCACTTCAACTCCGATGGAGGGACATCTAGACTAGACTAGCTTGTTCTCGCTCCACAGATGCTGCCTGACCCGTTGTGATTTTCTTTTTGTTTGTCTCTTGCCTGCTAATTTGCCCTCTTCCTTCTTTATGGTCTCTTGAACTACTCCCACTAATTTGGTAGCAACCTGATGGTTGAGTTCTATCCAGGTCTTTGCTAAAGCCTCTCTTTGATTGGCTCTCAGATGTGCACAACAAGCAACCAATCTAGTATAAGGTCATCAGAAATAGGAATCACCATTGGCCATTCAGCCCCTTCAGTCTAGTCGACAGTCTATAAAACTGCTGCTGATCTGATTGTGGCCTTAACTTTAGTTTCCTATTTATGCCCCATAACCCTTGCAGATCAAAAGTCCATCCAGCTCAGTCTTAAACATCTTCAATAACTCAGTCTCCACTACTCTCTGTGTAAGAGGATTTCAAAGACTAACAAACCTTGCATCATTTCTTGACGTGTTAAAAATTTTATATTGACTTGGCACTTCTCGATCATCCCTTGAATGATGACTTAGATGTGAAAGGCGCTGTTTAGGGAATAACTGGGATCTGTCCATATCCTTGGCTCAGTGAGTTTATTTCAATGGAAAACCCAAAGAGTGATAACTTTGCTGTGTCAAGAACAGAACCAAACACCCTTAATCTAATATTTCCACAATAAACATTTTACAATTACTTCTCATCTTCTTAAAGCTTCTTCAAGACCATCTCACAAGCCCAATGTTTATCCCACAAGGGAACAAGAACAATGAATACATAGGAATAGCATCAACTTCAAGTCCTACTCCATATCATATCCTGTCCTGATTTAGAAGAGGATAACTGATCCCATTTCTGTACTGAGTTTGCCAGACTGCTGGGTGGCACAGCGGCTCAGTGGTTAGCACTGCTACTTCAGAGCACCAGGGACCCAAAGATTCAATTCCACCCTCAGGCAACTGTCTGGGTGGAGTTTGCACATTCTTCCTGTCTCTGCATCGGGTTCCTCCGGGTGCTCTGGTTTCTTCCCACAGTGCAAAGATGTGCAGGTTAAGTAGATTGGCCATGCTATAGTGTCCATGAATGTGAAGGCTAGGTGGGTTAGCAATGGGAAATGCAGGGTTACAGGGATAGGGTAGAGGGGTGGGTCTGGGTGGGATTCTCTTTGGAGGGTCGGTGTAGACTTGATGGGCCAAATGTCCTGCTCCCACGCTGTAGGGATTCCATGAAATGGTTTCACATTTCCCAATGTAATGAATGAGAAAGTAATTCAAAAGTTCTCATTGACTACAGGTATTAAATTTATTAATTGCCATTCCTGGGCTTTACCAGAAGATGCAAGCTATTAACAGTTAGTTGGTAGATAATGTTCAAAGAGGACAATACCTAGACCAAACGCCACTCTTGCTGGCAATTCCACATCATCCTGTGACTGTCCATCAGTCAGCAACACCAGAATGTGTGGGACATTCTGTCGCATTCCAGCAGTTGTCTGGAATAACTCCTTTAATACATAACCAATGCCTCTGGCTGGGAAAACAAGAGAGAAAAACATGTCACTGAACTAGGGAAAAATACATAGTATGATATGCTCCCCCATGTAAAAGCAGTGGATAAGACACATCTCAAGGTCAGACAGCTCTGCAGTGGCACCCAGAAATTTTAAAGAAGGAATTCCTCCTTGCACAGAGAAACGGGAAATTATATTTGAATCTCCTAGACTACATGTTCTAGAGAAATGTGGTCCAAACTGCTCAACATGGACAATTCCAGTGGCAACTGGAGCTGGTTAATAGTGCAAGGAAGCATGGCCATATGTATAGAAGGGGAAAGATGCTGGTGCTTTAAATAGGTTCTATGTTAAGACCATTTTAAGTAAATGACCATTGCGTTATTTCAAATTGAACATGAATGTAAGAGAGATTTTGTGTTCTGTTTTAGTATAATAATTCAAGACAAAGTAGAATAATACTATTCTGTAACAATTGTTAATGAAATTAAATAATGGGTCTGGGCAGGTAATGTAGATGATTGGTGTAAAGGATACAGGAATTTGATGGTGAAGGAATAATAGTAGAGGATGCATAATAGTAGTAGATGGATAGGTGCATAGATTATAAACATAAAATAAAATACATGAAGGAAAAATACTTTACAGGATCAAGATTAATATGCAATGGCTCCAATACAGCAACAATCATGTTGTGTAACTGGATGATTATATCACCAATTGTACCAAACAAGCATGAGACCTTATTCCTCAAGAAACAAAAATGCACAATCCCTTTCTAGCCAAGAAAGATATCATCCTCTGTCACTGCCTACTTCATACTGATAAATATATTGAATGTTTCACCTGTTCTGGTGTTGCCTCCTCGATACTGAACTGCTCTGATGGCTCTCAAAACTGAATTCCTGTCCTTGTGTTGACTAAGCTTGAACTCTGTCCTGGGATTATCACTGTAATGAGCTACAGCAACCTGTTACAAAAGACAAAGGAACCACATCAAGAATTGATATCAACTACATACCAACTAACAACTTCAAAGTGAAAAATACACTGAATTATCACTGGCTGGATGGTGAAAGTTTCATCGACGAGAAAAATGGAATAACAGCAAAATTATAATCTGATTAGGAAAAATTTGTTTTGTTTGTTCATGGGATGTGGGTGTCGCTGTCTCGGACAGTATTTATTGCCCATCCCTAATTGCCCTGGAGAGGGTGGTGCTAAACTGCTTCCTTGAACCACTGAAGCCCTTGCGGTGTAGGAGATCCAACAATTAGTTGGATTAAATTCCCAAATTCTCCATCTGCAAGGAACTTTTTTTTCCTATATGAGCAGGTCAAAAGGCGCCACTGAAAAATGTGTAATTTAGCCATTCAGCCAAGAAGAGAGCAGGCTCAATAACTGGCCTACAAACTCAGCTCGAATAACAGTCAGGCTGTCACAACTGGTCTCAGTGCTAGGGGAGAAAATGTCGATACCTCTTTTCTTTAATCATGCTCTATGTGGGAAACCTTAGTGGGTCAGTTTGCCCTTTTAACAGCCAAATTTTCTAACACTCTTCAGCTCTGATAACATGATATCACTATCAAGTATTGGCCAGACATAAGGATCACTGAAGTGTTAACTTACTCCTTAGCTACAAGCTCACTGAAATAATCAAATATTAGGACCATGTTAAAACCTCTTTTAGAATTCTGCCCAACCTCAGGAGAATATTTTAAGACCAAGGATCAGACAGAAAAGGATAAAGCAGATGACATTCATGCTATGTGCTGCGTGATAGATGGCATCCTGTGACTTTCTTGTATTCATTCATGGGACATGGGCACCACTAGGTGGCCAGCATTTATTGCCCATCCCTAGTTGCCCTTGAGAAGGTGATGGTGAGCTGCCTTCTTCAGCTGCTGCAGTTCATGTGCTGTAAGTAGACCTACAATGTCCTGAGGGACAGAATTCTAGGATTTTGACTCAGTGACA
Source organism: Rhincodon typus (assembly GCF_021869965.1). Classification (NCBI taxonomy): domain Eukaryota; kingdom Metazoa; phylum Chordata; class Chondrichthyes; order Orectolobiformes; family Rhincodontidae; genus Rhincodon; species Rhincodon typus. The sequence continues at coordinate 36,793,457 of NC_063353.1, forward strand.
GCGATGAGATTGCAATATTTTTCCAAGTCATAATGGTGAGTGGCTTGAAGGGGAACTTGTAGGTGGTATTCCCATGTATTTTCTGCCCTTGTCCTTCTAAGTGGAAGTAGTTGTGGGTTTGTAAGGTGCTGTGTAAGGATTTTTGGTGAATTTCTGCAATGCTTCTTGCAGATAGTGCTGCTACTGAGCGTCGGTGAGGGAGGGCTTGGATGCTTGTGGATGCTGCTTTGTCTTGGATGATGTCAAGCTTCTTGAGTGTTGCTGGAGCTGAACTCATCCAGGCAAGTGGGGAGTATTTAATCACAATTGACTTGTGTCTTGAAGATGGCGAACAGGCTTTGGAGAGTCAGGAGGTGAGTTATTCACTACAGTATTCCTAGCCTCTGATCTGATCTTGTAACCACTGTATTTATGTGGCGAGTCCAGCTGAATTTCTGGTTAATGGCAACCCCCAGGATGCTGATGTTAACACCACTGAATGTCAAAAGCAGTGGCTAGATTGTATCTTATTGGAGATGGTCATTGTCTGGCATTTGTCTGGTGTGAATGTTACTTGTCACCTGTCAGCCTGAATATTGTCCATATCTCGTTACATTTGAGCATGGACTGCTTCAGTGTCTGAGGGTCACGAATGGTGCTGAACATTGAGCAATCATTGGTGAACATCTCCACTTCTAACCTCATGATAGAGGCAAGGTCATTGATGAAGCAGTTAGAGATGTTAGGCCTAGGACACTACCCTGACGAACTCCTGCATAGTTGTCGTGGAGCTGAGATGATGCACTTCCAACAACCACAACCATCTTCCTATGTAGCAGGTATGAATCCAACCAGTGGAGAATTTGCCCCCCAATTCGCAATGATTCTAGTTTTGATGCCAAACTTGGTTAAATGTGTACTTGATGTCAAGGGTTGTCATGCTCACTTCACCTCCAGAATTCAGTGTTTTTGTCCACGTTTTTACCAAGGCTGTAATGAGGTCAGGAACTGAGAGGTCCTTATTGCAAAGCATGTGCTGCATGATAGCATTGTTGATGACACCTTCCATGACTTTGCTGATGATCGACTGAGTTGGATTTGTGCTTTTTGGGTGCAGGACATACCTGGGGCAATTTTCCACATTGTTGGGTAGATGCCAATGTTGTAACTGTACTGAAACAGCTTGGGTAGGGGAGTGTCAATTTCTGGAGCACAAATCTTCAGTACTGTCGCCAAAATGCTGTCAGGGCCCATCACCTTTGCAGTATCAAGTACCTCCAACTGTTTCTTGATATCACATTGGAGTGAATCGAGTTGGCTGATCATGCAACCACTGACAGAGACCACAATGGATCATCCACTTGGCACTTCTGGCTGAAGATTGCTGAGAATGCATCTCTCTTATCTTTTGCACTGACATGTTGGGATCTTCTACCATTGAAGATGGAGATATCTGTGGCACCTGCTTCTTCAATGAGTTATTTAATTGTCCACCACCTTTCATGACTGGATGTGGCAGGAATGGCAGAGCTTAGATCTGATCCATTGGTTGTGTTCTCAAACTGAAGGTGTGACTTCATCTCCACAAGGACTGTGCAGTGACTGACCAGTCACTCTTACTGATATTGTCATGGACAGATGAATTTACAGCCAGCAGATTGGTAACAATGAGATCAAGTATGTTTTTCCCTCTTGTTGGTTCCCTCACCATTTGCTGCAAGGTCAGTCTAGCAGCAATGTCCTTTAGGACCTGACCAACTCGATCAGTAGTACTGTTGCCAAGTTGTTCAATGGTGGACAGTGAAATTTCCCATCTAGAGTACATTTAGCATCCTTGCCACCCTCAGTGCTTCCTCCAAGTGTTGCTCAAAATAGAGGACTACTGATTCATCAGCCAAGGGAAGACAGTACATGGTAATCAGCAGGATGTTTCCTTGACCATATATCACCTGAAGCATGAGACTTTATGGGGTCTAGAGTCAATGTTGAGGACTCCCAAGTCAACTCCCTCCTAACTGTATACCACTGTGCTGCCACCTGTGCTGGGTCTGTCCTGCCAATGGGACAGGACAAATCCAGGGATAGTGATGGTGGTGGCTAGAGAGAGATGAAAGATAGACTTTTAAGGAATCTGATACAATTCTTTACTATTATTAAGGTTATCAATAATGTAAACAGGAATAGGTTGGTTAAGGCAAAGGGACAAAGTAAAGTTAGAGGCCACCCATTTAAACTGCGGGAGCTGAGGGTAAAGTTAGATGTGAGCAAATACTATTTCTCTCAGATGGTGTTTGATCTGCAGCTTTCCACAAATAACAATAAAAAGGGAATTCTTGTAAACTTCAAAAAGATATTAGGCACATTGATGTAAAACTACATAAGCCTGGCAGGAAGAAGGTTAAGATTTTAGGGAGTGATCATCAAGTTAGTATCTTCCATGATTCACCAGGCAATTTTGTTAAGATTGGAGAGGAAACTTAACTGAGATTTCCTGAATATACATGACTGTCTGCTTCTTTGCCTTTCCCAAAAAGGGGGAAGGTCTATGGGAAAGGGTCCACCAAGATACCAAGGTGAGAATACATGGGCCAAAGAGCATTTTTTTCTTCCATTTTACATGACATAACACAATAAGAAAGCATCAAATATTTAATTGAGTGTCTCCTGCCCCAGAAACTCACCAGTGTAGGATAGTTCCACTTACCTGGGTTCCAGCAGGTCCAATCTTCGGAAAGTATGAAACAATCCTGAAGACAAAATCCCGGATTTTATTGAAGTTATTCTGGCCAATGCTCCAGGATTCATCCACCAAAAACACTATATCAGCCTTGGCTCTGCTGCAAACTGATAAAGGAGAAAACAAAGAGTAGTCAGAATTGAGCAAGAATATCAGCATAGAATCCTACTTGTCTACAAATCTTTTACATCTCGAGTCTCCAAATTGGAGCAACTACTTGGCAAATTAACAGAGGAAAATTTCATTTAACACAATATTTACCAACTTTTGAGGAATTAAATTCTATATTTCACAGAATTAGACAACATTATAAGCCATTTGAAACTATCACCCCTGTAGCAGCTCTTAGACCAATTAGTCCAACTTTCCTACTCTTTCTGAACATCTCTACACATTTTCCTTAACAACGTTATATCTAATTCTCTTCTGAAAGTTCCTGTTGAACCTGCTTCCATTAACCTTCCCAGTAGACCATATAAGATTATAAAAGGAAAGCTCACTGCGTAGTAGTCTTTTCCTCATCCGTCCATGATCATTTCTTGCCAAATACCTTAAGTCTATACCCCTCAATTACAAGCCCTGCCACCACTGAAAACAATTTCTTAGTATTTACTCAATCAAAAACACCATATGGGAGCATGGAGAACGAGTAGCAAGTCCTTGAAAATTTGTCCCAGTTTCTCCCTTGAGAAGTTTCATAAAGCTTTGTTCTCTTTGAAGGAGGAATAAAGACCCTGTGTCATTTTCATTCATACATTATCTTGAACAAGTCATCTGTTAAAGTATTCTGACAGTTTATAATTCTGTATCATTATAATTACACAGTAAAAGATTTATTGACTATATTTCTGTGAAAACATTTTCCCTTTAAGGAGCTTTAAAATAGATAACACATTTTCAGGACTTACTGGAGTCGATGCCCTGGGAATCAAGCCCCACTATTCCTGGAGTCATCACAAAATTGAAAATTTGCTCAAACCACCAAATTACCCCAATTCTATCTGACTCAGATTAAAATAATATTTTGATCAGGTTTTTCCATTAACAAGTAAATAACTACTTATTGCAAATAAGTTGTTTTTAACCAAAGACAAAAAGGAAACATGAATTGCCATCTTAAAACTCTACACTTAAACTCTACCCCTTTTTAAAATTCCCATACACATACAAACAGATGTGCAAAGAGACAAGACAAAAATATTATGGGTGCAGAAGGGGAAAAACTTCAGAGAAGCTCAGTTCTGGCCCCAGTCCAGATCATGGGCTTTGATGAGTTGTTTTCTTTCAGTTCCTTTTGATTTCTTTCAATTCCTTCCAACTCTTTGTTGACGATGGGTCCACTGATTCTCAGTTTTTCATTCACTGGTTGAGAATACACCCTAACAGTGTCACTGAAGATGTTTTTTTCCCCTTTCCTTTTATAATGTCCACTTTTTGTTGGACCGTGGACTAAAAATGGAAACATATGCTGCTTTGAACCAAGGAAACTATACAAAGGTGTTAGCAGTTCTATTAAAAAAAAGTTACTACAGCACATTGATATATATACATTGCCTGATTAGAACAGTAGTGGAGAGTTCCAGACAAATCACCATTTCCTGTGTGCATTCAGGGGCAAGTCTGCCTAGAGGCAGTCTTTTGCTTAGCTTTTCAATTGGTTGTTGTCTTGGGAGAGTTTAGCATAATAGTAACCTCTTGATTGGTTCCTTGGTAGGGTGCTGTAGCCTTGTGTGTGTATAATACTGCAAAAACATCCAGCCTATGAAGAGACAGCACCCATCTCGCGTTCGCTTTCTTTTCTGTATGTGGACGAGTGAAAAAAGAACCCTAGTGGTTAGTTATTCTTTCTCGCCTTTCCTCTGTTACTTGGTCTCTCTGCAAAAGCCTTCCTGAAAGGAAAGTGGAGAAAACACCTTCAGAGACTCTGAAAGGACAAATGTAAGTCTGAGAAATGGTGTACCCACAATCTTATGCCATCAGTGAAGAGTTGGATAATTGAAAGTAACCAAAAGAAAACAAGTTACCAACAACTTTGATCCAGATTGGTGCCAGAACTCTGCTTCAATGTTTGATTTTCCCTTCCCCACTCATAATGTATTGTCTTGTGTCTTTGTGTATCTGCTTATATGCGTACAGGAATTTTAAAAAGGGCACGATTTAAGTTACATAAATTGAAAGCGCTGGAGAAACTCAATGTCTGGCAGTTTCTATAGAAAGTTAACATTTCAAGTCCAGTGACCCTTTATTGGAATGTTAAATCTAGTTCTATCTCTATAGATGCTGCCAGATCTGCTGAGATTCTCCAGCACTTTCTGTTTGTGTTTCAGATTTCCAGCATCCACAGTTGTTCTGTTTCTATTTTAGAGCATAAGTTATAGAGTTAAGTTAGCAATTCATTTTTCCTTTTGCCAGTAGTTAAGAACAATTTATTTGCAATAAATATTTCCTGATCAATTGAAAAATATCTGGCATCTTTCTTTTTTTTCCTGAGATAGACAGTGGGGTACAATTGGGACATTTCAGTGCTTTAATCAAATGTCCATATTTGCAAATCTTTGATGAGGACTGAGGCTTGAGTTACAGTGTAACTATCCCCAGAGAGTAGTCACATTTTCAATAAGATGTTGCATAGAGATTAGCTTACAGAGGAGAGGTGAGGGACAGGTTAAGTTTCAGGGATTTTCTTTTACTCCATCACACAGAAAAGGAAAGGTTGATGTTTTCTCTTTGAAGGCTGGAAGTTTCTGCTGTATCATCCACATACAAGGCAGTAGCCACTTCCCAGGAACCAAATCAGAATGGTGTTACAATGCCAAGCTCTTCTGATCCTACAACAACTGGTGCTGATTTGTCTGGAATGCTCCCTCACTGTTTGAATAATGCTACATTGCACATCACAAAGCGCTCCAATAACTTGCTTTCAAAACTGCCAACACCTCCTTTCACAGCTTCCTTCATTTAAAGCAGTATTATTTCCCATTTTCAGTCCACAGTTTTAAAAAAAAGCAAGTGATCTTTAACTACATATGGTTGGCAGATTAACAACATATGGTTGGCAGATCAGCAATGTCTCAGCTGTCCACCAGGCAACCTAATGAGAACTAAATTGTAGAGATAAAAGATACTGTTCTGACTGACTTCATATCAGATCAGCATTTAGGGTTTTACGTTATGGCCTCAGCATTCTTGGTTCAGAGCTCCCACTGTTAATTGCTCGAGTGTAGTTATCAGGCGAGGGCAGAATCTATCTCACTTTAGTGAACAAGTAGCCTCCTGGCACTTGATGTAAAGATTCATATATGAATGACCAGAGGATGTCAGAAACTAGTGGACCCCTATGCCAAAAAGAAGCCTTTGCCTTCAATGAAAAAGGTGAGGAAGGTAGGGAGAGGGAGAAAAAATGTCAGGCAATGAAGTGGGGTGGGACAGAATCCACAAAGCTGGTGCAGAGTACCATGAGCTAATATTTGGAACTAATAAATATTTGAAGTTAACACGAACAGAGTGAAGGGTGCATCTTATGTCAACATTACTTTGATAGTATGAGCTATCTAGTATATTTCGTTGTGATGAAAAACACATAGAAAGGTTCAGTTCCTCCAACTTTCCACTAATTAAAGCAAAATAAGAGGAACACTATTCATTCTTTGTCAACTCTCTTGATTGTCCAAGGAACACAGGATCAGAAGAAGGCCTTATGGCCTCTTAAGCTTGGTCTACCATTCAATAAGGTCATGGCTGATCAATGATTTTACTCTGTATACCCACCTTGTGAATCAAGCCCTGGTCTTATTTTTATGTCTGTCCCTGAGCGGAAATAATTTCTGCCTAAGTACCCTATCAGGTCTCCTAAAGATTTTGAAAACTGTTCAATTCATCTCTAAGTCTTCTAACTTCCAGGGGATACACCCCCAGTCTACTCTGCCCTGTCTACATGAGTATTCAAAACTTTTGCCCACTGGGTGATATTGTCCTTTGTTTCTAAAGATATTTTCTAATTACTCATGAGTTGATGAATTTGATGAAAATAGCTGGTTCCAGGAGATTGAAATCACCAGGAGCGGTCAGTCAATAGCCCAAAGGGTGAATAGAAAATGTTTTTACCAGGTAGCTCACTTACCAGGTCCATCCTGCATGGCCTGAGGTGCTGAAAGTCTCCTGGCAGCAGCAGAGGTTGTGGTGGGGCTGGTAGTAGCAGTGACCTTCCCGATGGTTGTGGCGGTGGTTGGAGGTGCTAAGGTTGTCCTGCTTTGACTGCTGGTTCGTCGAGCAGTATCTGTCCAGGACATGAAAGCGGGGGCAGTTTTGGTCACCTGGGTGACTGGTGAAATAACCACTGGTTTGGCTGTGACTGATGATTTCTGTTTGGAACCTGCAGAAACATAGAGATCCAGTTCTTTCATACAATGCTGTTGAAGCCCAGCAATTATCTTTTTTAGACAAGTTTTTTTTGAACAAAAACTGAAATTGCTGGAGAAACTCAGGTCTGGCAGCATCTATGGGGAGAAAGCAGAATTAATGTTTTGAGTCCAGTGACCCTTCTTCAGAACCAGACTCGAAATGTTAACTCTGCTTTCGCTCCACAGATGCGGCCAGACCTGCTGAATTTCTGTTTTTGTTTCAGATTTCTAGCATCTGCAGATCTTTGATTTGTCTAACTTTTTTTCAGACTAGCGTTTTCTTTATTAACAACTTTATATTCCTAAATTTTGATTAAGGAAAGATGGCAACAAATTGACTTTAGATCTTTAACATTTAAACCATTTTATTTAAAAAATCTGATTTACTGACCTTCCACATATTCCTGAACCAGTTCCCAAATTTAATCCACAGGATGGATGGGTGGCCAGGGATTGGATAACATCATTGTTTTGAACAAAATGTTGGAATGAATGGAAATGATTTAGTGCCACCCCAGTGGTGGGGGGATAGAAACAGTAAAAAAAAACTTGGAAATGGAACACACCAGCTACATGGACCTCCATTTTGAAGTACATAAGATTAATCAAGAGTAAACTAAAATGCATGAATGAAATATACCGGCCTGACATGTCTTGTAAACTTCAAAATGGAGTACTAATCAGCCAGTGTGTTAACTTCTAAATCTTGCTACTTTTTGACTGATTTTCCCACTATCATTCCCTTAGCATCATGTGTCCAATACAAGACAGCAGTTGAATACAATTCCTCACTCTCACCATCTCGGGGAAAGCTGAGGGATGTTGCGTTCTATTTTTCCAGCCCTGATTCCAGTAGGGAATTAGCCAAGATTTGGGACGATGTTGTGAAGCAACTGTGAGCTGCTGGGAAGCCTTGCATTAGAAACAGCTTAAAAAATAGAAAGCAATAGAAATGTAGGAGCTGAACCATAAGATTACAAGAAATCAATCTTAATTACAGATCTGTAAATATAGAGTTGAAATGTATTTGCAACTATTTAAATAGGGCAGATTAACGTTAACATTTAGTGCACTTCCGGCTCAAGGTGCTGAAGAGCTTTGAACATCACAGTTCTCCTCTATGCCCTCTGGTGTCAATTCTATGATATTGCAGGTTGCTTTCTAAATCTGTCTAAACTCTGAAAACTTTATACATATTGCCTTGTACATTTATTTCAGTGATGCCCTTCCTGATTCTTATAATCCAGGGTAGTTAGGGGTTTTGGGGACAATTTTCAGAGGATTTTATTCAGTGCTATCTTACGCTGTTATGAGTGGCATCATAAAAGGAAAACAAGGTCCTTACGAAGTATATCAAATTTATTACACATGGAATTGGTGAGAGCAAGTGTGTGAAGACTTCTAGTATTCTGTTTCTATCTTGATGTCCACTTAGTTCTCATTATTCCTCAGTGACAGAATGTTTATCCACATTAAAGACATCATATAAAAAGAAAGGAAATTTACATCAATGTGGTGCCAGTAACAGAATGCAAGGTCCCAATATTGCTATCAACCAAAATGGATCACAAAATCACATAAGGGAGATAATGTAAAGCTTGGTAAAAGAGGTAGGATTTCATGAGCATCTTACATGAATAAAAAAGGATAGATTAATCGAGAGGTTTAAGAAGAGAATTCCATGGGTTGACAGCTGAAGACATGGCTGCCAATAGTGGATGCGCAAATGCTCAGAGTTAGAGGAGTATAGATATTTCAGAGGTTTGTGGTGGTGATACAGGTTGCACAATAGGAGGGCTGAGGTCTAGATGGAGGGATTTGATAATAAAAATGTGGATTTTAAAACTGCGCTGTTGCTTGACTAGAAGCCAGTGTAGTTCAATGATTGATGGACGAATGGGACTTGGTAAGTATTTGGATATCGACAACACAGTTTCAGTTGTACGCAAATTTATGGTGTGTCACAATATTTCTTTTTAAAAAAATTGTCACTTTTTGTATGGTTGATTCCCGGCTCTGAAGGTGTCTTTCTAGCGAACGGATTACCTCATGCTTGTTCGTGCATAAATAGTACAGTATGTATTCTAATGTTCTAATTAGCCAACTGTGAACATTGTGTGAATTTTGACTTTTTAACAGTCTGTTTAGGCTGTGTTTGACTAACAGGGCTTCAGGCTAATGTAGGCAAGTGTAGCTCAGTTGGAGAGAAAACTCTGGGGAGCATCAGAAAGTTCTGATCGGTATGAGGTTCTCAAAGCTTGCATTGATATTGACATTATTTATTCATTATTATTAATCATTCGCCGAAATTATTCTATATTAAGGTTTGGAAGCTGAGCCAATCAGAAGCAGCATGAAACAAAACCTGAGGCAGGCCCAGTGAGCCAGCAATACACTCCAAAAGAGGTTAAGAAGTCTGCAGTGCAGTGTGAAAGGGCACTCTAGTGAAGATAGACAGCAATATGATGAAGCTCAAAACTGGCTGAATGTCAGCCTTGTGCACAACACTGGTAGAGACCACTAGCCATGATGAATATGATTACACCACTGGCCAATGATGCCTCCCTTGAGGTATCAATGTGAGATTGTGTAGGTAGATAGGTCTGTGCATTTACAGAATCCAATCATATCATTTGAGGCCTATGAGGCAGACCTCACCATAGCTTGGAATGGGTTTGGCTTCTTAAACTACAATAACAAGGGCACTCACGTGTCTGGGCTGAGATGACAACAGGCATTCCTTGTCTGCTTCCAACCATAGTCGAGACTCGCACGGTGTATGTAGAACTCTCTTGCAATCCACCTAACACGTGGAGTGTTGCATCAGCTGGGACAACTCTTGTCCTCTCAGGACCTCCTGAAGAGATAAGTGAACAAGGACAGTGTCTCATTCTTATATCGTAAGAACTGCCGATGCTGGAGTCAGCGATAACACAGTGTGGAGCTGGAGGAGCACAGCAGGCCAGGCTGCTGTTGACGTTTCGGGTCAGCACCCTATTTCTGAAGGAGGGTCCTGACGCGAAACGTCAAGTTTCCTGCTCCTCTGATGCTGTCTGGCCTGCTCCTCCGGCTCAACACTGTGTTATCAGTGTCTCATTCTTACTTGTTCTTGGTTCAAGCCCAACACTATGGGCTGGGGATTTACTGGGACCTGCTTCAGCTCCACTGGTGCAATTAAACCTCAAGTGTAGCAGAAGTTGAATTGCCATTATTGCTGGATGCAAAGTGCTGAAGGTTTTATCACAGCTGTTGTTCTTCAATATTCTTAAAATTAGCAAATTGGTCAAGTAAAATGAAAAGAAAACACCTTTACATTGAAAGCATCTATTATTTTTCTGCTAGATTTTCTCACCACAGGATCCTGGAGATGAATCATTAATTCCGGGAGACTTCAGGAAAATTCTGAAGGATTGACAGTCTGAGGCAAAAACCACAGTTTCCACTCACAGGGAGATTTCAAGGTCATGGGCTGAATTATAAGGGATACTCTTGTCTCCACATCTCCTGGTCTCCCCACCCTGTTAAAATGTTCCTGGGGAAGACATTCCAAGGGATGAATGGCTACTCCACAGACATTTGGTCATTAATAGACTGGGGATGAAAATACTGACTGTCAGGAACAAGAAGTCCTGCCACAGAGAGCTGCCAGTCAATCAGCTCTCGATGTACCTATAGCACCAGCCAGGGGTGGTGGCCACTGTTGGTACTACACTCTAGTAATACGAAAGCAAGCTGCAATGGGACAGATCTTTGTACGTGTAGCTATGAGGAGGGGTGTCTGTGAGAAGGATGTGGACCAGGGTTTAAGCGGCTGTTGGGAGGGGACAACCTTGGGAGCATCAAACCTTGGGTGGGACATCCACTGAGGTGGGTGGCCATCCAGTGGGCCCAGGGTCCAATGAAGAAGGAAACCCCTCCTTCCACTCCCAGCCCATACAAAGAAACCTACTGGGTTGACAACTTGCCATTCCCATCATCAATTAAATGTTAGTATCAAGGTTAAGTATCTAGTTCAATAATTTTAGCGCCTGAACTCTCCCATGCCCTAGCCCCCCCACCCCACACACCAAGCCTTGTTACCGCATAGCCTGCCGTTACACACTACCTATTGTTAGGCACTAACAATCTCCATTAGCAGCTATTCACTTTCCCAGCTAGATTGTCATCCGTTCTTTTGTCTGCCCAACTGTCTTCTCTCTCTTTGGGCTCTATCGCTACCTATCATTTACTCCTTACCCCCTCCCCCTACCCTATCTTCTACATATAAACTGACATTTTCCTAGCTACCATCAGTTCTGAGGAAGGGTCACTGGACCGGAAACATTAACCCTGATTTCTCTTCACAGAAGCTGCCAGACTTGAGCTTTTCTGGCAGCTTCTGTTTTTGTTTCTGACTTACAGCATCCACAGTTCTTTCAGTTTTTATGAGCACACCATATTTGTAGATAATTCAGAAATTAGTTAATCTTTTAAAGCCCTGGTGAGCTGGATGAGGCTACTTCCATCAGTGTAGTGTTTGTGACATTTTTTAATTAAACTATTTTCTAATCAACCTGTTCAGAGTTGTAATTATACACCGCTCGATCAGGTGGGACTTGAACCCAGGCCTCTCTGTTCCAGGGGCAGGGACACTACCACTGTGCCACAACAGAACCCATTAGTTTTCCATTAGATTATCTGGAGTGTGTAATTCCAGTCACATTCCCAGAAGGATCAGTAGGATTGAAAGCTTGCAGACTCGTTCGGTTGAATGGCCTATTTTGGTTCCTATGTCTTATGGTCTATCTGTCAATGATGCATTCAATGTGGTCTCCACATAGATCATGAATTGCGTCTCAGACCTGCCTGGGCATCACATGATAATCCTTTGGAAAATCCCATTGTTCATTCTTGTTCTAAGATCCTTCACACATGAAGCATTCCTCATCCAATAAAGATGGGCAGGCATCTTATATCTTACACTTTTGCCACTGTTACAGGGGTCACCTGACAGAATGACACAGATTAACTTGGGCTCCCATTTTCCCAAGATCGGGAACTCTGCATGTTTGTTTGCCTATTAAGCAGTGTTGAAAGCTATCTAGAATTTCACCACCACACTAATGTCCACGCCAATCCACCTTGAACTGTTACAATTTAAGAGGACATGAATGAGCATGAGCAGCAAAGTTGTCATGTGCACTAAAAGTGGAAATATTTACAGGGTCGCAGGCAAACGGGAGGGTGACTAGAACTAATTTGATAGCTCTTAAGAAGACCTGGCATAGGCCTGTTGGGCTGACAGCTTCCTTTTGTGCTATACCATTCTATAAAATTGGATGATACGTAGGTTAAAGCTGAAGGATCAACTTGTCTGGATAGAAAATGGAATAGGAGATGGGCTGCAGGGTCAAAAATACTCTTGATAGGTTTGGTATTGATATCTCTCACTCCATGTTATCCAATACCACATTAATTGGCTGGGAATTAGAGCACTACATTTTAACCTGCAGGCCATCTGTCTGGTGAATATGTTTGATTGCTTAGTAAACATGTATATGAAGTCTGTACAATGCAAACACAGCAAGCAGTTAGACTCCACCTTAATGGATCTAAATAAGCAAAACAAAGCCACTACCTCGCAGTAGAGCCCAAGATATTCTGTATCCCGTGATGCCAGACATCTTTTTCCACGCGAGTTTTAAACTGTTGGATCCAGTTTCGATGATCTTTAGTTCCTTCACTGATTGGACTTGTTCAGAATCTGGAGAAGCTGCAAATGATGGAACAATTCATTGTAGTTGTAAACAATGAATGCATCCCATGGACTGGTTTATCCATGTGTTATGCACTGGAGGCTTTCATTCAAAATGGGCCAGTGAATGCTCAGCACAGAATGGCTACTACCATTTCTTCTCTGATTCCTTCCAAATATCTTGTCCTAAATACTCTTCCTCCTCACTGTCTTGAAATGCAGATTTTACACAGGGACTTTGCTTTATTCTCTCTCGACCAATGTGTTGAACTCAAGACCATCTCCAATGCAAATTCATCCCTTCTCACGAGGTCACAACCACAGAGTGGAATCTCTCCCTCAAAAGTCTTTCTTCTACAATTTTTTAAAAACTTCTAAAGTTTTTAAAACTTTTAAAACTCAAATGGTATCAGTTAGTTATTATTATTTAGTTTATTAAATCTTGTTTCTTGTTAAGTTTAACTTCTGTTAAGTCTAAAGGTTCATGGCTTTTTACCCAGGCATTCAATAAAAGTGGTCACATACATCAGAACAGGAGGAGGCCTTTCAGCCCCTCAAGGTTGTTCTGCCATTCAATTAGATTCACAAATAATCTGTACTACTAACCCATTTACCTGCCCTTGCAGTGTTTGTTTTGAGTTTATTCCTAAGTAGCCAAACCCTAATTTTTGAATGTTATCTCCATCATTCTGATTGCCTCTGCAGAATAAATAGTTCCTCCATTTCTATATAACGAAATACTGAATTCATTTATCACTTTAACCACTCAAATCAGACTACCCCTCAGTCTTTTATCATCATGATTTTAATGGCCCTGTTTCTCACCCAGATAACAGAAATTAGTTATTTTCTTACTGTGACTTTATTGAGCCTGATTTCTAATGTAGGATCCATCCCAATAGACACAGCCCAGCAAACTATGCAGGCAGCTTTGGAGCAATGCGGGGTCAGTGTGACGGATGGGGGAGGGGTGGCGTCAGTTTAAAAGACTCCCAGAAGTTAGAGCCAGTTTTAATCCCCTCAACATTTTCTGGGTAACTATTCAGGCCAGTAAGTCAGAATCCTCAGAGGTCTCTGACTCTAAGTCAGAGTTGGAGATTTTGTTGGAGTTCTAGAATCGGGATAATTGACCAGAAGTAGTTTAAACTTCCCAAGCAATTGCATCATAGTCCAAGTTCCAGACTTCCGAAGTGATCGATAACTTTTTGGTCATGTTACATCCAGGCTCCGTCTATCTGGATAATCTGGTCCTACGTATTCTGTCCTTGTATTTTGGTCCTTCAGATCCCAATATCATTCTGGTGACTCCCCCCTTGAAACACCCAACTTCCTTTTCATAAAGAATAGATGCAAAGGCATTGCCAGTGTCCCCTTTCTGCCTCACTATTTACCTGTCTTTTGAGAAAGGGACACTGCAGGTCCCTCAGAATTTCTGTACACAGCATTGATGCTAATAGTATAGTGAGTTCCAGGGTTTAGATGTCCAATATGGTAAGACAGTGTGCTGCGATCCACATATTGACTCTGAGTACCACTTCTCCCTAGCAAGGAATAAAACATTGAAACATAAGGACGTAGAAACAATTTATACAGGCTCACAATGCATACTGCAAACAGTCATAATGCTTTGAATACATGGAATTAAATAGCATTTACAGCACAGAAAGAGAGCATTCAACTAAATATGATACTGTTGGTATCCAAAGTCAGCCTCCTCCATCAAATTCCATCAACATATCCTTCTATTTGCCCCTGTGTTTATCTGGCATTTATTGTGTAGTAGCCCTTGAGAAAGTGGTGGTGAGCTTTCTTGAACCATTGCAGTCCATGTGCTGCATGTAGACCTACAATGCTGTTAGGGAGGAAGTTGCAAAAACTACTCCACTTCTTTGAATCTGGCCCTATGTCAATATAATTACTTTCAAGTGCTCTTCTTGAGAATTTCTCAAGAATAATTTATCATTTTTGGAGGTTACTCTGTGGTTTGCAAGGCTTCTTTTTCATTCTCACTAATTCAATAATAGTAAATGAAATCATGTAGTAACAATATCTTCTGTATCTGAGTTGTCAAATGGGATTCATACAAAACAGAATTAGAATAATTCATCAATAACGTCAATTATCAATCCTTCATTAAAGTTAAAACCGAAATGCCAAAGTCTTTAAATTGGCACAGAACAACAGGTATAAGGTAGTAGTAAAAGTTTTCTTCAAAGTAACCCGGACACTCTACACAAAAATGCCATCATCCTAAATGATAAGGTATCATAAAAAGAGTCTTAAACTTCAGCAGCAATTATAATTGTTTACAGTCACAAAGAAAGACCAGGGAAACACAAATAACAGATGTTCCTCAGTTGCATAATTTAGAGGGATGGTTTCTTTTCATTTACCTGATGTCGGACTCCATGTTATCTTGTACTCTGTTGCTCCGACAGTAGCACCCCAGACCACAGACACGGAGGTATTAGTGTACGTGGTTACTCTGAAGTTTGATACATGATTAAGCGGACCTGAAGTACAGAAAATACCATCAGTTAATTCATTCAATTCACCAAAATGTTCTTCTTTTTTAACAAGCCCAAAAGACATTGTCTCTTATTAGGAGCCAGTTGCACAAATGTTTATTTGCCCAAGTGGATATTCTTTATAAGTGAGTCTAAACAGTGGGCATTGACAGGGTACTCCATTTGGAAGATAAGGTTTCACTGTTAAGCTACAGCCTATATTCATCCATTCTTCCCATATACTCCTTTTCAGCATGATCATTGCAATTCTATGAGATTTCTAATGGGAGATCTTTTGATCTCCCAGTGTAACTCAGAGATTTATACAACATTCTGTCATTTCAGCCACATTCCTATCAATATTCCCCACTGGAATTATGATCTGTTACCCTCCATTGGAAGCCCAGTTGATCAGATAGATCAGCACCGACTAAATATCAATCTTGGGATCCTTCTGAGTAGAATGTGCTAACACTGTAGACATCGCATTTTGAGATGAACGGTTGGAGGTACTTTCACTCTCTTTTGCATGAAATGAACTTGCAGGCAATATCTGATTCAATCCAGCTCCATTGTAAATGTGCACCATGTCCAATACATGCTGCTGTCATCTCCCTCCTCCTTTAACATCAGTTCTATTGTTTGTCATTCCCTACTATATTAAGACTTTCCACATTACTAGGCAATAATTTGTTCTATAAGTTAATGAGTTTGAAGCTGTTTTTAAGGGTTTGCATTCGGATTACACTTTCCTGAATTGTGATCATGTTTGCTGGTTCTATTCCTGTGATCTTAGGCATCAGGCTGACAATTATATTTGGTTACTTTTAACTTCTGGTTTACATCAAGACTTGAATGAAACTCTGATGGTTGACAGTCATCAATTGGATTGGCAAATAGGACAAACATTGATGGTATGGTCTTGTAGCATCTGTAGCTCACTGGTTTACAGCAATGGAATAGTGAACCAACCACTGTTTGCTTGAACATGTACATATCACCAAACTTCATTGTATCTAGGGACTTATAGTTCTAATATCCCATGTTTGAACACGATCCTAACAATTCAACATTCATCTATTTTGACAGTTCCTTTGTCCTCTACGTTTCTGATTCAGATCCTTGTTCCCTTTTGTACTTACCTATATGCATTGATTAGTTCTAACAACTTTGTGTGTTCCTTTGCAAAGAGTCCTAATGGTTTCAAATTAGCAACCTATGTCATTTTCCTAAATTGTCCACAAAATATGTTTATCATTGGGATTGTTTCCAGGGTATTTCAATCTCCTCCGCAGAAGGTTAACTGAGTATTTACATTTCTGGCCAAGATCTTGGATAAAATGTGAGCGACAATCTCTCTCCAAGGTGCTGATGATTGGACAACTAGATCAATGTTTTTTTCTGAGACATTGATATGCATTATGACCAGCCCCTGGATGAGGTTCCCCAACTTTTTATGTTTTTAAACAGGTTAGGTCAAACGTCAAACTTCCAAGTGGGGAGAAATGATTAGGCTCCCCTTGGTTTTTCATCCACCCCCTCAGTCTGTCACGTCAAGGTTAATTTGAAAAGGAAACCTTCACTTGTGGGTACATTTTTCCAAGATCCACATGAATTTGTGTTTTGAAAAGAGACAAATTTAACCAGACTTTCTTGAACTAACAGTAAGATTGAGTTTATGAAGAAATAGTTACATAGCACACACGACACAGATCAGAAATAACAGGCAAGTCCAAAAAGATAAAAGTTAAAAGAAAATATACAATCAGTCTTTGAATTGTCTATGAATAGTGAATAGTTGAACCCAAATATAGACCATGATACTGGTGTGCAAAGGGCTGAAAGTGGTAAGCGCTCTTACATTGTATTTCGCAGAGTTTCTTACAGCAGTATGTGTCTGCTCCAATCAAAAAACAGGCAATGCTAGACTTGGTTCTTGAGAATGCAGTTGGCCAAATGTGTGAAATGCCAGTTGTGTGGCACTATACCCATCTTAAATGACATAAATTTTGAACAGATATAGCAACTCAAGACTGGGCATTCATGAGGCACTGTGGGTCATCAGCAACAGCCAAGTTATATTCAAGCAAAATTTGCAACCCCATGACCAGGCAGATTTCCAAAGACTACCAATACCATCAACCCTGGTTCGACGAATAGTGCAAGAGGGCATGTCAGGAGCAGCATCATGCATATCTAAAATTAAGTATCATCACAGGATTACTTAGGTACCAAGACAACAAGGTGCAGAGCTGGATGAACACAGCAGGCCAAGCAGCATCATAGGAGCAAAAAGGCTGACGTTTCGGGCCTAGACCCTTCATCATAAGCAGCAAGTGATACACAGAACCAAGGAATCACACAACCATGAATCAGATTAATTATCTACTTGCAGCCAGTTCCAATGTTCTGACAGATGGCACTATTCCTGTCAGCATGTGAGTCAGGAACAAAGAAAATTCTAAATAAATTAAGCAATCTGACCCATCAAACTCATCTTTCCACACCCCATGCACAATATGTTTGACTATGGACCAGCTACTGTTATTAATCATCTGAAAAAAGCCATTCTGATATTCAAGACTATGGTGTAAGAGATAGGAATTGTACAGTGATCTTCAACACAGTAAATATAAGTCTCAAATGTAGTGCAGCGGAGAGGTAAAGATGGGCAGTTTTACAAAAGAGAGAGAAATTAGGCAGGAGTCATAAGCAATCCAAATACAAAGCCTAATGGCCAAATTCAGAGCAAAATGGGAGAGGACAGGTTGGAAATCATCTACCTGCCTTCACATTTACATCTCTCATGAAGATTGATAGAGAGAGTAAGCCAACAGACGCATTGCTTAAAAATATGATACCATAATGTAAGAATATGCATCCTGCTAAGTTAATGACAAGAATGGTTGCAAAGATAACTCTTCATAATTTAATATCCCAATGTGCCAGACAAAGTTTCATTTCTCATCAACACAGTCCCATGAACCACTATCTTTTCAGAGCTTGGGTAGTCTCAGCAGAAAAAGCAAGGGCCCACAGTACAAAATAATTCCAAATTTGCTTATAGATAACACAATGTGGAGCTGGAGGAACACAGCAGACCAGGCAGCATCAGAGGAGCAGGAAAGTTGACATTTCAGTGAAGTGGGAGGAGCGGATAGTCGGGAGAGAAGATGGACAGGTTGTGTCAGGTCAAGGAGGCGGGGATGAGAGGGAGGGTTGGTCATGGGAATGAGGCTGGGGGTGTGGAGATTTTGAAATTGATAAAATCCACATTGAGACCATTGGGCTGTAAGCTCCCAAGGCAGAATATGAGATGCTGCTCCTCCAGTTCTATCCGTTCCTCCCACCTCACTGAGCATTCCCCACCACTGCCTACCTGCACTCACCTATCACCATCCCACCTACCTTCCCCAGCCCAACACCCCCCCCTCTCTATTTATTTCCCAGCTCTCTTCCCCCTCCCCCATTTCTGAATTAGGGTCCTGACCCGAAACGTCAGCTTTCCTGCTCCTCTGATGCTGCCTGGCCTGCTGTGCTCCTCCAGCTCCACACTGTGTTACTTCAGACTCCAACATCGGCAGTTCTTACTATTCTCCAAATTTCCTTATCTCATTTAGAAGAAACCAGCCCATGAGGAAACAGCAGCAGAGTCAAAATACAGTCTGCTCTGCTATAACGCGTGTTCCAGCAACGTGAATTGGCTAGAACACAACTAACTAATAGGGAAATGCTATTTCTAAAACATGAACTTGTGTTGGCTATAACACAATTCCATCGGTATGCGTCAACGTCACATGATCATTTCACAGGCTTTGTCCTGAGCATGTGCAATGTTAGCACCGAAAGAGTCTCTGCGCTGACATCATGTAATCATTTTGTGGGGTTTGTTGTGAAGCACTTTCTGTGAGAGATACAGTACTCCATGATTTTCATTTCTTTTGCAAATTCTACCATGTTACCCACAAAAATGAAAGGACAAATGACAAGAATGTTAGCAAGAAGTGTTCTGGTGATAAAATTGCAGGTGGTGAACATAAAAGAAAAGCTATAACACTAGAACAGAAGATAGATGTTATAAAGCATTTTGAGTGCAACGAGAGAACATGTGATGTAGTTGGCATAGCAGGAATAAAGGAGTCTACCTTATGCACTATTAGAGACAATGCAGAAAAGACTAAAGCAAGCTGTATTGCTGGACCAAGTCTGAGTGCTAGCAATCTGTGAGGGCACGGACAAAAGGAACGTGAGGAGATGGAACAGCTTCTAAATGTGTGAATAGAAGATCAAATGAGAAAGCAATCTGAGACCAGCTTTCTCACCATAAAGGAGAAAGCCCTATCAATTCATGAAGATCTAACAAAAAAAAAAGCTGAAAATCCTGTGGATGTGCCTGCCTTAGTACTAGCAACGGCTGGCTTGCTAGTTTTAAGAACCACAATGCTTTTCATAATGTAAAGTTATGTGGCGAAGCTGTCAGTGCAGTCCGGGAGTATGCGATGGCATTTCTTCTCATTGTAAAAAAATTAAAAAGGCTACAACTTAGATCAAATTTTTAGTTTGGTTGAGACAGGTTTATATAGGAAGCAAACGCCATCAAGAACCTACATTTCTGTGAATGAAACACACTCCAGGCTTTAACGTGACAAAGGATCATATGTCTGTCCTGCTTGGTGCCAATGCCAGTGCAAACTTAAACCTTAATCCTGTGATGGTGTACCACTCTGCCAACCTGCGAGCCTTGAAAGGTCACCATAAGTCTACTTTAGGTGTCTTTTTAGGTCAAGAAAAAGAAATTGGATGATGGGGCAAATTTTTTCTGACCTTACTGTTGATGTTTTGGAAAATGTACTGCAGGAAAACAAATGCATTCTCATCCTGGATAACACGCCAAGCCATCCTCTCACCATTGGTGAGCTTTTTGAAAACATCAAAGTGCTATTTCTACTCCAAAACACAACCTCTCTCCTTCAACCCATGGACCAGGGTGCAATAGCAGCTTTTAAAGCTTATTATTTAAGGTGCACATTTAAGAGGCTGAGTGCAGCCACTGAGGGGGATAAGGACAGTGTTCTTCAATTTTAGGAGAGCTTTAACATCAAGAATGCAATTGATATTATCATGGAGGCCTGCGGTGATGTCAGTAAGGACTGCTTGCATGCAGGTTGGCGGAAGCTTCTCCTAGATTTTTTTCAAGATTTTAAACCTTTGATCCGTCAGAGGATCTCCCAAGAATCAAAGAACATTGTGTTGATCTTGCAAAGCAAGCTTAATTTGAAGAAGTGGTGAGTGAGGATATTGAAGAGCTGCTTGAGTCCCACTGTGAAGTCCTCTCCACAGCTGATCTACAACAACTTGTCGCTGAGGGGGAAATGGAAGCTGGAGATGAAGAAGATGAAGTCCAGGATGCAGCACCATGTTTTGTCTTCTATCCTGAGGGAAATTGAGAAGCAGTTGCAGCTCTTACAGGACAATGCTTAAATTGCAGAACGCAGCAGGGTGGCAGTTCGTGGAATAAGATCTTATTTGGCATCCTATGAGCAGCTTCTTCGTGAAAGAAGAAAAAGGGAAAAGCAGCAAAAACTGGATGTCTTTTTTAAGCCAACCCCCAAGAAACAGTCAGAAGACACTGAGCCACAGCCATCCACTTCTGGATTAACTATTTTTTGCCCTAACCCTGCAACCACAACTGCACCTGAAGATGGTGATGATGATAATGACGACGACCTTGAGCCCCTGCATTAACAACAGAGCAATCTCAAAATCTCCTCCCACATCAAGTCATCTTGACATTTTTTCAAGGTAAGGAGTTAAATTTACTTTTATTTCGTTATTAGATATGAATTAAACGTTTATTCAAACTGTGATATCCTTTCTGTTAA
The DNA here is from genome assembly GCF_021869965.1 of Rhincodon typus. NCBI lineage: Eukaryota > Metazoa > Chordata > Chondrichthyes > Orectolobiformes > Rhincodontidae > Rhincodon > Rhincodon typus. The sequence continues at coordinate 36,814,696 of NC_063353.1, forward strand.
GCTTTTCAATGAATTTTGAATGATTCTGAGTGAGTTTATTGGTGGTCTGTCCCTAATCCTGTTTTTCCCATAGGCGCTGTTATTTCTATAGCGTGATTTTCTGTAACGCAATGTTGCACAGGAACGCAACTGTCACGTTATAGCAGAACCGACTGTAATCTTCAAAAAAGCCAGCACATGGGTCAAGCAGCCTCCTACAGAACTGTTTTATGTTTCTAGGACATTGACTGATGTAGGAAATAAGTAATTCATCTTAACGTTTTTGTGGCAGGAACTGAGGGAGATCATTAGATCAGAGTATCTGCAGCAACTGAATAGCAACTATAGTAGCTACTACCTGACCTGAAGTAGTCAATGACTACATTTGGAGATTGTTTCAATTTTCAGAATTAGCATTTATAGTCTCCACGGAAAGGATAATATTTAGAACATAAGAACATAAGAACTAGGAGCAGGAGTAGGCCATCTGGCCCCTCGAGCCTACCCAGCCATTTAATAAGATCATGGCTGATCCTTCTGAGACTCAGCTCCACTTACCCGCCCACTCACCATAACCCTTAATTCCTTTACTGTTCAAAAATCTATCTAGCCTTGCCTTAAACACATTCAGTGAGGTAGCTTCAACCGCTTCACTGGGCAGGGAATTCCACAGATTCACAACCCTTTGGGTGAAGAAGTTCCTCCTGACCTCAGTCCTACATCTGCTTCCCTTTATTTTGAGGCAATGCCCTCTAGTCCTAGTTTCACCTGCTAGTGGAAACAACCTCCCTGCCTCCACCTTATCTATTACCTTCATAATCTTATATGTTTCTATAAGATCTCCCCTCATTCTTCTGAATTCCAATGAGTATAATCCCAGTCTACTCAGTCTCTCCTCATAATCCAACCCTCTCAACTCTGGAATCAACTGAGTGAATCTCCTCTGCACCCCCTCCAGTGCTAGTATATCCCTTCTCAAGTAAATGACATTTTCATGACATTTGAAATTATCTCTCCATTTCATGTTATCATGAAAACAGATCATAACACAAATCTCTTAGGGGTATTTTGAACTACCAAATTCAGCATCTGTCTCAAAATCCCTGCGTGGATTACATTGAATCCCAGGAGGAACCATGGAATATTACACCCGAAGAACATCGAGGGATTTAGTCAGCAACACTTCAAAAGGAGAGATGCTATTTAAATAATGTACCTGTGATCTCTCACGGGCGGTTCCCAGACTCCCAACTTGATGAGTTGAAAGAAAGGTAGTTTTGGATGAAAGATATGTTTGTGTTTTACTCTTCCAGGAATGTATAAGAAAAGGGATTATAACTAACTGCAACCCTTCTCTTGGTGTGCCCAAGTGCCAATGTTCTGGAGAGCTAGCATACTAGTATGGTAGCTTGTAGTTTAAAGTTCCATTGTGCTGAAGTGAGCCACGAAGTGGCAGCTGAAAATGTTCACTAGACAGCTCTGCGTGTGGATAAAAAGAAACAGTGGAGCAGGGTGGGCGGTTAGTGTGGCAGGTTTCTTAAAATGCAGTGAGAAAAATCACTAGGCCTCACAGGGAGAAACCTCCATGAGATTCAACGAACTAACAACCAAATAAACAGAAATAAAACTGAACTGGGAAAAGGTTTCCTCAAGGGAAGGGATTAACCTTGTTGTGACTATTTGTGGAAGAAGTTGAATAAGAAGGGAGGCAGCTCTTCCCTCCTCATTCTGGAGAATAACCATGTGGTGGTATCCCTTCTAGACTGATAACAACTCTGGGACCAACCCCTGGGGTCTGGTCATAACAGTGTTAATCTTAATGCAGTCAGAAAATATTGCACAAAGCCACTCACTTGTTTTCACAGTTGCTGTCATCCCAGGGCCCACAACAGAACCAAAGACCACATAAAAGGATAAGACATATTCTGTATTGGAAACCAGATTTTTGAGTTGATGTGATGTTGTGCTACTGTTCAGAGCTACTTGACGGGGTCGGTCACTCCCCATGAACTCTGGAAACAAGGAAAAGTGACATTAAAGAAATTCCCAAAAAGAAACTGTAAAAGAAATACAATGGAAATGCTTTGGGCTCAGATGAATTTTTACTTTACTTGTTCTCAGAATGAAGTCAATCTTGGAAAGGTTTAATGTATTGGCCATCCATAGTAGCTTGGACAAGGTAATGGTAATGGCCATCTCCTTGTACCTTTGTAGTCCTTGTGCTCACAAGCTGTTCCCACAATAATGTGGACTTTTTAAAACTACCGGGCAGGTCACTAAGCATTAACTACAAAGTGTGGTCATAAGTCACATGTCTACTAAACAAGGTGGAGGGGGCAATGGGAGATCTCTTGATGACTGTTTTTAACTGTTTTTGTTGTTTCCCTCATTGGTGTTGGGGGGCTGTGGAGGGTGGAGGTTCCTTTATCACTCAATGATCTCTGTAAAAATTCTAGGTCTTAAATATGGACATGGTACAACAAGATAATTTTATACACTATGAACAAGTTAATTTGTTTTTTACAATATTAGGGAGAATTGGTGAACTGGTTGGTGCAACTTTGTCCTTCGGGGTCTCCGACAAAATATCCTCCCAATGCGATGTCACTGAGAAGGAGAGGTTAGTTCAGGGAAAATGGAACCTGTGCATCACTGCTCTGCCCTCTTGTATATTACTGGTTAAGTGGACACGAGACTGTAGTGATTAAAGCACTGAATTAGCAAATCCCACTATGGCACCTAGTGAAATTTAGTTCATAAATTGTGGACCAGCAATAGAAAAAGATTATTTTAAAACTTGCCAAGCTGTGACAAAAGCCCAACCAGTTCATTAAGTCCTCCATTATCATGAAATCTTCAATCCCCCATCTTGTTTAGCCTACCTATGACTCATAGGACTCTTGTGGCACAGTGGTAGTCTTCCTACTTCTGAGCTAGTAACTCCTGGTTTGAGTCCCATTTGTTTCAGAGTTAAGTAATAACATCTCTTAGCTGGTTAATCAAAAATATCCATACGTGACTCACGTCCACACAATGTGATTCTTACTTAGCAAGTCAACAACAGTTGCAACACGTGTAACTCTCTCCTTTGTCTCAATTTGCAATAGTGTATCAAGTACCTGGTGTGGGCCCCCATGCTAATCTATATCCTGTAGCACCTTGGACAGCATTCCACATGATGACAGCACTGCTCGTAGTGATGGACGATGCTCGCAGAATGTGGACAGAACTTGTTGCCACTGAAAAAAAAATACATAAGCCAATATCCATCAAGGTGTTTCTGAAAAATAATGTAAATGAGTGTAGCTCTTTATTGTTCATTAGTAACTATCTCTTCTGGGAAACCAACTGCAACAGCTTAGACTTACAAGGACAGTAAAACATCCCTAGGTGCTTACTAGAGGCATAATTCTCAAATAAATGAACACCAAGCCATAGAAAAGAATTCTAGATTATGTGGGTGACCAATAATTTGGTTAATGATGTGGATTTTAAGAATGGTCTCAAAGCTGCTTTGAATTTAAGATTGCAATTCTTAAATGGCTGGAGGTATGGCTACCAATGGTAGGGTAAGGGGAGAGCAGGGTGAGGAGGCAGACTGATGCACAAATGATCAAGTTGGAGGACCTACAGCATTTGAGCAGAGAGAGTATTGAAGGGCTGGAGGAGATATTGTGAAGTGTAGAAGTCAAACACACAGAAGAATTGGGTGACAACAATGGAGGTCACATATAGAAAGATAACAGAAACTTTCCCTCTCAAAACATGACTCCTAGCCATAGTGTAATTCCATTGGCATCAGTACCTTCCAGCACCATGCCAATGTTAGAAATGTTTAAACTTAGCAGGTATCACATAACCTTGACTTTGGGGAGCAACACAATCAATCCCAAATTCTTTACCTGGTGCACACACAAACTCTCAACAGGTATTGCAGGACAGTGATCAGGTCACTTTTCTCCAGCCTTACCCAGTGGGTAGTGGGAAGCAGAACATACATTTTCCCTGTGAGGACTCCAGTACAGATCAACACAGCATGGAGTAGATCTAGAATCTGAAATCTATCTCGTCTGGGTATTTCAGCAGCAAACAGAGACTGAGCTCGTGTTCTACTCTCTCACGTCCAAGATGAAGACCCATCCTTAAAAATGTATTTACAACTCCAAAAAGCTATAGCAGGTGTTTCTTTTTATTTTTGGCTAGGACACTTCATATTACAGAATCCCCAATCTTAGAGAAATGAGGAAACTATGGGGAAGGTGCCAGTATTGCTATATACCAGTTCACCAGATAGGTGTGTCTCTTGTCAACTGGAGCACATTTGGCAACTGAGTCCAAGAAATAAATCTTTTTCCAAGAAACACTGACATGAAAATCTTGCAAGAATTCTAGCACAAGCTAGTGACGCACACTTTGGACACGTTCTGCTTCGGATTCTTTGCCCAGTCTAACAATACCAATGACTTGTAATTATATTCTGGGCTTTAACACAGAAAAATGTACCAATGTGCTTCACAGGAATATCAACCAAAACCTGATAGTGATCCACATAGGAAATATTAGGGTAGGTGAAAGGAGGTTGATTTAAGCACACTCTTAAAGAGAGAAGGAGAGAGGTTTTTTTTGTTTTAGGGGAACATCCGGAGCTTCAGGAATTGACACCTGAATGGGGGAGCAATTAAATTTAGGAATGTGGAAGAGGCTAGAATTGGACAAATACAGATATCTCGGAGAATTATAGAACTGGGGGAGGTTATGGAGACCAGGAGGGCTGAACTGAGGTCATGAAAGGATTTGAAAACAAAGAAAAGAAGTTTTAAGTCATGGCATTGCAGGAACTGCCTGCCAGCTATAAGCCAGGAAGTACATGAGTAATCACGAGTAATCACAATTACTGCACACAGTTAATATTGGTTTGTGGGCAGACAGATGTCAAAACAAAACACTTACAAGTCATGATCTTCCCAGAGACCACTGGACCTTCTATATTGCCAAATATTGGGTTGATAGTAACAGTGTATTCAGTACCAGCCTGCAGACCTCGGATCATATAGAACTGGTAGGCTTCACCTAAATTGACATTCTGCAGGTCTCCCTCTGTTGATAAAAAAATACCATGGTTATCAAAATTCTCCTCTTCGATAGTCAGTAGACTTGAAGAACCACTGGAACTTGTTTCTTTCACTCCCCTACTAAACATTATTGTATCAACAAAGTACATCTCTGAAACAATCCATGAACTTTGTTACCAAACCATTACTTTATTTTGTTCCTTCACTGCTAAGCTATTAATCTTCCATTGTTGAGAGAAAGATTTGAGAAACCACGCTTTCTAAAGTAATTGTAGAATGTTCCTACAGACTAAATTAATTAAAAGCATCAGTCAGGTGGGTTCCGTTCAAAAATAATCTCCATGCTTGGACCCTAATGGTTTGATACTTTTTTTAATGTTTTATAGAAATACATTAAAATTATACAATTTAATGGATCTTTGTTTCCCTATGGACTCAAGGTAATCAGATTGTCCACTTGGCCCACTTTCAACATCGAGGGCTTGTAATAGTTTTGAGAATTCTAACATTTGAGCGTATTTTCTGTACTTATTGACTGTTTTGTTCTGGATGTATACATCTCTGGCCTTATATCCTAATGGTTAATTATCTCACCAAGATGACACCAAAGACGATCAGTTTTTAAAAATAGAACAGAACTGTAAATACTGGAAATCTGAAACAAACCAGAAATTGCTGGAGAAACTCAGCAGGTCTGGCAGCATCAATGGAGAGAAAACAGAGCTAACATTTTGAGCCCAGTGACTCTTCTTCAGTTTTGAAGTTCTTGACCTCCATTTCTCTTTTATGGCTGTAACTGTTCACTTGGAATGTATTAGCTCTCTTTTTCTATGCATAGGTCACCTTAGGGCCACATGTGTCTACAAAATTCTGACTGTCTTGGCAGTCTTCAATGCCATCTGCCTCCATTGTATGTTTGTTACTCGGTAACCATATAATTCCTTATCTAGATGCTGGAGTGTGATGACTCAACCAGTTTACCTAACAGAGATACAGGATCTCTTAAGCATCCTCTACCCCTTGTTATGTTCGTGAAGGCATGTGAAATTGAATACTTGACCATGTTGGATTGGAGCCATATTCCTCAGATAGGCTAATCTTTGAATATACAAGAGTAGTCAGTGCAAACTAATACTAGAATAATGGAGGGCTTTAATTCCCTAACTTTAACGGAGTCTGCTTAAGAATCTGAATAAGTCAAGAAATATATAAATCCTGTGTTATGGCACAATATGGTAATATCAAGTGACACAGATAGATTACTAGGAATGGAATCACTTCAATTAAATACAAATAGCGAGAGGCATCAAATGAGCTACCAATTTGCAATTAGCAATGGCCGAGTGGTATTATGATTAGACTATTAATTCTGAGATTCAGGTAATCTTCTGGAGTTCAGGGTTTGCATTCTGCCATGGCAGATGCTGGAATTTGAATTCAATAACAATCTGGAATTAAGGGTCTAATGATGACCATGAAACTGTTGTTGATTGTCTGAAAAACCCTCTGGTTCATTCATGTCCTTTAGGGTAGGAAACTGCCATACTTGCCTGTTCCGGCCTGTATGTGACAGAGCCACAGCAATGTGGATGACCCTTAACCACCCTCTGGGCAATTAAGGATGGACAACAAATGCATGCCTAGCCAGCAATGTCTGCATCCATGAATGAATAAAATAAATCACCAGTTTTATATTATTGCACAAAAATCAAAGTTGCCTATATTTGTTACTCTCACTTTCCCACAAGGTGCAACTTCCAGCCAAGAGATTATTTGCTGACAATGGCTTAAGGTTCTATAAATCTGAGACTGCAGCTCTCAGAACCACTTCAGAACACACCACACTCATCATCCACTAATTAAGTTAATGAACAGAACCTTTCTTGAAACAGCTCACTGGTCTATCTCAAATTGCTTCCTTAGTTGTAACAAATTGAACTAACCCATTAGTAGGAGGAATAGAGTTCTTTCCCAGCACTGTAGAGCAGTGGGTTTCATCGTGGGTGTCATGAAAAACACAGGTGTGCTGTGAAAACTGTCCCAAGTGTGCTGTGAAATTTTGAACGATGATGTACAAAGTTTATATTGTGCTCTGATCCATTGAATTTCAATTATGTATCCGTTCAATTATGAAATAAAAATTATACTTTCAAAAATATTGTCACAAATATGAAATATCATCTGTGAAATTCAGACCCTGAACTGAATGCAGTGGAACAGATGAAGGGTCATGAATAATTAGAAATAATTGAGGTGAGCAGATTTTGAAAATGTGTCAATACTTGCAGTCAAGAAGTGTGTATTTTGTTCAGGTGGTTATGAAACATTAATGTATTTTATCCTTCTTTAGCTCATTGTATGCACTATGTTGCAAGTCTCTCTGATAAAATCAGTACCATAGTAAATGCAAGTAAATGTGACATTTATGGATGATCGATTCATAATGGGTGTACCATGGAGTTGTTTGTCTCTTTGAAGAGTGCTATGTTACTGAAAAGGTTTGGAATGCTAATGTAGATCCTGGATTGGCTTGAAGGCAAGGAGATAAGGAAATCCTGCATGGCAATCTCCATCACAGAATGAAACATGGTGTTTACAAATCAAATGTCAAAGAATATTTATTCAATTTTTTATATAGGTACAATGAGGCAGTTGAACTCAAAAATTGCTGGAAAAAGTCAGCAAGTCTGGCAGCATCTGTGGGACTTCAGAAGGGTCTGGAGTCGGGTCACTGAAGAATGGTCAGCAAAGAAGGCATCTTTACGTTCTGAAAAAGGCTCATTGAACCCAAAACGTTAACTCTGCTTTCTCTCCACAGATGCTGCCAGACTTGCTGCAGTTTTCAGCAATTTCTGATTTTGTTTCTGATTTCCAGCATCTGCAGTCCTCTTGGTTTTTGTTTAACTCAAGAATTGTTATCCTGTTGATGTCAGCTAATTGACCATTCACAAAACACTGGACCTGGGATCTTAGGGGACTTTCGTTCATTTTCGTATGGGAGTTACAGTCTCAAACATATAAAATAATGCAATATACTTTACAACCTGGGATATACATTTAAAGGAACAGTACCAGATGATCCCCATGTAAGTCTGTAGCCAGATGCGCCTTTAACCGGTAGCCACCTTGCCTGTATGGTATCTGTCGTAATATTTTCCAAAAGTAGTTTCTTCACTGCCGTGAGTTTCACTATTTGAAAATAAAGGTATTTTTAAAATATAAACTCCTACCCTAATACAAACACACAAACTATTCTCTGTAGTGGGGCAGCACGGTGACTCAGTGGTCAGCACTGCTGTCTCACAGCGCTAGAGAAATGGAGTTTAATTCCAGCCTCGGGCAACTGTCTGTGTGGAGTTTGCACATTCTCCCTGTGTCCACATGAGTTTCTTCCAGGCGCTCTGGTTTCCTCCCATAGTCCAAAGATGTGCAGCTTAGGTGGATTGGCCATGCTAAATTGCCCCATAGTGTCCAGGGTTAAGTGGATCAGCAGTGGGAAATGTAGGGTTACAGGGATAGGGTTGGAGGGTTGGGATGCTATACAGAGAGGCAGTATGGATTTGATGGGCAGAATGGTCTACTTCTACACTGTACGGATTCTATGTAAGCTATCTTTCCTTAGAATGATGTCTATGTGCCATCTACTCCCAGTTACTGATAATTAATGTTTTACTCGACTGTTGCTGAAAATGAAAAATGGAGAGTGCATTCATGATTATGCAACAAAGTCCTTTTAGCACTACAGCACTTTCAAATGACGTTAGCAATAACTCATTTTTTTGAGTCTGAAGGTTGTAGATGCAAACACCAATCCAGAGGCTTGAGCACACAATTTATGTTCACACTTCAAAGCAATGCTGAAGGAATACTATACGTCGGTGGTGCTGTATTTTGAATGAGACATTACCCTTTCATTTGGGCATAAATTTTCCATAGCACCGTTCAAAATGCATGGGATTCTCCCTCGTGCCTGATCAACATTATTAAAACAGATTACCTGGTCATTAATTATGATGGTGCTTTTTGTAATGAGTAACTTGGTTGCCAGTTTTGCTATGTTATGACCATAGAATCCCTACAGTGTGGAAACAGGCCATTTGGCCCAACAAGTCCACACTGCCTCTCTGAAGAGCATCCCACCCTGACCCATTCCCCTATCCCTGCATTTCCCCATGTCTAATCCAAACATCCATAGACACTATGGGCAATTTAGCACAGCCAATCCACCCACCCTGCACATCTTTGAACTGTGGGAGGAAACTGGAGCACCTAGAGGAAACTCACGAAGACACGGGGAGAATGTGCAAACTCCACACAGACAGTCGCCCGAGGCTGGAATCGAACCCGAGTCCCTGGTGCTGTGAGGCAGCAGTGGTAACCACTGAGCCACCGTGCCACCCCGAAGTGACTTCAATAGTATTTCATTAGCAGTAAAACACTTCAAGTCAATCAGTGCACATTTTTTTCTTTTTATCCAGGTAACTTGTCCTTCAACCATGGGTAGATGGAGAGTTCTGGCAGGGCAGATCTAAAAATAGAGACTTTGGGCTGAAACGATGGCACAAGTAATAAATGAACAGAGGTATTTGTATGAAATCATATTTCATATTATAATTTTGAGGTTTTGCAGCTCTGCTTTTGGGCTGGTGAGGAGTGGGTTGTGCAGGATCAATCTCTAAGTCAGTCTAAAATTTCTGCAGAAGGTTGAATGAGATGAGCTCAGTGTCAGCTCCTCATTTGTCTTTATCATCAAGGAAGATTACACAAAATCCTCCAGATCAGTGCAACAAATTGCCAACAATAGAATTTATGCTGCACTGATAAATTCCATCAGAAAGATATCTGGATAAATATTTGACTGGGAAATGGTTGTATTTTATAGGAATAGAAATGACCCAATATTGAATTCAATGTGCGTGGAATGTATTTGGAGCTCACCACCTTTGATTAGTGGAAATGGTAGTGTCAATAGAAACGGTGAGAAGTTGATCAACTCATTTAGGGACCACAAAGTATTAAACAGGAAGCTTTTGTTTCAATAACTGAAGAACTATTTTAGAGTGTGATATAGAAAGAAGATAATCCAAGTTCAAATATCTTATTAATGTAGAAGAATTCAGCACCATCATTAACCCCAAATCTATCTGACTGGTAAATTCTTTGTACTGCAGATTAGAATCATAGAAATGATTGGGAACCAGCCTTGTTTAACTGAAAAAATGAATTCATATTTAAATCTCCCTAAACTAAATACCAGCCGTTTGCAAGTCATGAAGCTCCAATGTGTCATTTCAAAGATATGTTCACATTGTTTAACAAATTGTGTGTAGAAGCTGGCTAATTTTAGATAGGTATAAGTTCAGTTACAATAGTGGTGCATTTAACATAGGAGGCAGGTCACTGAAATGTCAATGCTCTTTATGCACTAAATATTTATAATTGTCCTTACATGTTCTGCCAGTGGTGGACACAGGATCACTGGGGCCCTCAGGATACACAGCGTAGATGCTGATGGTGTAGACCTCGTCTTCCTCCAGGTTGTCTATCAGGTGAAAGGAGACATCTCCCTTGATATTCTGTTCATAGGCCAGCCCAGGTCTGTTGACTGAACGAAAAATGGTTTTAATACCGTGAAGCTGCTGTTATGAGCCCCAGTTACACTTTGCATCTCACCTCACTTCAAGGATTACTGTCACTCTGATGAAGGGACTTGAAATCCATTTTGTTGTCAGGAGCTCATTGACACCTTGACCACATTACATTTGCTACTGAGAAGTTTTGTACTTTGTTGAAAATATCGCGAAAATTTATTTCACTCTTGGCTCTCTCAACACACAGTTTGTAAAACTAATATGGTACAAGATGCATTCTCTGGAGGCATTATGTTAACTCCAGTAACATGAATACTGAGACTGAGTCTTTAACTGAGAACAATTATTAGATTTATCCATAGAACAACTAAGTGCATTGCAACTCTATCACAGACATTGGTATAGTCTATACTTAAGTTGGTTGACTAACTGACCTCCTGATGGATTACATGGGTTAAATTCCCACACCAGCTGAGGTTACAGTGAAGGACTCTCCTTCTCAACCTCTCCCCGCATGTGAGGTGTGGTGACCCACAGGTTAAACCACCACCAGTCAGCTCACTCTAATGAGAGAGCAGCCCTATGATCTGGTAAGACTGTGGTGACTTTGCCTTGTATGGGCTCTTGTGGTGCAGTGATTAGTGTCCTTAGCTCCAGGCAATAAGATCCAGGTTCAAGTCCTGCCTGAAGTGTGTCATAAATGCCTGAACATGTTGATTAATAATATCTTTAAATCTGTGCCGGCTGTAACAAACAGCAGCAGCTATTCAAGATGGAGCTGATACTTCTAAAACATTATTGTAAGTTAACTCTTTTAAAAAGGTAGAGGTTTGCCTTTTTTATTCAATCATGGAATGTGGGCATTGCTGGCTGGGCCTGCATTTATTGATAATCCCTAATTCCAAGGGAATTAGGTGGTGAGCTGCCTTCTTGAACGGTTACAGTTGTTAAAGTGCAGGAATACCTACAATACTGTTCAAAAGGGGAGTTCCTGGATTTTGACACACTGACAGTAAAGGAACAGCAACCCAACCAATGGCCTGTGGCTTGGAGTGGAACTTGCAAGTGGCGGTGTTCCCATGCATCCCCTGCCCTTGTCCTTCTAGAAGGTAGATCTTGTGGGTTTGAAAGATGCTGTGAGGGGGGGCCTAGGTGAGTTACAACAGTAGACCTTAAAGAAGGTACACACTGCTGCCACCGTACATCAATGATGAAGGGAGTGAATAGTGAAAGTGGTGGATGGGGTGCTAAATAAGCAGTTGGATTTTCATGGATGCTGTCAAGCATCTTAAGTATTCTTGGAGCTGCACTCATCCAGGAAAGTGGAAAGTATTCCATCACACTCCTGATTAGTGCGTGTAGACAGTGTTCAGATTTTGGGGAGACAGGAAGGGAGGTAATCGTCAAAGATTTCCTAGCCTCTGACAAGCTCTCATAATCACCGGTATTTCCATGACTGGTATAATTCAGTTTGTGATCAATGGCAACCCCCAGGATGTTGATCAGAGATTCATGTGATATGCAAAGGTACTCACTCATTAATCTAAAGGTAAACCCTTGAGCTTAATCTCTAACCATGCTGTATTTGCCCAAGGGAGAGGTGTGTGTGTGTGTGTGTGTGTGTGTGTGTGTGTGTGTGGAGGGGGGGAGATATTGTAATTAGCTTCACTGATAGTGGACTGAGGAAGTGAACAGTCAAGCAACATGTGTATGTATTGCCAGCACCAGGATGTGGCTCAGCTATGATGACCCACACCATCAAGTTGTCTACTGATACTCACTAATTAGCCTGACACCTTTGTGATTTTCCACTTTAGAGGAACACTGTTAAAACATCAACTGAAGCATAGTTTTGCCAAAGAGCCAATGGAGCAGCACTGGACTGACATTTTCACAGCTGGCTATTTGTGACAGACTGCTGGACTGATCATGCCCGAAAACCACAATGTCACTGAAAGGAGCCAGCCTATTTTTTCAATAAAGTTGACAAAGAATCAGTAGCCTTTTCTGTTGGAATTTCCAGTTCTAATCACTTTTTGAATTCTTCTCAACAGTCCATGGTGATTACATTGCTTGATATTACCGCTTTGACCAGCAATAGTAAGTTAGATTGGCTGAACGGAAGGAAATAGTCTTTGTTGTCACTGTTTGACTTTTAATAAGGGATTCTGATAATTATCCATTGCTAAGCAGAGCGTCACTGTCTGGATTTATTTTTCAAACTACAACTAAAAGACGAATTTGACCATCCATTACTTATTGTTCAATTACAGAATGCAGCTCTTGACCTCAGATTGGAGATACAGTTCTCTTTTGAATCTTACTTCTTGGTATATAGATCTTGTAACCCACTAATGGTCCTAAAGGAAGAGTCCAGGCCACCTTCAGACTAAATAATCCTTTCTCAATCACTCGGAAGTTAATCACACGAGGCAGGGCACCTACAATATACCAGGAGAAAAAGAATTGAGCATCACATGTAATTATCTAGAGACAATAAGTATAATTGTCAACAGTTACCTTACATGATTTTAGTTAATTGTTTCCAGTTACACTACATATCTTATGTGATTGTCTAGATTTTTTTTGCATACCTTAACAACTGTCAGTTGTTACTCAATGTTATTTCTTGATCTCACTCTTGAATCGCCTGGTTCTAATTTTAAAAGTAATATAAAAGAGATTTGCGTTTATATAGCAGCCTTCTTGACCACCAGATGTTGCAATTCACTTTACAGCCTGGGATGAATGTTCTGGGATCATTGACATTCACCCAGGCAGCCAGTTGCAGACTTAGTTTAACACCAGATCTGAAAGTCAGCACCTCAGTGCTCCCAGATAACAAGGTGTAGAGCTGGATGAACACAGCAGGCCAAGCAGCATCAGAGGAGCAGGAAGGCTGACGTTTCGGGCCTAGACCCTTCTTCAGGGTCTGCTTGGCCTGCTGTGTTCATCCAGCTCTACACCTTGTTATCTCAGATTCTCCAGCATCTGCAGTTCCTGCTACCTCAGTAGTCCCTCTGTCTTGCACTGGGAGTGGTCAGCCTTGATCTTTGTGCTCAAACTCTGGAATGGGACTTTAACCCAGAACCTCGTGGTTCAGAGGCAACAGTGCTAATAACTAAGACACAACTGACAAGATGGTCTCCTGTTAAACTATCTACTCCTTTCATTATTTTAGGTATATTTTCTTACTTGTTTTTCCATTGACAGTTGCGAGATCTCCAATCATGTCAGCATACACAGCAACCACGGTGAAAGAGTACTCCATGCTGGGTTTTAGGTTTGTCACAAGTATTGTATGCTCATTGCCATCGATAACAATCTGTCATGAAAAAACAAGAAGTAAGCTCCATAGATATTTCATATGTAGAACATTGGTTTTAACAAAATAAAAGGTTTCGGAATTTAGATAGCAGGCTAAATGTTCACAGCTGTAAGGTCAAAAGGACTAAGATAGGAATTACAGTACATCAGGAAGAACAGCTGGAGTTGACGCCAAACTTTTAAATTCAGCAGATTTGATGAATATTATAGGAATCTCAAAGAAAGAACAAATAGATGTTTTAGAGAGTTGTAATTTCAACAGACTGTGATACCACTGAGGATGGAAAACTTCAGTAATGACCTGATATGAGATTAGGATAGTTCAGTTTGAGAATACATAATGTAAGTACATAAAAATAGGAGAAGGAGTAGGTCACAGGGCCCCTTAATCCTTAAACCCCCATTTCATAACATCATGGTTGATCCTATATCTCACTCTCCTGCTTCAACTCCATATTCCTTATACTCAAAACTCTACCCATTTCAAACTGGAATACACACAGTGACTGAACGTTCACAGTTCTCTGAATACAGAATTCCAAAGAATTACAACTCTCTGAGTGAAGACATTTCTCCTTTTCCCATTTCAAAACAGTTTATCTTGAAACTGCCTTGTCTTCCTCGCCATTATTATTTCTCATTATGGTCTTTAAGTCATTTATTGTCAGGGCTGACCCCATCTCATCCTTTACCATTTTGTTTGTGTTTTTGACACATCAAGCACTCGAGAGTTATTTCCCCATCTTGGTCATCGTGCAATCACATGTCCATAATGCTTGGAACAAACTCATTTATCTCCAGCAATTCACCTGACCTTTTTGCAAATACTTCATGCATTCAGATAAAGAGCTTTTAATTTTAACAATGTACCATTTTCTTCATAATTTGACCTTACGTACTGATGTACCATTACTTTAAATGCTCTGCCTTTCTGTCACACTCTGATTAATTTTACCCAAAATGCTCTGCTGTTTGTGAAATTAGAGTGGTATGGTGTGAGGGGAGAACTTAATGATGGGAAAGGAAGGCTTGATCACCAATTGGAGAGCCTGTGAGAGCAGCACATCAACTTTTTCAGGAAGGTCCATCATTAAGTGTTAATCCCACACTTGACTGGGCAGCAGTAAACCGTTCAAAGGATTCTGAGGGTGGGAACACCATCCACTGAAAGCTGTTGGTCAATCAGAGGCGTGCAGCTCATCATTGCTAGGCTATGCCACAAGGAGATCATGGCTGCTGCCAGTAAAACACCCATCTGTGGCCCAGAATCACTAAGGGACACAATTCACAGGCTAGTGATGATAGGAGGGAGATAGCAGACTCAGGGCCATGCGAGAGAGTGGTTTCACAGAAGAGGTGGGGTTGGCTCTCAGTGGGGAGCAACTCCTCTCTTCCCCTCCTGTTTAGATCAAGGACTTGCTCGGGATGGCATTAAATTCTGTCTGTGGGATGGCACTGGGTAAGATGATATGGCATTAAATTAAGATGGCCTGTTGAGTGACTAGGAATGAGGAATTGATTGTTTTTACACCCCTTATCAAAAGCTTCTTGTCCTATGATCAGCCAATTATAGATAAGAGTTGCGGGCAAAAGGTAGGAAAGTAGAGTTGAGGATTATCAGGCCAGACATGATTTCACTGAATAGTGGAACAGCCTCACTGGGCTGAATGGTCTATTTCTGCTCCTTTGCCTTATGATCTTATGGGTTACAATTTAAGAAAGAAAAGACACCTGACTGAACACTTGCTGCCTTTACTATTTCCCACGTAGAATCACCTCTTAGATCCAGCCGCTTTAAGGCTCCTTTCTGCAGGATCCCTCCCTTCGTACACAGTAACTGTGAAATATAAAGGCTGGATGGCCCAGCATCACTTACCTGCCTCTCTTCTCCTGGTATCAGTCTTCCAGAAGACGAATATGGGTTGATGACAACTCTGTAGCTCATCACGCCTCCTGTAGCTGGAGTCCAGGACAATCTCATTGAGCTATAACTCAATTCACTAATCACCAAGTCCCGGGGGCCAATGATTTTTTCTGCCACTGGTGAGAATAAGGGACAGCGAGGATTAGATTTATCTATTGCAAGGCAGTGAGAGCATTTATTACCATAATGCTGTTCTGTCTCTATTCTATTTACTTATGAGTCCCCTCGAGAGGTGATATTTATTTCAAATTTCCTTTCAGTTCCTTGCACTCTGATTAACACCTTTAAGAAGGTCTGGATGAATGTCTGATTAGCAAGCGGATTGCAGTTTATAAGGATAATTACAGAGACGATCCAACATTTTGCAAAATATAATTGTTCTTCAGCTGCTGACAACTGGGAGATTCTGTGCCAAGGAAGGCAACCCATTACAGGACATAAAATACAGGATGGAGAGTTAAAGGCTTCAGAAAAGACATTTAATTCCTGACCCAGCCTACATCCCTCACGTATGGTAGAACATCTCATAGGAGCCTTGTGCACCTTTCTGCCTGCCAAAATCTCTTCATCACCGAGACCACCTTTTCCACCTCTGTTATGTTGCCTGTCAATGTCCTACTTAGCTCATCTCTGGCTGAAACACTAATCAGTTCCTTTGTTCCCTCAAAACATGACTATTCACTTCTGGCAGGACTCCCATGTCCTACTCTACATAAACTTGAACTCATGCAAAACTCAGCTGCTTACACCAACCAGCTCTAAGGCCCATCACCTGTTTTTGCTAAGATAATTTATATATGGATAGTCCTTTATTGAGTACAGGTGATGGCCATGAATTGAAGTTTCAAACATATAAAGAGACAGTTACTGAAACTGCAGTGCTGTTGAGTTAGGAAGGTATGTGCTTGCAATGTATCACTCAGTAGATAACTGGAAGACTGAGTAAAGATTAGCTTCAGTTTCATCCTTCACCAATTGGCTTCCTGGAGCATAAATGGTCCCCAGTCCAGGAACATCATGATTTAATTTTTTTAATCCATGGACTGCATTTTTGAATAGGTAGAAAGGACTCTCTGTTGTGGTAACAATGGCACTTGAGGCCAGAATCCAGAATTCTTACTCCCAAACCGTACTATTTTTTGCAGAGCGGAACTGGAGCAAGATCTAATTTGCACAATCATGGTTCATAGAGGCAACTGCCCCTCATAATGTGTAGATGCCTCAATCAGATCTAATTATTGCTGGTGAGATGTCCAAAACAGGCTTGTGCTCTTTAGATCTGGTACAAGAAGATCCAAACTTACCAGAGATGGAGAGGTACGGTATCCATTTGGCAAGGTTATGTGTCTTTTGGGTGCAGTAAGAGCAGGATTATTAAAAGTAGCCATAAATGTACATAAGAAGTGGTTAAACTAATTGGAATTATTCGGCTCATTGGAGCTATCAAGGAAAGCTGTCAAAAGGAGCTATCAAGCTGTCACATTCTCTAAAACTCTTGCCCTTTAAATACTTGGAAAAAAAACTGTTTGCAATGTTAAAATCAATGCTGTTATTTTGCTCAGTCTGCTGACATAAGCCTAAATGCAATCATTACAGGAATAGTGCTATATGACTGATTCCAAAACCTTTCATTATCACAATGGACTGCTTGTCAGTTTACAATTAATAAACTTTTTGAAATGGGACTGTGAATTTCAAAGTTTGTTCTTATAAGTGATCAAAGGAAGTAAGATATCATGTTTTGTTTTACCAATTAGAATACTTTTTTAAAATAGTGAATTGATCAATTGACACTTAGAAGCTTTGTTTAATCTTAACATGGGTTCCCAAGTCTGTCTATAGTGGTTACTAGATGATTTTGAATGGTATATGTGAAGACCAAAGGTAGCAGGTGATGGACGTGGGTTGGTGTAAGTTGCCATTAAGTTGTAGTCCAGGCTATAAAGGATCATGAGGTTGGAGAGAGGATCATAGGTGGCATGAAGTGCAATGGTAGGTGGATGGGGATCATGAAATTCTGGCCCTAGTTCAAATCCTTCCATTATCTACATTTCCATATCTCTGTAATCTTCTCTGGTTCTCCAATCCTCAACAGTATCTGTGCTCTTCTAATTTCAGCCTCTTGCACATTTCCATTGCACCACCATTAGCAGACATGCCTTCAGCTGTCTAGATCATATATCTCTGTGTCTATTCGTCTCTGTTCCTCTATTTCTCACTCTTCCTTTAAGCCAGTCCTTCAATATAATCAGTTCTGAGGAATGGTCACTGGACCTGAAACATTAACTCTGATTTATCTCCAAAGATACTGCCAGATCTGCTGAGCATATCCAACAATTTCTGTTTTTCAGGATCCACAGTTCTTTCGGTTTTTATTTGGTATTTAACTCACTACCACATCTTTTCCACGCATGCCCACCTTGAAGAAGTCCTGCTCCTGTCTCCGACTGGATTTCCATTCCAATCTTTTTTCTTGTTCACTGACATTAATTTCACTATCGCTCCTGGTGTTTGACAAGGTATTTGCTAAAACCTGTTTCCACAGCCACATCAAATTCCTCAGACACTGCCTCTGGCTCAGACTCACCCCACATGGATTCCAACTCAAGTTTCATCCTTCATGTTTTGAATCTAGCCAGGATAATAGGTATCTCCATCATGTTTAACAGACAGCTGTTCTTGCCGCACCCTGAGATCCACACTCAGTTCCATGTGTCATCATATGCATACTTTCAAACTCTCACTCCAAAAGCACCATTTCATGCTGGCTCAGGGCAGCATTGCTCCCCAGTTCCACTTGATCCTCCAGCTCATTCGACATGCTAATAAGAAATGTTTTCTTTTCCTTTCCAGCATCAAGGAACACAAGCTGCAACAACCTAGAAATATCTATGGACCTCCAGAACCTTCCTCCCTTCCCCTTCCCTCTGACTCCATCCATCTCCCAACCCCACCTCCTGCCATGTATTAACTATCTCTCCTGACCTTCTGCTCTCCAATGCTGAACATTCTATACTCAGCAAAGGTCTTAGTTTTATCCCTCTGCATCCCCACCTTAATAAATTTTGGATACAACATGATATTGAACTCTTCTTCCGGCGCCTTCATCACCACGCCCATTTCTTTGGACAAGAGTCCTTTTCTCATCCCACAGACCCCTCTGCTCACCTCAACACTCTCCGTCCATCTGGACCACTCCCTCTGGCCTTTTACCTGCACTTGATCTGTTCCTTGAGAACTGTTGACGTGACATTGGTTGCCTCAACTTCTCCGCCCCCCACCCCCCTTACCCATTCCAACCTATCGTTCCGTGAACTTCTTGCACTCCCTGCTCTCAGATCCAAAACAAAACACAGTTCTTTCAGTTTTATTTAATATAATCACCTGTCCTAATGATCCTGGAAAGATCCTTGGGGAAAATCTATGCTACATTAACAATGCTTTCTAAATACAAGCAGTTTGTTGAATTATGTGGATGCTAAATATGTTTTTCCAGAACCAATGAAATACCAGTCCAAATCTCTAGGTCTAATCTCAACCCTGAAGGAAGAGCTTTGTGACATGAACCTCCACTCACTCAGAACTGGATTGAAACTATCCAAATTCATTTCATCCAGATCTAGCCAAGGCCGGGGATTGAGATCTATCTCCTCCGCCTAGGGCTGGACAATTCCTGAAGGTGTAAATACAATGTGTTGACCCACATTGTTGTTCTGTTCTGCTTTGAGAAGCATTTCCACCACACCATTCACAGTTACTTACACGGTGTAGATCTTACTGGTCTCGGAGGCTCTGACGCTGTGAAACAAAGTCTTCTGGAAACTTTGGCCAAAATGGTGCTGAGCAGATGAAAGTCCTCCACAAATAAATAGTGCTCTTCAAATGGATCAGAAGCAATGATCTTCAATTCATTTTTGTCTGCATTTTTTATTCCTAAAAGAGAGATTTTAGAAAAACACGTTACGAAGGCACATTCATTCAAGCCTTGATATCTGTTGTATTTTGTGTTCAAGTTATCAGCTTCATCAAGTTCAAATGTTTTAGACCTCCATGGGGAATGGAACAGTTTGTGTTTGAAGCACCCAGCACCAGCATTCTGGGTCAGTCAGGCACAGCATGGTGAGTGCAGAGTAAAGCACCCCATGCACTAGCCCAATAAACTGCCTCATCTAACATGCAAGAATAAGTCTTTTGTACCAATGACAGCCATCTGGGGCCTCCCTCAGTGAGTTTGTCAATTCCTACCTTTTAGAAACTGGACTGAGTGTGTTCCCTAGACTCATATTCCCCAAAAAGCCTACAGCCTACAAAGGACACTTAAACCCATCAGTTTGCGCTTGACTAGAACAGAGATTTAGGGTAATCCAGCTCACTGACTCATGTACTGCCTGAATTTTTACATTTTTACATTAAAAAGGCAGTTAGGTGCCCCAGCAGGTTGGGGCTTGAACACAAAGTGTCACTGAATAAAAGAATAACTGCTGCACAATTCCTTCCACTGTAACTTCCCAATCCACTCATGACACAGAATAATGAAGGATGTACTGTAGGACAAATCATGAGTAATTTCACATTCTAATCGATGACCTCCGCTAGAAGGTTGATGAAGATTGAAACAGGGCAAGATGAAACTACTTACAGTTAAAACCAGAATTTGGGACCGGAAGTACAT
>NC_063353.1:36835760-36850607 GCF_021869965.1 Rhincodon typus
ATGATGCTGCTTGGCCTGCTGTGTTCATCCAGCTCTACACCTTGTTACCTCTATACCTGAGGCAGGCAGATGCCCATTATTCCAAACTACAATGATGGATCAACCAACCTAGTTCACCAATGGAACGTATTCTTCAACCCAAATCAATCACAAGTTATTATACAGTTATATGGCTTTGAGCAATAACCTCAGCGCTGGGAGCTGGGACTGGATGTAGCTTGGCTCCAGACAACACTGGACGTCAGTTCCTGAGTAGCTAAGCTAGTTGTCATGAAAAAGCACCTGTGGATCTACTTGTGGCCTTTGCTGACAAATGACAATGTTTTAACTGTACAGCAAATGGATATTTGGCAGACCTTAGGGCAAAGTTTTTGCCAACACAAATTGATTTAGGTAGGTAACTATGTAGAGAATGTACAAACACAGAAATTGCTGGAGAAACTTCATGAGAAACTTCTGAGGAAGGATTACTGGACTCAAAACATTAATTCTAATTTTGCTCCACAGACACTACCAGATGTGGTGAATTTTTACAGCAATTTCTGTTTCTCTTTCTGATTTCCAGTATCTGTAGTTCTTTCAGACTTTTGTTTAATGTAGAGAAGGTTTTCTTCCTTAAAGGAAAATTGGGCCAGTCCAACAACCCGACAGCTCCGTGGTTACTTTTACTGGTCCCAGTGCTTCATTTAATATCCCAGATTTTGAAAACAAATTTAAATTCTGAAACTGTTGCTGAATTCATTTTATCTGAATTATCATTTTTGACATAATCTAATCCAATTTGAATGTAACCATACACAACTTAACATCAAGTGGAATGATGTGAAGGAGATATTCAACCTGTAGTTTTGTTGGGAGACTAAAAATTTAGTAATGAGTTTGTAATATACATGATTTAAATACAGAATAAAGATCATTATGTGTTATTTGTATTGTTGACCAGGCAGATCTCTATGGCTTTTATTTGGTCCTACACAATCCTGTCTGAAGTACAATAGCTCTTTTGTATGTATTTAATGTATAATCATTTTCACATTTAGTAATTAACAATTATAATGCCTCTACATTGAGAAATAATTTGTAACTGTATAGGGTTTAACTCTGCCTAATGTACAGAGTACACTTCTGTCTATGAGTTTTAACAAGGTAATATAGCTTTTGGCACTGTTGTTTAACTAACGTTTAATGTAATAACTTAATAGAAATTAAAGGAAACTTCTTTATGGTGAAGTGATCAGTTAATCCTCCTCTACAAATGTGCAGCACAACTGTATAATTACATGAAAATATTAGTTATCACATTGAGCAACTGATCTTGTAATGAAATGACATTTGGATTTTTCTCTCTGTTCCTTATTGAAAAGCAAGTGTTCTGTACATTTTATGACCAATTCAGTGCCCCTTTAATAATCACCGATTAATGCTGACGTTTGTTTGAACAGATATGTCCAAACATAACCAAAGCAAATAGCTACTTTTCAATGGGAGGCACACACATCCATGAATAGATGAATAGAATGGAATGTTCAGTTTATTCAATTTGATCTTGATAATGAACTAAGTGATTAGTTAGCAACAGACACTGCACCCTTTTATCCCCTTATTTCACCCTAACGCATAACAAGAAGAGAAAGTGCTGGAGAAACTCAACAGGTCTGGCAGCATCTGTGAAGAAAAAAAGTGACCCTTCATCAGCAAGCAATTAATGGCTTTTGGAAAATGATTCAGCCTGTGTCTTAACCTGTGTGTGAGACCCACTCAGCCAGCAAACCCTCACAAGGACAAATGGAACACTTACTAATAGAAATCCTATCACTCGACACAGCATTTTGGAGCGTTCTTGAAAATGCAGCTGCTGCAAGCCAGAACTAGGACTGACCATGGAACAACAGTAACTTGAACAAATAGCCATGAGGCACTTGTCAGGACATGTGTCTATCACCTACATTTCCCTCCTTTCATTTTTGTTGCATTCCTTTTTCTCCAGGAATAGAATCAGACAGGTCCTTGTGAAGGGACAGGTTGTCATAGCAACATTCACAGGCCTTTTTAACATACATATGCTCCTGAAGGTAAACTTTCAGTGCAGATTGTCCAGCTGTGGGGTTATTTCACCCATAGGAATGCTAACCAGATGTCTAATCTCTTTCTGCTGGAGAGGCCATTAAGCTGGAAATAATATCCAGGTATTTCCTTTCACCTGGTCCCTATTTTGTCCAGGAATCTGGGCTTCATAAAATATCATCCTGCCTGATGTTTCTGCTTCTTGCCAACATTTGGTTCGAATTTACTTGTCCAAAGTACAGACTATTTAATCAGAATCAGCTTATGAATTGAGCTTTCTCTGAAAATGCTTGGCCTGTCTCCACCCCTGTCTATCTGCTGAGACACATTAACCCTTTTAGATGTGGCTACTGTCTTTTTATTTTGCACTTTTTCATTTTTAAGTTTGTTACCACTTTGCAAATAATTCTTTCAATGTTAACAGAATATGTTTCACAACCTAATCGAAACCTTTTTATTTCAGAGGAGACATTAAACTGAGGTCACATTTTGTCCTCATGGATGGACCTAAAATATCTGATAGTATTATTTCAAAGAAGGACAGGGGAGTTATTCCTGGCATCTTGGCAAATATTGATTTCTAAGTCATCACCACAAAAACAGTTTATCTGCTCATTATCACATTGTTGTTTGTGGGAGCTTGCTGTGCACATATTACCTACCATGATTCTTATTTTGCAACAGTGACAACACTTCAGAAATATTTCACTGGTTGTAAAGCACTTTTGGGCAGCTGATAGATATGAAACGTGTGATACAACTGATGACATCTTTATTGAGAGCATATTTAAAGCACTGGGAAGGGAAGAGTGTCCAAGTTTTCGAGACATCTGTCTGAAAACAAGAATCTGCTCGTTAGGGTACTAACATGTGTTCAGAATCCTGTTCTTAATCTTGTCAAAGGTCAATCTTGTGCAGCAGATATGCTGCTTTCTTTTTCGAAGTCCATACCTTAAAGGGAACCTGGAAGCTTCTAACAAATAGGTTAAACATCCTTTATACATATTTAGGAGGAGTATAAATGCTATCCTCCCCAATCCCATTCGATGGGTCACCCCCATTCCATCCCCATCACTCTGCAGGATGGTTTGGAGATTCCAACCATGGAGTCAAACCAGGAGAGAGAGGATATGAGTATCTGTAGATGTTCCATTTTATTGAACCCAGGCTCAAGGCCTTGGGCAGAGATCCATCTTTCGTTACTGACTTTGTGCTGATTTCTGGAATGTCATGAATATCTTTGCCTTCGTCTCTGTATGCCTGCCTCAATGCTTCTGTCTCTCTCTCCATCTCTTTCTTAGTAGGTTCATCTTTAATTCCTGCAATCTCCAGAACATTTGTGTTTGGTAGGCAACCTCAAACATAGATGTTTCTTTCTCTACCTCTGCTGAGTGACAATGTTCAAATTGAAGAACAGGCCAGATAAATGCCAAGTGGAAAAGATGGGGTTACAAAGTTAGAGGAGTGCTGTAAATGTTAAGGGGGCAAGCTGGATCCTAACTGTTTCACACTGAAGTGGCCATTATCCCATTTCTGCTCCCATTGTGTTTTGCCACATTACAACAGTTTCTACACTTCACTTAAGTATTTCATTTCACTGTAAAGTGATTTGGGAGATTCCCAGTTTGTGAAATGTGCAATTTCAAAGTAAGTCTGTTATGTTCCGCACTGGGGAGCCATAAAACAAATGGAATGATCAGCATGAATGACAAATGGCTACCTGTGCACGTTCAAATGGGTCCAATGATATTAGTTATTGGTTATGGTCTCTAAGCTGCAGGATAAACCTGAAGATGGTCTCTAAGCTGCAGGATAAACCTGCAGATGTGCAGCTGAAATCATTACGTTCTATGCATAATGATATCGCACTTGCTGCACATGTGCAAATGACCCTGAAGAGAATAAAGTTATGGGATTGGGGTCAAAGGCCAGAAGTGGGGTCAAAGGCATGGAATAATGGCGATGGCCAGTACCAGAGGATCATGGCCATGACATCGCACCAGCTGTGCAGATGCACAGCTCCTTGTGGTGGGTGAGAGAATGATAGCAGCCCTGGGTTGAATTTAGACATGGGGAGGAGTGCTGACAGCACCGAGCACTTTTCCCCTGCTTCACTAAGCGCTTGAAGGCCCACTCAACGGACCACCTATCATTTGGAAAGTGTCTGCGTCTGCTGCTTCGCATTGACATAGCTCTACCAGGTGGAGTTTCTGAGCCTATGTGTCCCTTCCGCCAACTAGAAGTAGCAATCCTATAAAGCACAGCCTAAACTAAAATAACTAAATTTAGTGCCCCTACTGCTGGTTCTGGGGGAAAAGGAAGTCTTCCATTTGTATCATCCCATCCAACGGATCCTCCAGATCCCTGTCTACAAAGCAGGGCATCAATTTATCCCTGTCTGCCACATCCAGGTCAAATGCCAGGAACGATGCACTGCAGCTGCATGCTGACAGAGCTGCTTTGGGTACACAATAGCATTTTAAAGATGGAGCTGGCACTATGGATGCTGGTCTGTCTGTAGATATCTGGCAAGGGGTGAGTTGTTCTGGGAATGGCACATGATAAGATCAAGATGGAATTGGGCATGAGGGATGCCGAATTAGTTGTATAGGTAGTTAATAAGGTGTTTTTGATAAGAAATGGTGAGAAATCTCTCTGGGCTTTGCAACAAGAATCCCCCACCCCACTAAAACATGGAGATAACTTACACTTAGACAAAAAAAAATAAGATTCAGTCCAACATTTCAGGTTTAAGCCCCACCCCAGATTTCAAGCACAGAAATAAGACTGATACTCCTGTCCGTGTTGAATTGTTAGGAGTGCAGGTTTTTGAATGAGATGTCAATCTATGGACCATCTACTTAAGCAATATGTAAAATATCCAAAGTCACTTTCTTTGAAGGAAGATAACTCTCAATATTGAGCCCTGCTCAACAATTATCACTTGTTCGACGCAAGAGAAACAAATTACCTGACCATTATCGGGAGATTGTTGTGCTGAAGTTGTTTGCTGCATTGCCTACAATACAACACTTCAAAAGTACTTTGTAGCACTTTGAGATATCTAATGGTCATGAAAAAAGCGTTACATTCATGCAAATCTTTTGTGCATAAACGTTACCCAGCTTATACAACTCTTTTAGATTATTACTTTCACGATCTTCTGTGCGCAGGAATACAGCTATAAGTGATGCAGCATATATCTATTACTGTACTTAATGCTTTCAGATCAGGTAAAATTCACCAGGACCATTATATCTGTCCTGAGGTGTGGTAAACAAACTGAATGCAGTCCCCTTGTTAGGAATACAGGAATGATACTGTCCTAGGTAGCTCCTGGACTAGAAGCATAAAAATAAGTCACCTAGATTTTAATAATTGCTGAAAATATTGATGAAGCTTTTCATCTTGCACTCATCAGGAAATTTCACAAGAATACCAATAAAAGGAAAAACCAGCATTTATACTGAATAAGAGAGGTGAATGCTGATTGGTTGGCAAGTGAATTCTGAATGGTAGAGGCATTGTCATAGAGAATGCAGCAATTAATGATGATTAACAGTTAATGGTTAGGATTCATCTAGATTTCAAACTAGGATAGTTCGGTCTGATTGATCAAGGCATTGCTCTGAGAAGTTAAGCACCAAATGAATGTCACCTATTTTGCTGAATTGAAGCAGGCACAATATGTACGCAGAAATAGTAAGAACTGCTGATGCCGGAGTCTGAGATAACAAGGTGTGGGGCTGGATGAACACAGCAGGCCAGGCAGCATCAGAGGAGCAGGAAAGCTGACGTTTCGGGTTTCGACCCTTCTTCAGAATACAATATGTACGCATGTTCTTCCCATCTGCACAGAATTGTGCCTGTGTATTAATGTCTAATGTGTATTTATCGGGATTCTTACTAATTGTCTTGATGAGAGCAAGATGAAAAGCTTTGACAAAATATGCCTTTTTACTGCAATATCCTCCCGCACATCCCATGGTTGCCAGCTGTACAATGTCTTCCTCGTGAAAAGTGCACAAGAATGTTTTTTTGGAGAAAGACAGGGAGATTGGATTGGTTTGTTAGAATATATTTCTGAAGCTAAAGGCCAGATTTACCAGTTTCTGGATGGGACTTTCATTTGCCACGTCAACCCTGCTGTTGTTTGAATTTGTTTTCCTGGGTTACTTAATAAAGTTATAAAGATGTACAGCAGAGAAACAGATCCTTCGGTCCAACTCTTCCATGCTGACTAGATATCCTAAATTAACTTAGTCCCATATGTCAGCGTTTGGCCCATATCCCTCTAAACCCTTCCTGTTCCATCCGAATACCTTTTAAATGCTGTAATTGTACCAGCCTCCACCATTTCCTCTGGCATTCCATACATAATTCCATACATGCACCACCCTCTGCATGAAAAAAATTGTCCCTTAGGTCCCTTTCAAATCTTTCCCCTCTCACCTTAAACCTATACCTCTAGTTTTGGACTCCCCTAACCTGGGGAAAGAGCTTGAATATTCACCCTATTCATGCTCCTCATAATTTTATAAACCTCTGTAAGGTCACCCCTCAGCCTCCGACGCTCCAGGGAAAGAAGCCCCAGCCTAGTCAGCTTCTCCCTATAGCTCAAACCCTCCAACGCTGGCAACATCCTTGTAAGTCTTTTCTGAACTCTTCCAAGTTTCACAACATCTTTCCTATATAGGGAAACCTGAATTGAATGCATATTCCAAAAGTGGCCTGACGAATGTCCTGTATAGTCACAACATGACCTCCCAAGTCCTATACTCAATGCACTGACCAATGAAGGCAAGCGTAACAGATGCCCTCTTCAATATCCTATCTATCTGCAACTCCACTTTCAAGGTGTCTTTGTTTGGCAACACTCCCCAGGACCTTATCATTAAGTGTATAAGTTCTGCCCTGATTTGCCCTAGCAAAATGTAGCACCTCATATTTATCTAGATTAAACTCCATCTGCTACTCCTCAGCCCATCAGCCCATCTAATCAAAATCCTGTAACATGAATGTTTGTTACTAAATAGAGGCTGGCTATCTCTAGTGAGATTTTATTGTCATGCCCCATTGGGACCAGAGGAAGTGTATAAAGTACACTTCAGAGGGCAGGAGACAGCTCTTTAAAAATGCGGCCAAGATCAAAGGATCAAAGAGTGGCAGGGGAAACTTCCTTAACAAAAGTTATTCGATTACGAATTCACTTCTGGAGTTAGTCATTGATGGAGAAATTATTCCAACAATCAAGAGTGGATTGGATTGGATTGGATTGTGAATGAAAATGGATTGGATGAGTATGACAACGGGGTGGATAAATATTGTTAAAATTATTTGCTCGTGTGGATGGTAAGTGCCAACATGAATTAGTTGGGCTGAGTGCCTGTGTCTATATGGCAATTCAATGTATTTCTTTGACTTTAAGTGAAGATTTTACAGACTAAGTTCATGGCTACATGTGGGGCTAGTTAGCAATTTCTATTGGGCAATCCCGCTTAAGTGGCTTTTCAAGACTCCCATACTCTCTCGATCTATTTAAGATTTTAAATGTATTTTCTGTTCCTGAGTTTGCATTTTTTTTCCAAATTACCTGTAGATAAGGATTCGCAACAAGGAGCCAATATGCCAAGTCTGAATTAGATCTTCAACATGATGCAAGACCTGAGCAGAGGACTGCAGGTGGCAATCGTTACTATATTGGCCACACTTGTACACTGTGGAGTTCAAGTCCAGCCAGAAGGTACATGTTTTTTTAATAAAATCATATGCTATTGTAGTGCCATCAGATGGACGTTTCTCCTTTTAGAGAGTAAAGAGGGCAAATAAAGGTCTCAACCATAAAACAAATGATAGTTCTAAAGTTAAATGACAATATTATCTCCCACATCTGGCATACATACCAGTCCCTGTGATGCTCACTTGTTATTGAGTGTCTCAATTGTACTGGTGGACTCCTTGTGTTCCTTTTCTAGAACCACTCAGACATGGCATGACCATAGAAAAGGAGGCAGAGTTACCATTCCAAAGCTTATGTCTAATCTGGGTGGTCAATTAGGCCATGCAGGCCCAGGAAAAGATGCACAAGCAAGTTCTCTGACTTGCCCATTCTGCTGGTCTCTGCATCAGGTGGCCAAGGATCAGAGGACTAAAGTGGAGCAAAGTGCAGAAGACAGGTCCTATAATTTTCACAGGGGCTATAAAATGTTTGTGCGAGTCTTGCTGTAGGGAAACTGTATGGATGCCAGTTTAGGGTTGAACCTGACATTGATCATCAGGAAGGGCAGTCTGCTACTAGTCTTGTTCCAGTGGCACTTTTGAAAGTTTTATAGACATTCAATGACAAGACATTAGCATCCAACATCTGGTTAGTTTTATTTATTGGCCTGAGTTTTAACTGCCAGCATGTTTCTAACAGACATTCCAGCTGGTGCTTTTTTGCCTGCAGAATCATGCAAAAGACAAGGTAAATTCAAAATTAATATTCAAGTGAAATCAATCATTGAACTTCACACAGACTGTGCTATTTCAGTTGTGACTCTGCTGATAGCGTTCTCATCTCCATGTCATAGGTTTCTGGGCTCAAATCTTTCTCCAGGACTTAAGTACAAACTCAAAGCTGACATTCCCTGCGATGTACTGATGGAATGCTAAATAGTTAGATGTACAGTCTTTCAGGTAATTTGTTAAGCTAATGGGCCAGTTGGGTGGGCATAAAAGATTTTATTGTACTATTTTGAAGAAGTGCAAGTGGGTTATTCCTTGTGTCCTGGTTGATGTTTATGCCTCAACCAACATCATAAAAACAGATAAACCTGTCATTATCACATTGCTATTTGTGGGAGTGTGCTGTGTGCAACCTAGCTGCTATGTTTCCGCCGTTACAACAGTGACTTCCCTTTAAATGTGATTAATTGACCGTAAAGTGTTTTGAGACGCCAGTGGGCATGAATCATTCTTTTTCTAGTTGCCAGTGAAAGCAGTCAGAATTAAAGAATTCCACTATTTAGAGCTACTGGGAGAAGAATGAGTTAGCCTGCAGATACATCTTCAATTATTGCATCTAGTTATAGCAGAATGGGCCACTTAGCCCATTAAGACCTTGCCAGCATTTGTCTCCAAGTGAGCCACCCCGTCTAATTCTATTCTCCTGCTCGTTCCCCACATCCACTGGGCCAGCATAATGAGACTAAGATGTGGAGATGATTCAGAGGAGATTTACCAGGATGTTGCCAGAAATAGAAGATTTGAGTTATAAGGAGAGGCTAGATAGGCAGGGACTTTTTTTACTGGAGTGTAGGAGGTTGAGGAATGACCTCATAGAGGTTTACAAAATCAGGAGGTGTATAGATAAGGTGAATGGCAGGTGTCTTTTCCCTGGCATGAGGGAATTCCAAGGCCAGGAGTCTTATTTTTATGGTGAGAGGAGGAAGAGATTAAAAATAAACAGGCATGGGGGAAATTGTTTTTTACACAGAGAGTGGTTTCTGTGTGGAATGATCTTCCAGAGGAAGTGGTGGATGCTGATACAGTTATAATATTTAACATGCATTTAGATAAGTGCATGAATAAGAAATGTTTGGAGGGATATGGGTCAAATGCAGGCAAGTGGGATTAGTTTGGGATTCTGGCTGGTATGGACTGATTGAACCGAAGGGTCTGTTTCTGTGCTGTATGACTCTATGACTCTGTGCGCATGAAGATTGATGCTATCAATGTCACTTCATCCTCATTGATTATATTGATCCAATAGTTGCTGTGTCAGTTAATTCCTGGGAGTAGCTCAAATTTGCAGCAAACTCAAGACATCTGGAAGCTTGATAGAGAAACTCCTGTACACGTGGTGGTGATTACAAGGCAGTAAGAGAATGAAATGCAAATAATTTATAACTGCCCATGGAAACAATTCCCAGAGCATCCATTATCCATTGTTATATGGAAAGTTGTATGTTATATTGGCCTTCTTTTTGAAGACAAGGTTGTTAATCCAGACACCAATCACTGGGCTGATTTGTAATAGAGCAAGTATTGACTAGGTAACTATTTTGCTAATATTGCAACAATTTTATCAGCAATTAACATAAGAATTTCATCTACACCACATGCGTTTGCTTGTCTTGGTCTGGTTAGGTTTTGGGGGGACTAGCCTAGAATTTATTTACTCTCTTTACTTTGATGCTTCCTAAACACCAAATTGTTCTGATAAGTTTGCTGCAGTTAATTTGAACAGCTTACATCAATTGCCCACCTCAACAACTGCTGATAAAATACAATGCAGAAGGACTAATGTAGTTTGAAAAGTTGATGTCCATTCCAAAATTATCTGCAGAATGTCTGTGCAAATTTTGATTTTTAAACCACTAGACGTGTTTTGCTGTCCCTCACCCAACTTCTGCTGTGCATTATCTGCTGTGGAGACTGCTATCAGTGAATTCTTTCCATTTGTCCCCAATGTTGCCCTCAGACCAGCTGTCGGAAAATGCACAAGACACAATTGAGAATTACTGTCTATTCTTCCCCAGCCTTCAGTGGAGAGGGCATGGAAATGTCTGGCTTCAGTTCGCTGCCTCTTCTCCCTGACTTGTGTTAACAGCTCAGTAGTGCATGGGTGGTTATGGAGGGTACGTGTGTATTGAAAAAGTAGAGTCTGTGGTGAGGGTTGGCTTAGCTGGGCAGTTGGTTTGCGAAGCACTGTGATGCTAACAGCATGGGTTCAATTCCCACCACAGGCTGAGGTTACTATGAAAGGCTTTCCTTCTCAAACTCTCCACTTACCTGAAGTATAGTGGCCCTCAGGTTAAATCACCACCACTCATCTCTCTCTAATGAGAGAGCAGCCCTATGGTTTGATAAGATTATGGTAACCCAACAACAGAGTCTGCGGTACTAGGATGTGTTCACGATCTATGCCATTCCACCACCTTCAACACTAAACAGAGGCCAATGTCCTTGATTTTATTGTCATGTGTACCAAAATACAGTGAAAAGCTTTGTTTACAAGTGGTACAGGCAGATCACAGCAAGCAAAGGATGTACAGATCAAAAAGACTTAGAGGCTTGCAGTTTACATTATTTGAGACTAGAGTCCATTCAACAGTCCAACAATGGCCAGAAAGAAACTGTTCCTGAACCTGCTTGTGCATGTGTTCAGGCTTTTGTATCTTCTGCCTGATGGAAGAGGTTGTAGGAGGTCATTACCAGGGTGTGATGGGTCTTTGATGATGTCAGCCGTCTTTCCGTGGCAGCGAGCCGTGTAAGTAGAGTCCATGGATGGGAGGTTGACCAATGGCCTTTGTCTCGCAATCCAGCAACCCTTTACTGACTTTACTAATTGTGACTACTTTACTGGTGACTAAGATTCTGATGCTGATGATTTCTGGCATGGTATACCAGTACCTGTACAAATGACTTGGTTTTACTTTACCTGCCTTTAACTGGTGAGACCGGTTCATTGGTATATAGATACTGACAGCACTCCATACAGATCCTAATATTCATATCATGTAATCAGTACCTTGAGGTTTCTCTCATCTTCACTGTTTGTGCTTTCACTCTGATTCAGCAGGTTGTGAGTTAAAATACTAACGTTCAGATGAGATTTTAAACAGGGCCCATCTTCCCTCTGCATGTGGATGTAAAGTAATCTATGAACCTACTCATTTTTGAGTTCTTCTTCGTGTTCTAGCCAGTATTTGTTTCTCAATCTGTATTGCTAAACATCAGAATCTCTAATCATTATTATATTGTTCTCTGTGGAATCATGCTGCACGCAACTATCCCATGCATTTTCTATATTGTAACACTTTAAAAATATTTCATTGATTGTAAAGTACTTAGGCATGTCCTGAACTTGTGGAAGTTGTTGTATGAATTAGAATTATTCCGTTTTCCTTTACAGAAAATTTTCAAATTTCAAATAAAACTCGACTAACTTTCTTTCTCCTGCACACACCCAATGGTTTACAGAATCGATCTATTACCAGGTTATGACTTAACACTGGAACTGGGATATTAGTGAGATGTAAAAGTGAGATATTTTCACTGTCTGCTTACAAACCAGGCAACATACAGTGAAGAGCTGCTTTATTTTCACTGCACCTATCACCAGTTTATTTGTTTATTCAGTTGGAATCATTTTTCAACTGTTCAGAAACCCATTGGATTCTCGGAATCAGACAATACCTTCACATCTGGCTGCATTTGCCTAGATTTACTGGTGCTATTCTTTAGTTTTCTTCTACGAATTTCATGCATTGTCATTTTGATTGATTGTGGAAGTGTAGCAACTTGCCCGTGAGGACTGGATGATCCACTGGGCCAGCACACTCTCTTTTCAATAATGGGATCCAGGGTGAGAGGATGAATGCTCCTCTCTTGTGAGATTTGTAGGTCCTGGGTGAAATTAGTTTGGGACGGTAATAATTCTAATTCCAATTCCATGTTTCACGAAGGTTATCTGTTAAAATCCCAGTTCTGAGATCTGAGTACAAAAGATTTTCACACATGATGTCCAGAGGTCATGAAAAAGATAACAAAAATCCAAATATTTCTTCCTTTGCCTGAAATCCACAGGAGACAGCAGTCCACAATTTGGTACTGAGTTCCTGCGACCACACATGTTGGATATTGTTTCTAAATATGCAGAGGCTTCTTTAACATCTGTTGCAATTCTGTACAGTAGACAATAAAAAGACATATTTCTCCAGTTTCTAATCTGAGCCTCAATTAATACTTGTCTTTGCTTGTTACACTCTCCATTGCTCTCAACTGGGGGAACTCCCCTGCTCTTTTTCAAATATTGCAATGGAATCTTTAACATCCACAGGTAAGGCTGGGCCACGAATTTATTTGAAAGAAGATATTTCTGACAGTGTGGTACTCCCTCAATACTGCACTGAAAGGTCAGCTTGGATTTCCACTCTGTTTCCTTCCTGAGAGTTCAATGAGTGCAAATAAAGTATATTGTGCTATCCGCCAACTAAATTGATTCTTTTCCAGGATCCTCAGACCCTTCTACAACCTATAGAGTTTTAAAACCCATATTTAGAGATCTGTACCATGATCCTTGATTTGTCTTGTCTTCTCTTTTAAAACTTAATCTTATGCCTTGGTTTTGATGTGAGTTTGTCAGTTTTGTTCACGAAAAGGATAGCACTTCATGACAAGTTTGGGTAGGTTTCAGATTAATAACTTGTGATTTCTTACTCACTGAGGATGTAGGCACAAGGAAGAGTGTGAACAATGGGTGTAACAGTAGAGATAAACAGACGAAGAATAACATTTATAGAGTGGATACCCAGAGACTTTTTCCCAGGGCAGAAATGACTATTACGAGGGGGCATAATTTTAAGGTGATTGGAGGAAGGTATAGGGGAGATGTCAGAGGTAGGTTCTTCACACAAAGTGTGGTGGGCGTGTGGGATGCTCTGCCGGCAGTGGTAGTGGAGTCAGATACTTTAGAGACTTTTGAGCGACTCTTGGATAGGCACATGGAGGATAGTAAAATGTAGGGTATGCAGGGTAGATTGATCTTAGTTGCATAATAGGTCGGCACAACATCGTGAGCCGAAGGGCCTGTACTGTGCTGTACTGTTCTGTGTTCTATGAGGGCAAGGAAAGGTTGTGACAGGGAGAGTTTCAAGGTTACTGAGCTTTTTCTTCTATACTGCTTGCACATTCATCAACATTTTAGAGAGCCTCCAAGTGTGGGCAGAAGATGGATTTCAAACAAAGGCGGGAATTAAATGCTCTGAAGTGAGTTCGGAAGGCAAAGGTACATTTAATCAGGTTACAGGGTATTGGTTGTGCCCTCTGCCTCCATTCCAGACTCTGTCCTGATTAAATCCAGCACAGTAAGTCTTCCAAAGCCAACGCCGAATGACACCTTTAAGGAGGCAATAATTCCCAATAAAGAAGGCATCATCCCACTTGCATAGGCATTCAATTAGCTTCAGGTGGGCAATCACCATATAGTTTGTCCAAAAAGCAAATTCTGTCAGGTTTGGTACGGAATCCCAGGGAGTAAGGAGGCGGGGTGGTGGGGTCCATCTTTGTCAGGCACTCAGTGCTTGTTCGAGGGAGACAGAATCAGGAAGGGGAGCACTGCCACTGAAAGCCATCACATTGACATTTCCTCTGAACCCCTCTTTCCCTCAGCCCCAGGCAGGGACCATTGCCACTTTTCTCACAAAAGAAAGAAAATCAATCACTAATCTTCTCAACTAAAAGCTTAATGTACAACTGTTTACTATATTCACACCTAAACTTACTTAATAAAACAAAACTGCATTATACTCTAGGAACTCTCTCTCTCTCTTTCACATAATGTTTTTGAAAGAAATCATCATGGCTATAGAAATAATTACAAGATAATCTGTAGAAATTGCAATGAGGTCAGCCAGGTAAACCTCATAGACTATGAGTTCCCTGATTAGGGCTGTTAACCTGGCCCAATCAGGGAGCCCTCGCTGACAGATATAAACAGGAGTGTCAGAGGTTCTATTCACTCTGAGAGCTGGCTCTGAGGAAGCCTGATCAGTGTGAAGAACTCTCCATGTGTAAATAAAAGGTGACTTGGTGACAGGATACCAGACTCTGTAGAGTTATTTCATATTCATTACAAGTTAAACATGCCACTAGCTCAAATCCAAACTCTAAAACAAATGACATTAAAATATGGATGAGTCACATGCAGTACACCTACCTCAGGTCATCAGCTACTGAAACCCTCAGCCATGCCTTCTTTCTCATTTCTAAACTTGATTACTGCCATGTGTGATAACA
>NC_063353.1:36851107-36861728 GCF_021869965.1 Rhincodon typus
CCTGCACCTTGTTGTCTCGGATTCTCCAGCATCTGCAGTTCCTACTATCTCTGATTCGAGTTAAATAAATAAGTTAGGTTGGAATGTGGAGGCAGTCAAAGCCAGAGGTTCAAATCACAGTCTTAACAGGTGCTTTAATTCAACCACCCTTTCCCAACACCCATCTCCTCCTACCCCATTGGTTAGTTATTTCTCTGGATTGAAAATATACATGTCCCACTGAATCATATTCAATGTTACAGGCAATTTAACAATGGGGTTAGTGTTTTTGCAATCAGAGAAAGGTGCATAGATGCAGCACTGCTCAATCCCAGTGTCTGAGTGGTCTGTTCCAGGAATTGAGTAATTCAAAACTTTCATAAAATACATAACAAAGTGTTATGAAAGAAGGGAAGTGTAAGAATTAAGACAGGTTAGATCAATAGATCAAAAGATTAGGAGGGATGTTAAGGAGTAGACACTTTCAAAGTGATTTGCAAAAGAAGCGAGAGTGATATGAGAAAAGGCAGGTTCAAGGGAAGCATTTAAGAGGGCATTGGATGATTACTTAGATGGAAACCGTGCACAAGGGTTTGGGGGAAAGCAGGAGATTGGTACTATGTAATGGTGCTCGTGCAGGCATGATTGAACAAGGCCTTCTTCTATGCTTTAACAATTCTGTAATTCAGTGACATCAGATTTGGGTTTTCATAGTAGTTTTGTGAAATGAAGGAAAAACTGAGAGGAGTTCCACAATTTCACAATTAAATTTATGAAGGAGTCGATCAGTTAGCAGTGAAGAAGATACTTCTATTTGCAGGAGAGATCAATACCAGGGGTTGTAAATGTATGATGTATGAGTCATGATAAATCCAATATGGAATGCAGGAGAAACCTTTTAGCTACAGCAGTTACTATGTGGAATTCATCATCATAAGGAGTATGTCAAGTAAATAGTATAGCTGCACCCAATGGGAAGCTAGATTAACACACAAGAGAGAAAGAAATTATAATAGCATTAGGTGAAGGGAGTTGGGATGAAGTTTGTTTAGAGCATAAATGCTCGTATGGATCAGTTGGGCTGAATGGTTTGCTTTTTTGCTGTAAAGTCTTTTAATTCTAAGTAATTTTGAAGTACTCAAAAGGAATGCATTTGAATTGATGCAATCTATCTTTATTTCAACATGGCAAAGTAGGGTGTAAGTGTTTTTGGAGCTTAAACGAAACAAGATGAGAAAGTTCAGAGAAGCAATTTGACCTTGGTGGTATCAATAAAATCAAGATTGACTATAAACGAGATTGGTGGCAAGAGATGAGTCAATAACCATTTATCAACCTATTGTAAGTGCAAGAAAGGGGTCTGAAGCATCTCCCAAGATACATGTTGATTATTTAATCATTAATGGATTTGACTTTATAGAAAGTTAAACACTTTGGAGCAATAAAGAATTATTCAGTACAAAAGAGATAAGTCAACTTTTTAGAGCAAGATTCAAGGAAGTGAGAGCTCTGAAAGTTTAATTTCTGATCACAGAGTAAAAGTATTAATAAAGAAGTAACATTGGAGTGCACATGTTTACTTACAGTATCTTGTTGTGAAGGTAATCTATTGTGCTTTCAGTTTCACTTCGTTTCTCTTGAACTTTGCTCTGGAATGCCAGTCATGCTTTCTCTCGCAGATCCTCCCTTGTCTGCCTTTACACATATGTGTACTGGTCTCTCAGGAGAACACTGTCCAGAATTTCAGTTGTGGTGATTGCCTGAAGACTGTGCTGTAGCATTTGTCTTGGGTTAAGGGATTACCCTAAGCAAGAATTTAAAATATATCTGTTACTTTCTGTTTCCGCAACCACACAGCTTCAGAAGAATATCTGAATTTCACAAGGCTTTTGTCCCGGTATGGCAGTCATTTTGCCTACAAGGCATTCACAGGAACATTCACTGATAGAGATCTTAGTAATGGACGAATTAGTTCTGGGTGCTATCTTTCCTCGTCTACCTTTATGATACGTCTCCTATTCCTATGGCCAGGAATAAGAAATTCCTACCCACATTTTCATAGATTGCATAGAATTCACAGCAATAAAATGGGCTACTTGACTCAGCTGGTCTATAGTAGCATTTATACGCACATTGTCCTCTTCCCATCCCTCTTCACCTAACTCTACCAGCTCTAACCCTATAACCTTCTATTCCTTTCTTATTCAAGCATTTATGTAGCTTCTCCTCAAATGTACCAAAAGCTATTTGTCTCAAATACCCAACTTGACCACATGCTTCGCATTTCAACTGCTTGCTAGGCAAAAAGATTTCTCCCTAATTCCTTTTTTGATTTATTAGTGACTATCTTATGTTTATGATCCTTAGTTTTGGGAATCTCACATTAGCAGAAACATTTTCTCTATGTTTACTCTACGAAACTCCTTCATAAATGTACAGGTCTCTATCCCTTTTCATCTCAGAAAATCACCTGATCTTTTGGAATATGCGGATTTGATGTGAGATCACATTCAGATACGTGGTACATAAACATTTAATCCACAAGGTTATGGTGGACAGAGAGTGTCAGTGTAATGTCTTTAAACATTAATAGCTAATGTGCCACACAGACATCTGTTCCCAAACAGATCATTACAGCTCAGTGCAGGAATTTGTTTCACAAATGATTGGCAAGAAAACTTGAAACGCATGCCAGTAACAAAATTCAGCTCCAGGTTGAACAGAACTTGTAGGTGGTCACTGTCTGCCTCTTTTCCACAGTCCCTCCAAATCTGAACCACCTGGAGAAGGAGCATGTGGTGCTTGACAGACTTCTGCAACTATTGGGCACTGTATGGACTGGACTGTTGACTAGACAAAGGTTTTTATTAAATTTTTTGCTAAAACAAAATAGCTATGAATGCTACTATTTCTTTATATTTTACATATATAGACTGCTGCCTCAGTAGGTAGAACATGACCTTTGTATTCTGACCAAGATGTGTTCCTACTGCAGGATGATGTTTAACAGTTACTAGTAGTAATTTTGACTTTGCAATAGCGTAAGTTAGTTGTTAGGAACGTAGGAATACAACAGTGGGCCAGTCAGCCGCATAAGCCTGTTCCATGGTGGTCAGATCATTTTACATCTTCCCCAGTTTGTATTTCCACGGACTTCACCAAATTTCTGAAAATTTAACCTAAGAAGCAAGATTAGTGAAAAAAAAACTCAAAAGGAAGATAACTATCTTTGAGTTTCAGCCTCTTCAGTCTCCTCAGGCTTCTGAGAATATGCAAGGTGTCAGTGAGGGAAGGAATCATGCTGTTGGAAGCATCAAGAACACACAGCCTCAAGTTGCTATACAAGGGCAGTAAGTAAGCTGCAGGTATGGTTACCCTGAATGTACAGCTCGCAGAGTTGAAGGACATACTGAGCACCTTCTAGGGACTCCAACTGGAAATTATTTAAAGCACAAAAGAATCACATTCTGATTAAAGCCTGTGCACGAGAAAGGGAGACACAGAATTACATTAAAATACATTGAGATAGATTAAATTTACAACAAAAATTAGGTAATTCACAGGATCATAGAAGCATAGAATAATTACAACACAGAAGAAGGCAATTCAGCCCATTTTGTCCTTGTCAGCTCTCTGCAAGAGCAATTTTGTTAGTCTTACATCCTCAGTTATTTCCCATAATCCTGCAAATATTTTCTCTTCAACTAATTATCCAATTCCCTTTTGAAAGCCACAATTCAATCTGACTCCACTACAATCTCAGGCTCTGAGATCCACACTTTATCGTCTCAGCCAGAGATACCACTCCTGTGTTGCCATTTAAAGCAGACAGGAAGGCAAGAAGCTTGTCATGTTTATAAACAGGACTCAGTCAAGTCAAGATGGATAGCCCTCTCTCAGGGGCACAGTAAGTTAATGAAGCCTCCAAAAACAGTCCAGGAACTTAGGCATGGACAGTTAGCCACTCAAGGTGGTCAGATTCAGAATGCTCTTCACATATGGGGTGAGGAGCTGAATGTCGGGCAGCTCAACACCCATCTTCAATCTTTCTATTGTAAGATGTTTTCCTTCTGGAATTCAATAGTGGCAGGTATTAATGAAGATGAAAGCCGGTAGCACAGCTGTTACCTTCAGTGCAGATGGGATGATATTCCAAGCGAGTGATTGGGTAGCACAGATTACTTGCAGTGTTAATGTGTCGGGGGCTGGGGTGGGTATAGAGCAAGTAAGAGATGTTACAGGCAATAATGAGAAAGGTACAACATGAGCCTCAGTGTGAGGTGGGTACAGGAAGAGAGATAGAGTGAGTGTGAGGAATCAGAGAGAAGATGGTGGCACTTACATTGGTGAAGTGACTTTCTTCCGAAAGTGCTTGGTATTCCTCCAGATGACTGGGACTACTTTAATCCAACTGGAAACCTCAGAACAGACTGGCGTGGTCTGATGTCATGATCTAGAATGCTAGGCAAAGCGAAATTCCTGCTTTTGCATTAGCCGATCCAGTAGGACCTCCAGGCCCATCTCTGCAAAACAGTACACCAAATTTCCCTTGTCTGCCACGTCCTGGGCAATATCAGGAACTGTGCAGGACAGCTCCAGATTGACAGTGCTTGGCTGAGTGCAGAAGGATTTTAAAGATGGCATGTGTGCAAGACATTCTGGTGAATTCTGAGATATGTGCTGAGCAGTGAGTTGTTCTGGAAATGGTGTGTGGTAAGTCATTTTGGAATTGGACACATGGACACCATAGGGACAGAGTAGGTAGTTAATGAGGTGAGTTAGGTAAGACACGGTGAGAAAACTTGCTTGGCTTTGCAGCAAAAATATATCTAAAGAAACTCAATGCAACTTGGACATAGACAAAAAGATGTAAGATTCAGCCTTTCTTAATCAATGGCGCAGAGGGTTAAGGGGATATTATATGTAAAAGGCATTGAAATGTTCAATCAGCCCTGATTGGGTGAATGGCAGAGTAGACTCAATGGGCTGAATGTTCCACTCCTATTCCTATCATCCAGGACCTAACCATTAACTGCACGAATCAGGTTTTCATCATGTCACCGTTGCTTCTTTTGCCTGTCACCTTAAATCAATGTTCTTTGGTTCTCATGCACTTCCTTTAAAACTTTATTTAATATTCTCCTTGCTCATACTTCAAATCAAAATGAATCACTTTGTACTTTTCTATGTTAAATTTTGTCAGATATATGTTTGCCCATCCACTAGCCTATCTATACCCTCCTGAAGCCTATCACATTTCTGCCATAGGGAAGATCTTTGATGACATAGCTGAAGATGGTTGAGTCTAGGACAATATCTTGAGGGACTCCTGCAGGAATGTCCTGGCACTAAGATGATTGATCTAAAACATCCACAAAGACTACAAAAAGCTATTGAATAAAGAGAATTGGAAGTCTTTTGCTTCTGTACTCGAATCTCCATGCAATAAAGGTTAACATACTGTTTGGCTTCTGAATTGCTTGCTGCATCTTCATGCTAACCTTCAGTGACTTATTAACAAGGATACCCAGTTCCTTTAGAACATCAACACCAATGTCTCATCATTTCAGAAATATTTTGCACTTCCAGTTCCTCAACCAAAATGAATAACCTCACACATGCTTAGGGTTAGGACCCTAGTTTCAGATTGAACTACATCTTTTCCAAATGTTGTGGAAAATGTTATCATACCATGGTCACTATTTCTCAGAAAACTCTCAAACACATTCCAGAAATTCTTCCTCCCTATCACTGGTGCGCATTACATTTATTCAGTTCATATGTAGACTGAGGTTATCCATGATTACTGCACCTCTAACTTCCTGAATATACCACAATTTATATTACCCCGACTGTTTGATGACCTATAAACCATTTCTACCAATGTTTGTTGCCCGTTGCTGTATCTTTCTGTTTGCTGAACACAAAAGGATCTTACATCCTTTTCATCTGATCAGAGATCCTCTCTCACTAATATACCGATCCCATTCCTTATCATCAGCATTACTCCACCTCCTATTTCTTTCACTTATCCCTCATAAATGTCCTTTGATATTCAGTTCCCAGTCCTCGTCATTCTGCAGCCACATTTAACATACCCTTTTACTACACCTTTAATTCACCTAATAAAAATAGAGATTGCTGGAAAAGCTCATCTAGATGTGGCAGAACTGCAGAGCTTAGATATGATCTGTTGGTTGTGTGATTGCTTAGCCCTGCATATCATTTGCTGCTTATGCTGCTTGGTATGCAAATAGTCCTGCGTTGCAGCTTTATTGGGTTGACACTTCATGTTTAGGTGTGCCTGACTTTGCTC
This sequence comes from Rhincodon typus, assembly GCF_021869965.1. Classification (NCBI taxonomy): domain Eukaryota; kingdom Metazoa; phylum Chordata; class Chondrichthyes; order Orectolobiformes; family Rhincodontidae; genus Rhincodon; species Rhincodon typus. The sequence continues at coordinate 36,857,403 of NC_063353.1, forward strand.
CTGGTAAGCTCTCCTGCACTCTTCATTGAAGCAGGGTTGATCTGATGGTTTGATGCTAATGGTAGAGTACCAGACCATGAATTTACAAATTGTGGTTGAATAAATTTCTGTTGCTGTTGATGGCCCACTGTACCTCAAAGATGCCGAGCTCTGTTTTGATAAAATTGTATAAATTGATCCCATTTAGCAAGATGGTAGTCCACATAATACATTGGAGGATATCCTCAACGTAAGGATGGGAGCAAATCTCTACAAGAACTGTGCAGTGGTCACTCTTACCACTATCATCATGGATAGACAGATACATTGATAAGGATAAGGTCAAGTCAGGAATGGTGATGGTGGTGTCTGTGAAATTGTTTGTATGGTATGAATCTGTAAGTATGACTATAACGGGCTATGGGAAAATTTGTTGGTAAGGAGGACTTTGCAGTTGCAGAAGGGTGAACCGTTGTCATTTCCTGTGCATTCAATTGCATCACTGTTTGACTTTTCTATGGCAGGCTGATGCAGCTGAGTTCCACAGACAAGTAAGAGTCAACCATTTGTGAGTCTGGAATCACATATAGGCCAGGCCAGGTAACGGTAACAGACTTTCTTCCCTAAAGGCCATTAGTGAACATGTTTTGTTTTAGTACAATGGTTTCATGATTAATCAATTTGATTTAAGTTGCATCAGCTGCCACATCAGATTTTGAATCCAGTGTAACAAATCATTAGCCTGGGCCTCTGAATTGCTAGTCCAGAACATTACCACTACTCATTGCTTCCTCTTCAGGATCAGAGGCTTCAAAGCACAATAGAACAAAGAACTGCGGGTGCTGGAGATCTGAAACAAAATATTTCTGATGAAGAGTCACTGGACCCGAAAACTTAACTTTGCTTTCTTCCCACAAACACAGCTCAGTTTCTCCAGCATTTCTGTTTTTGACTTTCAAAGTACTGTAGAGCTAGAGGATGACTTAGGTTTTATTTTCATGTGTAATCAAGTACAGTGAAAAGCGTACAAAGTCGGTATTCTCTGGCACCATCTTAGGTACAAAAACTCAACTTTTCAGAAAACCATCTTAGACACTGAAATAACTGCAACAATGCTGATATCCTATCATCAAGTCACCCTTTATTTGCTTGTGCACAGTACTGGTTGTAGCCAGCCAGCTTAGAGTCAGCCTCCTGAACAGAGGAGATTCTAAATCTTCTTGTTATATTGGGCAGTCAGGCTTTCCTGATTTGCCCAGGCCAACCCTAATCAAGGATCTCATAGTCAACAAGATCCACCTGGGTCCAATCACAACATCTCACCTCCCCATCCCTCCACCCTCACCTAAGTCCAATGATGGAGGCCTAGTCTTTCTCTTGTGGCTTTTCCTGCAATGTTTTTTGCCCCAGGTCCAGTTCGTCTGACTCAGACTCTGGCATGGGTGGCATGTGCTGTTCCATAGCCCACCTCTTGCATCTGGAGCGTCTTGGGAGAGTTTCCTCCTCTTCATCCGGCAGTAACGGTATCAAGGCGGCATCCATCTCGGACTCTGATGTTTCCTTAACACTAGATGGCGGGGGGAAGAACTATGATTTCTGACAGGGCTTCTGGCTGGTCTGAGGGGCCAGCTTTGTTTTGGTCCTGCCCCATTTGCGAGGTAACAGCTTTTTGGTGATCCATGTTTTTGCTCTGGACTGTATCACCTACCTGAACTTTATAAGTCACGGGACCTGACCTCGCGTCAACATCGCCTCATCACCATACAGGGCCATTCCCATGGTTCCAGCACCAAACTTCATCACCTGAATTAAACTGTCTCTCTCACTTACAGGAGGCACGTGGCCAGCATTGGTGCTCCCGCTGACATTCACCCTGCACCCCCACCCCAAGGTCTGGAAATATCAGGTTTAACCTGGTGCAGAATCTTCTCCCCACGAGCAACTCTGCTTGAGTTATCTCTGTTGTTGCATGTGGGGTGCACCTATAATCGAACAGGAACCGGGACAGTTTGGTATCTAGTGAAGCTGTAGGCTGCTTCTTTAAGCCTGCCTTCAATGCTTGAACTGCTCTTTCCACTATACCACTGGTTGATGGATGGTATGGAGCTGTCCTTATGTGCCAAATGCCATTTGACTTTCAGAAATATTTGAATTTCCTGCTGATAAATGACATCCGATTGTCCATGACCAATGCTTCCAGGAGTCCATGTATTGTGAATGATGCTTGCAGCTTCTCAATGGTCATCCCTGACTTTGCTGAACAAACTTTATACATGTCCAACCACTTTGAATGGGCAACCACGATGACCAGGAACATTGAGATCATGAATGGACCAGCACAGTCAACATGCAACTGAGTCCAGGGTTTACATGGTCATTCCCATGAATGTGGGGCCGCTGCAGGTGGCATGTCTTGTCCTTGTTGGCACTCTGGACACTGCCCTACCAACCCAGCTATGTTAGCATCCGACCCTGGCCACCAGACATAGCTTCTTGCTAGCATCTTCATCTTGGAAACCCCTGGATGACCCTGGTTGAGTTCAGCCAGTATCTGGTTGCGACCTTTATTCAGGAAAATCACCCTGGCTCCCCACAGTAATGTACTGTCCTCTACGGTGTCCAGAAAAGTTTCAATCCTGGTTGTGATGGCCCTTCTGTTTCCCCCATTGCCACCAGCTGTTTTAGTTTCACTAGGACAGGATCATTTTGAGTCTACATTCAGATATTGTCTGCAATGGCTGGAAGGGTGTTAAGAAAGCTTAAAACCAAATCAGACTTTTCCAGGGAGGTACCACCGGTGGAGTAACTGCCAGTGTGAGGCCACTCAACGCATCCACATTAGTCACTTGGCTTCCTGGATGGTGTTCTAACTTGGACTGGGATGTGCTAAGAATAAGGGCCTAATGCTGAATTCTATGGGAAGCTATGGGTGGCATTGCCTTGTCATCCTTCAGTAGCCCCAGAAGGGGTTTGTGATCAGTTACTATGACAAATTCCTGTCCATAAAGGACTTCCTCACACCAAAGACGGCCGCCAAACCTTCCTTCTCTATCTGGGTACATTTGCATTTAGCATCAGCCAAAGTCCAGGAAGCATACACTATTGGGCATTCCTCTCCATTGGGCCACCAATGAGCCAACACTACCCTGATGCTGTACGGAGAGGCATCGCATGTTTGCACTACCTCCTGCTTCAGATCGTAATGGGCCAACACCTTAGATGACAATAGCTGCTTTTTCATTTCCCTACTTCTTGGCTACACGACGAATTCCAAGGCTGACCCTTTTTTAATAGCAAGTGTAAGGGTGCCAAGATGAAGGTTAGGTTACGTGAGTTTTCTGCAATAATTCACTAACGCAAGGAAAGACCTAAGCTCCGGTATAGATGTGGGAGCTGGGACACTTTAGATCGCCCTCACTTTATCTTTCAATGGGTATAACCTGGTTTTGTCGACTTTGTAACCCAAGTAGGTCACACAAATGTTGAGTCAATCTAGATGAATCTTTCTCAACCAATTCTGCCCCAATAGGCTTGGGGCACCTGGAACACACATTCTTCCCTTCTAAAGGCAAACGCCTGCCAGGGAGAAATGTTTAAGCACTATGTCCAAGTGCTCTTTATTGGTCTTCCCTGTTATCAGCACACTATCCAGATAAATGGCAATCTGGGGTAGTCATTGTAAAATGTTCTCCATGGTCTGCTGGAAAAGAGCTCAGGCTGATGGTACCCTAAATGGCAGCCTTGTATATTGGTATAAACCCTTACGGGTATTATTTGTAGTGTACTTCTGGGACTCCTCATCAAGTCACAGATGTGTGACTCATGTCCAGCTTCATAAAGGACAGCTCCCCCACCACCCACCAACTTAGCATACAAGTCCTCTATGCGAGAGATTGGGTATTTATCCAACTGTGAGAATCGGTTTACCGTTTGCTTAAAATCCCCACAAAGGTGAACTGTCAGGCTTCACAATCAGTATGACCAGTGCTGCCTATTCCACAAACTGCACTGATTTGATGATTCCTTCACTCTCCAGCCTCCTGACTTCTGCCTCTACTTCTTCCTGCAAGGCAAATGGTACCAGACAAGCCTTCCAAAATTGCATAATTGCTTCCTGGCCACCGTGTAAAGAGACTTTGGCCCTTTTGATAGTCCCAAGCCCTTTCTGAAATACTCCTAGGTATTTCACTAGAACTTCACTGAGGCAGCCATTTTCCAATCAAAAACTGTTGACCAAATCCAGGTGAATCTTTCTCAGCTAATTCTGCCCCAAGAGGCTTGGGCCCGAGTCTCTTATTACTACCAGTGGTAACTGCACCAACTGCTTCTCATAGGAGACCAGAACCA
>NC_063353.1:36862228-36876607 GCF_021869965.1 Rhincodon typus
CCTGCACCTTGTTGTCTCGGATTCTCCAGCATCTGCAGTTCCTACTACCCATAATACTCATGTTTGTTTGCTTGCTGTGTCTGTCTGTATGTATGTGTAGGGGTTAAAGAAGAAGATTACAGTTTCGACTAGTAGAGTTAAATGTTGATAATTCATATTTTGCTTGCCTGTGGTTAGAATTGGTTTATTTGTAATAAATTGTAATTCTTGTTACGTACAGAAACCTGGTCAGTATTTTCTGCTAACCTCAGTCCATCAGACAGATAAATTGGAAACTTAGGTGTATTTTGATTAAATTTTTAACTTTTGTAATGAATCCAGGAGTAATGAGGCTCAAGTATCAACATACTTCCCAAAGTTGATCAGGACGGAAGAACAGGCCAGCTCGTGCACCAAAGGTGCCCTACTTTCAAGATGACTGGAGCATTATCACTGTGACTGAGATAATCCATTTATATAGAGAACAGAACAACTTAAAAGATGGATTTTTGTGGTATGTTAACAATGACTGTTTTAGCATAGAAGAAGAAACCAGTGCAGATGTGCTCGTCAGTTTAGATCTGTATGAATTAAACTATGAAAAATGTAGACCATCATGTGGAAGGGCTATAGAAAAATGGAGTGGTCTACATCAAAGACGATGGAAAGTTTTTGAAGAAGGATTAAAAAGGATATGACAGAGTATTTCTAATAGCTATGACTAAGATAATCCTGATGCTATAATAAGCTGAAAAGATGTGAACAGCATATGGAGCGAGAGGTCATATCAAACTCAAAATGTTAACTTTGCTTCTCTCTTTACGGATGCTGTCAGACTGTTGGGTTTCTCTAGAATTTGCTGTTTTTATTGCATTCAAAATGGCACCCTCCATGTCTCAGCGAAAATAATGTATATTTGACACATTTTAATTCAAATCTATATCCAACTCTACTTCAAAAATAATTCTGGAAAGGTTCCCAAAGCGTTTATGAAAAGTCATTATGAATTTATTATGTCCAATCTTTTGGGCCTTCAATGTCGGAAAATTCTTACCAGTTGGATCATTTCTTCAAATGTTTGCTCAGTTACAAAATGGTAATCGCACCCGTCTTCTTCTCCATAATATGGACTCCGGCTCGTGTGACAGATACTGGAAAAAAAGTTCAAATATATGCTTCTATAAATCATTTTGCTAATACAGGACCTTGAAGTGGATCTGGCTCTAGAGGGGCAGCACCGAAGGTACTTGATACCAGATGTGTCTGTGTAACAGATGTAAATATAAAAGGAAATACCCTGTTTAAAACACTAAATCTCCTGACAATCATTGATAGAAATAAGCAGACAGCATTTGGATTGTCTTTTCCATGGAAACATCAACTTAATTTATATTTTGGTTAATGCCATACTCATCAATTTGTTAAGAATGTAAGATGTTTTTCACTTCTTTTTGCAGACAGTGGCATTATCACACAGATTCAGGTCATGTACAAAAAGATACAGAGATCCAAAATGCTCTGGTAACTGCGTGCAGACACGTTGTAAATGCATTTGAAAATAATATACTTGTGATTTTTGGTAAATCATAATCTATTGGTACAACAATAATAATTCTACAGCATAATAAAAATTACTTATCATTACTGGATAATTGTGAAATTGTTGTCAGTTAATCACTTAATTGTTAATAGCTTGGCTAAAAATTTTGCTGAACCTGAGAGTCGGTGCAAAAATTTTAAAAAGTGATCAGTCTAACACTTTGGTTAGAATGTATTTAGTGTAAGCAAATTTATTTTCACTTTCATCCTTCTAGAAAAGAAAAAAATAAACAAACACTTAACAGAGGAGAAGGACACATTTACAATATTGCTGGATGTTTGCCATAACTTCAATTTCTAACAAGTGTCCCGAGTGCAACATTCCACTTTCTGCACAAATCATCTTCATGACCTCTCTGAGTGAGACAAATAGCTTGTTACCAAATCATGCCATATTATGGGCAGTATTGTGCTGTTGTTCCATCTCCAACTAGACCTGCCTTGAGATTTGGCTCAAATTTATTAACAGAGAAAAAAAGACTTTCATCTCATCAATCAGTTTGTCAAAGATGAAAAAAAAGTACTTTAATTCATCAAATCACTCGTTTCCTCTGTATTTTCTTAATAGCAATATCTTAAGTAGCTTTACTATGCTGTCTGGCTATGAAAGTTGCTGAAACCAAAACGAAACAGATGTTCCCTCAGAAATTATTTTTTGTTTAAACGGACATAAAGAGAACAAAATTATTTGTTTCAGATGTGCATGGTAGCTGTGCCACTGTTAATACAATGTACTTGATTCCATAACTGCTAGCAACTAAAGTGTTTCAAAAGATGCCATTCTATATTCAAAATAATTTAATATTTAAAATAACTTTAAAAATTTATACAAGCAAGATATAGATTACATTGTGATTGTAAAACATTACTTTCAAAGACTTTTTTTAAAAGTTATAAATATATCCAATACTTTAAAGAACAGTGCAGCACAGGAACAGGCCCTCCAGCCCACCAAGGCTATGCTGACACATTATGCCTTTCTAAACTTAAAAACGTTTTGCCTCTACGCTGTCCATATCTTTCTATTCTTCTAAAATTGCATGCAGTTCTGGTCGCCACACTATCAGAAGAATGTGGATGCTTTGGAGAGGGTGCAGAAGATTTACCAGGATGTTGCCTGATCTGGAGGGTTTTAGTTATGAGGAGAGGTTGGATAAACTCGGATTGTTTTCGTTGGAAAGACGGACGCTGAGGGGGCGACCTGATAAGCGATCTACAAAATTATGAGAGGCATAGGCAGAGTGGATAGTCAGAGGCTTTTTCCCAGGGTGGAAAGTTCAACTACAACAGGGCACAGGGTTCAAGGTGAGATGAGGAAAGTTTAGAAGTGCGGGGAACTTTTCAGAAAAAGGATGGTAGGTGCCTGGAATGTACTGCCAGTGGAGGTGGTGGAAGCAGACACGTTAGCAACGTTTAAGGCATATCTTGATAGATACATGAACGGGAGCTGAACAGACGGATAGAAACTGCATATGGGCAATAAGTAGCAGATCTAAATAAGGAGTAGGTTGCACAGTCCGGTGAAAAGTGGTGAAGTAGTGATAGGAGTAATACAATGAATTTTGAATTTGGATTTGAATGATTTTATTTCATGCATTTTACAGTGAGAAATACAATAAAATAAAGTGAAAAGCTTTCATTCATCACTGCAATATGGTGCAATTTTGAAAGTTTAAGAATAAAAGAAAAATGAAAAGATAAAGCTTAAAGAGAAGTCCATCTACTTTTGCTGGCTCGAAATTCTCTTTACCAGGGACTGGAAATTCTCTTTTCTAGATGTGAGTTATGCCAACTGTGATTGAAAAGCTGGTGGAAATTCAGACAACTGAGGTGGTGCAGGAAGTAAGTCCTGGGACTTTTCCTAACTGTGTAGTAACAAGGTCACAAAGCCACAGGTTGAAACAGGAGGAGAAATCAAAGAGTACAGATAAGGAAGTTGAAGTTCAATTATCAGAAACTATTTTTGATAAAATGGTTGAGAAAAACAAGAACAGATGGAGGACAGGTGGATATTTTTAGTTGAGAGAAGTTAGCTGAATTACAAGAAAAAGTTGGAGACATAAAGCAGTTGTACCAAAAAGCAAATACAGAAGATGAATCTGAATGTTTCCCAGAACGTTACTACCTTAAAAATGATGTCTTGGTGAGGAAATGGAGACCATTACATATTTAGGTGGATGAAACATGGGCAGAAGTTCATCAAGTTGTATTACTGGTGGGTTATAGAAAGGAGGTGTTATGGGTAACACATGAGGTACCAGGAGGGAAAAAAAAACAGGAGCAAAAACAAATTTGTTGGAAAAGCTCAGCAGGTCTGGCAGCATCTGTGAAGAAAAAATCAGAATTAACCTTGCAGGTCTGGTGACCCTTCCTCAGAACACGTACCTCAGAACACTTCTGAGGAAGGGTCATCGGACCTGAAACGTTAACTGTGATTTTTTTCTTCACAGATGTTGCCACAGTTGCTGGGCTTTTCCAGCAACTTTGTTTTCATTCCTGTTTTACACCATTTGCAGGTCTTTCCGTTTTTATTAGATACCAGGAGGAGGTCATTTGGGAATAAGAAAACTCAAGTCAAAATACAAGAACATTTTCTGGACTGCATAAAGATGTGGTTAAATTTTGCCAGCCATATCATGGGTGTCAGATAATAGGAAAACCTCAGGCAGTGATAAAACCAGCACCCTTAATACCCATTCCAGCATTTGAGAAACGTTTTACAAGAATTTTAATTGATTGTGTAGGACCCCTTCCTAAAACAAAAAGTGGGAATCAATATTTGTTGACCATAATGGATGTGTCTACTTGATTTCCAGAGGCCATTCCATTACACAATATCACAACTAAAAGGATTGTAGAAGAGTTACTCAAATATTTTTACTAGGTGAGGCTACCCACAGAGATACAATCAGATCAAGGATCAAATTTTACATCTAAGTTATTCAAGGAAATTATGGATAGCTTAGCAAAACAATTTAAATCAATTGCGTACCATCCAGAACCACAGGAAGCATTTGAATGGTGGCATCAAACTTTAAAGACCATGTTGAAGGCCTACAGTCAAGAGTGTCCAGCCGATTGGGATAAAGGAATTTTATTTGTATTTTTTGTAATTAGGGATACACCAAATGAATCAAATAAATTCAATCAATTTGAATTAGTTTTTTGACATGTAGTGAGGAGGCCACATCAATTACTTAAGGAAAAATTGATGACTCAGCATTCAGAGACTATATTATTGGCTCATGAGTAAAATATTAGGGAGAGATTAAATAGAGCGGGTGAGTCAGCTGGGCATTTAAAACTAGAATAGCATGTAATGAAACAGAAAGCAGACAAGGGATCAAAAATCCATAGTTTCACTAGTGAAGATAAAGTGTTAATATTACTACCAATGGTAGGGGAACCTTTAAGACAAAACGTTAGTGGGCCTTATCAAATTGGAAAGGAAACTGAGTGAGGTGAATTATTTGATAAGAACACCTGATAGAAGGAAAACTCACAGTGTGTGTCATGTGAACATGCTCAAACGGTATTTTGATTGGGAAGGAAAGCAAAAGGAGAATGTGTTACTTGTTACAACTCAGAGTGAAGAACCAAATTGTCCTTCTAAATGGTGGATGACAGACTCTTCTTCAGAACTGATAATTTCAAATATTGAGGGATAAAATGTTTACTTGCCAGTTAGCCAGCTTTGAAAGACAATAAACCCAGCCTTAAGAATATATATCGAACCCAATTTCAGTCACTACTTTTGGGCAGCAGAGTAAAGAGAAAGAAAAGTGAAGAGTTGGAAGACTCTGTCTCTCTCTCGCTCTCTCTATCATGTTTCTCTCAGCCTCCCCAAAGCCAAAGTAAATTAGGGAAATAACCAATTACTGAGAATGTAAAGATATTGACAAACTTCACCACTACTGAGTATATAAGTGAACAGAAAAACAACTGTGGTCTCAGATTAAAAATCTAACACCTTAAGGACTCTAAGGATTTTTAAACAGCATAACCTTTGTCTTCTTGTTCTTCCTGTTTAGCTGCAGTTGGACAGGGCTTTTGTGAGACCCACATCTGGAATACTGTGTGCAATTGTAGTCTCCATGTTGAAAGAAAGGTAAACTTGTGTGAGAAGAGGTACGTCAAAGGTTCATTGAATTGATTCCTGTGACAAGGGGCTGAGTAAATTGATCCTGTATCCTCGTGAGTTTAGAAGAATGGGAGCCAATTTCATTGAAGTTTACAAGATTGTGAAGGGGCCTGACAGGGTAGACACTAAGAGATTACTCCTCCTGTGGCTAGGGAATCAAGAATAGGAAAGGGGGCTAATTGTTTAGGACTGAGGTGAGGAGAAATTACTCAAAAAGGTTGTGTACCTTGGGAATTCTGCATCCTAAGGGCTGACCCCTTATTTCAAGACTGTGATCACTTGTTCTGCATTCCTCAGCCAGTGGAAACATTACCACAATATCTCCCTCCCCAAGTTTAGAGGAAGAGATGGTGCCATGGTAATCCAGAGGCTAACTCTAATGCTTAGGAGACATAGGTTCAAATCCCACCTCAGCAGCTGATGGAATTCAGATTCAATTGATAAAATCTGGAATTAAAAGCTAGTCTCAGTTCACGAAACCATCACTGATTGTCGTAAAAATCTATCGAGTTCACTAATATCCTTGTGGGAAGGAAATCTGCAGTCTAGGCCCACATGTGACTCCAGACCCACAGCAATGTGATTGATTCTTAACTACCATCTGGAATGGACCGAACATGCTACTGACTTCAAGGGCAATTAGCGATTTGCAACATGCACATACCATGTAATGACTGAAAAAATTTCCTGAAGAATTTTATATTTTAAAGAGATTAAGTCTCCTTAGCTCCAGGGAATGAAGATCCAATTTACTGCATCTGCAGGAAGGAAACCTGTGAGCATTTGATTCACTGGAATACTTGATTCACTCCCTCTAGAATAAGACAGTGCTTCATTAATTAAGGAGTAGAAATGCCATTTTCCTTGCAGACCATAGGGCTGTTCTCCTATTAGAGGATGAGATGACCGGTGGTGGTTTAACCTGAGGGTCGCTGCACCTCAGGCAAGGGGAGAGGTGAGAAGGTGAGTCCTTCATGGTAACCTCAGTCGGTGTGGGAATTGAACCCACGCTGTTGTCATCACTCTGCATCACAAACCAGCCATCTAGCCTACTGAACAAACCTTATTTGCGAACCTTATGTGGCCTCTTTAGCTTGATGAACTAATCCCTCTCTTACAAAAGCTACAATATCATTCTGAGGAAGGGTCACTGGACCCAAAATGTTAACTCTGATTTCTCTTCACAGATGTTGCCAGATCTGCTGAGCTTTTCCAGCAACTTCTGTTTTTGTTTCTGATTTACAGCATCCCCAGTTCTTTCGGTTTTTATCTACTATATCATTAGCTTTGCAAATAGCTTACTGGACCTTCATGATAACCTTCTGCAATGTGTGTGTAGGGACACCCAGGTTCCTTTGACTGGAGAGGTCTTCCACAATCTCTGTCCATCTAGATCCATTTGGATGATTTCACAATTTGCCACATTGTAATCCATCTGCCCTGCTCTTGCCTGATCAGCCAATCTGTAGGAATCCCTTTGAAAGTAAGTTGCAATGAAGAAATAAAAAGCTTACAAATGGATATGGATAGGTTCAGTGAATGGGCCAAAATGTGACAGATAGAGTTTAATGTGGAGACGTTTGAAGTTATCAATTTTGATTGGAGGAATGGATCAGCAACTTATTATCTCAATGGAGAGAAACTTCAGAGTGCTTTGGTGCAGAAGGATTTGGGTGTTCTTGTGCATGGGCCGCAGAAAACTAGTCTGTAGGTAGAGCTGGTAATCATGGGTCAGAGTCCATACTGTGGCCCAACAAGTCCACACCGACCTGCAAAAAAGCATCCCATCCAGACCATCCCCCGAACCTATATTTTCCATGGCTAACACACCTAAACGACACACCCCTGGTTGCTACAGGGCAATTTAGCACGGCCAATCCACCTAATGTATAATAATAAGGAAGGCAAATGGAATTTTGGCATTTGTTGCTAAAGGAATAAGGTATAAAGTTAGTGACGTGTTGCTGCTACTGGATAAGGCATTAGTGAGACCATACCTGGAGTACCGTGTACATTTTTTGTTCTTTACTTAAGGAGGGATGCAGTTGGATGACAGACAATTTAGAGGAGGTTCACTAGATTGATTCCAGAGATGATGCGAGATTGAATAATTTAGGCCTGTACTGTCTGGAGTTTAGAAGACTGAGACGAGATCTAATTCAGGTCTATAAGATATTAAAGGGATTAATAAAGTAGATGTAGAGAGGAAGTTTCCTCTTGTGGGGCAATCTAGAACAAAAGGTCATAGTCTTAGGATAACGGGTGGCAGATTTAAAATAGAGATGATGTAAAATTACTTCTCCCAAAGGGTCATGAATCTGTGGAATTCGCTCCCCAGGGTGCGGTGGATGTCAGAACATTGAGTAAATTTAAGGAGGAGAGACACAGTTTTTAATTAGTAATGGGTTGAAGGGCTATGGAGAGCAGACAGGAAAGTGGGGTTGAGGCAGAGATGAGATCAGTTATGATTGTTTTGAATGGTTTAGCAGGCTTGAAGGGCTGAATGGTCTATTCCTGCTCCCAGTTGTTATATTGTTTGCGGCCTCTTTGTGTTGTGTTCACCACTTAATTCCCCACCAAAAGAGCCACCTTGCACTGTACTGCCACACGTTGACCATGCCTTTGACTTGGCATTAAGCTAAAGTCGGTCATGGAAGCAACAATCAAGGGTTCTCAATAAAAAGGGTTAACAGATTCAAGCTGCAGAAGTTGCCAGAAAAACATTGCACTTTAATTGAAGCGAATGAGGATAGAAACAGAGATTGCAGTGTTCAGTCTTAATATCTGCCCTGTATCTCTTCAAAGTGAACTTGCTGATCTCTTTTGCTATGATTACCAACTTGATGTAACCTATGCATCATCGTCTTCCAGATTTGAAAAAAATTGTAATTGAGCCTATAAATATGTATATAAAAATCTCCACCAAAACATTGCATATGAGTTCTCTCTCCATTTCCATGACTACAAATGGATTATCACTATGCTGCAGTAAACTATTTTTAAGCGTCCTCTCACCATTGCTAGTCACTGAGGCAGCAATGAATTACTGTAATTTATATAACATTGTCTGTAGCATAAAGTTAAATGTGGTTCATATTGTCTGTTATTTATATACACATGGCTCCAAAGTTGGACCGTGTGGTGGATTACAGCTCTGTGTGGGGGCTGCACTCCGGAGCTACGCATGGGTGATGATGGATAATTGGAAATTCTTTCCATCACGGTGCACATGGTTTTGAGTTCCAGCAGGGTTTCGAAGTCATCATACCCAATGCTACCTAGTGTTGTCAATAATGTTCAGAAGAGTTTGCGGACAATTGATGGGGAGCAGAGGGTAGAAGAATAGCACCTCATTTTCCACTTGGGAATCCTGCAACCTTCTGGATTCAACACTGAATCAACAATTTTAGGGCCTAAGCACCTTCTGTTCTGAGGAAGTTGCCAGAAAAACATTGCACTTTAATTGAAGCGAATGAGGAAAGAAACAGAGATTGCAGTGTTCAGTCTCAATATCTGCCCTGTATCTCTTCAAAGTTCCAAATGTTCCGACGTTCCGAAACGTTAACTCTGATTTTTTTCTTCACAGATACTGCCAGACCTGCTGAGCTTTTCCAGCAATTTCTGTTTTTGTTCCTGATTTACAGCATTTCCTAGTCCATGTTCCTACCCTATCCCCACACACATCAGGCCTTGTTATCACATTGGCTGCTACCACAAACAACCCACTGTCAGCCACCATTGTCAGTCCCCAATAGCAGCTATTCGTTCTCCCAGGCTGACCGTGACCCATTCCTTTGTCTGCCCAACTGTTTCTCTCTCTGGGCTCAATTCTAGCTTTTGCTTACTCCTTCCACCTCATCTCTTCTCTAGCATATATAACCTTTTCACTAGCTACAATCAGTTCTGAAGAAGAGTCATAAAATCGCTACAGTGTGGAAGCAGGCCATTTGGGCCATCGAGTCCATGCCAACTGTCTGAACAGCATCTCACCCAGACCCACCCTCTGACCCTATCCCTGTAACTCTGCATTTCCCATGGCTAATCCACCAATCCTGCACATCTTTGGACTGTGGAAAGAAACTGGAGCACCCGAAGGAAATCCACGGGAAGAATGTGCAAACTCCACACAGAGAGTCGCCCGAGACTGGAACTGAGCCCAGGTCTCTGGCGCTGTGAGGCAGCAGTGCTAACCAGTGAGCCACCATGCCACCCCCTGCAGAATAAAAACTAGAAACCGTTACCATAGTTTGTATGTTGAGAATCCAGTAATTTGATGCTAAAATTGAGTTTGAAATATTGATCATTTTGAGCTGGTTCTGGTCATTTTGTCTCCAAGGGTTTACTTTGGTGGGCAACATTCTCTAGTTTTATCTTTCAGGCATCTCATTCAAAAAGCAAATCCAGCTTCTTGCAGCAAGGTGACAAGGGGGACCGGACCCAAAACTCTGCTTTCTCTCCAAGAATGCCACCAGACCTGCTGAGTTTTTCCAGCGAATTCTGTTTCTGGTTCTGATTTTCAGCATCCGCAGTTCTTTGGTTTTTTTGTTCAGGAAGCAGAGGGTGATAGTTGAGGGGTGTCTTTGTGACTGGAAGTCTGTGTGCAGTGGAGCTCCCACAGGGATCAGTGTTAGGGCCCTTGCTGTTTGTGGTTTACATAAACAATTTCGACTTGAACATAGGAGAGTTGATTAGTACGTTCATGGATGATAGAAAAATTGGTGGGGTGGTAAATAGTGAAGAAGATATCCTTAGACTATAGGAGAAAATAGACAGGCTGGTCAGATGGGCTGTTCAGTGTCGAATGGAATTCAGGATAAGTGTGAGGTGAAAAACAAACAAGACAAAGAAATTGATGATGAATGGCAGGACTCTGGGAAGCACCCCAAATCAGAGGGACCTTAGTGTGCATGTCTACCAGTCCCTTAAGATAGCAGGAAAGGTGGATAAAGTGATTAAGAAGGTGTATGGGATATTTGCCTTTATTTGCCAAGGCATAAGAGTTTAAATTTAGGGAGGTTATGCTGGAACTGTGCAAAATGTTGGTTAGGCCACAGGTAGAGTATTGCATGCAGTTCTAGAACCCACATAATAGGAGGCATGTGACAGCACTGGAGAAGGTGCAGAGGATGCAGAGGACATTTACCAGGATGTTGTCTCAGAGTTTCAGTCATGAGAGACTGGACAGACTGGGGGTTTATTTTCCTTGGAACAGAGGAGATTGAGAGGGGACATGATAAATTTTAGACAGAGTAAATGGGAAGAAATTTTTCCCCTTGGTGGAGGGATGAATTGATGGAGGTGGAATAGATTTAGGGTAAGGGGTTGAGGTTCAGAGGGAACGAGGAGAGAAGCTGGTGGGAATTGGAAGTTTCTTCCAATGCTAGGTGTTCCATCCAATAAGGGCAATAAATCCTATTGCTTATCTCTCTAAAAGCATTTCTTGGCTATTTTTTCAAAGTAATTTGACTTTCTGTAATCAACAGCCCACGTTAATCTGGTCCACCACATTTCGAAAAAAGCACACAGATTCCCTTCAAACTCATAGTAAAAACCCTTTTTGATCAAAAAAGTGCCCAAAACAGTTCAGTATCTTCCAGCTTTTCAGCCACAAATGTGAACATGTATTCCCAACAGTGGCTAGACTTATCTAGTCAGTTGCATCATTTTGGAAGAACAAGAAAAAGCAATACAAAAAAGAGAAAAAAACAAAATACTATGGATGCTGGAAATTGGAAACAAACATAGGAGGTGCTGGACAAGCTCTGCAGGTCTGCCAGTATCTACTGAGAGAGAGAGAAACGATTAGTCCTGAACAGGTAACATTTTTAACTACTTCTTAATTACAACATATATACAATTCCAAAATGTTGAAAACATCTACAAAGGCCCGAGTGTAGTGACGTTTGCAATTTTGTTCACCTCATCATGAGAAGGGCATTGAAGTCTTAATGGTGTAAACTGCTTAGAGCTGGCACGCCAGTTTGATCGACATGCAAGGAATGATCTGTGCTCAAAGACAGGGTTTCAAGGATTCAAAGATGTTGGCACTTGGACCTTCTCTAAATATTGGGGTTGAGCTGCCAGAAGCAGATTTCCTCACAGAAGTATGCAATATTGGGCTACCTGGTCTCTGATAAGTTCAGAAGGGCGTGTATGGCAATTCTGACTGGCATTGACGACTGGAAGTATGTGGAGTTCTTCTTAAGGATTTTTTAAATGAAACATTACATGTCCTTTTCATGGGGATAGTCTGATACTTTTTTCACTGGAGTGTAGGAGGTTGAGAGGTGACCTTATAGTGGTTTATAAAATCATGAGGGGCATAGATAAGGTGAATAGCAAAGGTCCTTTCCCTAGGGTAGGGGAGTTCAAACCAGAGAGCATATTTTTAAGGTGAGAGAAGAAAGATTTAAAAGGGACCTGAGGAGCAATTTTCTCACAAAGAGGGTGGTTCATTAGTGGAATGAACTGCCAGAGGAAGTGGTAGATGCAGGTACAGTTGTAACATTTAAAAGACATTTGGACAGGTACATGAATAAGAAAGGTTTAGAGGAAAATGGGCCAAATGCAGGTAAGTGGGACTAGTTTAGTTTGGGAAACTTGGTTGGCATGGATGAGTTGAACCAAAAAGATTTGTTTCCACACTGTATGACTCCATAAATCTAGATGATTCTGTATTTGACATTCCTCAAACTAAATTGGACAATGAGGAAATTCTCAGAAATTGGAATAAATTGAGTTACCTTCCAGAGAAAGATCAAAATAATCTCATAGAATTATTAGAATCACATGGAGATATGTGTGAGAATAAGCTGGGAAGTATTAAATTGATTACCCGTACGTATATATAGGAAATGCTGTTCCTATTATGCAATATCTTTATAAGCTTAACCCTCTAAAATTGGCACAGGTGAAAAAACAGGTTCAAAGCATGTTCAGAGGTGACATAATCAAACAGGCTGAAAAATGACAGATGGAGTTCAATCTGGATAAATGCGAGATATTGCATTTTGGTACAACAAACAAGGGTAGGGCTTACACAATTAATAGTAGGGCCTTGGGTAGGGCTGTAGAGCAGAGGGACCTGAGGAGCAGGCACATAATTCTTTGAAGTTTGCGTCATATATAGACAGGATGGTTATGAAGGTGTTTGGCATGCTTGCCTTCATTGCTCAGTCCTTTGAGTATAGGAGTTGGAAAGTCATGCAAAGGTTGTACAGGACATTGGTGAAGCCCCTTCTGGAATATTGTGTGCAGTTCTGGTCGCCCAGTTATAGGAAAGCTTTTATCAAGCTGGAGAGGGTTCAGAAGAGATTTACCAGGATGTTGCCAGGCATGGAAGGTTTGTGTTATAAAGAAAGGCTGGATAGGCTGGGACATTTTTAAACTGGAGAGTAGGAGGTTGAGAGGTGACCTCATAGAAGTTTATAAAATAATGAAAGGTATTGATAGATTTAATAGTAGTTGTCTTTTCCCTTGGATGGGGGATGTGAAGACTAGGAGGCACACTTTCAAAGTGAGAGGAGAGAGATTTAAAAAAGATACGAGGGGCAAATTTTTTTACAGAGGGTGGTTTGCATGTGGAATGAACTTCCTGAGGAAGTGGTGAATGTGGGTACAATTACAATGTATAAAAGACATTTGGTTAGATACATGAAGAGGAAAGGTTTGGAGGGATATGGGCCAGGAGCAGGCAGGTGGGACTGGTTGGACCAAAGGGTCTGTTTCCGTGCTGTATGACTCTATGACTCTATAAGGGAGTTGCAGCAAATGGAGTTCAACCATAGTGATAGTACCAAAACTAGATGGTATCCAAAGATGGTGTGTAGACTATCGATGCAAATACAACATCCAGTTCTTACCCTATTCCACGACTGGAAGACTGCATTGACCAAGTGGGACAAGCAACTTATATTTCTAAACTTAACTTACTCAAAGGATACTGGCAAGCACCTTTACTCAAACAGCAAAGGAAATTTCGGCTTTCATGACACCAAATGGACATTACCAGTTTGAATTCATGCCATTTGGGAGGAAAAATGCACCAGCCAATCAAAGATTAACCAATCAGATCATTCCGGGATTACCCAATTGTGTGGTGTACATAGACGATCTGATGATTTTTAGTCACATAGAAGGAACATTTGAAGCATCTAGTGGAATTGTTCGACCAACTGCAGGAGGTAGGCAAACACTGGCTAACAGTGAGTTCACAAAAGCCCAAGTCACAATCCTAGATCATACCATTAGAATTGACAGATGGCCTCACAGGATGTGAAAACAAAGATGACTGGGGAGTTTCTCATACTGTCGACAAGAGGAAAATTCTGCGATTCCTGGGCCTGAGTGTTTTTACCAGAAATTCGTACCAAAATTTTAGCAATGTTGTTGCTCCACTGACTGACCTGTTGGGGAAGTGCAGAAAATTTCAGTGGATAGATGAGCGTCAGAAGGTATTTGACAGCCTGAAAGCTGTGTTGACCACTGCACCGTTGTTAGCAATACCTAATTACTCAAAGCTGTTCAAGCTGGCTATCGATGCAAGTGATGTGAGTGATGGTGAGGGTATATAAAGACCTATTGGGTATTTTTCCTGAAAGTTGAATGTTCATCAAAAG
This sequence comes from Rhincodon typus, assembly GCF_021869965.1. Lineage (NCBI taxonomy): Eukaryota > Metazoa > Chordata > Chondrichthyes > Orectolobiformes > Rhincodontidae > Rhincodon > Rhincodon typus. The sequence continues at coordinate 36,876,566 of NC_063353.1, forward strand.
AATTACTTCACCAATTGAGAAAGACACGTTGAGTTTGGTGCT
>NC_063353.1:36877107-36930142 GCF_021869965.1 Rhincodon typus
TCCAAAGACGATACAAAATTGTTTTCGTAACTTTTGTACGTACATAAAGATAATCTTTTTTAATGAAGAAAATATACTTTTGCAACATAAAAATGCAGTCAAATGCTCAAAAAAATGCAGTTTAAACATGGGCCGGTTTTTATATAAATTATATCCAAAATTAAGCATGGTTTGATTTCAAAGAGTCAAAAAGGAGGTCATGCCTAACAAATTTGATTGAATTTTTTGAGGAGGTGATCAAGTTTATAAATGAGGATAGTGCAATTCATGTGGTTCGTGTGGATTTCAGCAAAGCCTTTGACAAGACTGATAAAGAAGAGAAAAACACATGGGAGCTAGGGTAACTTGCCAAGTTGGATCCAAAATTGGCTTAGAGTCACATCGTCATAAACACGAAAACAGACCGTTCGATCCAACCAGTCCATGTCAACCATAATACCAAAACTAAACTAGTCCGACCTGCCTACGTTTGGCCCATACCCCTCAAAACATTTCTTATTCACATACTTATCTAAATGTCTTTTAAACATGGTAACTGTATTGCAGGTAACTACAGCCAAATACCTGGCTTAATCACAGGAGACAGAGGGTGGCGGTAGAAGGCTATTTGTGTGACTGGAGGCTAGCATCCAGTGACATACCACAGGAATCAGTGCTGGTTCACTTATTGTTCGTGATATACGCACTATAAGAAAATGTTTGTTAAGTAAGTTTGCAGATGACATGAAGATTGGCTGGGTGAGGAAGAATGTCTTAGGTTATAGGAGGATTGGTGGATTGGTAAGATGGGAAAATTCGTGGCAGATGGAATATAACACAGATTAATGTGTGGTGGTGCATTTTGGAACACATAACATATCAAGAGAGTATTCAATGAATGGCTGGACACCAGGAAGCTTAGAGGAACAGAGGGATCTTGGGGTCCACAGATCCCTGAAGGCATCAGGAGAGATTGATAAGGTAGTTCAGAAAGTACACTAGCCTATATCAGTCATGGCACAGGTTAAAAGAACAAGGAGCTTATGTTTCAACTGTACAAAATTTTGGCTAGACTACACCTAGAGTACTGTACGCAGTTCTGGTCACTGCACTATAGGAAGGATGTGATTGCTTTCGAAGGGATGCAGAGGTGATTCACCAGAATGTTGCCTGGGAGAGAGCAGTTTAGCCATGAAGACAGGCTGGATAAGATTGGGCTGTTTTCTTTGGAGTAGAGAAGGCTAAAAGGGGACCTGACTGGGATGTATAAGACTAAGAAGGGCATGGACAGGGTGGATAGGAAGCAGCTATTCCGCTTAGTTGAAGTGTCAATAACAAGGGGATATAATTTTAAGGTGAAAGGCAGGACATTTAGAGGGGATCTGAGGAAATTTCTCTTCACCCAGAGGGTAGTAGAAATCTGAAATGCACTGTTTGGGAGGGTAGTTGAAGTGTAGAACCTCACAACCTTTCAAAATACATTTGGATTAGTTCTTGAAATGTCATAACATTCAAGACTATAGGCCAAATGCTATAAAATGAGACTAGTGTAGATACAGAATAGATTTTTTTATTGGTGCAGATTCAATGGACTGATGGGCGTCTCCTGTATTGATTGATTTAAATCACTCTCTGAGGCTGTTTCACTGGCAGTAGGGTTGGTAATCAAAGGACACGGATTGCAACTCCCAGGACGAATTTAGTTTTACCAAGAACTCCTAACAAAATAGCTCTATTGAAAGGCAGTGTTGACAACCACTGGAGGCCTAGAATCAGTAAACACACACACACACACTTACTCACTTCCACATGCCACAGGCATTATAAATGCCTCACCCACCACAGGGGAAAGTGGGATGAGACTGTTAAGTGGGTTATTAATAGTGGAAAAAATTGCATTGCAAATTTTGCGTACCAGAATTGAATTTGCATGATGGTCATCACTGAATGTCCTCTTTGTACCTATTAAGCTCATGGCTGAAACAACAGTCACAATAATAAAGTACTAGGGTGATTGGTGTGAGGAGAAGCTTATTACGCAATTGGATGAATATCTCAGGAGAGAGGGAAAGAAAAATCTAGTGGAAACTGATACAGAGAACAACTGAAAAGAAAATCACACACGGACCATCTCAGCACAAGCCAGTGATGAGGAGCTGATTGCACCTTTCTGAATTGAGTAGTGGCAAGACCATTATTAGCGGATGTGTTAGCCTAGTGGTTGAAAACTCTCGACTAGTAACATAAAGAGAGTGTTATTCAAATATGACTGCAACAAGCAAATTAAAATTTTAAAATCTGTAAGCTTTGGTTTTGCACCAGGAAAATAATTGTGAAGGTCATACCAATTCCAAATACCTTTCAGGGAAGAGAGTCTTCCATCTCCACCTGATTTGTCCAACGTGTAATTGCAGTTCCACACCATTTGGCTATTTAGTGTATCGTTGAATCTCGCTACGTCAGTGTTGTGTGAATAGTGATCTCTTGCGGTCTACATGTTCAGTGAGAAATGTAGTTGCCAACTGAGGCACGAATACAGCATGGATTACTTTAGGTCCATTTCACTATGTTGGTGACAGGAAAACATCAGATACTGGATGTCCAATCCAGGGCACCATCCAAAAATTAATTGTGAGGAATTAAACAGTCCAACTAATGTGTTAAGGACAATCTTGATTCATTCTTCAGTTTCCATGTGAGAAGTCAAAAGGTACAGCTTGTAAATTCAGCGCAGTAGTAATCACCTGCAGGTTTCCAATAACAGCTCATAAACTCTAGAGCAGCTGGAAACATTTACAAATGAATACAGTGATTTACATAAAAATTTAGGCAGAGGTTTGGATTTCAGAAAAGATGTTTTCCTCTGGGCCTCCTCCCTTTGCAGATGTTTTCCTGATGCTTTCCAGCCTCTTTATCAGGTGTTTCTTGACTGATATGTTTGGGGATATGGGTTTGAAAGGATCAATGCTGAAGTTTGAATCACCTACAAAACATGGTCAAATGAAGTTATGCATTTAGAATCATTGCATGTGGAAGGCGAGAAGAGGCCGTCCAGCCCCATCATCCCTATGCTTTTAATTTACTATTTTTCTTCTTTTGCTTTTCGGTGCTTTTCCTCATTTTTCTTTTTATTTCTTTATTTGTTCATAGTTCATGGGTGTCGCTGGCTAGGCAGCATTTATTGCCCATCCCATATAGCCCAGAGGGCAGTCAACCACATTGCTGTGGGTCTGCAGTCACATGTAGTTCAGACCAGGTAAAGATGACAGTTTTCTTCCCTAAAGGACATTAGTGAACCAGATGGGTTTTTTCTGACAATTGGCAATGGTTTCATGGTCATCGTTAGACACTTAATTCCAGACTTCTTTTTTTTGAATTGAAATTCCTCCATTTGCTGTGGCGGGATTCCAACCCGGGCCCCCAGAACATTACCTGGGTCTCTGGATTAACAGTCCAGCGATAATACCACTAGGCCACTACCTCCCCACCCCCCACTTATCCATTCTCCCACAGAACCCTGACCATACCTCCTTTTGGGGTACCTTGGACAGCCTTTGGCATCTCCTCCAGATAGGCACACTTCATTTATGACATCTCCATACTTCTCCCTTTCTGTGATCATGTGTATCCTCTATTTTGTCTCTCTACCACTGGTAGCTGTGCCTTCAGCTTCCTATACCCCAAAAGCTAGAATTTCCTCCGTAAACTTCTCCACTTCTGTCTCCTTCTCTAAGATGCTCCTTAAAACCTACCTTGACAAACCTGTCCTACTGTCTCATTATGAGACTTAGGATTTGATTTTTCAGTGTTGGGCTGACTCTGAAGGCTTCTAGAGATGGTGGGAGGGATCTGGATATGGAAGTCCCACTCCCACTGCAGGTAGATTTCTCATTCGCCAATAGGAGGTAGTGGGTGGCCGTGAATTACACACATGGGAAAAATTAAAAACTCAGCACAATTATTTGAAATTAGAGCTGAGTTCAAACTGACCTTGTTTTGACTGTCCCAATGGCCTAACCCTACAAAGTTTGATTAGTTTAGTTGGCTAGGCAGCTCGCTTGTGATACAGTGAAGCCAACAACATGGGCTCAATTTCTGCACTGACTGAGATTACTGTGAAAGAATCTCTTTGCCCTCCTCTCCCCTCAACATGAGGACGGAAATCTCAGGTTAAACCATAGTCAGTCATCTCTCTCTAACGAGAGCACAGACCTATGATTTAATAGGACATTGGTGGTGACTTCATTGTACGCTATAGTGTTATGGAAGGTATATAAATATTGTTAGATGGCAGATAAGCTATGTTTAAATTATCTGAAGTAATTTAAATCCTCTGCCCATTTAACATGGAAAATAAAATGCTGCTGGAGTGCTTGCTTGATAGGCCATCGTATTTCAGTGGAGGGGGCTGAGTTTACATTTTGATTAATAAGTTTAAGAGGATATTAAAGGATGAGCTGTCTTTGATGTGTTCAGTGAAAGTAATTTCATCTTACAACATTTTGACAATTTTAGGGGATTTAGAAACTTTGAATGGGTTTAATGAATAAGACTTTATTTTTCAATGGCCAGTGTCTACGAGTGAGAGATTGCTTAAATTATCAGAAGTTTAATTTTTTTTCATCTCCACATGGCTGCTGATGTTCGCCAATGGTGGATACTGGGTAGGTGGCTATAGATAGCATAGGGAGTAGGAGGGGGCAAGGTGTCATAGAGCTATGAGTTTGTGTGGTGATGTCGAGCACAAGAAAAACAGATAGAGGGCCTAGAGTATTTTATAAAACTGGTCCAAGTTTTAAAGAATTGAAACAGGCCTTCTAACCAGCCTACCTTGGCACTTGCCCATTTCTCCATCCACCTCCAAACAATCTCCAGATGTGAGAGGTCTTACCCAATCATACCTCCACTCCCTCCCAGCGTGAAAATCATTCATGTATGTAGGTGGGTCTGCCAAATCAGGAGATTCCCTCACACAAGCTTCCCAAATCCAAAGTGGAGATCTAGCCCTCGGTGTCAATTCTTTTTGATAATTCTATTATGAATTGACTGATCAAATTTCATTGCCATTAAGTGTGATATATTGCACTGTGAAACCGATACCCACCATATCATTTCAACACTTACATTAAAGTATATAGGGTTTGAGGGTAAGCAACTAATCATCCTATGACCAGCAGTGTATCCATACCACTTTGTCCTTCTGTTAAAAAAAAGTTAAGGTTAACAACACATAATAGAAAACCTATCCATCTATGATTATTGCAGGAAAGAAATCACAGTGATGTATCAACACTGGAGGAGCAGTAGCTAAGTTACAGGCCAATACTTAATTTAATCCATTTATAATTTAAACTGATTAAGTAATTAGTTGCAAAGAATAATTTAGCTTGATTAAGTACATAAACTTTAATTAGTTAGATCAATAAAACCACATTAGCTAGAACTGGCAGTCCAGCTAGCATGCCACTACAGCTGCTTGGCAGTCAGATTGGTTGGCAGCTCTTTTGTCTTAGCTACATCAGAGGCAGTAGTGACTTGGACTGGGATTACAGGCAGTTTTGGCGTCTATGTGGACATGTAGAGTGATTCCCATGGCAGGGAAGGTTGGTGTGACCTGGTGAAGTTGGAAAGATGGCAGTGGCGAATTTGATGGAGAGGCCAGGGCTGTATGAACACATGTAGGGGGGCAGACTTTTGGGGTAAGGTGGTATCCAATAACAAACAGGGATTCTGAATGGTGAAGCCCATCCCTTTTTACCAGAGACCGGAGCAGGCTGAGATGCAAGGCTTCCCCCAGTCCCTGAACACCTTCTATTTGTGTCAAAATTGAGAATGTGCAGGAATTGGTCTCTAAGTGGCCAATAATGAGCCATTTAAGGACTTTGACTGTGGCAAGGACAGGAAAACCACTTCAGGCCATGCCAGGCCCCTCTGGAGTTATGGGCAAGTTAGGAGGATGTGAGGAGACGGTGATAACATAGGAACAGGAATAGGGTATTCAGAATAGCTGAAGAGTTACTGAAAAATCAGTTTTAGACAAATTGAACAAAGGTTTCTACCTTTGGGCTGCTAGTCAGTCAACTACTTCAGAGCATTTTTGCTCTGCTCCTTCCCAAAAAAAGTGCTAAGGAGTAGCTGCAAACAATTAGGAATCAGGAGGATTTCTGCCTGCCAGTAGATGCAGCTAAGTCTAAAACAAATGCAGAGAATGCTGGAAAAATGGGTCTGGCAGCATCTGTGGAGAGAAAAACAGAGTTAAACTTTCAAGTCTGGTATCACTTTTTTTCAAAGCTACTAAGCGTTAGGGTTATGGCTCAGAAAAAGCCCTGGGAGCTGTGTATTTTTGTAAGAGTCATTTTATCATTAATACATCAGTGGTGGGTAGGTTTTTGGAGGGACTTCTGAAGAACAGGATTTACATGTATTTGGAGAGGCAAGGACTGATTAGGGTTAGTCAGAATGGCTTTGTGCATAGGAAATCATGTCTCACAAACTTAGTTAAGTTTTTTAAGGACATAATCAAATAGAGTGATGAGGGCAGAGGAATAGATGTTGTCCATGTGGAATTTAGTAAAGTCTTTGACAACGTTCTGCATGGTAGACTGGTTAGTAAATTTACATCACATGGGATTCAGGGAGAGCTTGCCAATTGGATACAAAATTGGCTTGACAGTAGAAGATAAGGAGTGGTGGTAGAAGTTGTTTTTCAGATTGGAGGCCTGTGGCCAGCAGTGTTCCACAAGGATCAGTGCGGCGTCCACTGTTGTCTTGTCATTTACTTGAACGACTTGGATGAGAATTTAGGAGGCATAGCTAGTACATTTGCAGATGACACCAAAATTGGTGGTATAGTTGACAGTGGAGAAGATTATCGAAGACTAAAAACGGGTCTTGATCAATTGGGCCAATGGGCAGAGGAGTGGCAGAGTTTAATTTGGATAAATGTGAGGTATTGCATTTTGGTAAAATGAACAAGGACAAGACTTATACAGTTAATTGTAGGGCCCTGGGTAGTGTTGTTGAACAGAGAGACCCTAAGGGTTCAGGTATACAGTTCTTTGAAAGTTGTGTCACAGATACACAGAGTGGTTAAGATGGCATTTAGCATGCTTGTCTTCATTGCTCAGACCATTGAGCATAGGAGTTGGGATGTCATGTTGATTTGTACAGGACGCTGGTGAAGCCACTTTTGGGCTACTGTGTACCATTCTAGTTGCCCTGCTATAGGAAGGATGTTACTAAATTGGAGAGGGATCAGAAAAGATTTACCAAGATTTTGCCAGGATTTGAGAGTCTAAGTTATAAAGAGAGGCTGTATAGGCTGTGACTTTTTTCATTGGAGCGCAGGAGATTGTGGAGTAACCTGATACAGGTTTATAAAATCATAAGGAGAAGAAATAAGGCAAATAGCAAAGTTTTTTTTCCCCTAGGGTGGAGGAGTTCAAAACAACTGGGCATATTTTTAGGGTGATGGGAGAAAGATTTAAAAGGAACCTGACAGGCAACATTTTCACACAGAGGGTGGTTCATATGTGGAATGAGCTACCAGAGGAAGTGGTAGATATAAGTACAGATACAGTTACAACATTTAAAAGACATTTGGATAGGTACATTGATAGGAAAGGATAGAGGGATATGGGCCAAACGCAGGCAAGTGGGACTAGTTTGGTTTGGGAAACTTGGTCAGTATGGACAAGTTGGACCGAAGGGTCTGTTGACTCAGTATAGCATAAAAGCAAGAGTGAAAGAAGCCCATAGTAGTATTTGCTTTGTGTGGCTTACAAACATGACAACTCAAACAAATGTGAGGCAGTACAAGCTCCGTGACACTAGCTGTCTGTGAAAGGAGCTGGGGTTGTGCTTGCAAGTAGGTGCTGGAGTGAAATCTCAAACATCCGGGACAGCACAGTCCCAAGAAAGGAGCATGAAGTACTACAGCAGTTCTAAAGGAAGTCCATGACAGAATAGTTTTGAGAGAGTTCTGAAGCATGTATACCTGACACGGTTGGACACTGCTTGTATTTCACACACTAGAGAATATGATTACAGATGACTAACCTGTATGGTGAAAAAATTGCCTGATTGATGCATTTGTCGCTTGAAGGGCCTCATGCCATTCATTAGTGCAGCATGTTTATCAGGTCAAAAAGGTACACTGAGTGCACCTACTCTGGGTGTGGTCACAGCAATATACTTTTGCCCTTTGCATTCGGGAATCAATTGAATATGATGAGCTACAAAGGTCATACTTGAGTCATAGGTTCAGCCTGATAGTCAAGGGACCAAATCTTCCATGTCCTTTTCTGCTTGGCACTGTCTGGCCAGCCCATCACTATTGATCCACCACATACTCCCACACGCCTGGAAATACTCCTGCAGCTCTCAACATTGAGCCCTTGTTCTCCACACTACCCCCATCAAGGCCATGGTGGTGGTGACTGCTGACAACCCTCTCCCTGCAATAGCCCACATCCATGCATACACTACTAACTCCTCCATTATGTCAAATTTTCCCCTTCACCAGGTTGCTGCCTCCACAAATTCTTGCAGTGCAGATAGAGATCATTCAGCCCATTGAGCTTGCACTGACCCTCCAAAGAGCATCCCACCCAGATCCACATCACCACTCCCATTAATCCTGTAGCCCTGCATTTACCATGGCTAATCCACCTAACCTGCACATTCTTGGACTGTGGGAGGAAACTGGAGCATCTAGACAAAACCCACAAGACATGCAAACTCCCCACAGTCACCCAAGGCTGGAATTGAGCCCTGTCTGTGGCACTGTGAGGCATCAGTGCTAACCACTGTGCCACCCTGAAGTTCCTCAACTTCTCTAACACAGCAGTGTCTCCTGACAACTGTCCCCCATCCGCAACGTCCCACCGCTTTGAATTTCATTCCACTGACTGCCAGAACTGACTGGGCTCCACCTTTTTGGGCAAATTAGATGGAAAGCCCTGCAAAGTTCCCTGTTGAACTCTTATGCAACTGGCTGTTTCCAAGGTTCCATTGGGTATTTGTGTGGGATCTCTCAGCAGAGGATTCTGCATAATCCTTGCATGCTGTGCTCTGTATAGCTGGAGCAGGTAAAGGGGAATTGTGATGGAGTTGTGAAGAACTCAGAGGGTGGGAGCATTCATTCTGGGAAGAAGATAAGGATATTGAGCAGGAGGGACATCACTTTCTGCATGACTGAGTGCAGCATATTCAGTGTACAAGCCAGACAGGATTTAATTGACACCAGATTCCAGTAGTAGAGAGATGTTAGTGCTTGAAATGCAAGCAATCAGCTTCTGCCCTGAGAGGCAGCTTCTGTTTGTTTTTGCTTACTATTTCTGTGTTACTTAACAGTGAATGGTTTGAAGCAGTTGAAGGTTTTTCTATACACGATGGTCCCACTTTAAACGATGATAAGATACTGAGTTACATTGGCCATTGATGAAACAGTAGCACTGACTTGGGAAATAGATATGGTTCTTAGGGCTAAAGAGATCAATGGGTATGGAGCAAAAGCCAGGAATAGGGTACTGAGGAAGATTATCATCCATGATCATATTGAATGTGTTGCAGGGATAAAGGGCTGAATGGCCTACTCCCATTCATATTTTTGGGCAGGACTGTATGATGGTATGTGGCGGCATGTGTCTAAGGACAGGTAAGCTGTGTAGCTTTGTGCTTAAATAGTGATACATTTACAAATGTGTACTTGCATGTACTTCTGTTTGTTTTTGCTTACTATTTCTAAATGTCTGTGTCAGTCATGCCACCAATGGAAAAATAGAAAAGCAAGGTATTTTTCAGACAGTGAGAGGTGGAGAATTTTGGTATTTAGAGGGATCTGGGTGTTTTGGTAACACACTTCACAGAAGGTTAACATGCATTCACAGGAAAGAAAGTAAGTAATCAGGAAAGTAAATGGTATGTTAGCCTTTATTACAGAAGGATTGGGAGATTAAAGTGAAGAAATCCTACTAAAATTGTATAGAACCTTGGTGAGATCTTATTTAGAGCACTATGTGTAGTTTTGGTCTTCTTACCTAAGGAAGGATATGCAATGAAGGTTCACTAGACTAATTCCTGGCATAAGGGGAGAGATTCAATAAGCTATGCTTATATTCCTAGAGGTTAGAAGAATAAGAGGTAATCTCATTGAAATAAATACAATTCTTAAGGGACTTAAAGTGTAAGATTTTCCCCTAGCTGAGGAATCTAGAGCTCAGTGTTACATATTCATAATAAGGAATGAGATGAGGAGAAAAGTCACTTAGGACTCAGATGAAGAGGAGGTTTGTAATTTAGTGGGCTGCAAATATTTGGAATTCATTACTCTAGAGGTCATTGTACAGATTGGAGACTGATATATTTCTTTGATATGTGAGGGAGTCAAGGGAAGGTGAAGCTGCAATGGATCCACCATGGTCTTACTGAATGACAGAGTATGTTCAAAGGGCTTTACAACCTATTCCTACCTTCTTTTTTTAGGTTCTAAGAAGTTTGAGAAAAGATGTTCCAAAGCATCTATTGGACCACCTATCAGCACAATGAATTATCCTTGAAGCACAGTCCTAATAATTTTCGGTAAATGCAGTGTCCAGTCTTTGCTGGCAATGACCCAGCATCAGACAATAAATCAAAAAATCCAAAGTCCTAAAAGTATGCTCCAAACCTCAAAACTTACCCATCTCGCAAAAGCTGGCCAGTTCTGCTGTTACTTGGCTGAACAACAGAAACCTATAACATAATTCAGATTTACAAATCGCATATTACAGTATCCAGGTAAATGCCCAACGTTATTAACAGAATAACTAGTCTCTGGAAATATACATTTGTGGAATTCATTATACAGATAGATAATCATTGATTTTAGAGCTTCACAAACACTTAAAAAGTGGGGAAAAAAAGTACTCCTACCAACAGTATAACCAAAACGTATATTGTACCTAACTAAACAGTTTATTTTGGCTGAGAGTATTTTCCAGAAGGGCTGAGATCAAAGCAAACACAGCACAATACAACATTCCCAAAGGATTGTTCAATCATTGTACAGGTCAAGTAGAGAAAAAATAAAGTGTGAAATGATCTGGACAGAGGTGTGCTAATGCCGTATGGGTGAGTGATTGCGTGTCTGTGCAAAGCTATGCCTTTAGGAAAGAGCTATCCAAAGTATCCCTCCCATGTTCTTGCCTTATTATGAAAGGGTCAAAAGAAGCACAACAATTAACATTCCAGGAAGTCTTTCTGGCCAGGTGTTCAATCAGACTGAGATTTTAAAAAAATCAAAAAAGCTGGTGAAGAGGGCTGATCAGTAATTGTCTATTTTGCACCTTTGGGTAATGCTGCTTTGGGAATGTCAATGTTTTCCTCAGTGAATAGGCTCAAGCCTGCTGCCATGTCTATATCGCTGGAAAGCGCAAACTAACCCATAAATTATAAGCAATCCATATGCCCTGGCAATAACCAAGAAGCTCAGTTCCATTTGCTTTCATCTTTCTTGCTTGCTGATACACTTATGTTGAATTTTTTTAAAAGAATTGGAAAGGAATGCAGTATTGCTCATTGATAAATCCTAAAACAGTACGTCCAGGTCTGGTGGTATATGGTAGTTTAACTCAGTCAAATTAATGGAAAGATTGATAACTGGTCTGCAATAATATTCATCAAAGCAGCTCATTAAAAAAAGTTGGACATTATTAATTAACAGGTATTTAAGACAGCTCAAGCTCACCAAAAACATACTCAATAGTATAAATGGAGACAGGAAACATTTCTAAATAAATCATTTTTGATTTTTTAAATTCCACCATGGTACATAAGGGGTTAAAAACACTGCTCCCATAGAGGTCACATCAGGTTCAACATTAAACTGTTACAGATTTTAATTGGCTAGTTTTTTACCCAAATGAGATGCTAAAGTATACATCTGTCAAATGTGTTCAAATAAGCATTTGTTTGGCAGTTGTTTTGATATTTATTTAAAGTCTGCTTAATTACAATTACTTCTTTGAAGACATTTATCCACAATCTGTTATAAATCAGAAAACCTGACTGTAATCTTTAAAGACAGAAAATCAGGCGAGAGTGTGAGAAGAAAGAATTGTGACAACAGAGTGCTACTGATAATCATCATTTGGTACACCAACAACAAACTATTAAGTGTTAGCGTTAGCTGTTCCTAAATGGGTAGCATTCTCATCTTTGAGTCATATAGTCATTGGTTCAGCATAGAAAATAGGAGCAAGAGAAGGCCATTTGGCCCTTTAAGCCTGCTCTTCCATTCTATATGATCATGGCTGATCATCTAATTCAGTGCCTTCTCCCCACTTTCTCCCCATACCCTTTAGCCCCAGAACTATATCTAACTCCTTCTTGAGAACATTCAATGTTTGACCTCAAACACTTCCTGTGGCAGAGAATTTCAATGGCTCAACAGTTTCTGGCTGAAGAAATTTCAAACCTGAACTTGAGCTGAAACTCTAGGCTACCTCTTCAGGGTGAGAAGTACTGAGACCCCAACCTTCTTCTCAGGTAGTTGCAAAAGATTCCATTGTTGCTGTTTCAAAAAGAAGGGGTCTTCTCCCTTCTGCCCTGTTTAATACTCATCTCTTAATGAACATTGCAAAAACAGATAGGCCCAAATCTTCTGACCTGCATCAGACTCCCTATTTCTGACCCAGGTCAGACAAGAAGTTACCTGCTTATTTTCCAACATTGTTTAACATCCATCCTCTGATGCAGGGTCCTTCCTAACACTTGCAGTGCAACAATTCTCACAACGAGCTTCTTTTTAAATTGTTTTTTTTGAACGAGGACAGGCAGGGAAATGTTGCTGAAAAGAGCAGGGAAGGTGGTCTGAAATGCATGTGTTTCAATGCAAGAAGTATAATAGGCAAGGTAGATGAACTTAGAGCTTTAGTTAGTACTTGGAACTATGACATTATTGCGATTATGGAGACTTGGCTAAATGAGGTACAGAGCTGGTGGCTGAATGCCCCAGGATTTAAATATTTCAGGTGTGATAGAAGGTGATGTAAAAGGAGTGGGGGAGTTGCATTGCTGGTAAAGGAGTATCTCACAACTGTACCGAGGGAAGGATACAATAGAGGAATAATGTAGCAAGGCAATATGGATAGAACTCAGGAACAGGAAAGGTGAGATCACAATGCTGGGGGTATACTACAGGCCTCCCAACAGCCAGCAGGAGGTAGAGGAGAGAATATGTATACAGATTTTGTAAAGATGTAGAAACAGCAGGGTAGTCGTGGTGGGTGATTTTAACTTCACCTATATTGCCTGGGACTCGCTTCATGCGAGGGGCTTAGATGGGGCAAATTTTGTAAGGGCCATTCAGGAGTGTTTCTTGACCCAACCAGGGAAAGGGTTATACTGGTCCTGGTTTTGGCAAATGACCCCAGCCAAGTGAGAGAAGTTTCAGTGGGGAAACATTTAGGGAATACTGACCATAATATCATGAGTTTTAAGATACTCATGGATAGGGATAACAGCAGTCCCTGGGTGAAGGTGTTAAATTGAGGGAGGGTGAACTACAATGGTGGGAACTGGAGAATTTTGAATGGAGGTGGCTGCTTGAGGGTAAATCCGTATCGGACATGGCAGTCGATAAGAGTTCAGAAGCAGCACATTCCTGTGAGAATGAAGGATACATGTGGCAAGTTACTTGAGCCTTGAATGAGCATGGATGTTATGACCTTAGTCAGAAAGAAAAAGGGAGCATACGTAATGTCTAGAAGGATGGGAATTGATGAAGCCCTTGAAGTATATAAGAAAAGTAGGAAAGTACTTAAACAAGGAATTAGAAGCGCTAAAAGGGGTCATGAAAAGTCTTTAGCAAACAGGATTAAGGAAAATCCCAAGGCCTATTGTACATATATAAAAAGCAAAAGGATAGCCAGGGAAAGGTTGGCCCACTCAAGGACAAAGGAGGGAGTTTATGCCTGAAATCCTGAGGGGTCCCAATGTGCATTTTTCAAAGTTCACCTGGTCTCCAACAGTCTGGAAACTGGAAGATCTGGCCCATAACCATGTCAATATCACATTGCTGTTTGCAGGAGATTACTATGCAAATTATTGGTGTGTTGCTTGTTATGGACCAGACCAAACCCCCTCAAAATACATCAAAGAGTTAGCCTAGATCCTAATTTTTATCTTATATAAAATGTAAGGTTCAGTGTTCCAGATGTGATTTGATTGGTCAAACTACCAGGCTTTAAGCAAAGCATACTTTATTTTTCCATTACAGTTAAAATACAAACACAAAAAAGGAATTGGCATAACTTTAACTCTTTAAAAAACTTAATAAAAATAAAAGTAATATATTATTTAACTACTATTCATCATCTGTTCCAATATAACAGCATTATATAAACACACCCCGGCAAAGACAAATTCAGCAAAATTGATTTCCCTCACTTGCAATCTCCTCCAGTCCTCAACTCCAAAAACCCTAACTTCAACAACTTAAAGCAGAAACTGAAACTCCTGGGTCCATGTGAACCTGAATCCACCCACTCATGCTTCTTTTGTCTGAATTTTCAAAAACCCAAAGCTATTTACTCTGCTTTCCTTGGAACAGACAACTCTGCACTAGATTTCAATACCCCTCTTCAAGAGAAGCAGGAAGGGACAAATCACAATTCCGTATCATCACATGTTTAAATTTGACCCTCTGACTACATTTCAAAAATAATTCATTGCCTGTGAGTGTTTTGATACAATCTCAGGTCATGAAAGGTGCTGTATAAACCTTCCTTTTCCTTTCAAATATAATCTTCCTTTTCCTTTCAACACTGAACTATTATAAATGTTATGTTACTCCTACAATGACAAATTCATTAATTGTTCTGTAAATTTGTTCTATAAAGTGTTGCAGCCTAAGCCAAAGTCTACAATTACTCCACCCCCTTTCAAAGAAGGGTAATCAATTGAATTCATTGAATTGCAACAATTGTTGAGATAAATTGTAAAGGATTATCTGTTCATTCCCCAGACATGCTAGACATTTTCCTAAGTACCTCGGTAAGTGAAAATATTCTCTGAAGCATAGATAATTAGGGAATGCCCACAAAATAAATAGGAAATAATAAATGCAAAAATATCTGAAGCAAATATAATGAGAGCCCCAAACTGGAACTAAAGGCTCCAGGTCATGTTCTAACAAGTGGAGCTTTTAGATCACCTGTTTCTCTGTTTCCAGATTGGGATTTTCCCTTTAAGGGCCCAGTAGGTCACAGAATCTCAGCTGAAAAGCTAGTTTCTTCAACAAATCCTACACAATATGTTAGTTGGTGGTTGACTTTTGCTATTTTGAGCACATTCATGAAAAATGGCTGCATGCATCGCTTTGACAAAGAACACACAAGGTCATTTTGACCTCCTGGTGTCTTTTGTTTCAATATTCCTCAGATGCTTTTTGATTCTTTCAGTCAGAAACTCTCCAACTGTGTTCCCAAACTGCAACAGCAGGTTTTTTACATGATATTTTTTGTTCAGCTGAGTCATCTTGCAAATTGTTTCAGACAACAATCGGTGAAAAGATTTTAAGTCTCCTCCTTGCATAGAAAAAGATAGGGAAAGAGTCAGAGAAATAGCTTGAGTGGCAATGGAAAAAAATATTTTTATGACTAAGGTTAAGGAATTGCATGAAATTCCAGTTTTCAAATATCAAAGGACAGAAGGATGCTTAGTTCCTTGGTATGAAATTGTTTTAACCTTTCCCTTAACAGCAGCAGTGATAATCTCTGGTTGACTATTTTCATTAAACTAACAGGAGAAAGGATTTCATGTAAGTGCACCAGTCTGGGGAATAGTGATTCCCGTTTCTTTTCTTGTACATTTCCATAAAAATTATTTTAACTGTGCCTTGCATTATTGCCCAATTCTTTCTGATATAAAATACCTTTCTACTTGATACTGGAAGTTTGCTCCTTAAATTGACAAAATTAGTGAGAGTTGACTGCACATTCTAAGCTAATACAAAGTTCATCATGCAGCTCTATGTTTAGCATGCAACTTATTTTAAATTAAATATACAATACATTAACAGGTGGTAGATGGAGTATGTGAGAAAATTGTTGCCGAGCATGTTGTTTCATGTTGGATATCTGTTCAGCAACTTGGTCCTGTTCATGGTCAGGAGGCAATACAGTAGGGCAAAATTTGTCATGTGTAGCAGAGGACTGTGCATTAATAGAGGATTTAGATTTTGTAAAGAGGGTCACACTGAGTATAAGAGTCATAAAGGCACTGAAAATAGGAGCAGGAGTAGGCCATT
This sequence comes from Rhincodon typus, assembly GCF_021869965.1. NCBI lineage: Eukaryota > Metazoa > Chordata > Chondrichthyes > Orectolobiformes > Rhincodontidae > Rhincodon > Rhincodon typus. The sequence continues at coordinate 36,893,378 of NC_063353.1, forward strand.
CAGCTCTTCAAGCCTGTTTACCATTCAATATGACTATGACTCATTATCCAACTAAGTGCTCTGTTCCCACTTTCTCCTCATAACCTTTGATCCCTTTACCCCAAAAACTATATCGAAATACTTTTTGAAGACATTCAATAGTTGGCCTAAAATGCTTTCTGTGGTAGGGAATTCTACAGGCTCACGACTCTGGGTGAAGAAACATCTCCTCATCTCAGCCCTAGATGGTCTATCCATATCCTTAGACCTGCCTCTAGACTCCCCGGCATCAGGAACATCCTCCCTGAGTCAAACAACAATTTGAACAAAGCAATGTTTACTTCATTACTACATTGCTTTATGCACTTTTGGGGACACTGTGAAGGAAAAAAAAATAACAAGTACAGATTTACCAGGATGGCACTGCGGGATTATGGTTCTGAACTTAGATTTAAGATTCTGGGCCACTTCCAGTGGAGGAGCAGAGAAGACCAAAGAAAATTCAACAAAACTTAAATTTAACAAAAGCTGCACAGGTACTCCCACTCTGCTGTATCATTCTAAGATTCTATGATTGATAGCTAGGGAAAGATTATTTTCACTGGTTAAAGAGTCAGTGAAAAGGGGTTATCAATTTAGAATTGCCACTGAAGGAGATTTCCATACATGCTAAAAATGAGAGCATTTCCATAGCTGAGATAAAGCACATGGCAGCTTTTAAGAAAAGTTTAGAGAAAGCAAAGGACAGTACAAGCCAATAAAGGGAGAAGTGAAGCGACAGAATTGATTTTGATTGCTGTACCCAGCACAGGCATGATTGGTCAAGTGGCCTCCTTCTGTGAAGGTCAAAATCCCACTAGATGACATCATTTGCCACTGGCATTCCGAGAAGAGTGCAGAGATAAAAGGAATGATCATAGTAGAATTGACCGTTGTACTTGTGATTCTATCCCGCCATCTAACACAGAGAGAGTGGGGAGCTGAATCTCAGCTCCGAAGGTGTAGTCAAAATGACATGTCTTGCATGGGCGAAACCATATATATTGACAGCACAGAAAAAAGTTGTTCAATCCAACATATCTGTGTTGACTAAAACCAATGTCTAAATCACTGAAGTCATTGAGTGGACTGAAAATCAATCCCACCTGAAGTTCACTCATGAACAAGATGTTCAAAATTATACTTACAGCTACACAAAGCAGGATTAAATAGGGCAAAGGACAAGTATCGTAAAACTTATTTTTTAAAATTACAAGCTTGTATAAAAATTCCATTCCAAGAATAATTTCAGTTCTGAAATGTCTTAACAAACTAGTGTCCAATTAAAGAGAATGAAGCCCAGGGGTACATTCACTGGTTGAGATTTACAGAACCATTAGTGGGATGCTGGCAGAACAATTGATTTCAATGATCTCTCGCTGCATCAAACTGCCAAAACCTGCATATTTAAGACAAATTTATTCCTTTTTCATAATTGAAATGATTCACTTACTGTTGGAGCTGGAAGGAAAATTTACCAGCAATAATAGTAAAAGCAGAATCTTTCTTAAGGTTTCCTGAATGCTGTACTCTTTTCCAACGAAAGCTAATGAAAAGAGCATGAATCAAAGGGGTCATATTACAAATGTGGACAAGATCTGGACAAGGTTAGAAATTTATTCAAGGCCTAAATCTGTACTTTATTATGAAATGAAAGTAAGGTCCACAGTCCATGGTCACCAGACTCGAATATTTAACTGTTTCTCTTTCCATAGAAACAAAAATATTTTCATCAAATAAGTGGAGCTGCAGGACAAAAATCTTAAAATTCAGTCTAATAATCATGAACAAATGATTTTTTTTGCTGAAAAATAAATCACTCTTTCCTAACACAATTTGCAACAGCCATCCAACTTGGGAAGGTAAGTGAAAAATGAGAATTAATAACTCAGTTGTCATCAGCTTCAAGATTAACATTATTTCTGAATTTTGCATAGTGTTAGACTTTAAGATTTGATAACACCTATTGAATTGCCTCCACATGGTCCTATTTAATCCTGTTTTGTGTAACTGTGAATGCAATACTGAACATCTTGTTCATGAGTGAACTTCAGGTGGCATTGATTTTCACTTTACCCAACGACTCCTTCTTTTTCTTTTCTTCTTTTTCTTTTCCTCTCTCCTTAGCCCCAGAGGCCAATCCTGGAGTACCGGCAAGCACAAGCAGCAAGTCCAAGAGCAGTGAGGGCAATGAACCCCTGAACAGCGCATGGGCTGCAAGTCCCAGAGCAGCGAGAGCAGCGAGTCCCGGAACAGTGTGTGGGTTGTGGGTCCTGGAGCAACGCATGGGCTGCGAGTCCCAGGACAGCAAGGGCAGAGAGTCCCAGAGCAATGCGGGCAGTGACTTCGGAGCAGCGCAGGCAGTGAGTTCCGAAGCAGCCCACAGGCAGCAAGTCCCAGGCTGAGACCAGCGTGGGGGGAGGCAGTCCTGGAACTTACCTTGATGCAGTTGAGTGCCAGTATGGAGCGGACTGGAGGCTTGGAGCGGAACGGAAATGGGTCTTGGACAGGGGTCTGGCATGATTGGTCAGACCATGTGCAGTGGCCCTGTGCTGAGCTGCTACAATCTAATGTTTATTTGAAATGTTTTACCTGACTGTGATGTCAATCCTTTAACAATGCATTATTTCTGACTTTTTTTTAACTCTGTAAAGTAATGCAACTATTTTATATTCCTCTCTTGTATCCAAGATTTGTACCTAAGTACTTGTACCTAAGATGATGCCACAAGAGGCAGATATTGTAAAAGCTTTTCCTACAATGGAGTACATGTGACAATAAAGGATATTCTATTCTATTCTATTCTATGACTCCATTGATTTAGACATTGGTTATAGCCAACATAGGTTTGATGGACTGAATAGCTTCTTTTGGTGCTGCCAGACCTGAGTTTCTCCAACAATTTTTGTTGTTGTTTTGGTTCAGATCTCTAGAATCTGCAGTTCATTGTTTTGGTATGGTCCATCTGTGTCAGGTGGATTATGGGTTAGTACTCAGTCATGCATCTCTTTGGCTTCATTTGAACCCAGTCTGAAAATAAACTTTTCACTACAACTTTGGAAGTTAGCGTTAAAACTGAGGCACTCTCTGTGTTTTTTGGTGAGATAAGAGCTGAAGGAGGCCATTTGATCCCCTGAGCCTGCTCCACCGTTCATTTACATCATGGCTGATCTGTTAGACTTTTGAATTTCACATTCCCATCTACCCCAATAAACTTTGATTTCTGCTGCCTAACAAGAATCTATTTCTGCCTTAATGACCCCACCTCCACTTCCTAAGCAGATAGTTCCAAAGTCACACAACTCTCAGAGAAAAAAAATTTCCTCATCTAGTTCCTAAAATCATGACCCCTAATTTTAAAACAGTGCTCTTAATTCTAGGCTGATCCACAAGCGGAAACACACTTTCCATGTCCCTCTTTGACAAGACCATTCAGGATCTTACATACTTCAATTAAGTCAACCCTCACTCTTCTAAATTACAGTGGAAATAAACCAACTCTGTCCAAACTATCCTCACAAGACAACTCACTCATTGCAAGTATCAATCTGCTAAATCTCCTCCTAACCACCTCCAATGCATTTACATCCTTTCTTATGTAAGGAGACCAAATTTGCATACTGCATTCAAGACTGAAGCATAAAATCCTTTCTTTCATGTTCCATTTTTCTCGTAATACAGGATTGCATTCCACTAAATGTTTTGATTATTTGCAGTAGTTACATATTACATTATTGTGATTCATACACTAGAATACTGAGATCCCTCTCGATCTCGGAATTCTGCAGTCACCCTCCATTTAAGTAATATTCTGTTCTCTCATTGTTCATGCCAAAGTGAAAAACTTCACATTTTCCTGTTCTATCTACCAGATTACTAATTCATGATGCTCATTTGAAGAGCTGATGCAGACATGATGGGCTGAATTACCTCCTTACCTTGTGCATTGCAGTACTTCTGTGATTGTGAGATCTTTTTCCTACTCAATCAAGATATCTATTTCCCTCTGCAAACTCCTTGCTTCTTCTTCAGAGTGTACTTTCCTAGAATTGTGTTGTCAGCAAATTTAGAAACTATGCCTTTGCTCCCCTCATCTAAGTTATTGACGTCATTGTAAAATGTTAAGGCCCCAGAACAGACGCCTGTGGGACTCCAGTCATCACATCCTGCCATCATATCTCTTTATGTATACTCTGTGTTTTTGCCAGCCAGCCAATCTTCTATCTATGGTCATGTACTACCCCCTACTCCATAAGCTTTTACTTTTTGCAATAACCTGTGATCTAATACCTTAGTAAATGCCTGTGGAGAATTCAAGTGCTCCCCTTTATGCACAGCACGTGTTATTCCTTCAGGGATTGTTAAAAATTTATTAGACCTGATTTCCCTTTCACAAACTCTACTCGCCAGTCCCTTTTTCTTTTTCTTTCTTATTACCCATTTTGCTGCCCGCCCGCCCCCTAACTTTTAACTTCGTAAACTACCCGATATGAAGAGAATCGAGAATGGAATCCAAGACCAGGCTGGCACGGGAGATGAGTCAGAGACCAGGCCAGCAGGAGAAGTGAGTCACGGCTAAAACCCAGAATGGGAGCAGAGCGGTCGCAGGCCGGAGACCGGAGTGGGAGCAGATTGAGCACGGGCCAGAACCCAGAGCGGGAGCAAAGCGGTTATGGGCCGGAGCCTGGAGTGGGAGCAGATTGAGCACGGGCCAGAACCTGGAGTGGGAGCAGACTGAGCACGGGCCAGAAACCAGAGCGGGAGCAGAGCGGTTACGGGCCGGAGCCCAGAGTGGGAGCAGATTGAGCATGGGCCAGAACCTGGAGTGGGAGCAGATTGAGCACGGGCCAGAACCCAGAGCGGGAGCAGAGCGGTCGTGGGCCAAAACCTGGAGTGGGAGCAGACCGGTCGCGGGCCAGACCCCCAGAGTGGGAGCAGAGCGGTCGCGGGCCAGAACCCAGAGCAGGAGCAGATTGAGATTGAGCACGGGCCAGCCAATACATCCACTAAATCATTAGCCGCTAAGTTGAAGTCCGTTTGGACCTGGAGACTAGTCAGCTCCATCAATTTGCTTAGTACCACTTTCCTAGTGATGTAATTTTACTGAACTACAAATTAAGTCTTTCAAAAGGGGAAGAGAACAGCAAAACAGGCTCAACTGTGATCTGAGATAACAAGGTGTAGAGCTGGATGAACACAGCAGGCCAAGCAGCATCAGAGGACTGTGATCTCTTGTGATTGTAAAGATAACAAGGGGCTGAACACTCCCTACTCAACTGTAGAAACAATTGTGTTTTTCCCTTTGCAGAATATAGAAGGACACGCATTAAAAAAATTCAGATTCAATTTCACTGGTATACGCTAGTGGGGCTGAATGTTTTTCTGTGTACCAGACTGGTTTCAAGCATTGTGCACTATGAAGGTCACTGCTGAAAAACTATTCCCTGGTGACCCTGTTGTGCAGGTAAAGGAAGACTGGACAAAAGGAAACTGGACAACCAAAGACTCTTTCTCAGCCTGAATGCTGGAATTCAATTACAGTTGATAGGAGTCCAAACTATGGAATCTTATTCAATTTGCAAAACTCAGGATTGTGAAACAGACTACTCAACTCTGCTCCTATGATGCTGCTTGGCCTGCTGTGTTCATCCAGCCCTGCACCTTGTTGTACTCCACTACCAATGTCAATATGAATAGCAACATCCACCACAACAGTTGCAACATGAACTGTCCACTATTCAAAAACAACTCAGAGATTTGCCTACAGTAATTTTTCTGAAGAAGGGTCCCGACCTGAAATGTCAGCTTTCCTGCTCCTCTGATGCTGCCTGGCCTGCTGTGTTCCTCCAGCTCCACACTATGTTATCTCTGACTCTAGCATCGGCAGTTCTTACTATCTCTCAGAGACTTAGCTGTCTATTTTTTTAACCTTTATCTTTTGGGTTAATTTCACAACTGTACCATGTACTGGCAGCTGATGCAGCAAACACACTGCATGAGCAGCAAGCAGTCAGCCATACCTCAGTGTCTTGGGGTGGGGGGGAAGGGGTGTGCAGTTCTCAATGAAGTCCACAAAGGCACCTATCAGTCAGGGGGCTCCTGGCATCTCCTTCCTTCCACAATAAAACCTCAGCCTGATTTTCACCAAGCCACTCTTTCTTAAGTTAATTAATCATCTAAAATAAAAGCAAAGTAGTGCAGATGCTGGGGATTTGAAATAAAAACAAAATGTGCGAGAGAAACTCAGCAGGTCTGACAACATCTGTAAAGAGAGAAACAGAGTTAACATATCGAGTCTGATATGATTCTTCTTAATTAATCATCTCAGTTCAATTCAGTTTGATATAAATGTTGTCCCGCACAATGGGTGGTGAACTTTCAAAAATAAACGAGAACATAAATAAACCAAAACTTTCTGACTCAATGCTGAGTGTAAAGTACTTTGTTGCAGTCAATGCAGGTTAGAAGTTGCATGCATTAGAGTAATAGAGAGAGTCATAGAGACAGACACCATAGAAACAGGTCCTTCAGCCTACCATGTCTATGCTGAACAACAAACACCAAACTGCACAAATCCCATTTACCTCACTTGGTCCATAACCTACAGTGCCCTGGCATTTTAAGTACTCATCCAGATGTTTCTTAAATGTTGTGAGAGTACCTGCCTCCACCATCCTCTCAGGCAGCACATTCCATATTTCTACCACCCTCTGGGTAAAAAAAACATTTTCTCAGATCTCCTCTAAACTACCTACACACTGCTCACCTTAAACTTATGCTCCCTGGGCTTAGACACATTTGCCGTGGGGAAAGATTCTCATGATCTACTCTGTCTATGCCTCTCATAATTTTATATATTTCAATCAGATATTCTGTCAACCTCCTCTGCTCCAAGGAAGACAAACCCTGCCTATCTGGTCTGTCTTCAGATCTGAGACTTTTCATCCCAGGCACCATCTGGTGAATCTCCTCTGCACTGTCTCCAGTGCAGTCACAATCTTCCAATAGTGTGGTGACCATAACTGCACACAACATTCCATCTGTGGCCTGATCAATGTTATATATTGTTCACCATTTTGTGATACATAATAATGTTTACTATATATCAAGATAATTTATTGTCTGCAATGATTGGAGTCACTGTAGTAAGATAAGATGCCACATACATTCCAGCTCAACTGTGACTTTAACGAATGGAAGGCTAAAGGGTTTTGATGAAGAAAATGAGGAGATGGCAGGAGGATCAGTCATCAAAATACACAGGTTTAAAATAGTTGCTGAAGTACTAAAAGGCAGAATATGAGAATTTTTTTCAGTGTAGCGCATTTCTGTTATCTCAGGTATATGGCCTGAAAGAGCAGTGGAAGTAGTTGCAACAATAATTTGAACAAGAACATTGGATAATTTGAAAAGTTAAAATATTAGGGGAAAGAGCAGGGAATTAGAACTCATTGAATAGTTATTTCAAAGAGCTGACACAGGCACGAAGGGTTAAATGACCTCCCTCTGTGCTCTGTAATTTGATGACTGGCCCTAAGACTAACACATTTGAGATACTTTCAAATTCAAAAGTTCTCTTTAATGATTATTGAATTGCCTTTTTCAAATCAACTCTCTATTCAATACCATCTTACCCTCATAAGAACACTATATACATTAGAAGACATCACAGAGCTTGTCTCAGCTGTAATCTGCCCTACTTTCCTTGCTCTTTTATTGATTGCTCTATACTGGGTCTTAGCTTTCACTGCAATTGTTACTTATTGAGAATATAAGTAGATCCAGACAAACACATGCCTTATCCATTCGTAGGCCTCCTGCAGATCCCATCTCAACCCATTAATAACCCATTCTCATGCTCTTCTCCTGCTGCTAGACATTATGAACTCAATAGCTTTTCCTTTAAAAAAATACCACAAGAAGTGTGGTTGCTGTAACACAGGAACAAAAACAAAAGTTGCTACAAAAGCTCTAGCAGCATCGGTGAAGAAAAATCAGGGTTAATGTTTCGGGTCCGGTGACCCTTCCTCAGAACTGCTTCTTGCTAGGAAAATGTCGGTTTATATGCAGAAGATAGGGTAGGAGGAGTGGGTAAGGAGTAAACTATAGGTGGGCATAGAACCCAAAGAGAGAGAAGAACAGCTGGACAGACAAAGGAGTTGAAAATGATCTGGCTATGAGGGTGAATACCTGTTAATGGAGACTGTTAGTGACTAACAATAGATAGTGTGTAATGGCAGGCTATGTGATAACAAGGCCTGGTGTGTGGGTTTGGGGGCTAGGACATGGGACAGTTAAGGCTCTAAAATGATTGAACTCAATATTGAGTCTGGAGGGCTGCAGGGTCCCCAAGCGGAAAATGAGGTGTTGTTCTTCCAGCTTGCGCTGAGCTTTGCTGGAGCACTGCAGCAAGCCAGAGACAGAGATGTTGGCCAGGGAACAGGGTGGTGATCTCCATCGCATATGTTCCGATGAGGCCAACTTCAACAAGGGAGCCTCCAAATTGTCCACATTCTTCCTCAACCGAAGATTGCCCAGCACCGTTGTTGACTGGGCCTTCAACCAGGTCCGACACACTTCCATCCTCACCCCCTCCCCACCCTCCTGCAACAGCAGTAGATTTCCCCTTGTCTTTACCTACCATCCCACCAGCATCCACATCCAGAAGATCATCAGCCACCTCCAGCGAGATGCCATCACAAGACACATATTACCCTCTCCTTCCTTGTTCACCTCCTGCAGGGACCATTCCCTCTGGGACACCATGGTCCTCTCTTCCTTCATTCTCAACACCTCCCCACAGCCCCACGGCACCTTTGCCCTGCAACTGCCGAAGGTGTAACACCTGCCCATTTACCTCCTCCCTCTCCAGTATCCAAGGGCCGAAAAATACCTTCTAGGTAAAGCAGCACTTTATCTGCACTTCCCAGAATTTAGTCTACTGCATTCGCTGCTCACAATGTGGTCGCCTCTATATTAGGGAAACAAAGCGTAGACTGGGTGACTGCTTCGCAGAAGACCTATGTTCTGTCTGCAAAATACACCCTGTGCTTCCAGTTGCCTGCCACTTTAACACACACCTTGTTCCCTGGCCAACATCTCTGTCTCTGGCTTGCTGCAGTGTTCCAGTGAAGCTTAGCTCAAGCTGGAAGAACAACATTTCATTTTCCACTTTGTGACCCTGCAGCCCTCTGGACTCAATATCGAGTTCAATAATTTTAGGGCCTAAACTCTCCCATGCCCTAGCCCCCTACCCCACACACCAGGCCTTGTTATCAGATAGTCTGCCATTACACACTGCCTATTGTTAGTCTCTAACAGTCCCCATTAACAGCTATTCACCCTCCTAGCCAGGTCATTATCAACTCCTTTGTCTGTCCAACTGTTCTTCTCTCTTTGGGCTTTATCCCCACCTATCACTTACTCCTTATTCCACACCCTCCTTCTCCTCCCACCCTATCTTCTGCATATAAACCGACATTTTCATAGCTACCATAAGTTCTGAGGAAGGGTCACCGGACCTGAAACGTTAACTTTGATTTTTCTTTTCACAGATGCTGCCAGACCTGCTGAGCTTTTCCAGCAACTTCTGTTTTTGTTCCAGCTTTTATTAAAAGCACTTATGTAAGAATATTAAAGGAACTGAGAAAGGTAATTAATGTGTCCAAGAGCATTGATCACTTTGGTGTAAAGTGTATATACTGAGTATTCATAAAAGATTTTGTGACACCATTTTGATGAAGAGCAGGAAAGTTCTTCCTGGTTTTCCAGTCAACATTTATCAGTCAACTCACAATATTTTGAAAAGTACCGATCTGGGGTTAACCCTCATTGCTGTTTATGGGATCTTGCTGTGTGCGTCTGGCTGGCATTTTCCTTAATTATGTCAATGAACACATTACAAGAGTACTTCATTAACTCTAAAGTGCTTTGGGGAGTCGTGAGCGTGAGGAAGGTGCTAGATAGGTGCAAATTTTCTTTTTTCCCCCCTAAAAAGATACGTGAATAATGAGTATTAGAAACAATAAGTAGTGCTTTAGAGACTGGAAAAATTAAGGTTTATAGTGAGAGGGTGGATAGATAGGATTAATCAATGGAAAAGCAGCCATGCTACAATGGCATAATGGCCTTAAGAGTTTCAAAAGAACAGCAGCAATTTACAAACTCTCCAATGTGGCTGAGATATAGAAACCATGAAAAAAATGTGTAAAATGATGTTATAAAGATAAGCAACTGACAACATGTTCTACAAAATGCTAAACAATCAGAAGAAATCATTTCCTACCCAATGTTAAATTCCTCTGTGCACCTGGACAATAAATGGCATATTAATGACACTATTTTTGGAAGTATTTCAGACACCGTTCAGTGCCTCAGGGGACAGGTGATATATTTCCAAAGTAAAGTATCTAAGGAGATGCTGATCCTGCAACGCTGCAAGCTACAAAAATTCTAGTTGTCAAATGTTCTATTAGAGACGCATGTTGAAAATATTATTTTCAATCTGGATTGTTAGTGTTCACAACAGAACGGTTCCCAACCAATACTCCAAAGCTCTGTGCTGCATTAAGTAGCTGACAACTAAATCTGCCTTTTATTCTCAACCAGCAACATACTTTAATCCCAAAATCCAATGGTCTGCATCCCACTGTTTGACTGCAACGTGTTCATTCCATCTTTGAATATGATTGCAAAGCAGTAAATCAGTGCTAAACTGCTGTACGTTATGGGCTTTTCAGACTTCTGGCAGTCTCAATCCAGTTTACAGAAATTACTAGCTCAGAGTACTAAACTTCTGCTCAGATTTAATAAAAAATTTCATCCCAAAATATTGTAAGGATGGTGGAAATGTTAAACCTGCTGTCACTGGAGTCCTTAGAAATAGGGACTAGAGCATCCTGTTTCCGGAAAGTAGCAGAAGCTTTGTTCTCTACTTCACATTATAACCTGGAAGTGTTAGATGCCAATACCTGAAACAGGAGACAGGCTTCATAGGTATAGTGTTATACTATTTTGAAATAATACATATAACATTCACTTAAAGCTGCTATACAGAGCAATACCAGTAAATGAAACTGTAAGAAAAAGCAGGAAACTGAAATAACTCCATAGAGGCCAGTATCCCATCACTAAGTCACCCTTTACGTTCCCGTAAATAATCCTTGACTCTGATCCAGCTTCTTCAGAGCCAAATCTCAGAGTGAACAGAACCTCTGACACTCCTGTTTATATCTGTCAGTCAGGGCTCACTGATGGACCAGATCAACACCCCCAATCAAGGATCTCATATTCAATGAGGCCCACCCGGCTGACAGTGTTACAATCACTATATCCCACCAAGTTCGAGGACATAGGCCAGTTCTTTTTTTAGCAGCTCCTCCAGGGGCATTTTAGCACTGGATCAGGTTCCTCCGACTCTCCCCCTGATAACACACAGTAGATTGCCTCTTGTGCCTGGAGCATTTTCGAAGAAATTCATTCATCTCTTCAAGCGGCAAAGACGTCGAAGTGGCGACATCCGCCATGTCCATCTCAGATTCTGACGTAATTTCAATGCTTGACAGAAAGGGAGGGCCCATGGGCTCCTGAACAGTCGGAAAGGCTGTCGAAGAGCCGAGCACAGTTTGCTGCCAAATTTGCGAGTTTGCAGCTTTCATATGATCCAGGTGCTTGTTAAGTCCATCGCACTTACTCGAACTTTATACATCTGACCTCACATTGACCATGACTCTTACCCATGCAGGGCCATTCCTGTGGTTCCTACACCAAACTTCGTCCCCTGAAGTAAACTGTCTCTCTTGCTTAGCAGAGTCTTGTGTCTGGCACTGGCATTGCTATGCTGTTTCACTGCCCCCTCTCCCCACAAGGCCCAGGAGGATCTGATTTAACCTGGTGCGGAGTCTTCTGGAGTTATCCCTGTAGTTGCATGTGGGATGGTCCTATAATCAATTAGGAACTGGGACAGTTTGGTATCTAGTGAAGCTGTAGGCTGTTTCTTTAAGCCTGCCTTCAGAGTTTGGACTGTTCTTTCTGCCAAACCATTAGATGATGGATGGTATGGAGCTGTCCTTATATGACCAATATCATTTGATTTTAGGAAATACCTCAAATTCCCTGCTGGTAAGTGATGGCCCATTATTTGTGACCAACACTTCCGGGAGTCCATGAATTGCAAAAGATACTCGCAGTATTTTTATCACCATCCCTATGTTTGACGAATGAGCTCTATGTACATCCAGCCACTTTGATTGGGCATACACAATGATTAAGAACATTGAGCCCATGCAAGTCCATGTATGGATGATGTATAACTGAGTCCAGAGTTCACCAGGCCATTCCCACGAATGTTGGGAAGCTGCTGGCAGTAGTTTATGTCCTTTTTGGCACTTTGGGCACTACTACACCAACGCGGCTATGTCTGCATCCAATCCTGGTCACCAAAAATAGTTGTCACCAATATCTTCATTTTGGAACCCCATTAATGACCCTGGTGGAGCTCACCCAGTATCTAGCAGTGACATTTGCTTGGGATAATCACTCTTGCTCCCCTTAACAATATACTGTCCTCCACTGGGATCTGGCCTCTCTGAGTCCAAAAGAGTTTCATTTCTGGTTGTGAAGGCCCTTTGGTTTCCCTTATCACCACCAGCTGTTTCAGTTTTGCCAGGACCAGATCTTTCTGCATCCAAAGTCTGATATTGTCAGCTGTGATTGGAAGTGTGTATCTGCCAGTGGGAGGCAGCTCTAGGCATCCGTGTTTGTTACTTCGCCTCCCAGACAGTGTTCCAACTTGTAATAATATGCACTTAGTGTTAGAACCCACCGCTGAATTTGGCCTGAAGCTATGGGCAGCCACTGCCTTGTCCTCTTTAAGTAAACCTAGCAGGGGTTTGTGGTCCATTATTATTACAAATTTATGTCCGTAAATGTATTGGTGGAACTTCCTGACTCCAAATATAACCGTCAAACCTTCCTTCTCTATCTGGGTGCATTTACGCTCTACATTAACCAAAGTCCTGGATGCATACACTATTGGCCGTTCCTCTCTATTGGGCTACCTATGAGATAATAATACACTGATGTCGTACGGGGAGGGATTGCATGTCAATAGCAGATCTCACTTGGGATCACAGTGTGCCAATACCTTACAGGATGATAGCTGTTAGTTCACTTCCCTGAAAGCCATAGCTTGCCAACACGACCAGTTCCAAGGCTGACCCTTTTTTAGGAGCTGATGCAAAGGTGCCAGGATGGAGGTCAGGTTATGTATGGACTTTCCATCATAATTCACCAGCCCAAGGAAAGACCTAAGCCCTGGTACAGACATGGGAGGCGGGGCACCTTTGATCACTCTCACTTTATCTTCTAACGGGTGTAATGGGCGTCTTATCAATTTTGTAGCCCAAGTAGATATTTGGGACTCGTGGACCAGACATCTTTTCCCTCTAAGACATATAGCCGCCTGGGAGAAATGTCCTTAGACTACGTCCAAGTTCTCTAAGTACCCCTTCTTGATCTTCTGTTATTAGCACATCATCTAGATAAATGGAGACCTAGGGTAGGCCTTGGAAAATGCTGTCCATCATCCACTGAAAAATTGCACAGGCTGATGATACCCCACAAGCCAGTCTTGTATATTGGTACAAACCCTTATGGGTATTAATTGTAGCACACTTCTGGATTAACTGCACTAACTGCAATTGCACATTTGCATGGCTCATGTCCAGCTTTGTAAAGGACAGTCCCCCTGCCAGCTTTGAGTGTAAGTCCTCCACGCGAGGGATTGGGTATTAATCCAGCTGCAGAAAGTTTGTTTAAAATCGCCACAAAGGCAAACTGACCCGTCAGGCTTCACAATCAGTGTGACCGGTGCTGCCCATTCTGCAAACTGGTTTGATGATTCCTTCGCTCTCCAGCCTCCTGATTTCCCATATGGTAAATGGCACTGGGTGGGCCTTGCAGTATCGCGGAATTGTTTCCTGGTCGACATGCAAGGTGGTCTTGGCTCATTTGATAGTCCATAAGCTTTTCTGAAAAACCTTCGGGTATTTAATTAGGACTTCACTAAGGTAGATATTTTCTAAACAAAAAATGTTGAGCTGACTCAAGGGAGTCTTTCTCAATCAATTTTGCCCAATCAAGCTTGGCCCGAGCCCTTTACTACAATCAGTGGTCACTGAACCAGCTGCTTCTCATATGAGACCAGAACCAAAGTTATACCCTTAATCTGTAAAAGTTTCCCAATATAGGTTTTCAGTCCAGCCAAAGTCTTGCGCAAACCTAAGGGTTGGAATCCAAAGCTATTTTGTTAAAGACCGGTTCTGCGATCATTGAAACAGCTGCACTGTTATCGACCTCCATTAGAACTGGGTGATCACTTAACCAGATGTTTATTTTGATTGGTTCTGATTTGGATGCTGCTGAACAATTTAGCTGTTCCAAACCAGATGTGTGCACTCTCCTGAATATTGGCCATGAGTTCCATTACTCTATTGAGGTCTGGTGGGACTCTTTTGTTGTCTCGAGTCCACATACTGGCAGCAACTGCAATGACTTGCTGCCCAGAACCTGAAGAAAATTTTAAACATTTGGTCGAGGCTTGGCATCATTTTGGGGTTTTGCTGTGGACTAACCGAGAGTCCCTCTGTTCAGGATATATCCTGAGTGACGCTTTGCAATTGCCTTTACTCAAGTGGTGATCCCCAAATGCAGTCAGACTGGTAAGGGTGGAATTGGAATATTCTGCCACTCATATGCTCTACTTGCTGCATTTTCCAATGATAAAGCCAGTTGTAGTACCTGTTTGAAGTCCAGTTGGGCTTCAGCTAGTCAACGCTTTTTTATGGTTACATCATTAACCCCATCTCATTAGAGGTTAAACCAAGATTACATGCATCTTCCAGTCATCTTAACCTCGTCAAAAATCCCAATACGGATTCCCCTGGTTCTCAAGTTGCTGAGTAACACTGACAGCGTCTCATAATTATAGGAGGCTTGGGTTGTAACTAAATTCCTTAACTAAATCTGTCAACTCTTGGAAGGTTTTGGTGTTTGATACCTTAGGGAAAGTCAGTCTCCTAATAACTGAAAAAGCTGCAGATCAACAAGCTGTCAAGAAAATTACTTGTTGCTTTACATCTGCCCTAATGTCATTTGCCCAGAAAACATAATGTATTCTTTCCACATACTGACATACAGTCTTTGATGGGAAGATCATATGAGTAAGCTTCCTAAATAATGGCATGATGCCAGAAATCCTTACCCAACTCAAAGATAAATGTTGTGAGTGAATTTCTTCGGGAGTGTGCTTTTCTCTCGTCGTCCCATTGAAATAAGATCACAGAGGCTGGTATCACATCACCAAGTCACCTTTTATTTACACATGGAGAGTCCTTGACACTGACCCAGCTCCTTCAGAGCCAACTCTCGGATTGAACAGAACCTCTGACACTCCTCTTTATGTCTGTCAGCCAGGACTCCATGATCGAGCAAATTAATAGCCCCAACCAGGGAACTCATACTCTATGAGGTCCACCTAACTGAGCTCGTTACAATCACTTCAGAAACTTAAATGATTTTTTTGATAAAGAATCCATATTCTTTGCTTGAGCAGATTTTTAGTTCTTGCACTGGAACATCCTCCCACTCATGCACTCTAGCTGTTTCTAAGTCCCAAAAACCTCACACCCAGCCAAGAACTTCACAATGGGCAACTTTTGCCTCAATAGACTTAGGAATTTTCAAAGAAACATGAGTTACAATGTATTCTGTGGTAAAATTTTGTTCATCTAATGAAATTTTATTGCCAAGCTTCTGTTCCTATTTGACGTGGAGAGAATGGTCATAGTTAGCTAAAAGCAGAAGGTAAAAGATTCTGGTGCAGCAACTGCTAATCTACCTTTGATATTTTAAAAACATATCTGTTTATGGCATTACTAGCTAGGTCAGCATTTATTGCCTATCCCTAATTACCCAGAGGATAATTAAGAGACAACCACATTACTGTGGGTCCAGCATCACATGTCAGTCAAATTAGGTAAGGATAACAGATTTCCTTCCACGTAGGACATTAATGAACCAGGTGTTTTCACCATTAGGCTAAGTTTTATTCCAGATTTTAATTGGTTTCAAATTTAACCATCTGCCATAGTGGGATTTAAACACATGTCCCCAGGACTTCGCCAGGGGTTCTGTATTACTAATCCAGTGACATTATCTCTGCACCAACACCTCCCCGCAATTGTGTTTCTGTTATTGGCCGTAGTTCTAGCATGCAAATTGTTATAAAAGCAGGTTACATAATGATACTGTAAATGCCTTATTTTATACCAATCAACTGTGAAGGTGAATGATTTGAGACCAGGGCTGCTTCAAGCCTACAATTTCAGGTCAGGTCAGTCAATTTTACAACTTTCTTTCATTATGGGGAATCTCGCTTGTCAAAAACACCATAAAAAATGTACAAGTATACTGCATGCTATTTTCCCTCAAGCTCTGTCCCTGACAGACTCTTCAAACCTCCAGACTATTCCACTGGCCCTCCGTGCTCTGTCATTTTAGCAATACCTCCTTCCACCATTCTGAGCTCACTGTTCAGCTTCTAGATACAAGACAAATGTGTTGGAAAATATTTTGGCATAAAATTCCTTCAAATTTCTGATTATAAGACGGTCTATTGGAGGTGAAGGTCTGAACTAAGGATTTCTGACCCTCATTTGTGCTCATACCTTAGAAAGTTCTTAAGTAATTGAGGGCCTTAGGCTGTGTCAGCACATCTCCTGAACGCAATAAATATTCTGGATGAATTGATGTGTCTAATTAGCCTTTTATTAAATGCCATGCGCAAGCTGTGACAGAATATACACAGATAAAGTCTGGACTCAATAGCACCAATATAGAAAAAACACCCATCTCCCAGCAGGTGAAATGTCCAAGCAAATGTGAAGCAAATTAAATCAGATGAAGGCAATCACTGAGCCTGTGTGAGATCAGTCATCTAGAAAAGCTTACATCCATCCATCACACATTACAAGCATCTTTTAATTAAGTCCAAATTTTGATTCTTAACTAGCTCACATGGAATCCATTCCAAGTACAAAATGCATGAACTGTTGCAAATTGCTCCTTAATTTATCTCTTCCTGTTTTGACACTGTGATATTTCATCCTGTGGGCCCATAAACTTGAATTCATCCAAAACTCTTTTGCCCTCTTCTAAGTTCTAAAAGATTCCATTTACCAATGTACATTGGGTCCCCATAAATGTTTGATTTTAAAATTCTGTTTTTGCTTTCAAATCCTCCATGGCTTTGCATCCTACACTCTCCATGACCTTCTTCAACCCTACAAGTTTCTGAGATCTCTGCTTTCCTCCAATTTTGGCCTTTTGCACGGTCAGGATTTTAATCAGTCCTTATTGATGGCCAAGTCTCAACACCTCAAATTCTCAAAATGGACCTGACGCCAGAAACATCTTTAAAGGGCCAATGTATACCTGGACAAGCACTGTCAGTCTGGAGCAGCCCTGCACGGTTCCTGACTTTTGTCCTGCAAATAGCAGAAATCAAAAATTAGCACCTCCCTTTGCAGACAGAGGCATGGAGATCTTGGTGAACAGGGAGTTGCAGAATTTGGATTTTGCCTTTTTCCAGGACCAGCAGTGGGGTCATGACATCAGACCATACCAGCCTGATTTGACCCTGGCTACCACCCAGTTGGTCCAGTCTCAGCCATCTTGGAGGACTGAATAGCTGTGTAGGAAGAAAGTCAATGAACTTCTTTACTCTGCCAGTTTAAGTTCCACCATTTTCACTATGGAATCTCACACTCATTCTATCCCTGTTCCTGCACCACCTCCCATCTAACATTCTTTCTGTTATCTGCAACATCTTCCTCCACCCACTATCACCCATGCCAAACTCCACTAGCATGAAGAGAAACAACAAGGTGCAGAGCTGGATGAACACAGCAGGCCAAGCAGCATCATAGGAGTAAAAAGGCTGACGTTTCCACAAGCATGAATCCTGTATTTCCTCTGCATTGCCTACTCACTCGCTTGGAACATCTCCCCAACTGCACCAAAAGTAACCGCTGTGCCATACACTTTCATCTCCCTTAAAACCTGTCTCTCTCTCATTTCAGGAGGAAAACAGCCGGCAATAGGGTGGAAAGAATGAAGATGGGTGGCCTACTGCCTGACAATGGGGGCTCCTCATCCTTTACGAGGCAACGATCCAAACTCTGACTACCCTGAGTGGCTGACTGACCGTGGTCAAACCTATGGACTGGCATCAGAAGCTGCCTTTGACTTACAGTGCCAAGATTCCCTTACCAAAAGCTTTCTCCCTTGATTTGACTGAGGTCTGCTGACAACCATGCCAAGCTTCCAAGCTTGTGTCTGTCCTAAACAACATTGCAGCACAGCAGTCTATGAGCTGGCTGCCTGTTCCTGAGTGCAAAATATCCTTGTTGCTGCATTGTAATGATAGTTGTGGCTGTGCTCCAAGTTGCAGCAGTAAAATGTACAAGTGTACTATAAGTGGATCAAAGATGTTCCTTGAGGGTTCTTAATGGTTTGGCACATGTCAGATGCCAAAGTTCATGGATGGGGAAGAGGCATAGCTAGTGCCTATGGACGGTGTCCTGAGATGCTTGTGCCTGATGTTCAACATGGAAGTCCTTTGGTGCAAACGGTGAGCTGTATTAATACAGGTCTGAACTTCACATCATGGATTCGTGACATCCACTTTGCCTGTGGTGGATGGTACAATAGACAGTTGCATATTTATGAGGCAAGATTTGCAGTTAATACGGTTGTTAACAAGCAAACACCACCCCTCCCCCCAATATGCAGCTCACTGCTGCCCAGTGAGAATCTTGCCTCGATGCCTGCAACTGTTAAAAGATGCAGTGAGTTGTTTCCCGACCTGAATTCTCACAAGATTCTGCTACATTTCCCACCATTGCCCACATTATTCAGGCCCATTTGAGATTCTGTCCTGTTTTTGAATCATCATGACCATTTCAATGGAGGATGTAACCAGGGAAAGAATGGGCAAACGTACCAATCAAATACATTTACTCGGCACTGTTTCTCAGTTTGGTAATAAGTACACCCGGTAAAGTTTACTAAC
The DNA here is from genome assembly GCF_021869965.1 of Rhincodon typus. Classification (NCBI taxonomy): domain Eukaryota; kingdom Metazoa; phylum Chordata; class Chondrichthyes; order Orectolobiformes; family Rhincodontidae; genus Rhincodon; species Rhincodon typus. The sequence continues at coordinate 36,912,528 of NC_063353.1, forward strand.
ATAAAGTAAAACACAAGCTGAATGCCCAGATAAAGATTGAGGCCCAGAGGCTTGGTTTTATATCATCTGGTTTTGTCAGGTCCCTGAATGGATGAATTTCTTGTCTTTGCTTCCTTTGATCCCAATTTTCCCAACACTGAGTGAATATGTATCTTTCCATGGCACATGGAACCTTCTTGGGGTCAATGCTATGACAATCATCAGTGGGAATCATGTCTAAATACGTGAGAGAAAATGTCAGGTGTTTTATTTCTGCTACACAGTTAATGGAAAGCTCTGACATGCTCACATCTGAAACCTGGTGATGATTAGAATCTTGCCAGACTAATGAGTGTGAGCTCTCTCCCTTTCTCTCACAGATAATTTTAATCAACCTGTTCACATCTGTTGTGTCACACCTTTGAAGCAAGCAGGACTTGAACCCAGGCTGCCTAGTTTAGAGGCAGGGACACTACAAATGCACCACAAGAGATTTCCCTCTAGCTTATAAAGGACACAAATGAACAATCCCCCCTGGTGCTTACAGCCATTGCAAACACTTTTCTGATGAAGGGTCTAGGCCCGAAACGTCAGCCTCTCTGCTCCTATGATGCTACTTGGCCTGCTGTGTTCATCCAGCCCTGCACCTTGTTGTCTCGGATTCTCCAGCATCTGCAGTTCCTACTATCTCTGTCCTCAGAATGATTGCTTTGGAAACATTCTTGAAAAGAGAATAAGATGCAGATCAGGACTAAAGTCTCTTAGATATAAGGAAATACTCAAATAACTATTTTTTCATTGAAGTAAGAATAGACTTAGAGGGATATGATCCAGATTTGTGAAACCAATGACAGTGCTGGAAGATGAATAGCTTGGAAAATTAAAGCAGTCCAGGATCAATAGATTTTTGCTGGGTGATGGTATCAATGAATCTGAAGCAAAGATAATCAAATCGAGTTGAGGTACAGATCAGTTATGATCTAAGTGAGTGGGCTTAGTAGGTTGAATTGCTTTCTCCTGTAGCTATGCCTGTACAACAAGAAGATAAGTGCTGAGATTTTATATTTTCGAGTTCCTGGCATAGATAGGATTGAATAATCAAATGCCTGGCAACCTTCCATTCTGAGACTTAATTAAACTAGTGCTGTCATTCCAAACTCCAGACTTTAAATTTCCAGCTAATGAAATTAATGGTCTGAAAATTGTGGTTTGGAAGGGTAGAACTTCATAATACATGCTGAATATAAAATCCTAGTATCAATTAATAGAACATAAATTTACCTGGAGTAAAACCTGGATGAAAATATTTTTTCCCAGAGTAATGAATGTATAGAACAGTTTCAAATAAAGGAAGTAATGGCACATCAATTTGCACCAATAACAAAAAGTTCTGGAGAAATAGCTAAGAATATCTGTAGATGAAGATAATTAATTTGTGTGGCACAACAGGCCCTGATATGTACAGAAGCAGGTTTTGTGAGCGAGGTTCAGAAGTAAAAATACTCCAATAATGAGCACAGTGTTTTCCACATACTCATGATGGTCACACTGGTCCAACACCTAACACATTTTGAAGCAGTGTATCTGTTACTTGGACTGAACAGCTAGAGGATTATGACATAACCCACTGAAAATGAGCAACAGTGTTGTTACATCTCTGGAAATATATCCTTGTGTGACACAGTGGGAGGTAACTGTAAACTAACCTAAACTAAGATCAGGCTGGATGTAGGACAGGTAGATAATCAGATCCTGTTTAGTTTCTGTTCAGCAAATTAGGTTCGGGTTACCCCTAGTTTCTCCAGGAAATTTAGTTAGTGGGTTATGGAAAAGAGATGCTTAAAGCATTACATGATTAAAGGGTCCAAATAAAAAATCCTGGATGCCTTGGAGCTTACTGTCACCTCTAAATTCCCTCCAATGTAGAGTAAACTAGAATTATGACAATTTAACATTGACTGTTTTCTTGCAGTTCAAATATTACTAATATTTTGATTCGTAAATGGATTTTTTAATGATATTTGCAAATATTATCGAAAGCACTTCAAGTTCTTGAAGGATTTGGGGCTACATCTGTTAGAAATACCTATTGTACGCTTCCAAAACCATTGTTAAACTGTCTTCGTAATCCAGTTGTCCTTTTTGAAAGTTCCTGTGAAGTGCATCAATATGGGTTTAAAGAGGTGAGGCACTGGGTGCGCCAATTCATTAGAGTTCATATCTACAACCAAAATTTTGGGCTATAGTTCTTTACACGAAGCAGGGTAAACACATTGGAATGGGTATGGTGGGGGAAGCAAAAATCCAGGAACTGTGTTGGAGACGGATGGTGTAACAGAGAGGAATCTTATTGCAGGTATGGATTATGACAGACCTCATAGCTTCCCTTTACCTTATCCACCCTCTGGTTTGTCACTCTTGAGATTCCAAGCAAAGGACAGGGAAATGTTAAAAGCCAGTCATAGGATGAATGGCCTCCTTTTGTTCTGCTAAATACGATTTCTGTGTTGGTTCTTTTAAAAAAAAATCCTGTCTAATAGTCTCAATCCCAACTTTTCTCAAAAGCCCTACTAACTTCACCTTTTCAAGTTTGCATTCACTTCTGATTTGAAGTTTACAAATGAATGTGTTTCCAAAACCCTTTTGAAAATAGAACTTACATTTATTGAAATAGCATTGTTCATTAACTCAGGAGTTTTGCTTTACATTTATTGTTGTGTAGCCACAGATATAATAAAGGACATGCAGCCAAACTTACACAGTGAGCTCCCATTAACAACAATGTGACAATGACCAGATAATGTTTTCTTTAGTGATGTTGATAAGAAATAAATATTGGACAGAGATAGCTTGTTTTGTGTTTTATGAGTTCACTCATGGGATATGACCATCACTGACTAGGCCAAAATTGCCCTTGATTCACCGGAATCAAATTCACCAGAGAGGAGGAGAAGAACAACAGCTCCCATTCCTGTATGTCATGGTAGAGCACAGGACAAATGGGGAATTCCAAATGAAAGTACACAGAAAAGCCACACACACTGACCAAGTACTGAACTTCAACAATAACCATCCTAACACACACAAACGAAGCTGCGTGCGAACATTATTTAAACGGGCAACAACACACTACAGCAGCACAGAACTATGCCAAAAAGAAGAAGAATACCTCTTCCAGGTGTTCAAGGACAATGGATATCCAAAAAACTGGGTCAGAAGATGCCTATTACACGAACAACACCAGGAAGATGCTACACGCCCCGACACACTCATCACGCTACCTTACATCAGGAACACATCGGAACTAACCACAAGACTCCTACGACCACTGGGCATGAGAGTAGCACACAAACCCACATCAACCCTACGACAACTGCTCACCCAAACCAAAGACCCACTACCCACTATGGACAGGACCAATGTCATATACAAGATTCCCTGCAGAGACTGTGACAAACACTACATCGGACAAACAGGCAGGAAATTAACACCAAGGGTACACGAGCATCAATTGGCTACAAAAAGACATGACCAATACTCATTCATCTCTATCCACATAGATAAGGAGAACCACCAATTCGATTGGGACAACACCAAGATCCTGGGACATGCAAAGCAGAGACAGGCAAGGGAGTTCCTAGAAGCCTGGTGCTCCGTGAAGAAAACCATCAGTAAACACATAGAACCCGACCCCATATACACTCCATTGCGAAGGAAAAACAGAAGTGAAGTAACCCAGCTCAATGGACTCCAGAGTTTAAAAACCAGGAGGTAAAACACAACAGCGCTCCATTGGAGGCTGCACTGATGATGTTACCCAGCAGGGTAATGAAACGTCTGTGGAACAACAACGAACCAGCTCAGTGAGCCAACCAACCTTAACACTCACAACCCGAGCCACAAATCTACTCCAAAACCTTAGATATGGTCTAAATGACCAACAGTACTGTTATAAACAGAGTTACAAGATTTTGACTCAGCCACAGTGAAGGAGCTACCACATCAGGATGGTGTGTGGCATGGAGGGAAACTTGCAAGTGGTACTCTCCCATACACCTACTGCTCTTGTCCTTCTCGGTGGTGGAGGTCACAGGTTTCAAAGGTACAGTTGAAGGAGCCTTGATCTTCTTTTCTTCTTCAAATTAGTGCCATGGGATCATAACAATATAAGAACTTAAGTACATCTCTTAATTACCCCTGTAGTTCTTTTATTTGTAATAATAGCATTAAAGTCCTTTGAATAGAAATAAAACATTTTACATTTAAATGCAATGCTAAGCTGTTCACTCTCGGAAGGTTTCTGGTTCATTCCTTAGTCTGTACTCAATCTCAAAGGTTGAACAGCTGAAACAACTCTCACTGTCCTTTAGTTAAAGAGAATTCTTCTTCACGTTATTACACAAGGGACCTCATTCTACACAAGTCATCGCAGGTGTGGACAGAAGTGGGTTTGGCTACAAACACTCCCTAAGCTCAAAACTGAGCAAAGTATCAGTGGATCACTGTCATCAAAAAAGGGAAAATGGAGAAAATTATGGGCATTTTAAAAGATATGAATATGCACAGACTTGAAACATATTTGCACAATTAAAGTAGAAAAATGTTCTGCTCACCTAGGAGGGAAGAAGAAAAGCCTGAAATCCAAGAGTAAAAATAAAAATTACTCCAGAAAATGGGCAACAAACCAATCAATATTAAATAAAAACAGATTAGCTTTCCATTGTCAATTCAGACTTTGGCATCATGCATATACCAGCCATCTGCACCCTCATGGTACATCTCTGATCTGCTTACAATATGGTTTTGGACTTCCATGTTGCACTTTGAAGCATACAAGTACCTATCATTGTAATACTGCTGCCACAACACTTTGCACACAGGACAGGCATCCACATCATAGATTCAAAAGATGCAACTTACATCTCCTCGCTCACACTCTTGGTGCTCACTTACTTTGTGTCTGCTTGGATGCTCACAGCATCACTGCTTTTCCTTGTCTTAGCATACCTTACCTTTATATACCACCTCAGCTTGAGTTTAAAGGCTCACTGCACTTTTGTCTTGCCTTGCCATTTAGTGCAGACACAAGCCAGGCAGTCGGTTGTAGTTGTCAGCAGTGATCAGTCAAGCGGGAAGACATGTTGATGTACTTTACTGTGCTACATCAATCTCATGCCTGCAGTATGTGCCATCAACTTGCACAGCAAACACAGAATGTGCCTCAACCAAATAGCCTTGTCTCAAAGTCTAAAGGGAATAGTCTTCAGTCAAGACAGGGGAGACAGCCCACAGTCAGGGGGTTCCAGCACAGTGAAAAGCAACATCCACTCTCAGTCAATGGGTTTGGACATGGTCAGTCAGCTGTTTTGGGCAGTCAGGTTCATGGGGTCTATGTCATAAAACTCAAGGGAGTGGGGCACTGCCACCTCTATGGGTTAAATACTGACCAATCCAGAGAGTCATGGTAAGTGTAGGGGAGTTATACACATCAGTCAGGGGTCTGGTCACTGATCCCTTGGCTGTCTACTGAATGTGGGCAAGGGGATGAGCCACGATCAGACCTGAAGATCTGTTGACTCAAAGTCAGGGAGGGGTTATTAGGGGGTCACTTTGCTGTGCTGGGGAACTCAACTGTGGCAATTTGAGTTTGCATCCTGGGATGCAGAGGGGACAATAACTGTGAAGGGGGTTGCAACATATCAAGGGAGGGAGATGATACAGCATGTGAGGGAAAGGCATAATGCGGTAGGGGTCATCATCAGTTAGCACCACCCTGATTTCAATGACAGGACAGTGTACTATTTCTGTTATGACACTGTGTTATGTTTTAGGTTGAGGTGGTAAAGTGGGGAAATAAACAGTTAAATAAATAAGAGACAACAAGGTGCAGGGCTGGATGAACACAGCAGGCCAAGCAGCATCATAGGAGCAGAGAGAGGCTGTGTTCATCCAGCCCTGCACCTTGTTGTCTCGGATTCTCCAGCATCTGCAGTTCCTACTATCTCTCATTCAAGGAGTTAATCCTCTAGTGAAATTCTTCCCAGAGAGGTAGAGCAATCTAATGAGACATCAGGCTCCCAGTTGTATAATGTAAGTTATATTAATCAATCCTAACTGTTTCAGAATTCCCTTCACTCTCTTCCAAACTTTTTCAAGCTGGAGTTTGACTGTAGGTTGTCTGCTCAGAACTGTTCACTGTCATTCTTTTATCAACTTGCTCTCTACTGTTGTTGTGTCACAGTCTGAGGGCTGCAGTTGCTCTGGCTAATTCAAGGCCTAATCAATGATGATGAGACCAAAATAATGCTCCAATCTGTCAGCATCAAGTGAGCAAGTTTAGAGTAAAAACATAGTAAGGCTTCTCAAATACAACTCATCACTGTTTTACCTCCTTGGCGCAGGAAGGAAATAATCAGGAGGGGAATAACAAAAAGAAATCAGTGGAAAGGGGAAGTTAAGAGGCCTTGACAGAAACATACTGAAGATTATCAATGAAACTGGCACTTACCTACACAAACAATTGAGCGACACATTCTGCTCACGCAGATTCACAAATGGACACAGGCTCTCAAACTGTCGTTCTTTCAATTCATTTAAGGAGATGTTGATTTTTAAAATCTTGTGTTGTGAAGAGAATGAGGCCTGCAATTCATTTGCATAATTGTAATTGGCATTGTACATTTTGAGTTCAGTAATTTTGAAGCCTCATTTAGGAACATTGCAAAGAAAAGGACAGCAGAGAAACCAGGCTGTTTGACAATTTATATCCACTGACATTGAAGCATTTAAGGTGCATATTTTTACCAACAAGGCTCTGTATAAATGGCCATTTTATTCACTATTTCAGCTCCTTGAAGTTGGGAAAGTTGGGGGTCTGAAGAAATTGGGCTTCCTAGCCTTGGAAGCAGTTAGGAGACAGCCACAGAGGTGTGCAAGTGCTAAAATAGGCTAACTTAAAAGTCCACCCTGGTTCTCTTGGTCATTAGCCTAGTTATATTAAAAGTTGTAAGGCCATCAAGGCTTCACCCCTCACACACTTTCACCCCTTTATATTCATGATGTCACTTTCACGTCTCCCTGCATGTCCACTTGCACCCTCGAGAAAACTCACATGGTATCTGGACTGGGCACATCTCAGGACCCATGTGGAGACAAAAAATAAACTTCTAACAATGTAACGGAGGTCTCATTCACTCCAGCTCCCACATCTGTACAGGAGCTGAGGTCTCATTCAAACATACTTGACAGTGAAAAAAAACTCTCATTCATGAAACTTATTCAAAAAAATCTAAATCCCCTCAAGCAGTTGTTCTATTGAGAAACAAACAAACATCTGTTTTACTAACTACAGCTTTACCTTTCTTAATTTACTTAAACCGCCAACTAAATATTTACACAGAACTCTGTGGGAGAAGTGCTTCTGGATCTATTCTAAATCAGCCAAGCATTCATAATGAGTTTTGCAATAATAACAAACTTTTGGAAATGTAAATAATGGAGTCCACTGAAATAGCAAAAACAGAAAAAAGCAATGTTGCTTTCTAAGTTACACAAGTGGCCCAATCAATAAATATACTCCAATAATGGGTATCTATTTCTTTTATTGTAAGCGAAAGAAACAGACTTTTTTTACAATTTTAAATGCTTGGGGTTAAATCATGTCAGATTATGTCACTTAAATCCACCCTTTACAAGTTTTTGTGCCTCCTCCATAAAATCATCGTTCCATGTAGGTTCAAGAGGGTGTTGAATAAGTATGAAACAAAAGGTACTATTCTAAAGGGTGTAAAAGAAAAAAGGTGTGTCTGTGTGGCATATTATATATATATAGACATTACAGGTGGCAGGACAGGTACAGAGAGCTGTCAATAAAGCATACAGTAGTCTAGGCTTCATAAATAGGGCATAAATAGGACATAAGAGTACAAGTGTAGGGATGAACTCATGTAAGACTCATCCCAGATGGTGTATTGTGCATAGGTAAGAGCACCACACTTCAGGAAGGCTGCTAATGCATTGGAGAGAGTGCAGAAAAGATTAACAAGAATGGCTCCAGGGGTGAGATATTTCAGTTATGAAGAAAGATTTGGGACTTCAAATGTACAAGAAGGAAGACTGAGGCCAAACTAAACTTAGTTCTCTTCAAGAACAAGGCTGGGGAATAATAATGGGGAACGAGGAAATGGCAAAGAGTTAAATAAATGCATTGCATCAGTCTTCACAGTAGAAGACATTAAAAGCTTTCCAAAATTACTAAATAATCAAGAGGCAAAAGGAGGAGAGGAAAGAAGCACAATAATACTGACAAGAGAAAAGGTCCTGGCAAAACTAATGAGGCCAAAGACTAATAGGTCATTCTGATTTGATGGGCTGCATCCTAGTATATTAAAAGAAGTAGCTTCAGAAATAGTGGATGCACTTCAGTGATCTCCCAAGAATCCATAGATTCCAAAAAAGTTCCAGATGATTAGGAAACTGCCAATGTGACACCTTTATTTTAAAAGAGAAGGAGACAAAAACAGATAACTATTGGTCAGTTAGCTTAACATCTGTTACTGGAAAATGTTAGTTTTTTTTTAAATAAAGGATATAATAGCAGACCATTTAGAAATACATAATATGACCAAGCAGAATCAGCATGTCTTCATGAAGGGGAAATCATGCCTGACAAATTTATTAGAATTCTTTAAGGAGGTAACAGGCAGAATAGATAAAGGGGAAGTAGCAGATGTAGTATATTTAGATTTTCAGGGGTGTAGATAAGGTATCAAATGTTAGCTACTTAATAAGATAAATGCCCATAATCAACAACAAAAACAGAAATGGCTGGAAAAGCTCAGCAGGTCTGGCAGCTGTTAAGCTTTTCCAGCAACTTCTGTTTTTATTTCTGATTTACAGCATCTGCAGTTCTTTTGGTTTCTATAAGAGCCTTTAGTGTTGGATGTAGTATATTAGAGTGGATAAAGGTTTTGTTAACTAATAGAAGAGCGACGTTGGGATAAGGGGCATGTCAGAATGGCAGCCAGTACCTAGTGGAGTGCCACAGGGATCAGTGCTGGGGCCGCAATCGTTGACAATATATATTAATAACTCATATGAAGAAAATAAATATACTGTTGCCAAGTTCACAGATGGCACAAAAATAGGTGGGAAGGCAACATTTGAGGTGACACAAAGAGTTTGCAGCGGGAAATAGACAGATTAAGCAAGTGGGCAAAAACTTGACAGATGGAATATGATATGGTGAAGTGTGAGGCTATGAACTTTGGCAGGAAGAATAAAGAAGCTGAATATTATTGAAATGGAGCAAGACTTCAGGAAGCTTTAGAAGAGAGAGATTTGGAAGTCCTCATGTATGGATTTCAAAATGCTAGCATTCAAGTTCAGCAAATAATAGGGAAGGCAAATCGAATGTTGGCAGGAAAGTGCAGTTGAGCGTTGTCAGATCGGTCATAATGTTATTGAATGGCATTGCAGACTCGATGGGCTGAATGGCCTACTTCTGCTTTCACATTTTATGGTCTTATAATCTTGTGAACTGTTTTCCTTTGAGTGGAGAGGCTAAGAGGAGAGATTTGATTGATGTTTCAAAATCATCATGGGTGTGGACAGAGGGGATACAAAGATGCTATTTCCACACATAAACAGATTGAGTTCCAGACTACACAGTTTTAAAGTGTTCTGCAAAAGAAGCAAAGGTGAGGTGAGGGAATATTTTTACACAGCATATGTAATTAGCATATGGAATACACTGCCAGGGTGTGGAGGAGGCAGGTTCAACTGAGGCATTTAAGAGGGAAAATTGGATGATTATTTAAAGAGAAACAATGTGCAGAGTTACAGAGAAAAGACAGGAGATTGTCAATAAGTGAAAATGCTCAGCGGGGGGGTGCAGACATGATCGGTTGAACGACCTCCTTCTGCACCATAACAAGTCTGTGATTCTGTGATGAGGTCAACTATATCTTTACCTGTTTTTGTGTTCATCACTTGTCACTGACATAACGCAGCAAACATCCTGCCCTAAAGTTCCCGGCACTTAGCCTCGTCTAAATAGTTCAGTTTTATACAGTATGAGGAAGATGTAATCAGTTACAATTATTAAGGCATGTGCCTCACACAAATTATTACATTAATATGGGCTAACCTTACATTGAAATATTAACAGTTGGGAGAGTGAGACTTTAAAATAAGATCAAAATTGAATAATTATTCACAAAGAAACCTCATTAACTGGATGATTATGTCCATAATTATAATTACTAAATTAATTACTAACTCCTTCTGTGACTTGTAAAACAACAGGCTTCCCCTGCTACGCTGATTGATTAGTGGATAGATCTGTTGCAAGGTGTGCTAGCTATCCTAATGTTTGAAAAGCAATTCATTAATACAGAAAAACGAAACTCTTTACAGTCCTGGAATAAAAATATACCTGTGAGCTTTTGCTCTAAACATAAAATTAAACACAAACTCTTTCAGATGAGACATTTTCATGTCAAGCGTGGAATATGGCCCCTGTGTTCCCACATTCCAGAGGAAAGGAATTTTGGTCATTTCAATGCAATGGTCTTCAACAAAGTGACACTCAATCATATTTCCAGCCATCTTCAATGAATCTTCAAAGTTTTTGTTTTCTAACTGAAAGAAAGTACATGCTAATTGACGGGAATTTAGACAAGATGGCGGTATAATGGTTATATCACTGAGGTAATAAAGCAGAGGCCTAAGCAAATGCCCTCAGGATACTGGTTCACATCCAAGCATGGTAGCTGGTAGAATTTAGTCCAAGTAATTAATAATTCTGGGCGTGATAACTAGTCTTGGTAATAGTGACCATGGCACTTCAATGATTGTCATGTAAAACTCAATCTGGTTCACTAACGGCCTTGAAGAAAAGAGATTTGCTACCCTTGCCATGCCTAGCCTACATCGCAACTCCAGATCCACAATGTAACCTTCCACATCAAACAGATGTTCACCTGCACACCTGCGAATGTGGTATACTGTATCCGCTTTTCCTGATGTGGCCTCCTCTACATCGGGGAAACCGAGCGGAAGCTTGGAGACCACTTTGTGGAACACCTACGCTCGGTTTGCAACAAATGATTGCACCTCCCAGTTGCGAACCATGTCAACTCCCCCTCCCACTCCTTGGACGACATGTCATTCCTGGGCCTCCTCCAGTGCCACAACGATGCCACCTGAAGGTTGCAAGAACAGCACCTCATATTTCGCTTGGGAACCCTGCAGCCCAATGGTATCAATGTGGACTTCACAAGATTCAAAATCTCCCCGCCCCCAACCGCATCCCAAAACCAGCCCAGCTTGTCCCGCCTCCCTAACCTGTCCATCCTTTCTCCCATCTATCCGCTCCTCCCACCTCAAACCCCACCCCACCTCCTACCTACCAGCCTCATCCCCGCCTCCTTGACTTGTCCGTCTTCCCTGGACTGACCAACCCCCACCCTAACTCCCCACCTACACTCACCTTTACTGGCTCCATCCCTGCCTCCTTGACCTGTCCGTCTCCTCTCCACCTATCTGCTCCTTTATCCATCTTCCATCCGCCTTGCCCTCTCTATCTATTTATTTCAGAATCCCCTTACCCGCCCCCATTTCTGAAGAAGGGTCCAGACCTGAAACATCAGCTTTCCTGCTCCTCTGATGCTGCTTGGCCTGCTGTGTTCATCCAGCTCTACACCTTGTTATTCCAGATCCATAATAATGTGTTGACTCTTAACTCCCCTCCGAAATGTACTGACAAGCCCCTCAGTTCAAGGGCAAATAGGGATGGGAAACAAATGCTGTCCTTGCCAGCAACACAAACATTCCATAAAAGAATAATAATAAATGGGTATTTATTTAATAAGAGATTGAAATCAGATAACAGACTTCTCATGAATGAATGGAATAGGATGTACCTCAGATTATTCGTGTCCATGAACATCATGGTTATAGCTTACTTTTTTTATTTTTGCTTGGTGTTAATTAGAGAAGGTATGGGGCATTAGGTTGTTTGGAGACAGTTGATCATGAGGTGACACTTGCAGGAATATGTTCAACCAGATTTGACAACCCAAAAAAGAGGAAAATAGTTAGCTGGCTTCCTGCTGCTAACCATTATTCAACAAAAAGACTCACATGCACAGACATTGGGAAGATTGTAACGTTATGCATGATGAATATCAATTTGGATGGAGGATGTGCATGTGGCCAATGATGGTGCAACATACTTTAACTCCAGTCTGTAAGTTTAAGGAGAGGGAGGGGGAAATTAGGATTAAAAAAACAAATCAATCAACTAATCAGCAGAATTTAGGCAGTGCCTCATTAACATTTTACGCACTTGCATTGTGTGGAGGCTTTTTATTTTCTTTATTTTGCGTTGTGTATCAAAATGGGAAAATGACTGCTTTAAACCAAGGACTGTGAAAGGAATTTCTGCAACAAAATAAATTACTAGAACTCACTGTGAGTTGTGTATACACTATTGCTTTGTACAAGCAGCGGGAGAATATGTCACACCATGGCACCGTGAGGAAGATTCACCCAGAGATAGGTTGATGAATGGTTTGCGCAATCAGGACTAGTTGTGGGGCCCAGGAGTCATCAACATGACAACAATTCACTGATTGGCTCTTTGGCAGCTGAACAGTGAGTGTGTGAGCAATACAGGAGCAGAAGCCTCCAGACTGCAACAGAGAAAGGATCCCCCTTTCTTTCTTTCTCTCTCCTCAGTGAAGTAAACAAAACCTGGAAGATGGCTAGCTATTCTTTCCACCAGTTACAATAAGCCATTGTCCCTAACCAGTGACTGAAAGACTTAACAATTAGGATGCCAATTGCCAACATGTCTGCAGTAAAGGACTGACGGAACTTGGGAGAATAAGTGGCTCAAATATCAGAAGGGTTTGGGAAGCAAAGGGATTACCTCATTGACTCTTATGGACTTGTACCATTGAACTGTATTACCCCAATATTTCTCTTCAGCTATCACATTCATGCTTGCTTGTCTGTGTCTGTCAGTATGTGCGTGTATGGATTTAAGGAAGTTAGAGTTTCAGCTCATAGAGTTATGTGTTGATAATTCATCAGACAGGAAAATTGGAGACTTTGAGCACGTTGATTAACTTCTGTGACAACCCCAGAAGTGGCTTCAATACCAGCCTACTTTCCAAAGTTGGTTGTGATTTATTGAAGCTAGATAAAATTGTAATTCTTTGTGAATTATTGAATAACGTAATAATTTCTGCTTCAAAGTATGGCCCTCTGCAACAATCCAAGTTCCCCAGGATAAATTATTGCTATGGGGACATACATTTTCCAATTCTGTTTTTAACAACGTGTACAACTATTTCATGATAGCGTAAGTTGTATGTTTGCATTTTCACAAAAGAGCTTGCCTTCCCAAAATGGCCATAGTCCAATATTTTTCTACAAACACAAACTTAAAACAGACACGATCTGTTTACAGAAACTGTTTACAGCTAATTACTTTAGTCAAGGAGGAGCAAATTACTGCAGATGCTGGAATCTGTACTGAAAACATTTGTTGTTTTCATCAGAACTGATGAAGAGTATTATGGACTTGAAACATTAGCTTCCTCTCTCTCCATGGATGCTGTCTGACCCACTGTGATCTCCAGCATTTGTTGTTTTCATTACTTTAGTCAAAATGAGCACAACATGGTTTTATGTTTCTGAACAAATTAAATCTGATTCGCCAAATATGCTGGTTTCTCTGACATGCCCCAAATAAATTAGTCACTTTGAAGCACATTTCCAAAATCTTTCATTCTTAAAATAGTCCTTTTCCCCTTTCAGTTTACAAATCAAGCACAGAAAAATAAAGATATGGACTTTACACTAGGCAATAGCGAGTTGCCTATTAAGGGTGAATATGACTTGTTAACAACATTATTAATGGCACATCTTGTCTCATAAATATGCAGCGCCCTATTCCACCACCTATTGCAAGCAAATTAAACACTGGAAATTCTAAACATAGAAGTCAGAGCGGTTACCTGGTGATTTCTGCTTGCTGCTGGCTGCATAGTGTCTCCACATTCCTCATCACACAATAGAATTTCAGAGCACGATCCAAGGGGCACCAGCTGCCATACTCCTGATCCACAGTCATTGGCATCCAATAATTGCCAACCCATCAGGAATTTCATGGCACTTCTCTAATTCACCTGCAGGACACTTACGAAGTACAGACCTCCATTGCAAGGCATACCAGCAGCCAGCATTGAAAGGCTGCTTCAAGGAGCCAGGCTCCCATTTCACGGATTGGACCAGCCTGGATCTCGGGTCAGGGGTCGTCGCTTGCTCTATCTCTTTTAGTGCCTACCTGCATGCTCACAGCATCACTGCCTTACCTTGCCATGCTGTGCCATGCCTCTTAGGATGTTGGTGCTTCAGCGAGAGCCCAAAGACTATCAGTAATACTGTACTAACATGTTCTTTTGTGCATACACACAGACAGGTTGCTTGTCTGGAGAGATCTGTTCAGGGTGGGGGTGACATTTTGCTATATGGCACAACGACTCAACAATCTAACACCTACAGCAATGTGCCATCTACCTGTGCCACAAACACACTGGACATTTATTCAACTGAATGGCCATGTTGGAAAGTGGGGAGGGGGCTAGACCTCAGTCCAGTCAAGGTGGGGTGGGAAGCTGCCAGTCAGGGGACCCTGGCACCATCAGTATGGGCACAGTCCACACACAGTCCAGAGGCTTGACAATAGTCAATCATCCGCTCGGGCTGACCACAGTCTGGGGATATGGCCAACCACAGTTCAAGGAGTGGACAATAGTCAGGTCTGGAAGACCATCATGAGCAGTCAGGGGAACTGTGTATTATCAGTCAGTGAGCTGCAAAGAGGTCAGTAGTCTTGTCAGTTATATCTCAGGGTTGCTTGTTGAAGTTGGTCAGAATACAATCCTGGGGGTCCATGCATTGATTGTTGAGGAAGGTACAGTGGAGGAAGCTTATTGCCCAAAAGGGATGTGCCTGTCATCCAAGATAGTCCGGACAGAATGTGCTACATCATCTTGGCATGCAGCACTCTGGACAACTGCAGCAGGCAAAGAGGCAACATGCTGGATGCTGACATATTGAGGAAATGGAAGCAGTCTTCTGAGGAGAAGAATGAGGTCATTGGGAAAGGAAAAGGCTTGCCTGAATCACTTGGCAATCCAGGGCCTGAGGTGGTTTCACTGCTGGCAGCAACCACTGCCTGGTAACAGCAGCACTTGAGAGGTGGAATTTCTATTTCCCTTCCCCAAGGAAGGTCATGGGATTAATCCACCCCACCCCATGATTCTCACCTGACAGCCAAATCAGAAGCCAGCAGCTGTCCATTGTCAATAGTACCAGGGAGTGGTGGCAGCTACCAGCAAAGCACAAACCAGAAGGCCAACATCAGTGAGGGATCCAGGCCACAAGCAAGAAGAGGTGCGATAGTGGTCACCAGGTGGAAGTTGTAGGAGATGAATTATTGGATATTGACTATTGACTTCTGATTGGCTGTCAGGTGAGAGTGGTTTTAAGCAACTACCAAACCCTAAAGTCAGGTCCTTCACTCAAGCTTTGAGTGCCTTGAAAGGAGAACTTGTCCTAGGAGCCTGCAGACAAATATGAAGGTATTTTCTTTTCAGGCATCCTGCATGGGATTGCCTTACCTTCCAGTTTGAACACCAGTGGTAATGGAAGAGGCCCTTAAGTCAGCATTAATTGTACACTTAAGGACTTCGGTTGCAACATTTTTGGAAGGTTTTCCATGAGCCTTCTCACACCAGACTCAATTGGGGCAGAGAGGGGCAAGGCAACATGGTACTAATCTAGCACCCTCTCACCCTATTAAATGTCCCCACTGCTGCAAACATGTCTTTGGGGGGCATTAAATTTCTCTATATTTTGTCTTCCTCACAACTTGATTTCCTACTCATCTTACTGTTTTCAGCAAATGTAGTTACATTATACAGAGTCCATTGACAAACAATTTAAAGTGGATCATGAATGGTTGAGACCCCAGCGCTGGTCCTGATAGCGCTCCATTAGTTTTCATTTACCAGTCTGAAAATAAATTTTATGTGGCATCACATGGAGAGTTTTTCGAAAATCCAAATAACCTACATTTACTGGTTCCTCCTTACTCACCCTCATCATTGCATCCTCAAAGAACATAAATAGACTTGTCAAATACAATTTATCTTTCATAATACAAGAAGACAAAGTCATCGTGGTTTTATGATTTTTAACATGTCCTGCTACTGTCTTCTCCATAATAGATATCAGCATGTTCCTAATGACAAATGTTAGGCTAACTGGCCTTTGGTTTCCTACTTTCTGCCTCCCTCCATCTTTGAGCAGAGATGTTACATGTATGGTTTTCAAATCCACTGTGATCTTTCCAGAATCAGGAGCATTTGGAAGATTATGATTCATGAATTCACTATTTCTGTAGTTATTTCTTTTAAGACCCAAGGAAGTATGCCATCACGTCAAGGAATTTGTCACTCCCTAGTTCACCTATTCTCTAATGATAACAATTAAGGGGCAGAAGAGCCACAGGACCTTATTTTCTACAATTCTGTTTAGTTTAATGTTTTCTAATGTGAGGACATATACAAAATATTTGTTCAAAATCCCTGCCATTTCCTTGTTTTCCATTGTTAATTTCTAGTCTCATCCTTTAAAGGATTAATGTTCATTTCAGTTACTCTCATCCTTTTTGTTTACTTGCTGAAAATCCTAGTCTCCACTTTATATTTATTAGTTTCTTCTCTTCATGATCTATTCCTTTCTCCCTTATGTGCTTATCTCGCTTCCACATGAATGCACCTACAATAATCGCCTGATATCACCTTTGTGGTATAGTGTTTCGCTTTCTAACCAGTCTGGGTAAAGATGTTTCTCCTGAAAATTGGAGCCGATAAATTCAATAAGAAATTCAGAGTAACTTCTAATATCCAGTGAGTGGCTAGAATGTAAAGTTTGCTACCTCAAGGGGCAATAAATTCTAAAATTAAAGTGCCCAATCCCCTAAAACACAGAAAACAAAGCAATTGATGGTGTTTGTTAAATGTATTTTCCTTTTTGTTGACTTCATATTTAGTTCATTTAGCGTGACCACAATAATTCCCCTGACGACTTCCAATTGCTGCTGGGAATTGTAGTTTTACACCCAGTGGCGTGACATTATCTATCCGCGGTGGGTGAACTACAATACCCGACATGCAGTATGCGCGGAATATCCGACCTGGCAGGAAAGGACTACAACCCCCGAGGTGTATCGTGCGCGAAGCATGCGCAGTAGGACAGGAAAGCGAAAGGCAAAGGGATGGCGGCCTTTTGGACGTGTCAGTTGATGCTACAGTGAGTGGCACGATAGGAGTAAGTGGGAATCAGCAGAGGCCTAGCTGGGCTATCTTACCTCGACCACTGTTCCTTTCTGAGGGGCAAGATGCACACAGTCTTCGCTATCGGCCTGGTGTTCCTTGGCTGCACCAGCAATGTTGTGTTTCTGGAACTGTTGGTCAGGTGAGTGCGAGCAGGCATTGGCCGTTATCTTTGACAGGTGAGCACCAGGGATCTGGCTGTCACCTTCATTTACTTACAGG
>NC_063353.1:36930152-36957198 GCF_021869965.1 Rhincodon typus
ACCTTCATTTACTTACAGGTGAGCACCAGGGATCTGGCTGTCACCTTTCCGCAGACTTTGGTAAAATGTAATGAATGCTGGAACTCTGAAATTAAAAATGGTAATAGGAAATCACTGGAAGATGTATTTTCACACATCAAGTTGATAAAGGTAGCATTGAAAATCAGTTTATAGAATATTTTGGGTTCAGTCTCAGAACAATTTATTATAGACCCAACAAGTGGAAAGTAATCTTTAGATCTGGTAACCTATAGTGTGACAGTATTAATTGATCTCATAATAAAGGATCTTCTAGTCAAGTGTGATCATAACATGTGGGAATTTCACATTCAGTTCGAGGATGAGAGCTTAGGTCTGAATTTAGTGCAATGCACACATGAGCTGTTGGCATTGTTATGAACTAACTCAAACAGCCATCCCTCTTTGGACATTGTGCGAATCATATTATGATCATGCAGAGTCAGCATATTTTTATGAAAGTGAAAATTTTTGATGAATTTGTTAGCGTTTTCTGAGGATGTAGTGTATTTTGACTTCCAAAAGCTATTCATAAAGTGCTGCATAAAAGTTGCTACACAAAACTTCTTTCCTTTACAGCCTGCTTGTACCATCTTACTTGCAAATTGCTTCTTCCTCCACCCTTTCTGAAGTTGACTTCTCCTCATTCGCCCCTGCCACAGCCTACTTTTCCACTCCACCTCTCCTGTTCACCCCACCCTCCTGCAACCTCCTCCTCTCATTCCTCCTGCAGCTACCACCTTCCCGGCACTTCCCTGCCCCATCCCCACAGCAAGTCTCTCTTCTTAGCAATACTCAAATGCTATATAAGTAAAGGGGAAAAGGATAAACTGGAAAACTGAAGCCATGCCTGTGTTAGACAAATGACTAACTTTAGAAAGGTGTGCTCTCAGCAAGGGTCTTCATCTACTGGGGAGAATTCACCTAAAGTCAGCACTTTAGACCACATTAAGTAGATGATCAGTAATCACATTTTGAAAAGCACACATTATGTTCTCATGTATGTCAATTTAATGGAATACTTGGAGGAAATGCCAGGATGATAAAGAGCATTGGATCTATGGGTGAACATTTTCACAAAACATCTAGTGAGATGGCACACGAGATCATCAAATTTGAGGCACAGCATGTTAAGAGGGAATTTAATTCTCATCCCATTCCCACTCTGGTCTCTCTGACCTTGGCATTCTACAATGTTTGAATGAAATTCAAGAATGCTGTGGGAACATCTCTTGCTTTTTTGATTCAGCCCCATTACAGCCTTCAAATTCAACAATGAATTCAACAATTTTAGATTCAATGCTTCCATTTTTTCAGATGGCAGAGATTCTGCTGTCATTTCCAGCTCCTTTAGGGCTGTCTTTTGTTTCTTTATTTGTCCAAGAATACTCCTTTGTTCCTTGCACTATCATCTCTTTAGACACTTCATCACTCCTACCTTCTAATCTTATGCAGTTTCTTCCCTGCCACTGTACTTGTTTGAAATCTATTACACCTCAAGTCTTGCTGGTTCTGATGATGTCATGAGCTTAAAGTGTTAGATCAGCTCTTTCCACAGATACTGCATGACATGCTGTGTATTTCCAACACTTCCTGTTTGAATAAAAGTGAAAGTAG
Source organism: Rhincodon typus (assembly GCF_021869965.1). Lineage (NCBI taxonomy): Eukaryota > Metazoa > Chordata > Chondrichthyes > Orectolobiformes > Rhincodontidae > Rhincodon > Rhincodon typus. The sequence continues at coordinate 36,931,788 of NC_063353.1, forward strand.
CCTCAGAGGGCAATAGCTCAAGAACAGGTGGCTTAGAGTACCTTTAAAGGGCATTTTTTCCTTATTGGATAAATTTGGGAAGTAGTAAGCCACAGAGATTTTGTGCTGAGACTTTGTTTATTTTTCATATGGCATGATTTGATTATGGGCAAAAGAGGGGACAACATCAAAGTTTGCCAATTCAGTGAAAGTCTGATATAATGCTGATGTTGGGGCCCAAGAAATGAAACTACATGGGACATGAACTGTTTTGTTTTAATCAACCTGTTCAGACATATTATGACATACCTTTGGAACAGGTTTTTCTTCTCTCTGTGAAGATTGACCAGAATCCATTCCTTCACTTCTCCCCATATTTTAGTCCTTAATTTCCTTCATTTCAGTTTATGAATATTATAGGAAAGATGTGGAAGCGTTGGAAAAGGTGCAGAGGAGATTTACCAGGATGTTGCCTGGAATGGAGGGAAGGTCTTACGAGGAAAGGTTGAGAGAGCAAGTGCTTTTCTCTTTAGACCGACGAAGGATGAGAGGTGACTTGATAGAGGTGTACAAATTGATCAGATGTATGGATAGAGTAGACTGCCAGTGACTTTTTCCTAGGGTGGAGGTAGCTATTTCAAGGGGGCATAGTTTTAAAGTGAGTGGAGCTAGATATAGGGGAGACGTCAGAGGTAGCTTCTTTACTCAGAGTGGTCAGGGCGTGGAATGCACTGTCGGAGAGGGTAGTGGAGTCGGCCTCGTTAGGGGCATTTAAGCAGCTGTAAGATAGGCATATGGATGATAGTGTAAGGTAGGGGTGGAAGTTAGATAGACCTTAGGATTAGGGTAAACGTTCGGCACAACATTGTGGGTAAAAGGGCCTGTACTGTGCTGCACTGTTCTATGTTCTGTGTTTTTCTCCAAAGCAATATTGACTTTTTTATTTCTTAATTGAGCAAGAGGACGTTTTTGTGAAATGTAGGCTTCAGTGTAGACTGTTTGGGTCAAATGGTCAGTTTCTGTGCTGAAATTCAATGTAATACCTTTATTAATTTGGCCAAGTTGGCAACCAATGCTTCCCCCAGTATCCTGCCCATTGTGAGTGTCATGACGCAGTCCTCCCACACCACATCAACATCCAATTTCCAGTTGGGCCCCATGTTGGTCTTGAAACCTGACCTGGAAGTAGAAACACCACTACTGTGCCTCAAAAGGCAAAGAACATGAAGAAGGGTCCCGACCCGAAACGTCAACTTTCCCGCTCCTCTGAAGCAGCCTGGCTTGCTGTGTTCCTCCAGGTCCACACTTTGTTATCACTGACTCCAGCATCTGCAGTTCTTGCTTTCTCTTATAAAGGACATGAACTGAGTTTTTTTCTTTTCTATCCAGATGTGCTCTTACACACGACTGAATTTTTCTCCCCATCACCAAGTCACTGACTTTTTTTTTGTTTTTAGCTATTAACAACCACCGTGTAACCAGTTATAAATTTCCATGCAAAGCCCATTATAGGCGATGCAAACCATCAACAGTGAGGAAGAGGGGAAGGATGCTAAATCAAAATTGAGTTGGAAGGGAAAATGTAATATGATTGCAATTTTCTAATCAACGTGCTCGAGATGTTATATCACACCATTGGAGCAGGTGGAACTTGAAATCAGTCCTCCTGGTCTAGGGGTAGGGATATTACCACTGCCACAAGAACCCTACGCATGAACTGTTTAATACAATAGGCAAATAGGCAAATGGGTAAAGGTGCAGTTCAACAGTATATTTTAGGACAAATGAATTGGCCCAGTGGTAAAACGGTTGCAGAAGAGAGCAGTTTACAGATACAAAAACAAAGCTCTAGAAAATTGGGAATGTTGGGAGAGTGCCATTAAAAGACAGATGCAACATAAGGTTTCTCACAGTAAAAATATAAAAGCAAAGAAGTAATGTTAAAAGGCGTTGGTTGGTCTACAGATTTCCTTGCTGTCCACTTTTAGAAGGATATTGGAACTGAACATGCACAATAAAGATTTACAGTAATGATACTTTCTGAATATAGGCTCAAGGTTAGTCTTTCTTTCACTGAAATAGGAAGAGATAAGATCATCATGTTAGGTTCCTACCTATTGCCTACAGCTCCACTTTAACACCACAATTCCAAACAAACTCCGGCATCTAGGTCTTTGCTCCCCCTCTGTAACTGGATTCTCTACTTCCAAACCAACAGACCACAGTCAGGAAGGATAGGCGACAACACCTCATCCATGACAATCCTCAACAACAGTGCCCTGCAAGGCTGCATACTCAAACCCCCTACTATACTCCTTATACTCACATGACTGTGTGGCCAAATTCCACACCAATTCCATTTACAAGTTTGCTGATGATACCACCATCGTAGGTCGCATCTCAAACAATGATGAGACAGAGTATATGGAAAGAGATTGAGTGCTTAACAGCCTGGTGTAAAGACAACAATCTCTTCATCAACATCAGCATAACAAAGGAGCTAATCATTGACTTCAGGAAGCAGAGTGGAGGGCACACTCCTATCTGCATCAATAGTGCTGAGGTGGAAGTGATCGAGAACAGCAAGTTCCTGGGAGTGACAATCACCAGTAATCTGTCCTGGTCCACCCATATTGATACAATGGTCAAGAAAGCACAGCAATGCCTTTATGTCATCAGGAGACTAAGGAAATTTGGCATGTCCATAAAGACTCTTACAAATTTTTACAGACGCACCATAGAAAGCATCCAATCTGGATGAATCACAGCATGATATGTCAACTGCTGTTCCCAAGACGGAAAGAAACTATGGAGAGTTGTGAATGCAGCCCAGTGCATCTCACAAACCAGCCTGCCATCTATTGACTTCATCTATACTTCTCGAGAAAGCAACCAACATAACCAAAATACTTCCCACCCCGATTATATCTCTCCCACTCTCTTCCGTTGGGCAGAAGATATAAAAGTTTGCATTTGCATATGAACAGATTTAAGAACAGCTTTTTCCCTGTTGTTATTCAACTTTTGAATAGACCTCTTTAATGTTAATGTTAATCTCTCTCTGCACCTTCTCAGCAGTTGTAACATTGTATCCTGCACTCTGCTCTGTTACCCTGATGCACTTGTATAGTACGATCTACCTGTAAAGCACGTAAAGCAACACTTTTCACTGTACCTTGGTACACGTTGCAGTAATAAATCAATTCAAAAGTAAAATCATAAACTTTAGAAGCAGGCTTAAGATAGTTGCTATTAAGCCTGCTTTGCCATTCAATAAGGCTCATCTAATTGTGGTCTTAACTTCACTTTTTGACATGTACACACAACCCTCAATTCTGTTGTTGATTGAAAGTCTGTTTAATTTGGTCTTGAATATATTTACAGTTACAGCTCCACTGTTGTCCTGGGAAGAGAGTTCCAAAGACTAAAACCTGGTTGGAAAAGAAATTCTTTCTTATCACTGTCATGTGATGAATGGAAGACTTCTTGTTTTTAAATGGTATCTCCTGTATTCTAGATTCTCCCATGAAGGGAAATCATCCTTAAAATTGAGTTACCAGTTGTTCAACCAAAGGCATTAATTGAACTGCCCAAAAGACACAGCGTAGATCTGGTGGCAGTGCAACTTGAATCCATCCCTTCCTCAGAGACTGAAGCATAGACCCTAGATTTTGGATCACTTGATCACGCTACCCAAGATCTAATGATTAAGATTTTTAGAACTATAAGATGTTTGAACAGAATTAAAAGATAAAAATTGTATCCATTGAACGATCAGTTCCAAGGCCTCAGGCATACGATTATTCTAGAAACAATGTGAGGAGAAATTAGGAGAAGTCATTCAGAGAATGGACCATATTAGCACAAGGAGTTTTGAAGAAAACATTTGAAAGCAAGAATGTAAAGGATTATGGGTAAAGGTTGTAGAAATGGAATTGGATTAGGAAATTCTAGTTGACTACCATGGGCATGATGGCTGAATGACATTTGCTCTCATTTCAATGATAGTGTCAGAAGGTGAGAATGACCAATCCTGAGGCAGAATAAAGCAATAAGCTATAGCACAGAACTGTGAATGCTGGAGATCTGAAACACAAACAGAAAGTGCTGGAGAAACTCATAGGTCTGGCAACATTTGTCAAGAAAGAAACAAAGTTAACGTTTTGAGTCCAGTGACTCTTTGTCAGAACACTATTAAGATCAGGCCTATGGCTATTAACTGCTCTTGTAGCTCATTTAGTCTCTTTAGAAGAGACTCATCCCCTTCTTTTCATTCTCAGACCAGTTTTTCACTAACAGCAAATTCCCTTTATGTGGGACTGTTATTTAATGAATTAACAAATGTTACAACTTTTACCTTGAAACCAGTGCTACACTTTGTTCCTTTTGCTAGAGAATCATTTCTGTTGGTCATTTGTCACATTCAGCCTGCTCTTTGCATCTTAAATTCCAGTGCATATTCTTGGCAACATAATCCGTGTAGTCTGCTGGATTCTATGCCCTGATTTAAAGGTGTATACGACTTGCATTTCTAAAGTGTAGCATTGAAACCAACTCAGAATGCAAGTATAGTATTTCTTAATAAATAGGGTAGTCAATAAGTGTAGGCCTAAACATGGATTTTGGTGCAGAAAAATCAGGTTGTGTAATGTGCATGGTAGGTTTATATAACATGATACATGGAAAGTTAACCATCTATTGTGGTGAACCACAAGCCAGGGCTCTTATTTGGCCTAGCCTAGACATTTTTTTGGGGATCATTCAATTTGACTTGAATCCTGTAACAGGGTTAGGGTTATATAGTTGTTTTATAGTTTGTTGGCTTGATTTATGTGGTTTTTTAAATTCTGGATAAGGCTTTGACATTAGTAATTGGACCAGTGGAATTAGTCATTAAATCATTAACAGCATTAAACTCATTATTTGTTTAAAAAAAATTCTTACTTCAGGGATTTTCCTGGATGTGGAAACCTTGTGACGTTTGGACAGTTCCTGTTCATAGCATTGGAAGGTTTAATCTTTCAAGCTCACTTTTTCACAAAGCCTCGAGCAATCCCATTAAGGTAAGGAGAAATTCTACTGTTTAAGGAATGGAGCACCTTTCTGTGTAAAACTGAATCATCTCCAGTTTAGCAGAATCTGTCCCAGAATGTTCCTCATGGTTTCAAATTGTCTCAGAAGTCTTGGTGTTCCTCTAATTCTGACCTCTTATGCAACACCAGTTTTAATTGATCTCACCACTGACAGTTGTGGCTTCAGCAGTGTAAACTCAAAGTTTATATCATGTCAAAACCATCAACAGCATGTTGCCCATGTTAAAGTTTGCTTGACCTGGATTGTTGGGGAATGTTGCCTCCTACAAATTGTGCAGAGAAGCTGACAACCTCTAGTCTTTTGCTTTTGTTGTTTCTATTCAGAATTTTTTTAAATTTTTCTCTTTTAATTCCATTTGAATGTTTGTGGATGTAGTTTCCCTCTATAATCTTTTATGAGACAACCCTGCAGGTTAAGCTTCAACCTCTCTCACTTTTTTTATTTGTGCAGGAACTATTTCATCATGGTCACCATGTTTTTCATCGTAAGTGTGGTCAATAATTATGCCCTCAACTTCAACATTCCAATGCCTTTGCACATGATCTTCAGATCAGTAAGTGAGATGCACCCACTGAATTTCTGTTTCATTTATGCAGAAGCTAAAACTTATTACAGTGTAAAAGCCATGTGTTCCAGGACAGTACATGTATAATTTACCAAAGTGCAGGTAACAAATGAAAGAGATGATTTGGCCCATGAAGCTCATTCCTCCTGTTGATCCTTATACCTTAGCATCAAGATGGTCTTCATCTGAATACTAGGTGACATTTTATACTGAAGGTTTGTACACTTTCAGTATGATATCCAATTGAGCTTAATATTCAAGAGCTGTGTTTTACAGTTCAGGAATATTGCGCAACTCTGAGCAACTTAATTCCCCAAATGATGTCCCTGTGATTTCACTGGGACTGACCAAAAATGTTTCCATCCGCTCACTGATTGCCGCTTGTACTTTTCAGTTGTGTTCTCACTCGGGTATTTTTACTTACTCTCCACCAAAACTGCGGCACAGCACGGTGACTCAGTGGTTAGCATTACTGCGTCACAGCGCCAGGGACCTGGGTTCGATTCTACCCTTGGGCGACTGTGTGGAGTTTGCACATTATCCCAGTATCTGAGTAGGTTTCCCCCGGGTGCTTTGGTTTCCTCCCAAAGTTCAAAGATGTGCAGGTTAGGTGGATAGGCCATGCTAAATTGCCCAGTGTCCAGGATGTGCAGGCTAGGTGGATTAGCCACGGGAATGCAGGGTTATAGGGTTAGAGTAGGGGGTTGGGTCTCGGTGGAATGCTGTTCGGAGGGGCGTTGTGGACTTGATGGGCTCAATGGCCTGCTTCCACACTCTAGGAATTCTAGGATTCTCTGAAAGAAGCAACTCCTCCCTACAAATGTTAGTTTGACAGACACCACTGAATGCTTGGGATATGGTTCCTAAACTACAAGCTGATAATTAGCCTGCTGATTCTTCCAACACTTCCCACTATTTCCCAAATAGAAGAAAGTGTGTGCAAAGATGCTAAAACAAAAAGGTGTGTAATTGGAGAATAGGACCATTCGTGTGCAAATGAAGAAGATAAGGAAGACTCTAATGTCTATAAATGGCCTGTGCAAGAAATGGATTGAAGGGCCAAATGGCCTGTACCATCAGTCCTTAATCTCTTTAGTCAATGGCATTTATTTAGTGCATGCACCTAGAACTGAAAGAGGAATTGTGTTTACTGAGTTTGCATAATGTCATATTTTTGTTTGCAGGGCTCTCTGATAGCCAGCATGGTATTGGGAATTATCATTTTAAAGAAAAGGTGAGTCATTTATGCTATGTCCGTTGTTGATCTGTATTTTGATCAGGTTGGCATTGACCACAAGGCTGTGGGTCAAAGCAGGTGAATTTGATTGGAATAGATTTGTGGCAGACCAGGCCCTTGATAATAACTAAAATTTGAAAGCCTTTGGAGCTGTTGCAGTGAAATGGAAATAAGATGAAAAAGAGACTGTCAGTACAATGCTCAGTTAAAGAAAAGCAGGAAGAGAAGAAAGGCTGACATTAAAATAGCAACTTTCAGGACTGTGGGGTTCCTCACAGTTTTGTATTCCACAATAAGTGACGTAATTTTGAAGTACCATTGCTTTTTGCTATGGGGCCTCCTGATACCAAATTGTACTCTGTAGGGAACCATAAACAGCAAATATTTTAGCAGTAGATGGACGTTGGGATATTAGTGTTCTCCAGGGAAGGAAACCTGCAGTTCTTAGCCATCTCCTCTATATGTGACTCCAGTCTCACGCCAATACAGTCACTCTTAATTGCCCTTTGAAGTGGCATAAAAGCCATTCACTTGGATCCAACAGTTAGATGCATGCAAAGAGGATTCCTCAGCTTCCCAAGTGCCACACGGAAATGGGTAATGAATGTTGTTCTTGCAGAAATGTCCCTTTCCTGAATAATTAACTTCCATAGAGCTGGCAAGTTGACTAGGCATCTTTCACTTGAGATTCGTAGTGACCGGAACAGTGAAAATGCCTAACCCAGGGGAGCTGGTAGATCCAAATCCAGGTGCAGTCTGTGAAAAACAGAAACCCATTCTGCAGCCAGTGTCATTTTAAGTAATTTTAACACTGCAACTTGATCCAATTAGTTTTAAATCTGAGAGTTTTTTTTTGTTAAATGAAGATATTAAAGAATATGAGCCAAAGGCAAGTATATGAAGCTAGGTCACAGATCAGCCATGATCTCATTGAATGACAGAACAGGCTTGAGGGACTGAATGACCTACTCCTATGTTAAATATGAAACAAGATTTTATGTTTTTCCCTCCACAGATACACAGTTGCAAAGTACATTTCGGTAGCTCTGGTTTCTTTGGGAATTTTTATCTGTACATTCATGTCTGCAAAACAAGTGGTAAGACAAAGGTCTATCTATCAAAGTTTTTGCATAACATGAGTATTACCAAAAATTACAAAGTTTGATAAAGCTTTTCATCTTGCACTCATTGATACAATTCACATGAATACTAATTTAAGGAAAACTCAAGATTTTTACCATATAAGAGGAAGATGCTGATTTGTTGGCAAGTGGACTTTGGATGTTGTCATGGAGAATACACCAGTTAAAGATGAATGACAGTTAACTATCAGGCTTTGCATAAATTTTAAACCAGGCAGGTTGACTCTGATTGGTCAAGGCATTGTCCTAAGAAATGAACCAAAGCAAGACAGGCATCTATTTTGTTAAGTTGAAAAAAGCACAGTGTGTATACTTATTCTTTCTGTCTGTAAATAGCGGAGCTCTTTGTATTAATACATGTAACTTCCCGTACACTGCAAGTCCAGTTGACAACCCTAAATCAATTGTTGGCATAATTGTTTACATACTCAGGATTATCCAACAAATATTGTCCAATTGTGGAATCATATCCACGATTGGACTCTATGTTGCGGATTTTGCCAATGCAGGCTGGAGTGGCTGTTCTGCTGTCTATCTGGAATTTGCTGCCTGAAAGGATAGTGGGAGCATATTCAATAAGTGACTTTTGAAAGAGAGTTGAGTATTAACAATAAAAATTGGCTATATTTATAAAGCACCTATGACGTGGTTATAAAAAATCTAACAGTTTTTCACAGGAGCACTACCAACCGCATGAAAAAGAAAAAAAAACGAAAGGTGATGAGAAAAAGTAGAGAGGATCTAATTGGGTAGCTATTTCAAAGGATCGTAACAAGCATGATGGGCTGAATGGTCTCCTTTAATACTGTAAGATTCTATAACATAGAAAAATTGATGCTTTGAGTGATTTGACATAACTGTGTAATTTACTACCAAGTGCTGGTTAGACAATAATCACATGAAATAATACCTACGGTCCTAGTCATGTAGATGCATTCTTTACACACCCTTAATGAGGAGGCATGTGTCCTGTCAACAATAGGATTTTAGAGGAGGTAAATGTGATGTGTTTAAGATTTTTGTGTTCTGCGTTTGAAATTGCACACATTTATTGCCCTGCATTTTGAACATTTGCAAGAAGTCATTCTCTGTTCTACCTGATGTATCAATAACTATTACACACTGTGACCCTCAGCCCTCACTCAACAGAATCATACTTTTTTGTGGCCTTATTAAGCCTCACACACCTGTTCCTCAGGTAACTACCCAATTCATCTTCCTTTCCTATGCACTCTACTTCTTTTCCTTTATAAGGATCAGTCATTCCATTAACTTTGGGAATGTCTGTGTATATGCTTGAAATTCAAGGAGCATTTGTCCAGATTTAAAGTAAAAACTAAATAGTTTACTTTTACAGCTACTTGTCAACTCTGTGTGCATCTCTCAATTACTGAATGCTTGAACAGTAAGAGCTTATCTGGAACTAACAGACCTGCCCTGAAGGTAGAAACTTTAAAAACATAAAGTATCAGGATAGATTGCCATCATCCACCGTGTTACCCCTGAAGTTTTACAGTTTATACCCATCCATCAATCATTTATCTGATAAATATTTATTACATACACTTTTGAACTTGCTGGTGCTCTTTGCACCTTACCTGGACAGTTTGTTTCATAAATTTACTACTGATTAATTAATCTAAGCTGTCTACCTTCCCTCTCCTATGTTCTAGTCTATTCCTTGCACCCCAGATTCTCCTACAGAATTTGTGTATTGATGTGCAACCAACAGAGTAGCCAGCAATTGCAGAATGAGTTCTCAACTATCTCCCCTCCACCCCCCAAAAAAAAAGTCCTTATCAGTTTTTCCTTTCTAGAATTGGGCAGAGAGTGTTGTGGGTGACTGGTCCATAAGCACCAGTTTACTCCATCTTTTGACCTTTTTGTGTTCTGAACCTTTTTAAGCATGATTCAGTTAAAGTCATTGGATAGCAGAGAGGCAAATGATCCCAGAATATTACTGGATAACCTTCAGCTGCCACAACCTGACCCTCCATCAGCCACAGGCTTGAGACCAATCAGAGCGTCCTAATGAACTCTGCCAAATAAATGGACTGTATACTCCTTTCGGTTTGTGTGGCTGGGAACCACATGGTATAATTCCTGGGATGCAGCCCCATGAACGGCAATAATCCGCTGACACTTGAATCAAGTGCTATTCTTCCCATGTAAAATGATAACATTGACAGTCCACTGAACCACGAGGCCACTGAGAAAATTTGGTGATAGTTAGCTGAGCTACTTCTTCCCATTAAGATTCAGACTCTATTTTGCGTAACACTTTTCACCTGCCTTATCATTATTAATTCTCTTTTGTGTTCCAGTCTTCGCGTACAAGTGCATCTGCTGATGAGGGTTACTATGTATTTATACGGTGGCTGATAGGTAAGGCAATACATTTTGGTGGATGTCTGTTTTAATTCCGCATAGATTAAGGGAAATCTACCTAAATGTGTGAGGAAGAAAGGAATGTAGACATTTCCAAGAGGGTTGGATGCAATAAGGTGGGAGGAAGCTCATGTGGAGTATGACACCAACATGGATTCATTAGGTCTCATGGCCATTCTCTGTGCTATGAACGAAATGCCGGACATTCTCTAACTTTACTTGAGATTTGAGTTAACAAGAAATGTACTTTAGGTTTGAAGAAATGTACTTTAGATTTGAGTACTTCTGTGCAGCTACAAGACATGGATTTATCTCCTCATAGTGTTGTTTATTTGGGACCACAGGATTAGAAAAGGGGTAAAATCGGCCGTTGTTTCGACTGTTGATCAGTTAAATCCTCAGTTAAATAAGTGCAGTTAAACCTTCCCAACCTGAATAGAACATGCTCAGATGTGAATGCTGGACATGGAGCACTCCAGAAAAGTTTAATTGGTCCAATCAGCTGCCAACGTTACATCACTTCCAACACACAAAACAAAAAGCTCTTTGGGCATGGGCCAGAGAACTGCTGTTACTCTGGACCACATAGTGGTTCTAGTAATTCTGACCAAAACTATAATCTAGCCATTTTGTATCTGCTGGTCTTCTAGATGCTAAGATAAAACCTGACACGAGACTTAACCTTCTTAGGAAGAATTAGCAAAAGTTCTGGCTTTTATTTTGCTCCATTATCAAAGAGTAAGAAGACTGTCTGTCCACTGTAAACTGTTCAATCCTTAACTGATCAGCTGCCTTCCAAATCACTTATTTTGCACTCAGTCGAATTGAGTTCTACTGATTTTGATTAACTTGACTTCATTTGTTGTTAGTTTTATTACATTTCTTCCTATTTTTTATTTCTCGTTGTTGTTGATAGAATCAACAATTTATTTATGTAGCATCTAACATATTAAAATATGGCTAATGCTCTTGTGGTGCATCTGTGAGATATAAACTTGGTCCCAAGGCACTGAAGGAGATATGAGGACAGACACTGGCAGCATCGGTCAAAGTGGGAGGCTGTAAGGAATGCCTTAAAGATGAAGACAGCAGTGAGGAGGTTTGGAGTTTGGGGCTTAAGCTGCTGAAGTCATATTCAAACTCAAACATTCTGACGTTGGATTTATTTTCTTCATTTCTTTCTTGCTGTTTTCCCTTCTTGTGCCAAGTCAAATTATGCTTTGAACAAGAAACTTAACTGCGTGCATCTTCATTTCTGCCAAAGACACTGGAATAGACTGGAAGTGGTATCATGCAAGGACAGTGATTATTGCTACCGATCTGACTTCAGCTTTAGACCCCAGACTCTGAAAATATAACAGATGGGCTGGAGTAGATGTCGCTCCATAGCCCTGATTTTCTTCATGACAGAACAGTACTAGAGGAGACATAAAGGGCACAAGTCTCTCAGCGGATGACAAGCAATCCACGGGAGATATGAGGTGAATGGTTGTACCATATGTTGGAGAGACTAATGGTATAAGAGAGTAATTTATTTTAAAAGGGAAGATTGCAGATTGAGAAGGAACTGAGCAGATGGTAGGGGACACAGTAGGAAAGTTCAGAATGAGAACTTTTCAAAGATGGTACAGTGCTTTGAAAAGCCACCAATGTATAAGTAAAAAATCTGTTCAAATCACGTGATGGATGTGTTTTACAGTAGTAAAAGCAGATGTACGTATTGCAGTTGGAACTGATGGACTTAAACAAGTGGGAACGTTTGTATATTTTAGGAGGGTTAGTATTAGATCAAGAAACAGCATCAAAAGAAGCAGAGAACCGCTTCAGTGTTTGGAAGAATAAGCAAGATATTGAGGGCTGAAGATATTTTGATAAGAGCAAAGAGTTTTTCAAGCAATGGTTATCTCATTTTTATATGAACCTGTGAAAGGTTGATGAGTGAAAGATCGCAAGAATACACGTGAGTGGGTTGAGGGAATACTCTTGAGTATCCACATGTAAAGAATGAAGAATGAGAAAATGAGAGCATGGCTTGTAAAAGAAATAGATTCTTGAATGGAAACCTCAAGAAAGAAAACTGTAATTGTTTGGATACATCTCGAGAATGGGAAGAAGAATAATGGCCTGCCTCACTGAGGTACATGGAGCAAGGAGAGGAAGACCAAGATGGAAATGTCAAGACTCATTTGTAACAGCATAGTCTATAGATAGTAAGTAAATTCATTCACATCTGTTACCACTGTTGAGCTGACAGTTGAGAATTTATTTTTTGCATAATAGTTTGAATGGATCTTCCATAGTGGATTAAATCTCCCTAAAAGCACACTAAGAATTGGTTTCACAATTGGGACCATCAAAAGGACTTAAACTGCCTGGATTGGAACGCAGGGACATTCATAGTTTTAACTTTAAGATTCCTTTCTGTAAAAATGTGTTGCTTTACAGCAGTTCTGCTGAAAAATATGTCAACCGGATCTTTTGAATTTTTTTGAAGATTTTAGTCTGAATCCTGGAGAATGTGTATTTTTTCACCCAGTAAGACCAAGTTACTGATTAAATAATGTAAAGGTTCCTCAGCCTGTACTCTGTCCCAGTAAGGCACCCTAGTGTCAGAGATGTACCCAGTACAACTGCCATTTTCATTTCTGATACCAGCCACCCTCATGACATTTTAACATGATGGGTCCCCTGATTGTTCATGGTAGAAATGCATTGAATCTGGTAGATCAGGTAGGTCATAGCTTTGAGATATGTACTGAATTGTGCTGATTGCTGTTGACTGCAGTAATGGGGCACATTGATTTGCCCCACAGTGTCTGACCACCAGTTAGCGTTATTCTTTTTTAATTGGTATTCCTCTGGGAAGTGTGCATATTAGGAACACAAGACTGAGACTGTAGCAAGAACTATAACATTTAAGCTCATTCAAAATTCAGCAGCCAATGACTTTACGTGCATTAGGTGTCATTCACCCATCACCCTGTGGCTCTGATTATACAATGCCTCAATTTTAAAATTCTTATTCTTGCTTACAGATATTTCTATGATCTCAATCCTTCCTATCGCTGTAATGTACAACCCTCGACGTCCACACACACTCAATTCTGACCTGTTGCAAATTCCCTGATTTAGAATTTTAATCAGTCGACCATTGGTAACATCGTGTCTTCAGCTACCAAGGCCATAACTCTGGAATTCTGTTTCTTTGGATGGCTCGGTGGCTCAGTGGTTAGCACTGCTGCCTTACAGCACCAAGGACCTGGGTTTCTGCCTTGGGTGGCCATCTATATAGAGTTTGCACATTCTCCCCGTGTCTGCATGGGTTTCCTGCAGGTGTTCCAGTTCTCTCCCACAGTCCAAAGATGTGCAGGTTAGATGGTCCCGTCACGCTAAATTGCCCACAGTGTCCAGGGATGTGAAGGCTAGGTGGGTTAGCCATGGGAAATGCACAGGGATAGGGTACGGGTCTGGGTCTGGGTGGGATGCTCTTCGGAAGGTTGGTGTGGACTCGATGGGTCAAATGGCCTGCTTCCACACTGTAAGGATTCTGTGATTCCTACCTATTTCCTTATTTAAGACAATTCTTAAAACCTACCTGCGGAATCAAGTCATTGGCCATCTGACAGAACATCATCTTGTATAGCTTGCTGTCAAAATTTGTTTGATAACCATCCTGTAACATATTATAGGACATTTTGCTATGTCAGAGGTGCTGTATAAATGCAACTTGTCTTTTGTCCAATTATGAGCCTCCTAACAAGTGATAATGTTCCTGGATTGATTTTCCTGAAAATAGAATGACCATTTGGCAAGGTCCTGAAAGTAGCCACTGCCAAGGAAGCCAACCTTTCCACAGTGGCGTAAGGAGATGAGGGGAGAAAATGATGTTGGTCTGAGTTGAAATAGAACAAAAGCTCATGCATCTAATGAAGGCAGAAGCTTGAACAGCCCATTGTAGCCTGTAATTTGAGACAGCATTTTCCCATAGATATTCACTAGATCAAGAATTGTCCAAGGATTTGGGATTTCAAAAAAAATTCTTAATGACCGTCTCCATTCAAGTATGTTAAAAGTGCTTATCCACTGTTACCTTTGTCATCTGTCTGCAGTATGTCTCTTGTGGGCATATTAAACGTCTCTTTAAACCACGAGAACATTTATGATTTTTTTTCTATTATTATTCTCCAGGTATTTTTATGCTGACTTTTGCACTCTTCATGTCAGCTAGAATGGGACTTTTTCAAGAAACATTATATAAGCAATATGGTAAACACTCTACCGAGGCATTGTTTTATAATGTGAGTAATGATTTCTTACTAATGATAACTTGCTTCTGACTTAGCAAATATTGAGGTGATGTTCCCTGTCCTGTGCAGCAATATATTTCGAGTTCTTTATTATTCAGGACAAGTTAAGAATTATTGGAATTGTAGGCTGTAAATGTGGCCGATGTTAGCTTTTTATGATAACAAGATTCATTTTTAAATTAGAATTATTCTAATAAATAAAATATAAGTTGCCATAGTAATGGAAACAGTGAATGTTTGATAGTCCTTGGTTATCAAATTATTCAAATTCAATATTAACACAAGATCCAGGAAAAAAGACCAATAATTCAAACCTAAATGATGGATACGGAGTAGACGGTCACAGCCTATAAGATTTGGGTGAGACAGTATCATTGTGTTATCTACTGCTGCACAAGTCAAACTGAATGCTGTTTCCGTTACTAGAAGGCGTTTTCAGAGCCTTCATGTCTCTCATAGGAGCAGGTTTTTCAACTTTCATTTCCCACTATACAAGAATATGACAAATCTCGGATGGCACAGCAAATTTTGAGTGAATTACGTTGCTATCAACTCCCGAAATCTGGGTCATTCCAACCATATCAGAGCTAATGCCTGAAGAGCACCAATCAATTTCCAGTGTGTGTGAGGCCATCCATGGAGCAGTCCTCTCGGTTTGGCTGAAGGTCTCTGTTAGAGTTAACTGTAGCTTACTGCAACCCTTATAGGACAGATAGATCATGATCACTGGTGCTAGGCAGAGGTTGGTCCACTCTTACATCTGTGCAACTTAGATCTGATTCTTAGGTGTGGGTGGTCATGGTGGACAGGAGGAATAGTAGAATGAAAAAGAGAGACAGGCTAACTACCTAATGTATTCTTCATTCTTAAAATGGTGAAGATCCCTTTACTTCAAGTGAAGAAGCTATCTTGGAGCTTTATACAATGTGAAATTTCGGGACTGTCTGAAATTTTATTTCTGCTACATGATCTTTTCATACACGTTTTCTTTATGCGGTTGCTCTAGAACCTGTTGAGCTTACCTCTGAGTCAGAAGTTGCAGGTTTCAATCATATTCCAGAAGCTTGAGCACATAAGTCATACTGATACTTCAGTCGAGTAAGTGCTGCACTAACTGATGTGTCTGCATTTAGATGAGACATTCAACAGAGGCTGCATTTACCTATCAAGTGAACATAAAAGACTGCATGGTACTATTATGAAGAAAATTAACTGGGGTTCTCCTGATGTTTTGGTCAACCCATAACCCTCAACCAACACCAGAACAGAATATCTGATCTTTGTCTCATCGCTGTTAGTGGAATCTTGATGTGTGCAAATTGGCTGCCGCACCTATGTACTGCAGTAACTACACTTCAAAAGTGACTTAATTGGCTGTGAAGTAAATTGTGAAATCTGGAGTTTCTTGATGCCTGTGCAACAGCTTCATTGTGGTTGTCTGTTTCTGAGCACTTTAAGGCATTTCATTTTCACTGTCCAGTACATCTTGCAACGGCCAAGAAAACATTGGTTTACAAGAAAATGCAGGGCAAACACACACACTCGAATAAAGCCAACTTTTCTCTCAGACTGTGTCTAGATATTCTTCAGCTGATTGAGGTGCTCATTGTTGCCTTTTTCTCTGTTCAGCATTTCTTGCCATTACCAGCTTTCCTCTTATTTACCTCTGACATTTACAATCATGGAGTTCTCTTCAACCAGTCTGGTAAGTGGCATTTTAAAAAGAAAATGTAGAATCATAAAATCCCTTCAGTGTAGAAGCAGGCCATTCAGCCCATCAAGTTCACCCTTACCCTCAGAAGAACATCCCGCCCAGACCCATTTCCATAACCATGCATTTCCTGTAGCTAATCCATTTAACCTACGCATCCCTGGACAGTATGGGTAATTTTAGCATGGCCAATCCGCCTAAACCACACATTGTTGGACTGTGGGAGGAATCCCACACAGACATGGGGAGAATGTGCAAACTCCACACAGATATAACCCGAGACTGGAATTGAACCTGGGTCCCTGGTGCTGTGAGGCAGCAGTTCTAACCACTGAGTCACCGTACCACCCCAAATGTTTTAACACTTAAATTTAACTTAGAAAACATACTACTGTTGGATTGTAAATGATGTGTATGAAGTCAAGCCCTTATTGAACCAATGGAAAAGGCTACTTTGATTGGAATAAGGGTTAAAGGGTTTCCCCAGGTGCTGAGATATATGAAAGTCGGACCTCTACTCCCAATCCAAGCCACATCTATGGGGAAGGCATTGCAGGCAATTTAGGGCATTTGAGTTACAGGAATGTTGAAAGGGGGTAGCACAACTGATACCTGGGAGTGAGTTGCAGACAGAGTGTAAATTAAGCAACTGAGTTGGTTTGAAAATAACATAATTATGGAACCATAGTAATGTGCTACAGACTGCAATTGAATCAAGAGTTTAATTTAGATCATACACTATTAAGAGATTTTACATAAATCTGATTTACACAAAAAGATATGAAAGCATTGGAAAAGATTCGCAAAGATGAATAAAGGTCATGCTGGAACTGAGAAAGGACAACTATCAGGGGAGACTGGGCTGGATCAGTTTTGTTTAGAAAAGACAGTATTGCTTTTTGTACTTAGAAAGGGCTGGATTACTTTTTTTCTTCGAAGCGCTGACAGAAGGGAATTAAAATTATGAAGGGACTTGACATATTAGACATAGAGAAAATGTCTCCACTTGTGTGCAGCATCCAGACCTAGAGGCCACATACCGTAGATGTTTGCATATAAATTGACCTTTGAAATCTTCCTTCAAAATCTGCCCAAGAATGAGGTTCAACCTGTACAACTGAGTATAAAATGAACTGCCAGCATAGCTCTAGGTGATCCCGTTTTTAAATGTCAGCTGCTTCCAACTATAAAGGCTGGACATGCCATCAACTCCACCGGTATTGACTACTTGAACCCTAATGCCCAATTATAAGGTACCAGTAAGTAAAAGATGGATTTGTGGGATGTAAAATTGAAGCTAACTGCTAATGTGAATATAGCTTGTTATAGCTGAAAAGCAGTTCAACTTAAATATCAAACATATGCCAAAATATGAACGTTTGGACCAGAAAAATAGTGTCACCTTGTCTACCAGGTCAATTCATATACCAGTATTTATGGTATACACAATTCTTATGAAAAGAGTTAAATAAGGAACGCAGGAGAATTTTTTTTTTACCCAGAATGTGGTGCAAATGAGGAACACGCTCCTACAAGGGGTAATTGAGAGGGTAACATTAATGTGTTTAAATTGAAGCTACATCAATGGTTGAGGAAGAAAGAAATAGAAGGATACATTGGCAGGGTGAGATGAAATAGATTGGGGAGAGATTGGTTCTTAAAAATGCTGGCATAGATCTGTTGAGTTGAATAATCTGTTCTATCTGTAAAGTTGCGCGTAATTCTACGTGTATTTTTTACATTGTCACCTTGTATGACATGTACTATTAAAAACCTGATGTAGTGTATGATGCTTTTTGTTTGTGTTATCTTTTTCCTCACAGAACTGATGGAGATTTCACTCCTAGGAATCACTGTACCAATCATGTGGTTTTACCTGGTGCTCAATGTTCTAACTCAGTATCCTTTTCATCATTGAGAATCCATGCTGATATCTCTCTACTGTCTTCAATAAAAGGGAGGTATCTCTATCCCTAAGATTTGAGGTTGGAGCAATATCTTCCAAATTTCTGCCTGCCTTTAGTTGGAGTGAATAGTAGATTATCTTGCTGCTAGTTCTCCCATCATATTTATATTATCCATAATACATAACATATTACTCTAGACCAACGTAATGCCAAAGTCATATCAACTCATACCCTTTGCTCTTACGCCCTCTGTGTTAAATTGCCCACCCGGTATTCATCATGGGTAAATTGTAGGAACTAATCTGACATAAGATAAATTGTTCGACGTATTTATTACAGACATCACTATATGAAATAAGTCTGCTCATTTGATGAAAGTCCAATCAATATTTGTAGCTCCTCATGTACTTAATCCTAATCAAAGACAGCTAACCCTTAATAACCTCTTGCATCTAACAAACAGTAGTGGATTAGGAACACAGAGACAGCTGGAGGAGTGGCACTAAGATGCAATGGCTTCCTGAATTGTACAAGCCTAATATCTAGCAGAAATGTAGTTGTGTCGCATGACTCCGTTGAATGTGATTTGCTTTTCATTCATTTAGTCTAATTGCAAAATGAAATTCAAGAAATAGGTTTTCCCAATGAAGAACAGTTTACAAGTGTGTGGTGGAACAATCTAGTTTTGTGACAAAGTAACAATTTCATATTTTGTCCTTAACTTCTTGCCTTCTCAGATACATTTGCATCCGTGGTGTTTTTATTCTCACAACAGAGTGCACATCCCTGACAGTCACACTTGTTGTCACACTTCGCAAGTTCATCAGTCTCATTTTCTCTATTGTCTACTTTAAAAACCCCTTCACCTTCTGGCACTGGATTGGGACGGTGGTAGTTTTTATCGGGACTCTCACTTATGCCGAAGTTTGGAACACATTCAAGTTGTTGTTCCACAGCAAGAGAAAATTGCAATAATTCACTTCAGCACAGTATAACCGGGTTCAGGCATTCGGAGAAAAATAAGTGACTATCAAGAATAAATTTTAATTCCGAACTTTCCTGTGAAAATGCTATTTTTGTAAATGTATGATTTGTCTCATTCCCTTAGTGAATTTTTGATCTGGCCATGTCAGTTCTTTCTATTGGATTTGAAGGTACTGTTTTTGTAAAAAAAAAAATGACAGAACCATGTGAAGGCACTTAAAATAATGCTTAAAAAGTACCATAGTGATTAGTTTTTTTTTTCAAGTTTGGTGCTATAACTTTTTATTTAAACATTTTGGTTGTAAAATTTGGCTTCACAGCACTGTTGGTTTCACAGCATGGAAACTTAGTGAGAAAAATATTGGCAGGGGATCCGAAAGCACTGATCATGATTTGACTGACAGTAATGTGTGGATGCTGTCATGTACTGACAATGTGCAGAGTAAATAGACTGCCACCTGATCTGACATTTTGGTTTTGTTACTATCTGTTAAACACACATCTGAATGTGCATTCAGTTGCACCAAGAACCCCAAACCTGTACTATTTATAGGTATCACTGTTCAGGTTTCAGGTAAGGGGGTGTTTTTGTGACTATATTTTTGCGATACTGTGTCACTGGGGAAAATAAATTCTTTTTTTAATCAGAAGGCTTTCAAAGGCAAGGAGGTGTTTGAAACATCATGGCTCATGTTGGCCTTGAGTGTATCACCAGATTCCTGTTCCCCTGGAAAAAAAAACCCAGCCCCTGTTTCTCCAGGCTTCCTCCTCTTTCCCTCCCACTTGTCCAGACAATCACATGTTCTCTTGGTCTAAATCCTGAAACAAAACACCAAAAAATCAGCCATTCCATGCCAACTTTTTGTAACATTTCTAATAATACATCGAATACCTCATTGCTCACCTTTGTACTTTCCCTTGGGGCATTTGTCTGGTCTAGTGTTCCTACACAGTGCTACCTCAGTGATAACTGCACTGATGTCTGACAGATGGTAGGCTGCTGAAATACATGGGTGGAGGGAAGACTGCAGATGGCTTTCAGGATGCTGTTGAGCAGCTCTGGCATTGAGGGCCTATCTCCAGACTGTACCAGCTCAGCAGCAGCAGTGGCAGAAGCACCAATGCTGTCATCCTGAAACAGACAGCAGGTCTGTGCTCCACAGAACCACTCATACTTCGCCAGAGTGGAATTTCAGTAATCTACAGATTCTATAGTACAAACTGCTATGATACCCAGCAAGGCTATTTAAGCATGTTTTCCCCAACATGATGCCAACAAGTAAACTGCTGTCCAGGTTCCTATTGCAGAACTCATCCATTGATTGATTTCTGCTTATGTTACATGAGTTCATGCATTGACCATCACACGTGTCCAAAAATGTTGCCTTGAATGGGCTGCAAGGTTTGTGCAAATCCCTGCATCAGTTTACAACTGGATTTCTCCACACTCCTTGACAGCGATGACAAGCTGTCTCGCAGACCTGCCAGGCCATCAAATGGACTTTTTACCCTATCAGTCTTTTACTTTACCTCATGGAAGTTTCGTCTGCAGCAAAATTCATCTGCAATTTTGTGCTTGTCTGAAGAACCTCCTGGCCCACTACAGAAGTATAACCTCTTTTCCTTTGCCCCTATTGAACTGAAGCCTCTAGTGACACATCTCCTTCACTTTAATTTGCTACTCCATAGGTGCACTTCTTTCCTGCTTGGGAAGTTTCTCCTAGTTAATTCTAGCATCTGCTGCAGCCGAGGGTATCTGGCTTCTCTGTTGAGTATCTAGCCACTAAGTGTGCTTAACGTTGGGCTGCACATCGCGTGCGTGGAACTATCGAGGGTGGGGTAATTATCCTTCATGATCTCCATGCCCACTAATAGGCATTATTGCATTCGATTGCATTTAATCTTTGACAAGGCTGGATTCAGTACTGGGGAACTGGACAGTATAAGTAGATTAACAGATTGGGTTAATGGACTGAGGGTTTGGGAAGTGTTTTGGGTTAACAGCCAGTTTGCGTGGTGTGGTGGTTTAACACACGGTCTGGGTGATGAAGTGAGATAGCATTCGAGGTCTGGTGATGTGATGGATTAATGGACCGAGGGTTTGGGTATTGTAAGAGGCAAACACACTGAGGGACTGGACTGTGCAGTGGTCTGTATGGCCGTCTCCTGCTCTTTGATTTCTTGGAGGTGTGGAGTCACCATTTATATGAAATGTTAATTTAATTGTATAGAATAAATGTCAACAATATATAATGTGTACAGTGTTTGTACAGTGTACTGTACCAACACTCTGTAGAGTTGATTAATTTAGATAGTTAAAAGGCAGAAACTTAAATTGAATGAATTTATCTAAGAAAGAACCACCTATAGATAATGTTCTGTTGGAACACCTTTACTACTAATTCTTTTTATGTTGAAAATATGTGATAATAAAAGTTGTTACATTCAGTGAATCACTGAATTTTCACACAATTCTCAATAGTACAAAGACTTGGGATGAATATCTACACAATCTTTGCTGCACTTCAAAGGTAATTCATTATGTGAAGCTCTCCAGTGTTTACATGAAAGTGCAGTATAATTGTAACTATTTGTTTTACAACTATAAAGGACTGGTATTATCAGAAATGCCAATGGTAGTGACTTTATTAATAGACAGTTTTCTGAAATGAAAAATCATTGCTCACTTTCTTTGCCCCTGTCCTCCCTTATCTCAGTGAAACTTGTTTTTGTTTAATCATCTGCAAAATCAATAACCAAAGACCATCACCCAGACTCTCTTTTCCAGCAATGTTATAATGATTTATACGGTTCAAAACGTCTGCCTGGGGATATCCATTTTGTGTGCCACCCTCCCTTCATAAACTGCTAAGTGGGGGGTATTCCTCATTTATGATGTCAAATCAAGTTATCCACTGTCTGCCTCTGGCGTTAAATGGCTACCAAGGATGACTTAAAACTGGTTTTAAAAAAAGCAGTTGTTTTGCCTTCAAAGCAGTTGGACCTCTGTGACATATCTATAGATAAACCTTCGTCTTGATGAGGCTGCTATTAAGGATACCTGATTGATTTTTTTTTTCGTTTGTCTGAAATCCAATGCAATGTAATATGTATTGATCAGCCTGCTCTTTTGAGCTCAGTGTCTCAACCTGTTTTCATCTGTAGTATAGTGCATTGTGTCATCATGTTACCTCAATAAAGTGCACATTGTTCAATTTCCTTTTTTTGTTTGCTTGTCCAAATTATAGTTAGTTTCCTGATTGACAGTCAGATCGAAATCAATCTTGAATTCATCAATAGCCCTTCATCATCCTTTAGTCTTGCATTGTTAATTATCTTCCACCTATTCTGGGCAATTTGTGGTTGCAACAAATTTATCCTGTACAAAGGAATGGGTGGAAACTTCAATATGCACAAACCTTTTCGAGGAATTCACACCAACCAGTCCTTTGTGTTGGGGTGGGTTAAGGCACTGAAAGACTGGTGTGATAAGCTGACTGCCTTCCGCTCTCACTGAAAGTGTGGAGTTGCCGTGTATAAAGAAATGAGAATTTCATTGCATAATAGTTAGCAGTATATATGAATATGTGAAAAGGCCAAACCCAAATAGGAAGAAAGAAATTACATTTCAAAGGATACTGTCAACCACTAAATTGAATCAGCAACAGACCAGTTTATTCCTTGGGAGCCAGAACTGGCTCTAGTGGATTATGGGTGCTAAAATAACAGTTCAAGAAAGGAGAGAGAGAAAACAGGCCAGTTGACTTGTCAGGAATTGCTGGGATACTCTCAAAGAAATGGCAACAAGGCACTTAAACAACAGTCAATGTGATTTTATGCACACAAAGTTACAATTAAAGATCAACCCTCCAAAGAGCATCCCACTCAGACCCATCCCTCTACCCTATACCTGTAACCCTGCATTTGTTATATAATTCATGTCTGTCAACAGCACTGATGTCTACTTAAAGAGCAAATACAAACAATTTCAAATTTGTTTTTGGAATGTGTGTATCTCTGGCAAGGCTGGCATTTGTTGCATATTCCAAATTGCCATTGAGAAGGTGATGTTTAGCCTTTTATTTGAACCACTGTATACCAAGAACTAGATTCCAGAAAATAACAAGAATCTGACCAAAGAAATCAAGCTCCTCTAGTTCTGTAGCCTTCTGAAATCCCCATACTTTTCCAAATCTTGCCTTTTGTGACATCTCACTTCTCATTGCTCTACCACTGACCAGTGAAATCCTGATGAAGGAGCAGTGCTTTGAAAGCTTGTGATTTTAAATAAACCTGTTGGACTATAACCTGGTGACGTGTGATTTCTGACTTACTGCTGCCTAAGCTTTGGAATTTCCTTCCCAAAGTCCCATTATGTTTTCCTCTCTCTTTCACTCTCTCATCCCTCAATCGCTAAATCCTTCTTCTGTGATCAAGCTTTTAGTTACCTGTCCCAATGTGGCTCGATGTCTTATAATATTCTTTTGGAGTATCTTGGGATGTTTTTACCATGTTATGGCCAGTATGTAAGTTATAAATGTTGTAATTGGAGACAGAGAAGTAGAGAGTGATAAGTAATAAAGCAAATTACCAATAATAGTACTTTTAACATTTGTATTACAGGTACAGTTTTAAGTCTGGAGTTAAAAATTTTTTTTAAATTTTCATTTTAATGTACAGACAGCTTGCTGTGGACTGTCAGGGATCTCAGCTCTTGTTCGCCCTGATGGAATTGGAGGCAAAATAGGCTTG
This sequence comes from Rhincodon typus, assembly GCF_021869965.1. Taxonomy (NCBI): domain Eukaryota; kingdom Metazoa; phylum Chordata; class Chondrichthyes; order Orectolobiformes; family Rhincodontidae; genus Rhincodon; species Rhincodon typus. Next base: position 36,955,854 of record NC_063353.1, read on the forward strand.
ATGTTAGATCCAAGTCGCGGAGAAGGAGATGGGGTATTTCGGATTGAAGAACATTTGGATGTAACATTTTCTTCTTTACATGGTTCTGGCCTTGCTTCCTCTACAGTGAGTAAAGAAATCTGATCACCTACATGAAAAAAACCACAATAAATAATTGAATAATAACTTGTCTTTTTCAAAAAAAAAGCAATATGTTTTGGTGAACTTCTCAAATCTCCCTCTTCCACAATCCCTTCCCTTCCCAAGTGCATGCATCCCAATCTCTATTTTTTTGAAAAGGAAGAATCTATCTTTCATTTTGATGAATACATTTTTTGTTTAAAAAAAAGACTCAAAAGGAATAAGCAATCATTTTGCAGCTACTGAAATAGTTGATTTGTATGTTGTAGTTTTCTCATTGAAAGAACATTCCTTCCAGAACAAAACACAAGTGACAGATAGCAGGAAAAACATATTCACTTCATTAACGATAGACTGAACATGATGGTTGTGCACTGGATCAAATTCATCTCTGGCACCACCCCCTTCCCATCTCTTACTGCAAATTACTAATATGAAAGCATGAGGTATGGCCTATGTGATTTCTCAATCGGAGGAAGGGAAAAACATTAGAGAGTTGGTATTCTGCTGTAACCATTTGTGTACAGATACATACATTAATAAGCAGAATAGGACAATCAAGTCTGTGATGGCTCTTTTAAAAGCAAGGTGCAGAGCTGGATGAACACAGCAGGCCAAGCAGCATCATAGGAGCAGTAAGGCTGACGTTTCGGGCCTAGACCCTTCATCAGAAATGGGGGAGGGGAAGGGGGTTCTGAAATAAATAGGGAGAGGGGGAGGCGGATAGAAGATGGATAGAGGAGAAGATAGGTGGAGAGGAAACAAACAGGTCAAAGAGGCGGGGATGGAGCCAATAAAGGTGAATGTAGGTGGGGAGGTAGGGAGGAGATAGGTCAGTCCAGGGAGGACAGACAGGTCAAGGGGGCGTGATGAGGTTAGTAGGTAGGAAATGGGAGTGCGGCTTGAGGTGGGACGAGGGGATAGGTGGGAGGAAGAACAGGTTAGGGAGGCGGGGACGAGCTGGGCTGGTTTTGGGATGCGGTAGGGGGAGGGCAGATTTTGAAGCTTGTGAAATTCCATCCCAGGCCCCAAGAAGACTTTCCACATCAAGCAGATGTTCACCTGCACATCTGCTAATGTGGTATACTGCATCCGCTGTACCCGTTGTGGCCTCCTCTACATCGGGGAAACCAAGCGGAGGCTTGAGGACCACTTTGGAGAACACCTATGCTCGGTTTGCAATAAACAACTGCACCTCCCAGTCGCGAACCATTTCAACTCCCCC
>NC_063353.1:36957298-36970136 GCF_021869965.1 Rhincodon typus
CACCCGAAGGTTGCAGGAACAGCAACTCATATTCCGCTTGGGAACCCCGCAGCCCAATGGTATCAATGTAGATTTCACAAGCTTCAAAATCTCCCCTCCCCCTACCGCATCCCAAAACCAGCCCAGCTCGTCCCCGCCTCCCTAACCTGTTCTTCCTCCCACCTATCCCCTCCTCCCACCTCAAGCCGCACTCCCATTTCCTACCTACTGACCTCATCACGCCCCCTTGACCTGTCCGTCCTCCCTGGACTGACCTATCTCCTCCCTACCTCCCCACCTACACTCACCTTTATTGGCTCCATCCCCGCCTCTTTGACCTGTTTGTTTCCTCTCCACCTATCTTCTCCTCTATCCATCTTCTACCCGCCTCCCCCTCTCTGCCTATTTATTTCAGAACCCCCTTCCCCTCCCCCATTTCTGATGAAGGGTCTAGGCCCGAAACATCAGCCTTACTGCTCCTATGATGCTGCTTGGCCTGCTGTGTTCATCCAGCTCTGCACCTTGTTGTCTCAGATTTTCCAGCATCTGCAGTTCCTACTATCTCTTTTAAAAGCAATCAGGTTAGCTCCACTCCTTTTCTTTCACATATTCATACAATTTTTCTTTGAATATTGCAGTTGTATCTAGTTCCACGACCCTGTCAGGAAGTGCATTTCAAATCGTAATCATTCATTGTCTAAAGATTTTCACAATGTCACTTCTGGTAAATGACAGGGTTGGGAATACTGAGTGAGTGTATGTATGAGATGAATCATACAGACTGGCCTGGGCTGGTTATACAAAGAACCAAGAGGTGGCTAGATTTTCCGTGGAGTGGCAATCTCACATAGATCACTACGCTGCTCATTTTTCACATAAAGAACAAGCTCCACTTTTCTGACAGGAGGTTGTGGTTACAGCCATACTTTAACTCTGTCAGAACCCACATAATGCAGGATCGTCAGGGGAAGGCAAACCATGTTCCAAACAACAGAGACAATCAATTTGATAGGTCCAGTGAAAGGGTAAACACATAAAATCAAGTGTGAGGTAGAGTGCCGGGTGGGTAGGGGGTATGCATCTTGATGGTTAGGGTGCCTGGTGGGGTACACTGACAGGAAAAAATGGTAAGGGGGCCAAGTAAGTGATGGAGTGTTCAGGATAGATCAAGTTGGATGGGACATACTGAATACTAGGGTGGAGAGTGAGGTATTGGGTCCACTGGGCAGGGTTGGTCTCAGGACCCAACGGACAGGGAGATTGTGGGGAGAATGGTGTTGGGCCTTTGGTGGAGTCTGACATCGGGTCCAAGAGCAATGCAGGGGTTTCAGGTCCAATGGTCGGGCAACATGCTGAATTGCATAGGTAGAGAGGTGGTGTCTGGTCCAGTGGCTGTTGTCAGATCCTGAGGGGAAGTCTGGCGGTTGGGTGGTGCCATGTCAGGGTCTGTGGGAGGTGTAACTTGTAGTGGGAGTAGGTCAGTTGGACAGTTGCTCAGGAGTTAGACTAAGTTTAATAGTCTATCTCTTCTTAAGTAACTACTTACTTACCTGCAATGGTGCCCTCAAACTTCTACAATTTAAATAGATACTTTTGGATGGTTCCAGGCATAGGGAAATTTCCCAACAGAATCTTCAATTTCTGGGCAATTACCTCACATTCTTTACAGAAATGATTAATCTGGCCATTGGAAAATCTAGGCAGATCAGAGTTGGGCTAATCTCCCATAAGACCCTATCACATTGGCAACAACTGCTTAAACATTTCTCAGGAAATGAATCAGATCTGAAACCCAAACAGCACTTGAATTAAATGCTGCTAATATACTACCGTGGTGCCATCTTTCAGGACATTATCATCATAAAGCCAAAGTGCACAACCTTGCACTGAAAGATAAAAAGTACAATGGAGTCTTGATTTAAGCAGTGCAGACACTCCTAAGAATGCTGATAAGAGGAGTACCTCCACTGGAAAAGCGGAAGTTCAAGCAGCATCATGGCAGGGCGGACGAGTGGCAAATCAAACTGGTATGGATAACATGGGATTATTATGGAGAGTGAGAGACAAAAAAGGGCTCACAACAGAATTGCTTTTTGGCCAAGTTATTTTGTGTATTTGAGGGTAACAGAATAACATAAAATAGACGGTTGAGGGGAAGGAGACAACATTTTAGTGACTTCCTAACATACCAGCTGTGAACTCGACATGTAACTGATGAAGAAATTCTTGACTACAACAGAAGTTTCCTGAAGGTGTTCTGAGTGTAACATCAGGAGAGATTATCATTCTTACATTCTCTTCTCTTATGGAGAGGAAAGCAGAAGAATGGGGTTGAGAAATATATCAGTTTTGATCGAATAGCAGAACAGACTCAATGGGCTGAATGGCCTAATTGTGCTCCTATATCTTGTGGTCTTATAATTTAGGAGAAGAGCTAAATTATGTTTTAAATTTGCTGAGGAGTTGAATAAATACTTTGCATCTGTCTTTACAGTGGAAAATAATAGTAACATTCCAAAAATACTAAATAATCAAGAGGCAAAAGGAGGAGGGGAAATAAATACAATAGTTATCACTAGAGAAAAAGTACTAGGGCAAAAAAAAGTCCCCTGGACCTAATGGGATGCATCCAAATACTCGGTTAGTTTCTTAACCATCTCCTGTGGTTGCACACATAGGCGGCCATTGCTGATCTTTAAGGGGGTCTATTCTGTCTCTAGTACTCTTTTGTCTTTATTGTATTTGTTGAAACCCTTCATATTCTCCTGAACCCTATTTGCCAAAGTTATCTCATGTCCCCTTTTTTTTCCTCCTGATTTCCCTCATTAGTATACTCCTACTGCCCTTATACTCCTCCAGGGATCCACTCGATCCCTGCTGTCTATACCTGACATATGCTTCCTTCTTTGTCTTGACCAGAACCTCAATTTTCTCTGGTCATCCAGGATTCCCTACTTCTAACAGCTTTGCCCTTCACCCTAACAGGAACATACTGTTACTCGACTCTCGTTATCTCATTTTTGAAGGCTTCCCACTTTCTAGCCTTCCCTTTATCTGTGAATATCTGTCCCAATCAACTTTTGAAAGCTCTTGTCTAATACCATCAAAATTGGCCTTCCTCCAATTTAGAACTTTAACTTTTTGATCAGGTCTAGCCTTTTGCATAACTGTTTTAAAACTGATAGAATTATGATCACTTGCCCCAAAGTGCTTCCCCACTGACACCTCAGTGACTTGTCCTGCCTTATTTCCCAAGAGAAGGCCAAGTTTTGCTCCTTTTGTAGGTTCATTGTTCCTTGAAAGTGGAGTCGCAGGTAGACAGGTTAGTGAAAAAGGTGTTTAATACGCTTGTCTTTATTGGTCAGTGCCTTGAGTATAGGAGTTGGGAGGTCATGTTGCAGCTGTACAGGACCTTCGTTAGGCCACTATTACAATACCGCAATCAATTCTGGTCTCCCTGCTATAGGAAAGATATTGTTAAACTTGGAAGGGTTCAGAAAAGATTTACAAGAATGTTGTCAGGGTTGGAGGGTGTCAGCTAAAGGGAAAAGCTGAATAAGCTGAGGCTATTTTCCCTGGAATATTTTACCTTATGTAAAATCATTAGCGGCATGGATAGGATGAATAGTCAAGGTCTTGTCCTCAGGGTAGGGGAGGGCAAAACTAGATTTGAGGTGAGAAGGGAAAGATTTAAAAGGGCCTTAAGGGGCAACATTTTTGGGCGGAGGGTGGCGCATGTATGAAATGAACTGCCAGAGGAAGTGGTGGAGACTGGTACAGTTACAACATTTAAAAGGCATCTAAATGCATATATGCACAGAAAGGATTTAGAGGGATATAGACCAAATGCTGGCAAATGGGACTAGATTAATTTAGGATATCTGGTCAGCTTGGATGAGTTAGATCGAAGGGTCTGTTTCGTGCTGTACATCTCTATGACTCAATGACTCTAAGTGGCAACAGAGATAGTGGATACACTGGTAGCAATCTTCCAAGAATCCTTAGATTCTGGAAAAGTTTCAGGGGAATGAAAAGCTGCCGATTTAACACCTTTATGTAGAAAAGGGAAGGATACCAAAAAATCACAGGTAACTTAAGGTCAATTAGCATTTATCATGGGGAAAATATTAGAGTATATTATGAAGAATGTAAAAGCAGATCATTCAGAAATACATACTATGATCAAGCAGAGTCAACATACCTTCGTGTGGGGAAATCATGCCTGACAAATTTATCAGACTTGTCTGAGGAGGTAACAAGCAACGTAGATAAAGGAGAAGCAATGGATGTGATATATTTGAATATTCAAAAGGCATTGGATAAGGTATCAAACGTTAGGTTACTTAATGAGATAACAGCTTGTGGTGCTGGATGCTGTATATTAGCATGTATAGAGGACTGGCTAACTAATAACACATAATGGTTGAACATGTGAAATATGCAACTTGAATGGAGGACCTGAATATTATTTAAGTGGAAAAAGACTGCAGAAACGACAGCATAGAGGGATTTTGGAGTCCTCACCAATAAAACACAAAAAACTACCATCCAAGTTGTAGATAACAGGGAAAGCAAATAGAATGGTGGCCTTTATTTCAAAAACTATAAAAACAGGGAAGTCTTGCAGACACTATACAAGGTACTAGTTAGACCACACCTGGAGTATTCTGAGCAATTTTGGTCCACTTATCTAAAGAAAGATACACTGGCATTGGAGACAGTCCAGAGAAGGTTCATTAGGTTGATCCTGGGTATGGAGGGACTGTCTCATGAGGACAGGTTGAGTAGATTGGGTCAGTACTCATTGGGAGTTCAGAAGAACGAGAGGTGACATTATTGAAACACACATGACTCCTGACAGGGTAAATGCAGAAAGGTTCTTCTCCCTTATGGAGACTCCACGACCAGAAAGAGTGATCTCAGATTAAGAAGTTGTCCATTTAAGACAGATGAGGAGGAATTTCTTCTCTCACAGGGTAGAATTCTTAATCATTGAAGGCTGTCAAGGCTGGATCACTAAGTATATTCAAGGCTGAGAAAGACAGATTTCCAGTCATTAGGAAATTAAGTTTTATGGGGAAAAGACAGGAAATTGGACTTGAGCATTATCAGATCAGCTACGGTCTTATTGGATGGTGCTGCGGACCAAATGGGCTGAATGGCCTACTTCTGCACCTACATTTTATGGTCTTATGGTCTCATATATAATGAAATATACAAAAATATTGCTGAATAAAGACATATTTTGTTGAAATAAACCAAGAACTGCAGTGCTGGAGATCTGAAACAACAAAAATAGAAATTGCTGGAAAAACTCAGCAGGTCTGGCAGCATCTATGGAGAGAAAACTGAGTTAATGTTTCAAGTCCTGTGAACCTTCTTCAGAATTAGAACTATATTGTGTTGAAGTTTTTCATCTTGCACTCATCAAAGCAATTCATAAGAAAACTAGTAAAAGCATAAACCAACTCCTTACTCTAAGTTTTTTTTACATAATGAAAGTAGCATGGACAACTGGGACCCTGATTGGGAGAGATATTACCATGGAGAATGTAGCGGTTATGATAACATGTCATTCCCAGGCTTCCATTAAACTGTAAACCAGGCAAGTGGACTCTGATTGGTCAGGCATTGTCCTGAAAAACAAACTGATAAATGGCTAATAGTTGTTTCATTGAGTTGAAACCAGCGCAGTGCATGCATATGTTCTTTCTGTCTATAAAAGAACAAGGCCTCGTGTATTAATATGTGTGGCTTTCAGTACAGGCAAAGTGGACCACACTGCAAGCCTGACTGACAAACCTCAATTGGTTGCCAGTGCAATTCCTCGCACATTCGGGATAATTCAACAATTGCTCTCTAATGTTGGACACCGTGTTGCAAGTTTTATAGATGTAGGATGGTTTTGTATGGTTAGTAACTTGCTTGTTGTGAACATTAGGATATACTGTTTGATATAATCTGCTAGACCTTTGGCATTATGCTCAACATACTTGGTATCACACCACCACTAAAACTCACAAACCACATTGCTCAATTGTGAGATACCCAGAACATCTTTTTGACTTGATGGCAGCATCCTGTTAGTGGCAAACGTCACTTGTGTTCCATAGCAGCAGTAAAAACTGGTTAGCTTCACCTGTTGTTCCAACATATCAGATACCTTCCAGAGTTATCTGAGGCAGACTGTTTACTTTTCAGGACCAAGAATCACATATTGTCATATTTATCAAAGAGTGGCAGATTGTATTGGAAAGGCATATCCCTTCAGCTGTTAGTAATAAGCAAGGCATTGATTTTACCCAAACAACCTGCATTTGCAAAACTCATAACACATTATCTAACATTAGATGGGATTCTGCAATTGGACAACATTTACTGGATAGTCCTGAATATGCAAAGAATTACACTAACAACTATTATTGGTCAGATTTGAGCTGAGATGTACTTGTGTGTGCTGGGAGCTACAGATAATTAATACACAGCATCCTGTTCTTTATAGACCAAAAGAACGTATGCACGTGCTGTGCCTGTTTCAACTTACTGGTTCATTTCTCAGAGCAATGTCCTACCCAATCAGAGTCATTCTGCCTGGTTTAAAAACTAAAAAAAAGCCTGGCAGTTAACAGTCAATCATTATTATTTAATACATTCTCCATGGCAACACCTCTACCAAACTGAGTCTGCTTGTCAGCCTATCAGGACACTCCTCTCGTAACTATATAAAGTTTGGCTTTTCCTGTTATTGGTATTCTTGCAAATTATCCAGATGAGTGAGTTCTGTATGACCAATCAACTAATGGTAAAACCTCAATAGTTAATTTGAAAATTCAAATCAATCCTCTTTGTTCATCTCCTCAATTCTTCCTGCCTGCCTTATTTAGCAGCTACCTTTGCGATAATGGGTAGACAAACCTTCTACTATTTTCTTGAAGCCTGAGATTGCCATGAGTTTATATTCAGATAGTACTGCCTGAGAGACAGCATCCATCGAGGAATCAGTATCTAGATCTATAGGTTTAATCATTTCTGAAAATACTTCGGCTGATGAAAGTGAGGACTCCTGAAAATGTTCTTCAGTTGCTTCAGAGCTGCTGGAGAAAACAATAACATGGTTAGAGGCCAGGAATTATTTATGTGCTAATCTCTTATAGGTATTTTACTTTTACAAGGACAAAAATACTAGTTGGAGCTAAACATTTCTTGGGTTTGGAAACATCTGAGAGCAATGGTTTGTGCTGACTGAAAAGTCCTCAGCATCCATGACAGAAACCACAAAGGCCTTAGGAAGTGTCAGAGTCCACCATTGCCCTATTCCTTGGAAGAAAGTGCTTTCAAAAAAAATGTTCGTCAATAGCTTCAAAGAGTGATTTTCAACGTTGAAGGAACAAGTCAAATCCAAAGGAATAACACAGCATTCCTGCTACCAGGAGATTTGCTGACAGGGTATGGAATAAGTTTCCCTTCTGTTAAAGAACTCTTAAAAATGTCATTTCCATTGTTTTTGACCCATCAGCATACTGTGCAAGCAGAGAAGATGAAAACAACAATCCAAACCTAACCCCCCCACCCAGCAAGTCAGAACTAGTATGGAGGAGGGCTTTAACCCAATCTGTCTTCGGATAGTGAAATGCGTGTTATGTTTTTCCAGCATCTTAAGCTGCAAGTAAACCAAAGCTACTGAGATTGTGTGCTCTTCCTGTTACAACATGCTAAATGAACTTACAAATTAGAAGCAGAAGGCGGCTATTTGGCCCATTGGGCCCGCTCCATCATTCTTTAAGATAGTGGTTGATATATGTATGTTTGAAATTCAAGATTCTCATTTACACGGTTTGATTCCCTAGACTAACAAAAATCTATCTACGTCCTGCTTAAAGATATTTAATGATCCTGTCTCAACCAACTGCTGAGTAACTTTAAAACAGTGATGACTCTCTAATGAGAAGATGGGACCTTCATGGTAACGTCAGCTGGTACAGGAATTGAACTCACACTGCAAGTTTTACACTGCGTGGCAAATCAACTGCTCAGACAACCGAACTCCAATTCTAAAATTAAATTCCAAAACTATTCTGGTTTTTATATATTGCAATGAAATCGCTGCTCATTCTTCTAAACACCAATGGCAACAAGCTTAGCTTGTCAATCTTTCATCAACAGATACTTGCTCATTCTAGGTATCAATCTAGTGAATCTCTTTTGAACTACCTCTAATGCATTTACATCCTTCCTTAAATAAAGAAACTAAAATTGTGCACAATATTCAAGATCTGATCTTACCAATGCCCTATAGAACTGTGGCATAACACCGTTACTTGTGTTCAATTCAGTTTCATAATGAAAGATAGCATTCCAATAGCTTTCTTAATTACTTGCTAAATCTGCATACTAACTTTTTGTGATTCATGCACTAGAACACCTAGTGTCTCAGAATCTCTGAATCTCAGAATTCTGCAGCCATTCTCCATTTAAGTAATATGCTGCTTTTTTATTCTTCCTGCCAAAATGAACAATTTCACAGTTTCCCACATTATATTCCACCTGACCAATTCTTCCCATATTCATACCTGTATCTGTCTGCAACTTCATTATGTCCTCTTCACGACATACGTTCCTATCTATTTTTGTGTTATCTGCAAAATTTAGCTACCATGCCTTCGTTGACCTTATCTAAGTCATTGATATAAATTGTAAAAAGTTGAGGATTCCAGCATGAACCTGTGCAGCACTCCACTCATTACTGTTTACCCATCAGAGACCCATTTTTGCATACTCTGTTTTCTGCCAATCTTCTATCCATGATTATGTGTTACTTCCTATAGTCAAAATTCATACTTTGTGCAATAAGCTTTTATGTGGCACCTTGACAAATGCCTTCCATGTACAGTATGTCAACGAGCTCCCTTTTATCCACATAGCATGTTCTTCCTACAAAGAACTAATTTCCCTTTCACAAGACCACACTGATTCTTCCTGATTACTTTAAGGTTTTCTAAGTGTCCAACTACAATCTCTTTGCCGATCTATTGTAGCACCTTCTCCATGACAGACATCAAGCTAACTGGTCAATAGAAAACAGGAAACTATCACCCACCCTGTTTCTTGAAAAAAGGGGTTATATTTGCTTCTTTCCAGTCCGATGGAAACTTTTCATAATCTAGTGAAATTTGGAAAATGAATATCCATGTATCTACTACCTCATGAGACACCTCTTGTAAAACCATAGGACAAAATCCAGGAGGACCCAGGATCTTGTCAGTCTGTAGCTCAATCAGTTTGCCCAGTATTTATTCTTTAGTGATTGTAGTTTCACCAAGTTCCTCTCTCCTTTCCATCTCCTGATTCATGACAATTACTGGAATGTCTTTCATGTCCTCAAAAGTGAAGAGAGAAGCAACATATTTGTTCATTTCATCTGCCATTTCCAAATTATCTACCATCAACTTCCAATTCTCAAAATCTAGGAAACTAATACTCACTTTACTTAATATTTTCCTGTTTGAATACTTGTGGAAACTTTTGCTATCTGTTTTTACATTACTAGCTATCTTCCTCTCATAGTCTAGTCTCTTTCTTTTGATTCATCTGTTTGTCATACTCTACCATTTTTCATATTCCATTCAACATGACCTGCCAGCATCATTTTACATTTATCTGCTTTTTTCCTTAGGTCTGATACTTTCTTTAACTTAGTTAGTTAAATCTGGATGATGGGTCTTCCCCTGACAACTTCTCTTTTTTGAAGGAACATTCTTATTGAGTGTTCTGAAATATGGACCTTGAATGTCTGCCACTGTTTCTCTACTAATCTATTCTCTGTCTTAGTATTCTAGTTCACTTCAACTGCCTTTATTTAAATTTTTATCCTAGATCCACTTTTGTCCTTTTAAAACTGGATACAAAATTCAATGACATCGTGGTTGGTGCCATAATATCGAGCTGCTGATACCTATCTTTATTCTGAGGCCATCCTGTCACATTATACAAAACCAAGTCTAGTATCGCACCTGCTTTCTGGTTGTTTCTAGAATGTGATACTCTAAGAAGCCATCTCAAAATAATTCTATAAACTCCTGATCCTTGCCAAACTGATTTTTCCAATTTTTAAAAGTCACAAGATTATTGCAGTCTCTCGATCACAAGCGCCCAAAATTCCAATATTTTTTCTTATATATTTCATCCTACATTTTTGTTGCGGACTAGCTGTTATGGATTTTGATTTCAAGAAGGGAAGTGAGGGTGACTGCTCTCAATATCCAGGCAGTATTTGATCCACTGTGGCATTAAGGAGCCCTGGCAAAACTGGAGTTTGTGGGGGAAAGCTTTCCCCTGGTTGGAGTCATACCTGGCATATAGGAATGTGGCTGTGGTTGTTAGAGGTCAATCATTTCAGCCACAGAATATCACTGCAGGAGTTCCTCAGGGTAGTGTCCTAGACCCATCTCCATCTCTTCCATCAATGACCTTCCCTCCATCATCAGTTCAGAGGTGAGGATTTTGGCTGACGATTGTATAATGTTCAAATCCATTTACGATTCATCAGATACTGAAGAAAACCATGTCTAAATACAGCAAAACCTGGACAATATTCAGGCTCAGACTAACAAGTAGCAAGCAACATTTAACCATACAGTGCAGTCAATGACAATCTCCAGCAAGTGAGTATCTAACCATCACTTCTTGACATTCAAAGGAACTACCATCGCCGAAAAGCCCACTACCAGCATCTTGGGCATTACCATTAACCAGAAACTGACTGGACCAACCATGTAAATAATATGGCTACAAGGACAGTTCAAAGACTAAGAATCCTGCAGCACCTGCTGACTCCCCAAAGTCCATTCACCATCTGCAAGTTGCAAGGCAGGAATGTGATAGAATATTATTTAGTTGCCTTGATAAGTAAAGGTCCAACAATACTCAAGAAACTTGACACCATTCAGGACAAGGCAGTCCACTTGATTGGTATCCATTTTTAATGCCTTCAATATTCACTTCTTCCACAACAGATACACAGTGACAACAGACACACAGTGGTAGCAATGTGCACCATCTCCCAGATGTACTGCAACAACTTGCTAAGGCATCTTAGATTGCATCTTCCAAATCTACAACCTCTACCATTTAGAACGATAAAGGCAGCAGATACTTGGGAACACCATCTCCTAGTCACATGTTGTGCCGATCATTCAATGTGACTGGGTTAAAGTCTTGTAACTCCTTCCCTTAGAGCACTGTGAGTGTACCTACTCCACATGGACTGCAGTAATTCAGGAAGCAGTTCACCACTACCTTCTCAAGAGCAATTAGGGGTGGGCCTAAATGTCAGCTGAACCAGACAAGAATATCCTGCGAATGAATTTTTAAAAATCGGTTGCAAGGTATGATTGTTGTTTGTTTGTTTTTAACATGAAAGGGGAAAAGGTTTATGTTATAGTTATTTCTCCTTGAGGCTGGATGTAAAGTCCAACATTGACCGAGCAGTCTGGGTCATGTTCTCTCGAAATAATTAACTTTATCTCTCTGCCTCTCTCTGCGAACAGTCCCCTAAAAGTCAATGTCTTTGAACGAGCTCTTTGACATCTATCACAATATATCACCGAGTATCAAAATTATTCGGTAACCACCTCTAATGCACCCTGGAATGTTTAGACCAGGCCTATAAATGCAACTTATTGTCATTCTTGTATATTGGACAATCTGGGTTATGGTAACTTCTGCAATAGAATAATCCGCCAAAGCCCATTATTAGGACTGCAGACAAAGAATTTACACTGTGCTAAAGTAATACCTTTGGAATTGAGCCTTAGAGTTAACTTTTTTACTGGAAACAAAAAAAATCAAATTCTTTTCATGAGAGGATAATAAAGAAAATATTCATCAGTTCTCTGGAGCTGGGAATGCTGAATGTTACTCCATTCTTTGTATTCCCTTAGAGAAGGATGATAACAGTCAGAATAGAAGTGCATAAGAGCAAACATCTTTACAGCTGACGTCTAATATGACATTAAAATATTTACAGCTGTTGAATATTGAGCCAGTTAAAACAATGAATCTCTCAGCCCTAACTTGTGAAGTGCATCAAAATTTCAGTAGTGGCCACTTCCAAGAATACTTCATTATGGTGGCGCAGTAGTAATGTCACTGGCCCATTAACCAGTGACCAAGGTTAATGTTCATAGGATATAGGTTCAAATCCTAACATAGAAGATGCTGAATTCAAAAATTCAGTAAAAATCTGGAATTAAAAGCCAATCTAGTGATGACATGACCATGATTGTCATTTTTTTTAAAAATGGTTCACTAATGTCCTTACTTTAGGGAACAGAATCTACTATCCTTACTTGGTCTGGTCTACATTTGACTCCACACACAACAGTGTAGCCTAGTCAATGATGCTCACAACCTGTGAAGGAATTTGATAAAAAAATTAATCACACTTCCTAAACTTAGATTGCCTTCTGAAGGCAGAACCTACATTCAAGGCATGTTTGACATAGCAGAGGCAACTAATGCTGTCAGGGTGTTCGATGTAAAGAAGGTTGAGCGAAATGAAAGGAGGGTGTTCCTTTCAAATGAAATCCCATGCCAAGGGAAAGAAATGATTTTCTAAAGGCCAATTCAAATAAGTGTATGAGGAAATTAAATCTATCCAATTTCAAATAATTGCTTCCACACCTCTCCTGATGTCACTTTGATGTGGAGATGTTGGTGTCGGACTGGGGTAGACAAGGTCAAAAATCACACAATACCAGGTTATAGTCCAACAGGTTTCTTTGAAGACACAAGCTTTCAGAGTCTTACTCGTTCTTCAGGTTGGATGAACACAACAGGCCAAGCAGCATCATAGGAGCAG
>NC_063353.1:36970536-37007193 GCF_021869965.1 Rhincodon typus
CTCTCCACCTATCCTCTCCTCTATCCGCCTCCCACTCTCTCCCTATTTATTTCAAAACCCCCTTCCCCTCCCCCTTTTCTGATGAAGGGTCTAAGCCCGAAACGTCAGCCTCTCTGCTCCTATGATGCTGCTTGGCCTGCTGTGTTCATCCAGCCCTGCACCTTGTTGTCTCGGATTCTCCAGCATCTGCAGTTCCTACTATCTCTCGTTCTTCAGGTGTCAGTCTATCACTTTGAACTGACTGATAGGACATTGGCTTTCACTTCATTTTGCCTCTCGCAACTGATGTAGTTGGAATAGTTGAACTTCGCTGCATGGAAGAAATCAAACTTGCGTAATGTACATCATGGTGCTGCACGAGACAATGGATGAATTTTAAGAACCAGTAGTATGGAATTTATACAGGCTCTCTAATTGATTATATTTAACTAAATCCAACAAGAGTATGAGTGCCTATGTTTGCATGCGTGCATGTCAGACATGCCCAAATATGCTGCACCGCTCCCCCCGCATGGCATAAGTCTGGAAGAATACATAATCAATTTCCATGAAGTATGAATGGAACTAAAGTGCCTGCAATCGGCAAAACTTGAGAAGTCACATAATGGCCAGAGTGGGTGGGTGAAACACTCATGCATGGGATGTTTTCTGAGACTGCGACATTGTTGTAAGCTTTTAACTGCATTTAAATGTGCCTGACCTAGAACTATATGAGGTTCCCAAAATGATGATCATTCCGTTCATCAACATTAGTATATTTTACCCTGAAGAGCACAAAATTAGTACTGAAAGGCAATTCTTAAAATGTACCTCTTACTCTCAATAAAAACCTTGAAATGAAGTTGAATTAGGCATACCTGATCAAATGAGATAAACTGCGTGAGCTCCCTTCATAATCAGTTGAATTGACAATGGGGATAAGAGATGTATAGGATGTGATTTTTGATACAGCACCGCTAGTGCTGGTGATGTTGGGGATGTTTCGAACCCTACAGTAAGAGAATTTATTACCATTAAATTAATTTCCTCCCTTTTGAAAAAGGTTAAAGATATTCATCACTCAGATCTCTTTCCTCTCCTTCAATTCCATCAAGACAGCGCTGTGATTCATGATTACTTTTATATTAACAATATATTAGAATAATAATAATGCCTGTAGGTCAACTGGGAATTTTGCAATTAATTGGTCTTAATTGGCTTGTCACACACTTTAATTGGTTACCCATCAATTGCAGATGGGTAGACCTTCCTGCCCAGTGCCACCCTTGGGAAGTGATCCAGGATAAAATGGTGTTAACAAACTGAGCCGTGTGCAGATTGGTACAGGGCAAATAAGATTGGAGAATGTGTCACTCAAAGACCAATGTGGAAGAAGTTGATTCTGGTTTGAGGGACACTTGCACTGTAACTGGGGAAAGTGGGATAAGTAACTCACTTGTCAGTAACTCACAGCCTGTCCACCAGTTTGACTGTGATTTTTGAGGAGGTAACTAGATACATGGATGAGGGCAGTGGATTGGATGTCACCTACATAGACTTCGGTAAGGCTTTTGACAAGGTCTTGCATGAGAGACTGGTCAAGAAGGTAAGAGCCCATGGGATCCAGGATAATTTGTTAAATTAAATACAAAATTGGCTTGGCTGCAGGAGGCAGACGGTGATGGTTGAAGGTTGAATTTGTGACTGGAAGTCTGTGTCTAGTGGCATATGCAGAATCACTTGCTATTTGTATTATGCATAATGATCTAGATATGAACGCAGGAGGTTTGATCAACAAGTTTGCAGATTACATGAAAACTGGTCATATGGTAAATAGTGAGGAAGAAAGTCTTAGACTACAAGGTGGCATAGATAAGCTGGTGAAATGAGCAGAACAATGAAAACTAGAATTTAATCCTGAAAAGTGTGATGTGAAGCATTTTGGTAGGACCCTACGATATACAGAGGAATGGAGAGACCTTGGGATGCGTGTCCACAGATCATTGAAGGCATCAGGACAGATGGAATATGGGACACTTGGCTTTATGAATGGAGGCATGGAAAGTAAGAGCAGAATTGTGTGAAGTTCTGGTAGCTGTACTATATGAACGTGATTGCACTAAAATGGTTGCAGAGGAGATTCACCAGGATTTTGCCTAGGCTGGAATGTTTCAGCTATGAAGAGACATTGGATAAGCTAGGGCTGTTTACGGCAAGGAGAGAGAAGGCTGTTGGGAGGACCTGATTGACATGTAGAAAATTATGAGGGGCATAGATAGGAAGAAATCTTTCCCCCATTAGAGGGTTCAATAACCAGGTGGCATATTTAAGATAAGGAGTAGGAGCTTTAGAGGGGATTTAGGAAGCTTTTTTCACCTGCAGGACAGTAGCCATCCGGAACTCAGTGCCTGGGATGGTAGAGTCAGGAGTTATCATAACAATTACAAACTATTTAGATGATCACTTGAAGTGCCATAGCACAGAAGATAATAGATGAAATGCTCGAAAATGGGATTAGAGTGATGACTGGCGCAGGCAGAGAGCCAAAGGGTCATTTTCTGTACTGTAAAGCTGCAAGACTCTAAGACTCTAACTTACTAAAATGGGAAGTAAGAAACAGCTTATGACCAGAAGGGATACTAAGTACACCTTTAGGGCTAGTTTGTTCATTCTGTCAGATGTTTGCCTTGCTGTTACAGATTAAGGTGCAGTGACAATGCCTTGGGCAGCAATGTAAGACTTCTTTCAAAAATAGGACTTTGCAGTACAAGTCATCCAAAACTGAAGTCTTCCTCAACCCCATGAATCAACCTGAGTCTAGTAGTTTCATTATCAACTCACAGCATTAAATGCTTACAACTTAAATTTAAAATTGTATTTTGTATATGGTATACAAGCAACTCACTGGTCACAACCCCATTTACTCTAAGCAGAAAATGATGGCAGGGTTTCCAAACATGAGGTTTTTACAGATGACCCTGATTATTAATACAAACGCTGCCCCACTACGCTTTTAAAACTTAAGATGTGTTTTGGCCTGTGCCATCTTTAATTATTTCCTGGGGAAAGTGCAAGCTCAAAACCCTGTCACGTCAAAGGTACCCACCTGCTCTCCAATTTGAACTTTATATCTACCAACTATGTGTATCAATGTCATTACAGTGAAAATGTTTATGAATCTCCTGCATAAAATGCACAGGAACAGTAATCCTCCAATATTCATGCAACCTGAAAAAGCTTGTGGAGAGCAGGCAGTGGAAACACTAGGAATCAGCAGTATTCTTCAGCAACATATTGGGACAGTGTTTGTGTTAATAGTCAGGGTCATCTATAAAAAATTCATGTCTGAAAAGTCTGCCACCATGTCCTGTTTATGCTTACACAAAAGCAGATGAGGATGGAAAGGGTGAGAGTTGCTACAAGGAAGTTGCTTGTGTACCATACACAATACTCAAATAAGAGTTAGCATCTTCAGTAGAGCAAGAAGGAAATTGATGGTGGAGGTGAAAAAGTCCACAACTTGGTTGCCATTAAAAAAAAAGGTAAACTAGCATCATGACATGAAAACAAAACAAAGAATTGCAGATGCTGGAAATCAGAATCAAAATCAGAAATGGTTGGAGAAACTCAGCAGGTCTGGCAACATCTGTGAAGAGAAAGCAGAGTTCGTAGTTCAGGCCCCGTGACCCTTATTCAGCATCACGGCACTGATGGCAAAGTCATTGTAGTGAACTATCGATGTATTAATGAGCAATCCTTCGGGTATGCCTGGTAAAACTAATACTTGTCTAAGACTCTCAGTTAGGAACAGAAAAATGTCACATTGGTGTGCTGAACTCTGGTCAACATACTGAACTGAATCTCATGAATCAGAGGAATTCAAGGCTAATCACCTTTTGAACAGGTAGGTGTATGGACCTGGAGGTTTTCCCTTTACAGCTTCCCGTGCCACCTTCTGGCGTTGTTCCAAAGAATATTGTTCCTAAATAACAAAGATAACATTGTGAAATGTATCTAAATAAAGCAAAAAAGAAAACAAACTAGAGCTTATAAACAACAGATTAATAAGCATTTCTATCCACTGGAATAATCTTTAACAATTTAATTGTAATAAGTTTTCTTAATTGGAGTTTTTTTTTTAATTTATATGGGATATGGGCATCAATGGCTGGGCCAGTGTGTATTTCCCATTCAAAAACATGGTGGTGAGCTCCCTTCTTGAACTGCTGCGATCCATTTGGTGTAAGTGCACCCACAATGCTATTAGGTAAAGCAGTTCCAGGATTCTGGACCAGCGACACTGAAGGACAGTCATATATTTCCAAGTCTGGATGATGAGTCATGCGCTGGGGAACTTGCAGGAGATGGTGATCCGAAGTTTTTGCTGCCCAAGACCTTTCAGGTAGTAGTAGTCATGATTTTGATTATCCAAGGAGCCTTGGTGAAGTTCTGCTCTTTTTCATCTCATAGGTGGAACACACTGTCACTACTGAGGGTGGAGGTAGAAAGAATGAATATATACGTGTTGCCAATCAAACAGGCTGCTTTATCCTGGGTGGTGCCAAATTTCTTGAGTGTTGTTGAAACTACACTCCACCCAGGAAAGTGGGGAGTATTCCATCACACTCCTGACTTGTGCATTGGAGATGCTGGACAGTGTAGTAAAATTTGGTCAGTCAGGTGGATCTCATAGAGTATGAATTCCTTGATTGGGGCTATTAACCTGGTCCAAACAGGGAGCCATGGCTGACAGATATAAACAAGAGCGTCAGGGGTTCTGTTCACTTTAGGAGCCAGCTCTGAGTTAGCTTGGTCGGTGTCATGTACTATGTACATGTGGAGCCTTCATGGAATTATTTGAGACAGGCTTTGGGGAGTCAGTAGATGAGTTACTTGCTGCAGGATTTCTAGTCTCTGGCCTGCTCCGGTAACCACTGTATTGATATGGCTACGCCAGTTCAGTTTCCAGTCAAATGTAACCTCCAAGATGTTAATAGTGGGGAATTCAGTCTTGGTCTTGCCATTAAATATCAAGGGGCAATGGTTAGACTTTCTCATTTTTGAGTTGATAATTTTCTGGCTCTTGTGTGGTGCAGAAGTAACTTTCCACTTGTCAGTCCAAACCGGATATTGTCCAACTTTTGCTGTATTTGGACATAGACTGCTTCAGTGTCTGAGGAGTCATGAATGGCACTGAACATTGTGCAAATCACCTCTGAACATCCCCACTTCTGATCATACGATAGAAAGAGGTCATTCATGAAGCAGTTGAAGATGGCTAAGCCGAGGACACTACCCTGAGGAACTCCTGCAGAGATGTCCTGGAGCTGTGATGACAAACCTTCAACTACCATAACCACCTTCCTATGTGCCTGGCATGACTCTAACCAGAAGACAGTTTCCCTCTCATTAACATTGATTCCAGTTTTGCTAGGGCTTCTCAATGTCACACACATCCAAATGCAGCCTTGATATCAAGGGCAGTCACTTTTACCACATTTCTGGAATTTTGATCTTCTGTCCATGTTTGAATTAAGCCTATTATGAGGTCAAGAACTGTGGCCTGGTGGAACCCAAACTGAGAGTCAGTGAACTAGTTACTGCTAAGCAGGTACTGCTTAATTGCACTGTCAGTGATATTTTCCATTGCTTTGCTGATGATTGAGATGGACAAATGGGGTGGTAATTGGTTAGGTTGGATCTGTCCTGCTTTTCGTTTACAGGAAATACCTGGGTAATTTTCCACATTGTCAGGTCGATGCCTGTGTTGCAACTGTACTGGAATAGTTTTGCTAGGAACATGGGTAAGCTCTGGGGCATAAATCTTCAGGACAATTGCCAGATGTTGTTAAGGCCCATTGCCTTTGCAGCAAGCAGTGCCTCCATCATGTTTTGCGATATCACTTGAAGTGAATAAAATTGACTGTGATGCTGAGGACCTCTGGAGGAGGCTGAAATGGATCATCTACTCAGCACTTCTGGCTGAATATTGTTGCAAATTCTTTTAACTAACTTTTTGCACTAACATGCTGGGATCCCACATTATTGAGAGTGGGGATATTTGTGGGATCTTCTCCTGCAATGAGTTGTTCAACTGTCCACCATCACTCACAACTAGATGTGGCAGGACTGCAGAGGTTAGATCTTATCCATTATTTGTGGAATCGCTTTGCTGTTTCTATCACTTATTGCTTATGCTGTTTGGCATACATGTAGTCCTGTTTTGTAGCTTCACCAGGTTGACACCTCAGTTTTAGGTACTCCTGGTGCTGCTCCTGGCATGCCTTCTTCATGGAACTAGGATTGATCCTCTGGCTTGATGATAATGGTAAAGTAGTAGATATGCCATGCCACGAGATTACAGATTGTATTGGAGTACAATTCTACTGCTACTGATGCCCCAGAGCACTTCATGAATACCCAGTTTTGAGTTGCTAGATCTGTTCGAAGCCCATCCCATTTAGCACTGCAATAGTGCCACAAAGCATGGTGAGGGGATTCTCAATGTGAACACATACTTCATCTCCACAAGTTTGGACTTCACCTGACAAAGGAGCAGTGCTCCAAAAGCTTATGACTTTAAATAAACCTGTTGGACTGTAGCTTGGTATCATGTGGTTTCTGACTTCATCTCCACAAGGAATATGTTTTACCGATACTCTCATGGGCAGATGCATCTGTGATTGGTGAGGAGGAGACCAAGTTTCCACCACACTGTCAGACAGTGCGTTCCAAATCATAAACAGTTCCTGCATGAAAATGATTTTTGTTCTGTCTCCATTGCTTGTCTTTGGATTTAATCTGCACCCTCTAGTTCTTGAACTACCTTGGGAGCTGTTCCCTTCCACACTACAGAATTCTAATTATTTTGAATACCTCTATCAAATACCCATTTTCTTCTCTCCAGGGAGAACAGTCCCAATCACAGTCCAATCTATGTTCACAATTGAAATTCCTTGCCCCTTGAATCATTTTTGTGAATCTCTCTTGCACTGTCTCTAATACCTTCACATTTCCTATATTGTGCCCTGAATTGGACTCACAGTAAGACTGAACTAGCATTCTGTACATGTTTAACAAAACTTCCTTGCACTCTATACTGTATTTACAAACGTTAGGATGCTGTGTACTTTATTAACTGTGTCCTGCTGCTTTCAGTGTTTATGGATATATTATTCAACCAGGCTCCTCTGGTTCAGCTCCCAAGGCATTATGCTCTGGAATTCCCTCCCTACACCTCTTTGCCTCTTTATTTCACTTTCTGGCTTTGATATGTTCCTTAAAACTTACTTCTTTGATCAAGCTTTTGTCACTGACCTAACACCTTCTTCTGTGGTTCGGTGTCACACTTTGTGTTATAAGACTGCTGTGAAATGCCTTGGAATGCTCATCATGTCAAAGATTCTATATAAATATGTTATTGTTTTTGAATGGACTGTACAAATTTATTGTTATTATTACAGTTGAAAAGATGAAGTCAATGCAAATGAGGTACAAAAGTCAGTAGGAAGAGGGCTTGCAGAGCTTACAAGAGATTTAATGATGCTCCAAATCTATTATGTTGAATTAAACCTTGATGTTAATGAAAAATATAAACAGGAGACCTAACTGTGAAAAGTCATTGTCTGCAACATCATTAGGAAGTTTAACAGCAGCAGGATATTTACTAATCATGTATCCAGGCCATGCTAGTAATCATACTATTTTAACTATGTTGATTAGATTTTAATGTACTGTGGAGCATAGTAACACCATCACAACCAAGTAAACAACAACAACTTATAAAACACATTTAACATACAAAAAAAATGACTCAGGATTGCCCACAGAAGCAAAGCAAGAAAAAATAGGTTGGATGGCCAAATACAGTACATACTCTGTCTGCTATGAACAACCAAAGGAACACGTGTTTGATACAATTCGTCATACCCGGCAACACATTGACACTGAAATTCAAATACCACATTACCCATTTGTGTGGCAGGCAGAATCTGTTTCTTTTGATAGCAGCATTCTGTTAGTGAAGAATACCACTTATGTTGCTACTGCATAGCAGCAGCAACAAAAAAATAAATTTGGTAGTCTTGTAAATCTGTTGTAATGAGTGCAAGAAGAAAAGTTTTGACATCATGGCTCTTTTTATAGCAACACTCAAGTTTTGCTCTAACAAGCGACATCTGAATATGCATAAAGAGTATTTTATTTCAAACTCAATATTGGGGCCTCAGCTTGCAATTTTATGACAGAAAACAGCTCAGGCTCAGAATGCAGAGGAAACTTTCCAATTGAATAAACAAAGGCCCTGAAATTCCAAATTCTATGATCTAACCATTATAGAGCCAGTTAGGTTAGACTTTTGGCCACAAGACTGCCTACCCTATGACAAAGAGACTCATCACCAGTTGATGAGATGCACATGGAGAGGTTGAGAAAATACCTAGAGGGCCGTGGGTCAAGTAGTTCAGAGGGCTCAGCTGCAGGATTTATATTCTGGACTGCTGTTAAGCTGAGTCTGTATACAAGACAGTGCCAACATATCTCCAATAGGATACAGGAAAACAAGACGGTACATGAGGAAAGTGACTGTTCAGTGAGTTATTAAGTTACAGATATAATAATTTTTTTTAAAAAATTGATCGTTATGTATTGATTTTGCTTATGACTTTTGTTGGAAACTTTAAAAATTGCACTGAAACTAGAAGGAATGTTTCCCTGAGGCGAATTCTGCTTGTCATGATGAGTGGTTTGTTGTGAATGATTGTAAGTTTAAATTATATAGTGCGACCTGGTTATTACAGATGTTGCATAGCTATATCAGACATTACTGAAAGTATCTCTGATGAGCCTATCCTGAGGCACTCTCTTAATAGCTATTTGTGGCCCCGCTAGTTACTCTTCATCTTGGCTGCCCAGAATCTGCACCTGGTAAAAAAAAAAATCTAGCCCATGCCTGAATCCATTATTAGCATGGTTCAGCTAGGACTGCCATATTTTCCATCAGCATTTAGTGGGTATCTTAAATGACAAGGGAGCGCAGAAGAGCCTATTTAAGAGCAGAATTTAATGTCCTCCTACATGGTGTGTTCAGTGGTGGTGTGCTGACATTTAATCAGGCAGGTGTGCCCGGTGAGAACCCTATCAACTTCCCATCTTTGCCCAGAATAAGTCTGAGATGGCAAGAATCATGGACAGCTTTTCTGCTTTGCCACCAAGTAAAGCCTTTAACTGGTCAATTAATGCTCATTTAAGAGCCTCATCCCACCACTACAGGTATTAACCAAATATAGGCTAAGGACTAGCCATGCAGGAAAAGCATAAAGCAAAATATTTCAGGGTTGATGGTTGTCCCCCATGCATTGGGTGTCCCTAGTCAAAGTGTCAGATAGATGGACCTGAAATCAGGAAGTGGGCTGGTGTGGGGAGGTGAGAGGAGGTATGGGCAGAGCAGTGACAGCCAATTCCTACCCTGCTGCAGAACTTCACACATTATCACTCATCTGTACCTGAGTGTCTGCAGTCCTCACCCTTGATCCTCCATGGTGGTTCTGCCAAACAATGGAGAGCTGCATGTCCCCAGGTGGAAGGTAACTCTTGGCAGGAAGGATTTCCACGTCTCAGGGTCCTTGATCCCAGGGAATATTTGCTGCTGCCCAGTTAAGCGTTTAATGGGTAGATAACTTTGAGGGATTTCCCACAAGAAAGAGAATATAGGACTCTCACTGGCAGTCTAGACAGCAGGCAAGTTTTTTTTTTGCCTCCATGAAATAATGCCCTAAAGTTGTAATTCCATCTCACCACTGAGTTCACATTCTATCGAAGTGTTGGGATGTTGGACAGAAATATCTCTTAATTATTGCTTAAAATACACCATAAAAATGCATAGCTTTCTCTTAAAACATGTGTGTATCATAGATGCAAACCAACACTTCAGAACACCAGGTTTGGTTTTGATATGCATCTGAAATGGTCAGTCATAAATGAACAAAAACAAATCAGCTCACACCTTGATGGCTAAAATTGGTAGCTTGTCTGTGAAGGAAATTGTGGATGTGCATCATAAAATATCTACTTTGCTCTTACCAAGAGTGTTTTTTCTGCTGACAGTCTAGCCTGTATTCTAGAAGAGTAGTTCCTTGTAGAGGAATCCATTAATTCACTGGATGATGAAATTTTACACTGGCTTGACTGGTTAACTTCAGTCGGTGTGTTCTTTGACAAGTCTATACAAACATCAAATATTGGATTTTAAAATCAATCATCTAGTCCAAGACTAAATGGCATCTGTTTGACAACTGTAATTGGAGAAAGTCCTTGATCATCCTTAACTAGATATTGGAAAGCATTTAAATGGTCTGCTGGTCATGGAATTGAGTGTGGTGATGAACAGATAAGGTTGGTTGTTTTCAGCTTGCATTCATGAAATCATGCAGCCTCTATGAAGGTTGTCACTAAGATTAATATGCTGACAGTGTATGTGGTGTCCAGGTAGTTCTGCTATAACGCATGTTCCATTAACGCAAATTGGCTGTAACATGATTGATCAATAGTGGATGCTGTTTGGATAACCCAAACTTTCTGTTGTACAGGTATAGCAATTTCCCTATAACGCCATTTTCTATAGCATGATTTTTAAAAGCATGAGGTCACACAAAAACGCATGGGAGAATCACCACAATGGGTACGGTATTGAAGTAAAAACCCAGAGATCAAGGAATTTTTAAGAAGTAACACTGGCCTGAAATTAAAAAATAGTGAAATTACAACAATTTATAGTCTGTAAGATAGAGTTCCTACAGTGCAGAAAGAGGCCATCAATTCTGCACCAACCCTTTGATGAGCATCCCACCCAATCCCCCTAACCCCATATTTACCATGGCTAATCCTCCTAGCCTACACATCCCTGGACACTACAGGCAATTTAGCATGGCCAATCTACCTAAATGACAAATCTTTGGACTGTGGGAGGAAACCAGAGCTCCAGGAGGAAACCCACATAGACGCAGGGAAAATGTATAGACTCCACACACAGTCATCCGAGGCTGAAATTGAACCCAGGTCCCTGACAGGTGCTGTCAGGCAGCAATGCTAACCACAGTGTCACCATGCTGCCCAGAGGTACTGATTGACTTGGCTGAACATTTCCAGAGTTTTGTGTTTTTACTTCAGTATCCAATCATGCTTTCCTACTTATCTTTGTTATTATTAGCTAATATTTTCTTCCCCTCCCTGCAAACTTCTATGAAGACAGAAGTAGGAATGATTAAATGAAATCAATGAAAAGAAATCAATTACTCCACCAGAGACTGATGTTCATAAAAAACGAAATGCCAGCATGACTAGCTGATGCTATAGCAAGTAGGGTCTTCAAAGAAGAGCTGGGTAAGTAGTTATGCTTGAGACCCAAGGCCCCTGGGAGAAGGAGGAGCAGATTCAAGCAAATACTGAATGAAACGTGATGATTTCTATGCTATTGGAGCAAAGGACGTGGCATAAGCTAAAGTTGAATCATAGAGGTTAGGGATATTTAAATGTTGTTAAAATCTGTTTAATTATCTTTGTGAGTTAAGGAGAAAAAATTACAAAACTGGCTTTTCCTCATGACATTAGAACAATTACAGGAACAAATATAATGGCTATATTGTGGCAAAAATGCTTGTATACCATTACATGATAGGCAGCCCGCATTGTTTTGTACATACTAGAACATTTAGGGCTGTACAGTGGTTGACACTATCTTTAGCAAAACCATATCAGTTCTGCAAGAGTTACCCATGCATCGAATGTTAGAAACATCTATTGGAGGAAGCATAATTGAGATTCTACCCTCAGGCGATTGTGCAGAGCTTGCACATTTTCCCCATTTCTGTGTGGGTTTCCTCTGTGTGCTCCGGTTTCCTCTCATTGTCCAAAGGTGTGCAGGTTAGCTGGATTAACCATGCTAAATTGTCCATCATGTCCAGGGATGTGTAGCTTAGGTAGATTAACCATGCTAAATGCAGGGTTACGACATAGGATAGGTGGGTGGGTCTGGGTGGGATGCTGTTCAAGGGTCAGCGTGGACTCAGTGGGCCAAAGGGCCTGCTTCCACACTGTAGGGATTCTATGATTGAAAATTGTGACAACAGAAGTGCAACATTAGTAATTCATCACTGCAAAACCCAGCTATTTATCGCATTCTGACATGCCAGCACACACTCACCAGTTGCCTGCCATTTGTCTCTATTCATAGCTTTGTCTTTTTCATTGCCTGTTTGATCATTGAGGCTCAGGTACTCATGGAGCAGCTGGCTCAGCTGCAGATATGCCTGCATAAGGTCATCTGCATATAAAACCAGCAGAAAAAGTAGTATAAATGCAGTTTAACTCGTTGAGGTCTCCAGCAGAATTTTAGACTATAAAATTTGACATAAGTGATTGGGTTCAGCTGTTTATCCAGTTATATTCCTCACAGTTATATGTATATTTTTACTTCTTCTTTAAAAATGACACACTATTGTTTGAAATAAATAATGTGCATATTTTAATATTGTTACAAAGGAGAGGTCGATCTCCCCCTCTGATAACTAAAATAAAAACACCCAGAAAAGCTCACTTTGCCTCATAATCTGTTAAAAGAAGTGTGAAAAGTGGTGTAACCTGCCTCTCACCCCTCAATCTGTTATAAAGGAGTAGTTGAATAAAATAAAATCCTTTCACTCACTATGTAATCAACAAGTAACAATTTAATTATCTAAATCAAACAGTGAACAAATTAACAGAACTAACAACCAAACAATTCCGCCTTAACTACTAACTATTTCAGAAAAAACAAAATTCTAATGATATGCTGTTCCAATAAATACAAATCACACTTATATAAACCAAAGTAATAAGAAAAATAAATTAAAACTTAGTCTCTGAAAATTACAGCCAGGGTAAGTCTTCCAGAATGCTTCGCACCCTCTCTGCTGATCCTCAGTCAATCCTCAATCCGTTCTCTGTTGAATTTTTGTTTCAGGAATATTAGCCAGGAGTGCCACTGTACCTTTAGTTTAGATGATGGTTTTCTGAGAGCTTAGAGAACTCTGTGAAAGCCAGTAAAACTTTCTTTTATAGTTGAGAGCTGTTTTCTCAGCAGATAACAGTTGACTCTCACACTGATTTTCAAATGCCCTCTTCTTTTATACCCTTCATGGCCTATTAATTTCTTAGAATAGGATTGGACTTAGGTTGTCAAAACCATCAGATTAAAATTTAATTCAGTTTTTGGTATCTAGGCCCTGGTTTAAATGAATTGGCTTAATTTAAAAGCCTGTTGTCTTGGTAAAATCCTGCTTTGCCTGCTAACAGTGTAGTCTTTTGATACAATGTTTCAATTTCAAGAACTTTCTATGCATCTAATGCTGCCTGCAGACCTTTTTTTTGATCTCCAAGCCTAAAAACCCATCATCTTTTAAATGGACCACACACACTTCCCCTCTATCATTTTACAAATATCAAATACTCTACCCAACTTTGCAACAATATCTATGCCATAATTTGGAATGACATCATTGCATTATGATGAGGAACTCAACAGTAAATAAAAATGATTGCTGTATTATCATCTAATATGGTTTGGCAGCAATGTCCAAGGTCAAATGGAACCAGGGAACAGATGATGTTAGTTCTATGTTAGTTGAAAGTTATTAGGTGAGAACTTGTTTGGTGTTTATACATGGAGAACAAGTAAATAGTGTTACTGAAATTGATGGTGTATGAGTTAGAATAAAACTCTGACAAGGAAAGCAAATGCCTGTACTCTGTCTAACCCAAAATTTTAACCCCCGGTTTAAATAGCACACACAGCACAGGAATGAGGAAAACTGTTGCTGTGGAAAGAAAGATATATTTATGAAAAGGCAATATATCAGA
This sequence comes from Rhincodon typus, assembly GCF_021869965.1. Lineage (NCBI taxonomy): Eukaryota > Metazoa > Chordata > Chondrichthyes > Orectolobiformes > Rhincodontidae > Rhincodon > Rhincodon typus. The sequence continues at coordinate 36,984,409 of NC_063353.1, forward strand.
ATTAGAAGTCATAATTAGAAAATAATAACATAACAAGTAGGAGCAAGAATAGGCAAATTCACTTCGAGCCTGCTTCTCTATTCAACATGATCTTGGCTGATCTCATCTCGAATTCAACTCCACTTTCCTGCCTGCTCTCCATAAATCATTGAACCCAATGCTAATTAAAAACCTCTCTATTTCCTTCTTAAATTTACTCAATGTCTCAACCTACACTGTTTGTGGGATAGAGAATTCCACAGATACATGACCCAAATGGTTATTGGTTAAAGAAGCCACGAAACAAACTCAATATAAGGAAAAACTATCCCATGCAGAGAACTGGGACAAGTTGCCACTCAGTGCAATGAATGTTGGCTCAATTTGAACAGGGTAAACTGGATAAATTCTTAATTTGTTGGAATGACAGAAATTTGAAGAAGAAAAGATAAGTTAAAATTATCAGATTGAGTTCTGAGACAAGTGTCAGTTAAGAAATCAGAGTGAAGAGAACTTTTGTCATCGAACATTAAAACTCTGATCTATTGCATACCATGAAAGGCCTTTGCAGAGTCCAGCACCATCTGAGTCATATTGTTACAAGAATATTCATCATCAAAATCTATGTTTGTTGCTATACCTTCAATCCTTTTCAGATGTAGGTAGATATTTAACAAACATCCAAAGTTAGAAGATTGAATTGAATGAACTTGTTCCTCAAATCATTACACACACTAAAGAAATTCTTTAGTCTTGATTGAAGCTTTCTGATTTTGTACTTATGTCTTCTCAAAAGATGGGGCCAGAATGACTAACTCATAGGAATAACTTCCTACTTTCAAAGGAGATAATCATCCCAGGCAATAGTTATAGGTAGGGCCCTGGTATCACCCTCTCATTCAGTAAATAATTAATAGATTGTATCTATAATTAAAAAATACAATCTGTGAATTTAAAAAAAACATTAAAACTTAATTCAGTTATACCTCCATAATGTAAAATTTATAATTTAATACTCTTGAGAAAATGTGGAGTTCTGCAATCTAGTTTTAGTTGCTTATCAGCAGAGGCCTGGGGAACAAAAATCTCTCAGTCAAATGGAGACCCTGCTGAGGAACAGATGGGAAACAACTAAATAAAATAAATTATATTTTGAGAAAATGAAAAGTAAAAGATTTCATTATAGTACATTTTAACTCTGAGACCGCTTGTGTTTCAGTGATGCCTGATATACGCTGAAGTGATAGTAGTGAGACAAATCCAACAGATAAAGTGCTAATCAGGACTTTGAAAGAACTAAAACAAAAACAGAGATTGCTGGCGAAACTCTGAAAGGTCACCCAACTCAAAATGTTAACTCTGATTTCACCCCACAGATGTTGCCAGATGTGCCAGGTTTTGCCAGCAATTTCTATTTGTGTTTCAGATCTCCAGCATCCCGCAGTTCTTTGCTTTAGTTTGAAAGAACTACTTTGGTGCAAATACTTTTTGTGAATGAATCTTTCCAATAATCAGGTAATGAAGACTAAGTTCCTTACCGCTGTTAATAACAGCATCAAAATATCCTGGGTTATCCTGATTCATACTGATATAGGTGTCAACTCTGGATACAGCAAAATCAATTTGTGAGTGGTCGTACAGCCCTCTTAGTAGTAACCTTTTCTTGTGCTTTTCTTTTCTCATTGGAATCAGCAGAATGTATCGAGGCTCAAAGTAAGTCTTCTTCAAGCTGCGTACTCCCTATTTAATGATGGAATTGGAAACAAATTACAACAATGTTGTTTTCCTAATCTAGTCATCACTCAGCTCTCCTGTGGATGCATTTTTAACAAAAAATGTGGAAGGGGAAATAAATCAAGGCAACAATGCATAGTGACTCATAATACCTTCATGAAACTGGCAGACTGATGGAGAACAAGATTGGAACACTGCTCATGCTTCCACCAGAGCCAGAGTGGGACACACCAAAGGTCTTCTATATACAAGGTTTCAACGCTTGCACCACTCTGGCGAGGTTTCGGAAACAGCACAGAAAATGTGCACTGCATCATTGTGGCATGCAGTGCCCTTTACAGTTGGGGATGACAGGGGAAGGATGTCCTGGATGCAGAAGAAACAGGACTCAATAACAATTTCTGAGGATTGAAACAAGAATGAGGTTCATGAAATTTGAGAAGGACCCTCCAAAACACCATGTCAGAGCAACATATTGGTGAGCAGAAAGAAACTAATTGAAAATTGTTTTCAGAAAGAATAAGCTTGGTTTTGACCTTGATTAATTGCTGAAGATTCACTAATTAATCCTGGAAGCAGCCTTTGCTTAGTGCAAAGAAAATGTGAACTTTGTTATTTTTGCAGACTTTGATCTTCTGTAGTGCTGAATAAATGTTTTGCCATCACACCTAATTCTATGCTTGATATCTTTGGGTGATCCCACTTTTAAGTCTACACATTAAATAGCCGACTGACCATTAGAGAAGAAGCAGCAGTCAGTGAGTGGATGAACTTTCTTTGTATGACACATGGTTTGGTAGTCATGCAGTGAAGTCTTGCAAGAAAGTTGGCAGGCCAGGAGGAATTCTGAAGGATCTCTTTTTGACTCTTCCATTATTGGTAACCTTCAATGGTCAGACTGCATATGAACTGAAGAGCTGTCCTGAAATTTGAATAATCCTGAAGGGCAGCACCTAACCTATCAGAGGTGGCACTTTTTGGGATGTCTGAAAAGTTGCTCATCTCTGACCAGATAATCAGATCTGACAGCAAAAATGATGCTATTGCAGACATTTTAAGGGTCTGAATCAGGAATATATTTGCAAAAATGAAGTTTATTTTTTCCCATTCTTTTTTTCCCTTACAGTAATCTTTTTTTCTTCTTCCCCCTTCCAGCACCTCTGAGTACAGTCCTGACTTCTGCAGCTAGAATTAACGGGGCCTGCTCTAAAATTGGCCTTGTTGGCTGGGAATATTTGGATAGACAACCCCAGTGCCTTTAACCTTAAAGGTTCCTTGTCTGCTGTGATGTTTCGGCTCACGGGCAGGCCTACCCTTCTTGGCCAGGCAGGCAAGACAATCAGAGGAAGGAGTGGCTGGGCACCAAAGTGTGATGTAAGGTATGTAATTTATACATATTTTCAATACCATTTATTTTTGTATTAGTTTGTATAATTTAATTTGAACTAATAGTATATGAATTTTCTGTGCATCTGAAGTGGTTCAGTGACTAACTTGTAAGTATTTGTGTAGCCGTGGTGATTTCTTTTAAAACAGGTAAGAAAGAAAGAAATCCTGGAAAGCAACAGAAAGCTACATTCTTAAAACATTGCAATTCACTTGGTTAATGTACACCCTGGTAAGGAGGGAATTTTTGTGCTACATGACCAATTTTTCAAACTATAATTTTTACAAGGGGTGTCTATCATGTGAGCATTGTGAAGGACAGTTCCAACTGCTTATAGAATGGAAATGTTTGTTTATATAAGGGATTAATTGAAGAAATTTCAATGTATTGTGTCAATATGTCAATTACGTCAATGGTGACATTCTTAATAGCCACATAACTTTACTTTCTGTCAGAATGCCTCCTGAGGTATGGCCCTGATTGATACCAGGCACTGTAGGAAAAGGATAGAGATATGAGTTGTCACTAAGTAATAGATGGACAGGCTTAGGGTGGGATTGAGTAAATGAGGAGTGATGGAGTTGAGTAGATAACCATATTTTGGTCTGGGGGCTATGGCTGATTGAAGACATCTTCATGGAGGCTGTTGTGGTGCAGTTCCTCCCCCGGGCCAGGAAACCAAAGTTCAAGTCCCACTTGCTTCAGAGGTGTGTCATAACACATCTGAACAGATTGATTAATAAATATCTATAAATAAAGCACACGGGCTATCATGGTACAGTGATAGTGTCCCTACTTCTGAGCCAGGAGGCCCAGGTTGAAGTCCCACCTGCTCCAAAGTGTGTGGCATAACATCTCTGAACAGGTTGATTAAAAATATCCATAAATAAAATGTAAGGGCTCTTGTGACACAGTGGTATATCCCTGCCAAAACACATGTCTCAGATTTTTATACTTTTAATCCATCATGTGAATTAGTGGGCTGCTTAATCTATCTTCACTTGTTAAATTAAACTTCAGTCTCTGTCAGCTGTTAGGTAGCTTTATGTCAGATATCAGCTTGCACTACAGCAGAATTCTATGAAAGGTGGTAAATACAAAGATTTTCTTTCTTGTTTGTCACTGTATAAAATGCTTGTAATAATAAAGCACTGTTTACTATGCAGAATACGTACCCTTGTATTCCTCCTGATGGGATTTAGTATGCATCACTACGAGAGTCTATCGTTCACAAAGCAGCCAAAAAAGCCATTAAAATATAACTTTCATACTTACCTCAAGTTCCATATGAATACAGCAGGCTAAACCATCTCTGGCAACAGCTTCTAACGCATCTCTGCTGAGCCCGAAATAATGTCCATTGTATTTTATTGTCTCAATAAATTTCCCCTGTATAAAAGGACAAAATGGTCTCAATGGAGTTGGCAGCTGACATCTCAATGCATCACAAAAGGTACATGAAATGGCACTGAGTAATCAAAATTTCCAATTTTGTTGAAAAAATAATTTTGCAGCAATATACTTCTTAATTTACTTGATGCAATGTTTTCCAAAAAGGTTTCCATCAATAAATCAGCTTTAGAAGAAGATGCATCAATTTACTTAAACAACGTATTTCATCATCTCATATTATTTTGTTTCTGTGGCAAATATATTTATACTGTGGAACAGCTTTAAGATACCCAAGTACAAACAGGACATTAAAGCATAACAATGTTTTGTTGATTCATCAGGTTCTGCCAGGATCTTACTGAATGGCAAAACTGGTTTAAGACGCTTCCGAGCTGAGTCCTGTTTCTATGCCACTGCACCAAAGAATATTTTGCCTTGGGCTTCAGGCAAGATAGAGAACTTTGCATCCTTAGGGATACTGAAGCAGAGCAGATGATTACAGGGCAAGAGTTGGCAGTCAGTTGGCAAAAATGCAAATGAATGAAGTGCTGTCCTGTGCTGTAAGCTAATATGGTTCTACCTTGGAGACTCTGACAGCAAAAGCTTCTATAGATATGTGAAGAGAAAAAGACTAGAATCAGGTGAATTTATAATGGACAACAAAGAGATGGCAGACCAGCTAAACAAATACTTTGGATCTGTCTAAACTGGGGAGGACACAAATAACCTTCAGGAAATGCTAGGGGATAGAGCATAAAGCATGAAGGGGGAACTGAAGGAAATCCTTATTAGTCAAGAAATGGTATTGGGGAAATTGATGGGATTAAAACCCAATAAGTCCGCAGGGCCTGACATTCTGCATCCTGAGTATTTAAGGAAGTGGCCCTAGAAAGAGCAGATGTATTGGTGATCATTATCCAGCATTCTGTAGACTTTAGAAGAGTTCCAATGGACTGGAGGATAGCTAACGTAACCCAATTCTTTAAATAAAGGAGGGAGAGAGAAAATGGGGAATTATAGGCTGGTTAGCCTGACATCGGTGGGGAAAATGTTGAGGTCAGTTATTAAGGGTGTAATAACTGAGCATTTGGAAAGCAGCAACAGAATTGATTCTAGTCAGCATGGATTCACTAAAGGGAAATCATGCTTGACAAATCTTCTGAAATTTTTTGAGGATGTGACAAGTAGAGTGGACAAGGGTGAATCAGTAGATATTGGGTATCTGGACTTTCAAAAAATTTTTGACGAGGTTCCACACAAGAGACCAGTAAGGAAAATTAAAGCTCATGGTATCAAAAGTAATGCATTGACATGGAGAGAGAAATGAATGGCAGACAGGAAGCAGAGAGCTGGAATAAACGGGTCCTTTTCAGAGACACAGGCAGTGACAAGTGAGGTGCCGCAGTGCAGAATGCTGGGACCTCAGCTATTCACAATATACATTAATGATTTGGACAAAGGAATTGGACACAATATCTCCAAATCTGCAGATGACACTAAGCTGGGTGGCAACATGTTGTGAGGAGTATGCTAAGAGGCCGCAGGGTGACTTGGACAGACTGGCTGAGTGGGCAAATACTTCACAAATGCAATATAATGTGGATAAGTGTAAGGTTATCCACTTTGGTTATAAAAACAGGAAGGCAGATTATTATCTGAATGGTGGCAGTTTAAGAAAAGGTGAGGTACAACAAGACCTCGGTGTCATGGTGGTTCAGTCGCTAAAGGTTGGCATGCAGGTGCAGCAGGTGATGAGGAAATCTAATGGCATGCTGACCTTCATTGTGAGAGGATTTGAGTATCGGAGTAAGGATGTCTTGCCGCAGTCATACAAGGCCTTGGTGAGGCCACACCTTGAATATTTTGTGTAGTTTTGTTCTCCTAGTCTGAGGAAGGGCATTCTTGGTATTGACGGAGTCCAGCGAAGGTTCACCAAGCTAATTCCTGGGATGCCAAGACTGACATATGAGGAAAGACTGGATCGACTGAGCTTGTACTCGCTGGAATTTAAAAAATTGAGGGGGTATCTCATAGAAACAAATAAAATCCTGATGGGACTGGACAGTCTAGATGTGGGAAGAATGTTCTTGATGTTGAGGAAGTCCAGAACTATGGGTCACAGTCTAGTAATAAAGGGTAAGCCATTCAGGACTGAGATGAGGAAGAATTTCTTCACTCAGTTGTGAATCTGTAGAATTCTCTCCTACAGGAGGTTGTTGGGACCAGTTCATTAGATATATTCAAGACGGAGCTAGACGTGGCCCTTGTGGCTAAAGGGATCAAGGGGTAGGAAGAGAAAGTGGGATTGGGATACTGAGATTGCATGATCAGCCTTGATCATATTGAATGGTGGTGCAGGCTCGAAGGCCTGAACGGCCTACTCCTGCACCTATTTCCTATGTTTCTATGTAAGTACCTTATATTATAAGAGAAATCACAAATTCAGGGTGTCCCAACGTACTTTATAGCCAATGAGGCGCTTCTGAAATTTAGTCGTACTGCAGGACAATAGCATCAAATTTGCACAAAGCAAGTGATTAACTTGAACATGGTTGATCTTTCCCCATCCATTTCTTTTGATTTGATTAATCTTTTTGTTTGAATAATGAGTAATGATGAGACCATTCAATATGAATTGTTTCCCAGAAACAATGTGCAGAGGACTTCTCTGAATGTGGTTCAGCCATTCAACATTGACTTGCAGCCCTAAAAAAAATCCCCTCTGTGGGTGTTACTGTATGGACAAATTCGTATGCAGTTCTTTGCTTCACTGTTTTAAACCTAAGGTCTTTATTTTTTTTTCTCATGTAGGATACACAGAGGCAGGAGAAATCCTGGCACTGTGAACTCATCCTTTAAAAATAAATGCCCGTACTTCCCAATTTCAGTCTAGACAGATGGGCTGGATTGAAAATCAGCCAGGCAACTTGGAAAGAGCAGGGATGCTGGTGGTCCCCATGGAGGGCTGGGTGGAACCTACCTGGTGGACTCTGGCACTGACTGCTTTCAAAGTTTAAAAATAAAGATTGAAACATAAAACATCCATCCTGCTGTCACCCCATTACTTTTCATGCCCATCTGGATCACTCTATGCCAACTGGATGATTGCAGCTCCAAAATCAAGGGGCTGGACTTTGAATTCTGAACTTCTGGCATTTTCATCACTGCAGGGTTGCACTAAGTCATGCAAAATCTGGCCTAAGAGTTAATTTGTACAAATAGCAAACAGACAGTTAAAATATGTTTGGACTTATTATGCCAATTTCAAGGCATCATACTTTCAAGGCCTGTATTTCTAACAATGATCCTTTGATTTATGATATAACTCACTAATTACTTAAAAAAATTGGGAATAGGTACAGGAGTAGGCTGTTCAACCCTTCGAGCCTGCACCACCATCCAATATGATCATATCACGTTCGGCAAATCTCTGTCTTTCTGTATTTATTAGAAACTGTTTGATTTTCAGAATCAAAAACAGAATGCTGGAAAAACACAGCTGGTCTGGCTGAATCTGTTGAGGGATAAACTGTTCTGATGAAGGATCAACTGGACTAGAAATGTTAACTCTATTTTTCTCTCAACAGATGCTGCCAGACCTACTGTGTTTCTCCAGCACTTTCTGTTATTGTTTCAGCCTTCCAAACACACATAGTTCTTTGTGGTTATTTTTTGGTTTTCAGAGTATTCTTAGTAAAATTTGATTAAGACAATCGGAGATTGAATCTAATTGAACTCTAAGGAATAAAAACTGAAAATGCTGAAAATACAAAGCATGTCTGACAGCATCTGTGGAGAGATAAACAGAGTTAATGCTTCAGGTCAAAATCTTTTGTCAGAAATAGGAAAGATTAAAAATGTAGTGTTAATGACAGAATCATGAATAATTACCATTCCAAAACGAAAAAAAGGTTAATGACAGAAATGAGACGAAGACAAAAAATAAAGCCAACAGAAGAAAAAAGCAAACAAAATTCGGGAAGAAGTTAAACTTCAAAAGATTGAAAGCTGTTCCTTAAGTTTACATTGAGCTTATTTGGAAACTCAGCAGGCCAAAGACAGAAAGGTTAGAGCAGGAGAAACATGCAGAATTAAGATGGCAACTGAAGCTTGGGGTCATATTTGGGGACTAAACAGAAGTATTCCAGAAATCAGTCACTCAGTTGATATGGGAGCCCCTCCATTGTAGAAGAGATTATACACAAATACAGACAGACATAGTTAAGACTCTTGTAGTGCAGTAGTAGTGTCCCTACCTCTTGGCCAGATAGACCTGGGCTGAAATCCCATCTGCTTCAGAGGTGTGTCATGATTTTTAAAAAAATCTAGAGGCAGACACAGAAAATGGAAAGCCTGGGGATCTTGGGACTCTTTTGACTTGTCAGGACCTCCTTTATCTTCCTTCTCCAAGTATTTTCACCTGCTTGCAGGCAGCACAGGACAACTTACTCACACTTATACCATCCCTGACCTATTGGTTAAGAGCCACAGATTACAGCAACTAATGAGTTAACTGGAAGCCAAACCATTGTTGTTGGCAGGCAGAAAACTGGTCACCACTCCACAGACCACTTCTCTGTAGACTATTAGTTGCCTGAACAAGCAAAGTTTAGTTGATGTTGATTTATTTGTTGTGGTAAAGTTTTCAACTTCTTGTCATACAATCTTTGAGTTGGTCATTGAGAAATTCATATCTCTTTTACATATTATCAGTCTTAGTGAGAATGGCAATTACCTATAGCAAAACCTTTTATTTGAAGGAAGTGAATGGAGTTAGAGGAGGAGTTTTTCAATGTCAGAACATGTTCAGCTAAGTGGATTTGAAAAAGAAAAAGTTACATTCCAATGAAATCTATGTGGAATAAGATGATAGCAACAGATAATTGCTGTGAGAAGACATCTGGCTGTGAAAGCAGATTTAGTAGAGACTTGAATCAGAAGGGAACCAAGTCCCTTTGGCTGTGTTAATTTTGTCAAGTGTCATGGAAGGTTTCTCTTTATGGGACCTATTGAGCTTTCACACTGCAGGTACCCAAATTCATCTCGTTAACTACCAACCCCATTTCTATAGCAGTCTTCATATCCAATTCTAGCACCATTCTAGACAGCATTCCTGGTGCACCCACTATACTGTATGACCAAAGTAAACCTGGACAAGCAAAGTCAGTCCAGAGCTGCTCTATATGTTTCCTGACCTTTGCTCCAGACATCGCAGACAAGGGAAACTTGGTGTCCAGTTTTGTGAACAGTGACCTGGAGGTCCTAATTGAGATGGTGGTATGTAAAACGGGCATTTTCTTTTCCCAGGAAAGCCACAGGAGTCCACAACACCAGAACATACTAAATAAAACCCAAAAGAACTGCGGATGCTGTAAATCAGGAACAAAAACAGAAGTGCTAGAGAAAGGTCAGTAGGTCCATGTTCTGTAACATGTGTTCTGAGGAAGGGTCACCAGACCCGAAACGTTAACTCTGATTTTTTTCTTCACAGATGTTGCTGGACCTGCTCAGGTTTTCCAGCAATTTCTGTTTTTGTGCCAGAACATAATACTAGCCTGATCTAAGGTTTCAACCTGGGTCAGTGTGGTCTCAGCCATCTGGAAGAGTGCACAATAATGTTGGAAGAAGGACATTGACCTTCACGACTCCACCACTATCAGTCCTATCATCTTCTCTCTGATACCTCACATTCATTCTGTCTCTGCTACAGTACTTACCTCCCACCAAAGGTCATGTTCTACCACTATCAGTATTGCCTGCAATATCTTCCGTCATTCACTGTCAACCACTCCAACCTGCCACACTAATCAATCTACATGCCCTTTGCATTGTCTAGTCACTCAGTTGGGACACCTCCTAACCTTTAACACAATTTCACCAACAGTACAGCTGTGCCACGTACTTTCAACTTCCTTAATACCTACCCCTTTCTTAGTCCAAAAAGGAAAACAGCGAACAGTAGGATATAAGAATCAAAATGGGCATGGGCCACCCAACATTCGGTTCTTCACCCCTTACAAGGAGAGGATCATGAACCTGACAGCCCTGAGTGGTTGACTGATTGTGTCCAAGCCCCTGGCCTTGTACTGACTTATTGCACAGGTCCCCCTGACTGAAGGTTGCCTCTATTGATTTGACTGAGGACCACTGAAACCATGACAAGCTTCCTAGCTTTTATCTGCACTAAACGGCAAAGCAATAGTACAGTAAATTTTAATATCTCTGGCTCAGGAGGCAAATTATAAAAAGACAAGCCAGAGATGCTGTGAGCATCCAGGTAGGCTCAAAAATGCGTGAACACTAAAACAGCAAATGTACAGTCCAAGATGGCAGTCCATGAGCTGGCAGCATGTCCCTAAGCGCAAAATATACTTGCAACTGCATTCCAATGATAGTTGCCAGAGCGCCCCAACATTCAGCTTTGAAGTACAGAAGCGTAGTCAAACAGAATCGGAGATTTGCCACGAGGGTTCTTAGAGACTGGGACATATCAGGTGCCAATGTATGTGGACATGGGGTACATATGGCTAGTGCCCATGGAGTGTAATGTGAGATTTGGTGCCTGATGTCTCACATGGAGGTCCTTTGGAACATGCAGCAAGCTGGAATTGCCAGGTAACCCCTCTGAATTCCATGTCACAAATTGCCTATGACTGTTTTGCTCACAGCAGATGGTAGGATAGAAAGCTGCATATTAATGAGGTGAGATTTTCAGTTAATAAGATCATTAAAACGCAATAATTCTATTTAAGTGGTAACTCATCGCTTTCCAACAAGAATCCTGATGTCCTTAGCTTAGTTAAAAATTCAATGAGTTGGCCTTTGGTGTCAAAAAAGGCATCACTGGACTTGTCCTGCGATTCTATCAGATTTCTTGCCATAGCCCACATTGTTCAGGGCCCATAAGCTTCCGCACTATGTTTTAGGGTGACATTTAATTATTTTTGAAATAATTCCACCCCTCTACTTTAGTACAACAAATAGAGAAGTTCTATCAATGTGGACCAGATATAATTCACAGTTTCAGAGATGAAAAGGCAGTATGATAAGAACAATGCAGCTAAAAGGCAGTTGCCATAGTCCTACTGGACCATAGGCAGTGCTGTCATTAGAGAGAAATGACTGGTGGTGATTTAATCTGAGGGTCACCACATCTCAGGCAAGGGGCAAAGTTGAAAAGGAGAGTTCTTTGTGGTAACCCCAGTTCGTGCAGAAATTGAACCCACATCATTCTACATTGCAAACCAGCCGTCCAGGCAAATGAGCTAATCAAACCTATACAGGTATCAATAAATTAAAATAAATTGTTGATGCCATTTTGTGTTTATTTCCTGTTGTTTTTCAGTAAATGCTGAGAACCGGTGATGTCATTATGGCTTACAAGAAATATTGAGCACAAGTATGTCTAAACAAAATGACAGTTTCAGCTAATATAAATGTTACTTACTTACTTAAATGGAACCATAAAATATTTTAAATAGGTAATACTCAATTAGCACTCATTTCTTAAATCACAAGGAAATCAAGATCCATCACAATCCGAAAGAGTTTTGTTTTTGTTGGGCTGCTCTTGTCTACATCACAGTGAATCACAATGGATTTTCTGACCACTGTAACTATTCCAGATTTACTTAATGAATAGAATTAATTTTTCAACTTCTAGGTACAATTTGAATTTATATTCTCCATATTATTAGCCCATATCTCTGGATTACTAATCCAGTAACATAACCAGTTATTACTGACCCATACTGTGTTCATTGAAGAAGATCACAGTGATGAACATTTTGACTGAACAGTTTTTATAGCTTAGTGGAATACAAAAGAATGGAAACTGATCTATATAATTAAAAAGAAAGCAATGCATTTCTGATGTGCATCTAGTTTTAGGCTTACAGGAACAATGAAACATAGTTTTCAGTTTCACCTAGATTCTCCCTCAGTTACGAGATTACACCTTTAAATTTGAATACAACACATAAATAGGCCAGATGCTGGAGTCAGAGAGAACACAATGTGGAGCTGCAGGAGCACAGCAGGCCAGGCAGCATCAGAGGAGCAGGAAAGCTGACGTTTCAGGTGGGGACCCTTCTTCAGAAATGGGGGAGGTGGAAGGGAGCTCCGAAATAAATAGAGGAGAGGTGGGGCTGGGGTAGGTAGGTGGGATGGTGATAGGTGAGTGCAGGTAGGCAGTGGTGGGGATTGATCAGTGAAGTGGGAGGAGCGGATAAGTGGGAGAAAAAGATGGACAAGTTGGGTCAGGTCAAGGAGGCAGGGATGGTCATGGGATGAGGCCGGGGGTGGAGAGATTTTGAAACTGGTAAAGTCCACATTGAGACCATTGGGTTGTAGGCTTCCAAGGCGGAATATGAGGTGCTGCTCCTCCAGTTTCTGGGTGGTGTCATTGTGACACTGGAGGAGGCCCAGGATGGACATGTCGCCAGGGAGTGGGAGGGGGTGTTGAAATGATTCGCGACTGGAAGGTGTTGTCATTTGTTGCAAACAAAGCGCAGGCGCTCTACAAAGTGGTCTCCAAGCCTCCGCTTGGTCTCACCAATGTAGAGGAGGCTACATCGGGAGCAGCGGATGCAATAGACCACATTGACGGATGTGCAGGTGAACCTCTGATGTGAAAGGTTTGTTTGGTTCTTGGATGGAGGTGACGGGGGAGGTGGGGCTAGTGGGGAGTGTGGAGTGGACAAGGGAGTAGCAGAGAGAGTGGTCCCTACGGAAGGCAGATAGGGGTGGGGAGGGAAATATATCTTTGGTTGTGGGGTCGGATTGCAGGTGGCAGAAGTGGTGGGGAATGATACGTTGAATACGGAGGTAGTGGGGTGATATGTGAGGACATGGGGGATTCTGTCTTTGTTTTTGTTGCAGGAAGGGGATGTGAGGGCAGAGCTGTGGGAAACGCAAAGAGATGTGGTCGAGAGCATTTTCAACCACCGAAGGGGGCAAGTTGCGGTCCTGGAAATAAGAGGACATCTGGGATGCTCGGGAGTGAATGCCCTATCCTGGGAGCAGACGCAACGAAAGTGGAGGAATTGAGAGTAGGGGATCGCATTCTTGCAGGAAGGTGGGTGAGAGGAGGTGTAGTTTAGGTAGCTGTGGGAGTCAGTGGGCTTGACATAGATGTAGGTTTTAAGGCGGTCACCAGAGATGGAGACAGGGAGGTGCAGGAAGAAGAAAGAGGTATCAGACATGGTCCAGTTAAACTTGAAGTTGGGATGAAAGGTGTTAGTAAAGTTGATTAACTGTTCAAGCTCCTAATGGGAGCATGAGGCAGCGCTGATACAGCCATCGATGTTACGGAGGAAGAGGTGGGGGATAGTGTCAGTGTAGCTGCGGAAGAGGGACTGTTTCACATATCCTACGAAGAGGCAGGCATAGCTTGGGCCTATGTGGGTTCCCATGGCCACCCCCTTAGTCTGTAGGAAGTGGGGCCATAAATAGGCCATTTGCCCTACCGATCTATGTTTGTGTTTATGCTTACAAAAGCTTCCTCCCACCTTATTTCATCCGCTCTATCAGCATATCTGTCTATTCCTCTTTCCATAATGTACTTTGCCAGCTTTTCCTTAAAGTCCCCATACTATCAAGTTTCACTACTTTATGTAATAACAAGTTGCGTGTTCTAACCACTCTAGGTAAAAATGTTTCTCCTTACTGTCTTGGTTAGTGCCTAAATTTTCTTATATTTAAGGCTGCTAGTTTTGGATTCCCCTCAAACATCCTCCTCTACAATAACCTTATGAAGAAAGGACTGCAGAGAAGAGGACAAAGCTGACCTGGGTGATGGGAATGAGGAGGTTAACAAAATCTGAAAACAAAAGGGCCAAAGGTGAATGCATAGAGTCATACAGCATAGAAAGAGACCCTTTGGTCCAACTCGTCCATGCCAACCAAGTTTCTCAAACTAAACTAGTCCCATTTGCCTGCATATGGCCCATATCCCTCTAAATCTTTCCTATTCATGTACCTGTCTAAATGTCTTTTAAATATTGTGACTGTACTTGCATCCATCACTTCCTCTGGCATCTCCATACATGCACCACTGGCTGTGTGAAAAAGCTGCCCCGTACGGTCCCTTTAAATCTTTCTCCTCTCACCCTAAAAACATGTCGCCGTGTCTTGAACTCCCCTACCCTTTGGTATTCACTTTATCTATGCCCCTCATGATTTTATAAACCTCTATAAGGTCAACCCTCAACCTCCAGTGAAGGAAGTCCAGCCTATCCAGCCTCTTCTTCTAACTCAAACCTTCCAGTCCCAGTAACATCCCGGTAAATCTTTTCTGAACTCTCTCCAGTTTAATAATATCCTTTCTATATCAGGGCAACCAGAACCGTACGCAGTACTCCAAAAGTGGCCTCACCAACATCCTGTACAACTTCAACATGACGTCCCAACTCCTGTATGCAATGGACTGAACAATGAAGGCAAGAGTGCTAAATGACTTCTGAACCATCCTTCTCTCCTTCTACAAAGGCTACATGTGAAATTTAAAGCAGAATTTTGAACTAAATATGTTGTGGGGAAATATTTCCTCTGTATGCCATGTATAACAACCATCTACAAACATTATGTTGTGATTTAATTACATGTAATACACAGGGGAAATCCTCCTCCATCCAAAAGCTAGCTTGTTTACTTCGGTTATAGGACAAGATTAATATATTATTGATCAACACGATTGTAATTTTCTATTTGCGCCAAGAGGCAAAAAAACAGCTTACATAAAGGCGCTAATAGTACACCATAGGATAGTAAAGGACAAAAACAAACATTTATCTGAAAATCCTCTCCCTCTATAATTTCAGAGGCATGAATCCATTTATGAGAAATAACACTCACATAAAGCAAACTTTCAGATTTAAATGTTTATCTACAAAAGTTCCCTCTTTCATTTCAAAGCCATTCTTATTAAAATATTTATTTCCAGGATTTAAATAATATTTAGTTTAACATGAACTCTATGTTTGCTGCAACTGAAGATTCCTTAAATTATAAATTAACAAAGTAAATATTCTTTTGTAGAGTAAGTTGGCATTGAAAATAATTAAATAACCTAATTTGAATAGCAAAAAAAAATCTTTTTAAACAGGAAAGAAGTGGCAGCCAGTATAAATCAAAACCAGCAGCAATTTGACATTAGATGCCAAGGGGAAAAAAAAATTCTTGAGGCTGAAAATAAACTGTGCTTTTTCACACAATAGACTTTTTTTTAACAATTAGCATATGGGATAACAGCAGGTGTTCATCGTTCCCTCTAAGCTCCAGGCCATGCAGTTGCTCTGAGAGTCTGCGCTGCTGATTGGTGTGTTGATGCCATGTCAATGCATTCATTTTCAGTTTCTCCAGCCACTGTCAGGCATTAATTTTGGAGGTCTACGTAGCGGCTGGAGTAAGAGGGAATGCTGTAAGCATTATAAAGTTGTCGTGAAGCCTGATTCTAAATGCCATACTACTTCAGATAACTAGGTCATAAAATACATTATGATGAAATGGGCCTATTTGATCTCACACTTTCAGAGTTTGTAATTCTGGGCTGAATTGGCTAAGTGTCAATTTTGAGGAGTTTCTTGGAGGGTTTTCTCAGTGCATCTTAGTGAGTTTTTCACATTATTTTCTGAAATTTGTCCCATTAGCTGTGTACCATGCATCCATCATGTCCCGCTTGCACTGTTGTATTCTTAGCAATGGTGGAAGTACTCGCCACTTCCAGGGTTCTTGGTGCCAAGGTCATATTTAAAGCCCAGCAGAATGCTAGATCAAGCACTCCCAGCCAGGAGCTGCCCTTCACAGTGCTCATAGTTGGAGCATGGAACCTCATCTTCAGAAGGCCTACCACTGCTCCACCACAGCCCTGGTCAAAGAACAGACTTGACTGTATTTATGCTTGACCTCAATCAGGGTGTTACATAATGGAGTAACCAGCCATGGTTGCAGACGGCAGCTCATGGCTCCCAGCAGCCATCCTTTTCAAACATCCAGCCCTTGAAATGAAGCAGGAACTCAGGAGTTCCTCAGGATTTAGGCCTCATGGCAGCTCCCAGACTATGGAGCATTGATCTCCAAGATGTGACAATCACAAATGACTTGTACATGAATGGAATTTGTTTGTTTTGTTGATAAATTTTGTCATGTTATGATCTCAACATGACACATGTACATCTGTGTGTGCCTTTTCCCTAGGGTATGCCAGCTATGTTGGCAAAGCCTACTGCCCAGGCTGCAGCACAGACCTTGTTATAAGCAAACAAGATGAAGTGTGTGATCTGACACAAATTGAATTAGTAACAGTCTTGATACATTTATGGGTTGAGGATTGAGGGAACCTAATCAGGACCTTAGCAAATCCTCAGAAGTAGCCAGTTGCAAAAACTTTAGTGCAGCTGTCACTTTGATAGCCAACGGATTGAAAGGACCACCTACTACTTCAGGTCTCAGCTCCCACTTCCCAGCTGGCATAGTTTGTGATAGTGTCCTAGCACATCTGTATTTGTGGCAACACTGTGCCTTGCTCAACTGGAGGAAGTGTCACTGAAGACTCAGGGATTTCTGAATCTTTTCCAGATCCTGAGGAGTTCTTCAGCTGTGACTTCTTCATGTAAAAGCTGTTCTGCAACTGTTAGAGGATAATGCTGGAACTGAGCTTGCTGGCACATCTGTTCAACCTCAATTTCTCTGTTTCTCCATTGTGACATGCCCACAGCCAAGATAAGTCTTATTGTGGCTGGATTCATTGTGGCTGTGTGGAAAATATCTGAAACAGAACAGGTCATTGGTAATGTGAGGAGTCAACATTTGTAATACACACAAATTATGGTTTTGCATAGCCCTTGGCACAGTAGGAAGTGGTCAGAAATCACACAATACCACGTTATAGTTCAACAGGTTTATTTGAAAACACAAGTTTTTGGAGCCTCACTCCTTCTTCAGGCGTTAGTGAAAGAGGTAGTATCAGACACAGAACCTATAAGTAAAAGATCAAAGGATCACACCACTGATGAGGATGTACTAAACAAACCTAAGATGCTATTAAATCTTTAATCAGTTAGAAGGTTTTAATTGATTAATATGTATATGTAAATACCCAAATTCCTTTCAGGTCACTGTCTTGAGAGAACTAAAGATTTTATCAGTGTAAAGAAGAGATGACATTTTAGGTCAGACAATGCATGTTTGGTGTGAGGCCTTGTTTAGAATCTGTTAGTGTTTTGGTTTTGAGTCAGACTGGTTTTATTTCTGAAGTAGGAATTTATAAAACACCACATTGTCTGATTGTTTATAAACTATGTGCTTTTTAAACAAAATAGAATGTATCCGCAAATACAAATCACCCCATAGATTCGTGTGTGTGTGTGTGTGTGTGTGTGTGTGGGACAGTGTGTGTGTGTGAGAGGGGGAGAGTCTGTGTGAGAGGGGGAGAGTCTGTGTGTGTGAGGGGGAGAGAGTGTATGTACGTGTGTGTGTGGGGAGGGGGCAGAGAGAGAGAAACAAAGAGTGTATAAGGAGTGAGGCTCCAAAAGCTTCTGTTTTCAAATAAACCTGTTGGAATATAACCTGGTGCCGTGTGACTTCTGACCTTGTCCACCCCAGTCCAACACCATCACCTCCACATCACAGTAGGAAATGGAAAACTCCAATAACGTGGGGCATGCAATGCCTCTACACAGACCTTTGACATAGGGGATCTTATTTCAATGTATGTAGCACAGGCCAGGTTATGCAAATACAGTAATCACTGTTTGCTTTCTGATACCTTGCCCCCCACCCTACCCCGCATCACCCAAGAAAAGCAGCATTGTACGAAACAGCACGTTGGCGAATATGTACAGTTCAAGTTGAGAGAAAATCAGCTCCATGTTCTTGCGCAGAAACGTGGAGATCTTGGATGGTCTTTGTGAATTGTGGCCCGCAGGTGAGATGTTTATGGTGACCTGTGATTATTTATGCTTTGCAAAGATGACAGTGATCAATCTGTAGTGACTAATGACATAGTCAGGATTGCTTGTGACCAGGATTTATATCCTACACAGATACTACCCGCATTTCATATGCAAGGTACTATGGCTATAGATAAGATCACAAGATAGAGGAGCAGAATTAGGCCACTTGGCCCATGAAGTCTGGTCCGCCATTCAATCGTGGCTGATATTTTGTCAATCCCATTCTCTTGCCTTCTCCCCATAACCCCCGATCCCCCTATTAATCTCTGTCTTAAATTGACTCAATGACTTGGCCTCCACAGCAATCTGTGGCAAATGAATTCCATCGATTCACCACCCTCTGGCTGAAGAAAATCCTCTTCATATCATCCCTTCACCCTGAGGCTCTCAAAATGAATACTAACATTGCATTTGCCTTCCTAAATGCCAACTGAACCTGCATGTTAACCTTAAGAGAATCCTGAACAGAACACCTAAGTCCCTTTGTTCTTCAGATTTCCAACGGCTTTCTCCATTTAGAAAATTGTCTATACCTCTATTCTTCCTACCAAAGTGCATAATTTCACACTTTCCCACTGGTATTCCATCTGCCACCTCTTGGCCCACTGTCCTAGCCTATCCAAGCTCTTCTGCAGCTTGGTCAACACTGCCTGACATAGAGTCATACAGCACAGAAACAGACCCTTCGGTCCAACTCATCCGTGCCTACCAGGCATCCTAAACTGAACGTCCTCCCCCTATCTTTGCATCATCTGTAAACTGAGGAATAATACCCTCAGTTCCTTCGTCCAGATCCTTAATGCACAACATGATTAGTTGTGGTTCCAACAATGGTGCCATCCTGAAAAAGACCCTTTTGGAGCTGGGAGCTGGAAACAAGCTACAGAGAAGGGATTTACTCTACAAGTACAGAAGCAGTTTCTCTGTTCTCTGCACTCAAAATGCCATAAGCTGTGACTGCTAATTGATAAATCAGAGACATCTTAAAAATTAACCAGCCATCCTGTGCCTCTTGCAAACCAGTAGAAGCATTCACAAAAAGAAATGCTTGGATCAACAAAATCCAACTCAACAGCAAATTGTACATCAATGTATTGAGACTAGGTACTAACAGAATGCAAACACATATAAATCGGCCTCATCGTTCACTAGCAAGATTCTGATCCAAAGCTTGGTTGCAAATGGACTCTTTTTCTCAGCATTGAGAATCAAATTTCTTCCAATTTCGGCATATTTTCCCAACTGTCTCACCATTGCCTGACATTCAGGGGTTTGGAAGATTCCGCCCAATACATTTTGTCCATTAAACCATTAAATTTAAGGTTACCTGAAGGACAACAACTTTCACAATGTAGTACTCCCTTGGTAATGAACTAGACTGTCAGCCTTGATTATTCTTGAGTGAGACTTGAACTAATAACCTTCTGAAGTAGATTTGACACAGTTATGAATAAAACCAAGCTGATATCACTGACAAAAAATACCGGCCAAACAAACTAACTGTGAGAACTGGTATTTCTACAGCCCTTTTAACAATAATAAGTACAACAAACTATTCAGATAGAAGAGACAAATGCCAAGCAACAACATGGAAAATGAGCAAATGCAAATGAAAAGAATTTTGAAGTTTTTTGAACCCTTGATCATTTCAATGCATGTGTCAAAGCCGATAGTCATTGTCAACAACAAAAACAGAAACTGATGGAAAAGCTCAGTGGGTCTGGCAGCGTCTGTGAAGAGAAATCAGAGTTAACGTTTATGGTCCGGCAACCCTTCCTGTAATCATTGTAAAGTGCTACCAAAAAGATTTACCAATGAGCATAGTTATAGAAAGGCTAGTGAATTTCCTTGACAAATTTGTTACTTAAAAACTAATGATTGACTCATTGGGCAAGTATGTTGTGTGGGTTGGTTCTGGCCTATATACAGCAGGAAGAACTTGAGACTGATTATTTTCCACTTGTTCTTTCAAAAGATCATAAGCCAGAGACATTAACTCCATTTCTCTACACAGATGCTGCTTGATTTGCTGAATATATCAGTCATTTTCTCTTTTTCATTTCAATTTTTAAAAATATGTTTAATTAACTGTATTAAGATAGCAGGGATGCTACCAGTATCATCCTCAGCATTACTGGGCTGAAATGAAAATAGGCCAGTAGGAGCTTCAGAGTTGGATCATATTCCTGTTCTTTCCATCTTCCCTACCAAATCAATTCCTGAAAAATAATCTGTCTAAATCCTGGAAAGGATAGGATTGGAATCTTTTGTGATGTTCCCAAAGATCAATGATAGCTGATAATTACTGCCTCAGTTCAGAAGTGAACAACTGGCTTCACCAGTGAGCCTCTGGATGGCAATGAGCTCCAATGAGTCATTGTCTCCAAGAGAAGTCAACAAGTGTATAGGAAATAGAATCACGAAGTATGACAGATGGAATGAAGAGCAGAGAGCACTTGAGGCTTTCAGTAAATGCTCCTTACCTACAGTGAGATGAACATGGAATTTCTATTGTTATAGTTATTTAGCATTTATTTGATTGTTATATCCTTCATATTAAGTGTTTAAGTACAGAATTTTTGACTTTTGACTATAATTTTGATCAAACATGTATTTTAATCAGGTATTTCAGTGCAAGAAATTAGATGTACAATTCTAACTTTCTATTCACAAACCAAGGTCTATCATAATTAGAGAAATATGAACAGAATCTAAAGTAATAGCTTTATAGAACCTTAGTTAGGCTGCATTTGGAATATTGCGTTCAATTCTGGTCGCCACACTACCAGAAGGATGTGGTGGCTTTGGAGATGTTACAGAAAGATTTACCAGAATGTTGCCGGGTATGGAGGGCATTACCTATGACGAGAGATTGGAGAAACTTGGGTTGTTCTCACTGGAACGACAGAGGTTGAGGGGGTGACCTGATAGAGGTCTACAAGATTATGAAGGGCATGGACAGAGTGGACAGTCAGAAGCTTTTTCCCAGGGTGGAAGAGTCAGTTACTAGGGGGCATAGGTTTAAGGTGCGAGGGGCAAGGTTTAAAGGTGATGTACGAGGCAAGTATTTTACACAGAGGGTAGTGGGTGCCTGGTGGGTTGCTGCCGGGGGTGGTAGTGGAAGCAGATACGATAGTGACGTTTAAAGGACATCTTAACAAATACATTAATAGGATGGGAATAGAGGGATATGGTTCCTGGAAGAGTAGGGGGTTTTAGTTGTGGTGGGCAGCATGTCGGTGCAGGTTTGGAGGGCCAAAGGGCCTGTTCTTGTGCTGTAATTTTCTTTGTTCTTCGTTCTAATACTCCATGGTCAGAGCGAGTGAGTTGATGTCTGGATGGACTCAGGCTCATCTCGAGTTTAGAGTTGCTAAAACAGAATCCTGGTAGCAAGCCAGCCCCTTAACATAACTGATGTATGGTTAACGAGATAGTTACAGATTCAAGATGTCTGTCTTTGGAAAAAGCATGTATGATAGCATCAAACACTAAGTCCTAGACTGGTGATCTCTCAAGTAAACAATTATGTGTGGACAAAGGAATAAAAGATGCAGTTGGTTTTTTGAAACAGTGAGGATCAAGAAATAAACAAAGGAAAACTTTGCATTGGCACTAACCAGGCAGCAGTACTGGATTATAAAGTACAATTTAACTAAGTTCAAAAAAAAAATGATACTACTGTGTCTTTTTTTCATTTAAGTAATAGACTTAAAATGTTAAAAAGAATGGAAAAGTAGCAAAAAAAACTGTCATGTAATTGGAACTCATTGTAAGTTGTGCTTACACTGTTGTTTTGTTCAAACATGGGAGAAGAGATCTAAAAAGGGATGTGTGTTTAGAGTGAGCTTCACCCAATAACAGATTACTGATTGGTTTGTGTAATTAGGACTAGTTGTGGATGCCAGAAATTATCAGCATGGCAACAACTCTCTGATTGGCTTCTAAACAGGTGAACAGTTTGTATTCTTACGGTACAGGGAGAGAAGCCTCCAGGTTGCAGAAAACACAAGGTCTACCTCTTTCTCAGCAGTGAAGTAACCAAAACTTAGAAGACAGTTAGATATAATCTCCCACAAGTCGCTACAAATTGTTGCCTCTAACAATGAATAAAAGACTTCACAATTAGTATGCAAGTCACGCTGTATCTTCAGCAAAGAACTGACAGAATC
This sequence comes from Rhincodon typus, assembly GCF_021869965.1. Taxonomy (NCBI): domain Eukaryota; kingdom Metazoa; phylum Chordata; class Chondrichthyes; order Orectolobiformes; family Rhincodontidae; genus Rhincodon; species Rhincodon typus. The sequence continues at coordinate 37,007,022 of NC_063353.1, forward strand.
TGGAAATATGGAAATTGGAGAACAGAAGATCTTGGGAAGCGAAAAGGACACCTCATTAAATCTTGCGGACTTGTACTTTTGAACTTTGTTTCCCCGGTACTTCATCCTTCTCCCATAATACTCATGAGACAACAAGGTGCAGGGCTGGATGAACACAGCAGGCCAAGCAGCA
>NC_063353.1:37022193-37096968 GCF_021869965.1 Rhincodon typus
CTGAGCCTGCTGTGTTCATCCAGCTCTACACCTTGTTATCTCAGATTCTCCAGCATCGGCAGTTCCTACTATCTCTAAAGAGAATACTGGATTGTTTTTAGTGAACTTCACAATTATTATTCAATCATTGGTTTAGTTCAAACATTAAGGTGAAGCTCACCTTAATCTGACTGGATTAGTTTAATGAAATTCATTTAAAAATACTATTACTAATTATTAAGTATATGTTTGAGGTTAAAGAATGACTATGAGCAATGTTCACAGAAACAGGAACACTTATTGAAGTGAGCACAAAGGACTAGAATTATAGAGGAGAAAGTACTTACAAAAGATAAGCTAGAATGTATGGCATAAGATATAGGCATGCATTAACGACAAAAGAAAATACTGGCAGTCCCCAGGTTGGAAACATGTTCCATGCTTCAGTCTGTTTACAAGTCAGTTCGTACTCAAGTCGGAATACAATGCAGGACAATATGGAATAGCCATTCATTAATTTGAGAAAGTGTACATATGTTGGATCTTTAAAATTATTATTAATATACCCCTGTATGGATTATATTGGTAAGTATGAGAATTTGTAAATAGGATATGCATAAATCAGGGAACACCTGTTATATGAGTAAAGTAGTAGAGGGTTTAAAAAATCACATGGGGAATACAAAACAGATAGGTGACAAGCTTGTTGGCAGCATAATGCACAGTAATATCAGTTAGTTAGTGGAAAGTGAAGTAATTTTGGAATGGGCAAAAGATTCTCAGAGATCTATAATATTGATCAGGCCAGATTTTGTGGTCAGCAGACTGTGGGCTTTTATATTCAAATGTGCAGGGATTAGAGAGACATTTCAACACAGTGCACTTTCCAAGAGATCTGGAACCTGTGATAAAGGATAAAGAACTGAGTATCTCTTCAGCCAATCAGATTGAAGCATCATATATGAGTGTAATGTCTGAAATATAGGAAATGCAGCAGCAAGGTTGTGTACAGCAAGGGTAGGGCCATGATTTAATGTGACCTCTGAAAGGTGATACTCTAACAGTGCAGAACTGTTACAGTACAGCAATGGAGTTTTAACCTTGACTTTTGTGCTCACGTTCTCAAGTGAGGTTTTAATCTTCAGAATAAGAACCTAGATAGCTACCAACTGAACCATGGTTGACAACTTATGTGACCATGGTAAAATTGCTGCCCGTGGAAATTCAACCCAACAAGACATCAAGGCCATGCAGGAGGTTGGAGAAAAGAAATTGGGGATAAAAGGAATAGTTGGAAACATTTTCACAAATATTTCATATTCTGAACTTATTTAATCACTCTTGATTATTTAATGAAATGGTTTCAGAGTGAGCAAGACCAGAAGTTTGAAAGAAAAAGTGAGTTGAAATAAGTTCTCCAAAGTTCTCCTTTGGTGAGAATCCAACCTAGGCTAATGGAATGTGCATACTTTCCCTCTGACAGCCAAATGAAACGTGGCAACTTTAGTCAATCCTAATGCCGTTATTAGTAGCTGTAAGTCAACAACATAGCATAGGTCATACTTCTTCACTAACTGTTGCTGCACCCACATTTACATGATGTTAGCACTGCCAACTCCCAAAACTCAAATGTAACAACTAGAAGAAATCCCAAATCAGACTTGCTGCATTCACAAGAGTTAGTGAATCCAGCAAGTTGATTAAAGCATGGCCACTAATTGCTCAAGAAAGAACCATATAGGAATAGCTGGTAGCACTAACACAGCCATTCTTCCTAGAGAACATTCAACATCAACCAGGAATTCTGACCAAAACAGCAAAGAGTTCAAATTCAGTTTCCTAACAACAACAGCAAGATTCAGCTTGCATTTATATAGTTCCTTTCATAACCTTACGACATCCCAAATATACCACAGAAAATGAAGAAGCTTTTGAAGTGTATCCATTATTGTAATGTAGAGAAACATGGCAACCAATTTTGGACATATTGGGGACACATAAATAGCAATGAGATAAGTAATTCAGATCATCATAACTTTTAGTGGTACTCTATTTGCAGGTTGTGACTGGTGATGTCCCACAGGGATCTGTGTTGGGGTCTCAGTTATTTACTATAAGTATTCAATGTTGAAATGGAAAGCCACATATCCAAGTTTACTGATTGATAAAGAAAAGCGGTACTGCAAATAGTACAGGCGGAAGCATGAAGTTACAAAGACATTTTAAAATTTAAGTTCAAATACAAAACTGCAGCAAATTAATTTCAATTTAGGTAATTGTAAATCACCATACTTAAAAAAGAAAGATAAGGGTACTTTCTAAACAATGAAACACTACGAGTAGTGGATATCCTAAAAGACGTGGTGTCCATGCACACATATCGTTAAAATATCATGGGCAGGTGCAGAAAATTATCAAAAAGGCTAACAACACCAGACTTTGCCAGCCTGGACCTGCATGGCCTCTGCAATGCATACACACTAATCTACTCACTTGGGCCACCTCACCTCCTTTTTCCTACCAAGTGCATGACCCATTTCCATCTCACTTAATACTCCCCTTTCTCTCAGGTGGAAACAGCCTAGAATTTCTAAGGAAGAGCCTTGCCAAGTAGTGGGGCATGCACAAAATCTGGCTCCTCAGCCTGAGGAGGAGAGAATCCTGACTTTGACCACCCTGAGTGGCTGCCTGATTGTGCCCAAACCCCTGGACCAGTCCCAGAGTCACAGAGTCATACAGCATGGAGACAAACACTTCGGTCCAACTAGTTCATGCCAATCATGTTCCCAACTAAACTTGAGATAACACGGTGTAGAGCTGGATGAACACAGCAGGCCAAGCAGCATCAGAGGAGCAGGAAAGCTGATGTTTCGGGTCGAAACCCTTCTTCAGAAAACTAAACTTGCCTGCATTTGGCCCATATCCCTCCAAACATTTCCTACGATGAGTGGGAGATAGTATCGAGCCTGTCCTTGACTTGCTGTGGTGGAATGCCTGACTGAAGATTGTATCTTTTTACTTTTCAGTATTTTGGACTAAAATGGGAAAAGAACTGGTTTAAAAAAAAAACAAGGAATGTTGAAGGATTGCTGCACTTTTTATAAGTACGTAGCTTGATATTCATTGCTAATGCTTTTTACACAGCTACTCGTTCAAACATTACTGGAAGTCTAGTTACAGTGAGCTGGCTGTATACAAATGAAGATTTGACTGGCAACAAGTAGCTGATTGGTCTATGCAGTGGAGACTAGTCATTGTTGACAAAGGCCTCTTGTCTGCCAATATTATGTGATTGCCTCCCAGGGAGCTGAACAGCTTGGGAGTCTCTGCGGTAAAAGCTGCTTGACTCCTGAAGAAAGCCAGTTTATTTTTCCCTCATCAGTTGTAAGCTGTGGCTCTTAACCTGTAAGCCAAAGACCCTCATAAGTATGAAGTAACCACCTTTATGAAGGAGAATCAAGGGGCTGCTCATCCTGACAAGCCAAACAGACTAACCTAGTGACCCCTGTTAACAGGGACCAATAAACTGCCTTCCCAAATCCTTCCCTCCACCTACCACAGCAATGTTTTTCTTTCCATCTGTGTCAGTCTTTATATGTGTGTAGAAGATGAGTTTATAAGTAGGTTAGAGTTTACAAGACTTAACTGGATGAGTTATATGTTAATTGTTCATTATTGTTCATCTGTAGTTCTCATAAAGTCATACAGAATGGAAACAGACTGTTCGGTCCAAACAGTCCATGCCGAACATAATCCCAAACTAAACTAGTCCTACCTGCCCGCACCTGGCCTATATCTCTCCAACCTTTCATGTACTTATTTAAGTATCTTTTAAACGTTGTCACTAAGCCACATCCACCACTTTCTCAGTAAGTTCATTCCACATGCGAACCATCCTCTGTGTAAAAAATCTGCCCCTCATGTCTTTTTCAAATCCTTCTCTCTCACCTTAAAAATATGCCCCCTAGTCTTGAAGCCTCCCATCCGACGGAAAAGACACCTACCATTAACCCTATCTATACCCCTCCTGACTTTATAAACCTCTGTAGGGTCACCTCTCAACCTCCTCTGCTCCAGTGAAAAAAGTCTCAGACTTTCCATCCTTTCTTTGTAACTCAAACCTTCCATTTCCCGGCAACATCCTGGTAAATCTCTTCTGAACCCTTTCTAGTTTAATAATCTTCCTATAACAGGGCGACCAGCACTGGACAGAGTACTCCAGAAGAGGCCTCACCACCGTCCTGTACAACCTCAGCATGACTTCCCAACTCCTATACTCAAAGGACCGAGCAATGAAGGCAAACATGCTACATGCATTTTTAACCACTTTGTCTCTAGGTTAGTTTATTTATTTGTAATAAATAGTAACTCTTGATAAGTACAGAAATCTGGTTGGTGTTTTTTGTCATTTTTTTGTCAACCGGGTTCTAAAAGACAGGCAAATTAGAGAATTCTGCGCGATTGTTAAAATCTTTAACTTCTGTGATGACCCTAGAAATAGAGGGGCTTGACTTCCAGTATGCCACCCAGTGACGTATAACACTCTCTTGATTTGACTGAGGACTGCTGGCAACCCTGACAAGCTTTCTAGTTTTGTGGCTATGTTAAATAGCAAGGCAAGACAGAAGTACCGTGAGCTTGGTAGTCCTGGCTGAACAGCAAAACCACAAAAAGGCAATGCAAGCATTTCAGTGGACTCTAGATGAGTGAGTGCTAAGGGAGTAAGTCTGACACTGTGCACAAAGTGTCCCTGCTGCAACATTGCAATGATAGTTGCACCAGCGTGTAGCGTGGCTATGCAATAGTGTGGTTCAAGTGGAATGGAGATGTGATATCAAGTGTCATAACCCAGGTCATTCAGCCCCCTATAAGATTCTGCCCCAAGGGCAAAATTCTCAGTGCCTGAATATTGCGGTCAAAGGCTAGAGGGATAGGAAAATATGGCAAGATTGGAAAAATTATGTTCTTAATATTGAGAATGAAAGTCAGATTTTCCACCCAAGATTTGAAAGGCCAGATGAAAATCTCACGAGTGAACAACCAGGCGTGTATGCATTAATATCTCATAATTAACTGTTTTCACCTCATTTATATAGAGCTCGCTATTCTTCCATGTGGCAAAAATAAACTAGATAGTGACAATTCCCTAGTTGCAAGTCACAGTGGATACCTGGAGACTTCAACTCACCACTTGTTTCTCTGGGGCTCCATGTTGGCCAGCAGTCCCAACCACCAAAGGGCACACTCCATCAGTAATGACCCTATACACAGGGATTGGAATTGGACATGCATCAGCCTCACCACATTATTATGGCTTATCTCCGGCTCACTTTGAATGCAGTCATCCACTTCACGGCTGCGCTTTGGATTGCACCAGCACCTTTCATTGTAATGTTAAAGCCAAGCCATTTTGCGTGCAAGGACATATGCATCAAAACCTCAGGGCTCTTCACTTGCTTTCTTAGCGTCCCCTGTATTTGAATGCTCACAGCATTTTTGCCTTGCCATAATTATTCAGAACTTGCAGGCTCTCATTACTCTTGTTTTGCCTTACCTGTTAGAACAGACAGAAAGCCAGGCAGCTTGTCATGGTTGTCAAAAGTGATCAGTCAAGGGGGTGACATGTTGTTGTACAGCAGTACGCTACATCAATGTCACACCTACAGCATATGCAAACAGCTTACACCTCAAACATATTGAATACGTTTCAACCAAACAGCCCTGTCTCAAAGTTTAAGGAGGGTAAGGTCAAAGGGGACTGTTGTCAGTCAAAAGGTACTGGCACAAACAGTTAAGGTCAGTGACTGATCTCACTTCAGGTGTTTGGAGATGGTTAGTCAGCCACTTGGGAGAATCAGGGTCATGGGTCCATATCACTACAGTCCGGTGAGTATATGACAGTCAGTCCTGCAAATCCAGTGTAATTAGTCTCGGGCTTGGTGGTAGGTCAGTTGAGTACAGACTCAAATTTGGGAAGCTAGTCATGGTTGTTAGCAGTCCTCAATCAGGTCAAGGAGGATACCTTCACTCAAGGGGTTCCAGTAAAGTAAATCAAGGGCAGTCTCCGATACCAGTTCAAGGGCCTGGACACAGTCAGTCTCTTGAGGCGGTCAGAATCAAGGTACTTTCCACCTAAGAGATGAGGTGCTGAATGCCAGCTGTCCCACCATCATCTTGACTCTTTATGATCTATTATTCGCTGTTTTCCTCCTCGAATAAGAGGCAGCAAGGATTGTGGGAAATGAAAGTAGGTGGCAGAGCTGTTACTCGTAATGCACGTGGGGAAGTGACTCGAACAATTGTATATAAGCAGTGCAAACATCACACAGAATTAGTTGTCTTGTGGCATGGTGTGAAAGATCAGGTGGGGAAGATGCCACAGGCAATAGTGAGAATGGTAGTGCGTGGGGCTTCGTGGAAAGTGGGTAGCAGGGACAAAGAGAGCGTGAGCTATCGAAGAAAAGATGGTGGCACTTACTCTGGTGGATTGGAGAATGACATTAACCTTCTTCCTATAGTGCTGGGCATTCCTCCAGATGGCTGAGGTTGCATTACCCAGGTAGCATGGTCCACTGCATTGCTGCGGCCAGGGGAGAAGGAAATCATGCATCTGCACTACCCCATTCAACTGGACCTCCGGGTCCCTGCCTGCAAAGTGAAGCAACAAAGTTCCCTGTCTGCCATGTCTTAGGCAAATATCAGGTACAAGATAGGGCAGCTCTGGATTGACAGTGAATTTGCAGGTGCACAACAGGCTTTTAAAGATTCTGCTGGAGCAAGGGATGCTGGTCTTTCGTCGGATATTCAGTGAGTGGTGAGTTGTTCCGGGAATAACATGTGGTAAGTTGGTGATAGAATTGGGTGTGAAAGATACCGTAGGGTGGGGTAGGTAATTAATAAAGCATATTTAGTAAGATATAGTGAGAAATTTCCCTCGGCCTTGCAATGAGATCCCTCTAAAGAAGTCTGACACATCTTGCACTTCACCAACAAAAGCAAGATTCAATTCCTTGTTCCTGTCCACACAGTAATTAAATTATGAGAACTCATTCCACAAACTTTACTTGTATATCTTTGATTTTCTCTAGCTCTTCTTTGAATAATACAATCCATCTGTATAGTTTAATAGCTGAAAGATAGCATCTTTGGCAAAGCTTTAATAGAGTTGGAATATTTCAAATCTGTTTCTCCAGGGCTTGTTAATTGAATCACTTCAGGGAAAAGAAGTTGTATTGGCAATGATACTTTGATTTTTAAGGTTGCTACCAATTTAGATTCACAGGGTCATACAGCAAGGAAACAGACCCTTTGGTACAACTGGTCCATGCCGAACATAATCCCAAACTAAACTAGTCCTACCTGCCTGCACTTGGCCCACATCCCTCCAAACACTTTTTATTCACGTACTCATCCAAATGTCCTTTAAATGCTGTAACTGTATCCACATCCATTACTTCCTCTGGAAGTTCATTCCACACGTGAACCACTCTCTGTAAAGAAGTTGCCCCTCATGACATTTTTTTAAGTCTTTCTCCGCTCACCTTAAAAATATGCCCCCAGTCTTTAAATCTCCCATCCTCGGGCAAAGACATCTGCCATTTACCTTAGCTGTACCCCTGATGATTTTGTAAACCTCTAAAAGGTCACCCTTCAACCTCCTACGGTCCGGTGAAAAATGTCTCAGGCTTTCCAACCTCTCTCATAACTCAAACGCTCCATTCCCGGCAACATCCTGGTAAATAGTTTTGAACCCTCTTCAGCTTAATAATATCTTTCGTATTACATGGCGACCAGAACTGGACACAATACTCCAGAAGAGGCCTCACTAATGTCCTGTACAACCTCAACATAATGTCCCAGTTCCTATATTCAAAGGTCCAAGTAATGAAGACAAGCGTGGTAAATGCCTTCTTAACCACCGTGTCTAAACGTGACGCAAACTTCAAAGAATTATGAGCCTGAACTCTGAGGTCTCTGTTTTACAACACTACCCAAAGCCCTACTTTTAATTGTATAAGTTCTGCCCTTGTTTGTTTTACCAAAATGCAATACCTTGCATTTATCCAAATTAAACTCAATCTGCCACTCTTCACCCATTTGACTGAGGTCTCTTTGTAATCTTAGATAACCACTATACTACAAACTTTTGTGTCATCCACAAACTTACTAACCATGCCTTCTATATTTTCATCTAAATCATTTACATAAATGACAAAGAAAAGTGCACTCAGCACTGACCTCTGGAAAACTGCTGGTAACAGGCCTCCAGTCCGAAAAACAACCCTCCACCACCACTCTGTACCATGCCGTTGGACGAATTTTGAATTTATAATTTTCAATTAGCCAATTTACAAACTTAGTTGATTAATAATTGTGTAGGAGTTCAAATCTAAACACTTTGACTTTATTTAATTTTCTTTAAATGGATAAAAAGGATATTGAAATAATGAAAGGTTAAGGTGGCCTCAAGTCAAGTCACCACAGTCTTACCATAGGGCTGCTCTCTCATTAGGGACAGATGACTGGTAGCGATTTAACCTGAGGGATACCACACCTCAAGCAAAGGGAGAGAGGTTGAGAAGGTTCATGGTATCTTTAGTCGGTGTGGCATTATGTCAGAGGTAATAGAGAGTATTTTGTTGATTTTGTTAACCCTTTATTGTTCTATCGCCTTCTTAAGTTTCAAATTCCAGGTTACTAATCAGAAGAGGTAGAGTCACCATTTTAAATCTGGAACAGAAAATGTAACTGCAACTTTACCAGCAGCTGTAATTTTGCCCAAATCTATGGAACAATTATTAATTCAGTGGTACAGTCAGCAAGGGATCAGACGCCAGTGGTTTGAATTTCAAGATAGACGCCCAATCTATTTTTTGTGGCAATGAATAACATTGCTGCAATGCAACATACATATTTAGCAAATAATCTAAGCCAGAACATTTTCCCGTGGGTCTTTTTTTAATCTTTAGATATATCACATCTCTCCTACAGTGGCATGGATTAAATCACAAAAATGTTTATTACCAAGTGGCCACAGGTGACTAGCTATAAATATTAAGCTTCATGAATGATGTTAAGTATGTTCTTGCAAAAGTTTAACTCTGATAAAACATGGTTCCAAAAGACATCTGCAGGCAGAATATTAAATATGCCAGCAACTTATTCCACTTTGACCACAGCCTATCAATTACTTTTGATCCAATTTATGGGCGCTTGTTCAACATGTTTTTATACAACTCCGATGTCACTTGAACACTGCTGTTAAAATACCATTTGTCAGTAACAGTTACATCTAGGATCTTAAATCTAAAACAAGCAATTGGAAAATCAGAAAAACCAGACTAACTTTTTTTTAAAAACTCACTTGAGAGATGTGGGCAACGCTAGTTGGCCAGCACTTCTTGTCCATCCCTAGTTGGCCTTGAGAAAAAGGTGAGTTGCTTTCTGCTAACTGGTTCCAGAGTTAAACATTTCAGATTCAGCACATGCAGAACAATCAAAAAGATGCTGATTCTTGTAGTGATTTTAAACTAGGCAAATAAGCATTTCCAGGAAGGATAAGGGTCAATGACTGGTACTGCTGGCAAGGAACCTTTAATTTTCATATAATCATATTTTCATTGTGAACTCTCTCATTTTTCTTAAGTGGTTAGTCTATATAGAATAACATTAAGAGATTTTGACAAACATCAGCAGGGTCTGGTAGGCAATCTCAATGTCATTTGTCTTAATTTGGAGTTTATTCCAAGTGGAATTGGTGCAGGGAAATATATTTCAAATTGGGATGTGGTCAGTGCTAGTTGCCCAACATTTGTTGCATGTCCCTAGTTGCCCTTGAGAAGATATTGGTGAGTTGCCTTCTTGAACTGCTGCAGTCCACATGTTGTAGGTTGATCCTCAATGCCATCAGGGAGGGACCTCGAAGACTTTGACCCAGTGACACTGAAGGAATGGTGATGTATTTCCACATTAGGATGGTGAATGGTTTGGAGTGGAACTTGCAGGTGATGACGCTCCCATGTATCTGCTGCCCTTGTCCTTTTAGATGGAAGTGGTTGCGGGTTTGGAAGGTGCTGTCTCAGGTGAATTTCTGCAGTGCATCTTGGAGATAGTACACATTGCTGCTACTGAGCGTCAGTGGTGGAGGGAGTGGATATTAGTGGATGTGGTGTCAAACAAGCAGGACATCTCTGCACGAGTTCCTCAGGCAAGAGTCCTAGGCCCGACTATCTTCAGCTGCATTGTCAATGACCTTCCCTCCATCATAAAGTCAGAAGTGGGAATGTTTGCCGATGATTGCACAATATTAGCACCATTTGTGACTCCTAAGACACTGATGCAGTGCATGTTCAAATGCAGCAAGATCTGGACAATATCCAGGCTTAGGCTGGCAAGTGGCAAGTAACATCACACAAATACCAGGCAATGGCCATCTGCAATAATAGACAATCTAATCATTGCTCCTTGACATTCATGGTGTTACGATCACTGAATCCCCCACAATTAACATCCTTGGGGTTACCATTGACCAGAAACTCAACTGGACTTGCCACATAAACACAATGGCTATAAGGGCAGGTCAGAGGCAAGGAATACTGTGGCGTGTAACTCACCTCCTGATGCCCCAAAATATGTCTATTATCTCCAAAGCACAAGTCAGAAGTGTGATGGAATACTACCCACTTGTTTCAATGCGTGCAGCTCCAACAACACTCAAGAAGCTTGAACCATCCAGGTCAAAGCAGCCTGCTATTTTGGCACCACATTAACAAACATTTGCTCCTTCCATTGCCAAAGGTCAGTAGCAGTGGTCTGTACTATCTAAACAATGCACTATAAGACCACTGGGAGCAAATTAGGTCATTTGTCCCAGTGAGTCTGCTCCACCATTCGATCATGGCTAATATGTTTCTCAACGCCATTTCTCCTGCCTTCTCCCTGTAACCCTTGATCTCCTTACTAATCAAGCCTACTCTTGTATTTTAACCCTCACAAAATGAATGCCAACAACGTATTTGCCTTCCTAACTGCCATCTGAACCTGCATGTTGACCTTAACAGAATCCTGAACTAGGACTCCTTTTGTGCTTCAGATTTCCAAATTTAGAAAATAGTCTACACCTCTATTCTACCTAGCAAAGTGCATAACCTCACACTTTCCCAGACTGTATTCCGTTGGCGACTTCTTTGCCCACTCTTCTAGCCTTTCCAAGTTCTTCCATAACTTCCCCGTTACCTGTCCCTCCGACTATCTTTGTGCCATCTGTGAACTTACTAACAATGACCTCAGTTCCTTTGTTGAGATCCTTAATGTATAACGTGAATAGTTGTGGTCCCAACATTGACGCCTATGGGACTCCACTAACCACTGGCTGCCATTCTGAAAAGACCCTTTTATTGTGCCTTCTGCCAGTCAGTTAATCCTTGGTCCATGCCAATACCTTGCCCCTAACACCATGGGCTCTTTCTAATTTTATTTTTAATAGAATCCCCACAGTGTGGAAACAGGCCCTTTGGCCCAACAAGTCCACGCTGACTCTCAAAGCATACCACCCAGACCCATCCCCCTATAACCCACCTAATCTACACATCCCTGGGCACTACGGGCAATTTAGCATAGCCAATCCACCTAGCCTGCACATCTTTGGACTGTGGGAGGAGCCGGAGCACCCAGAGGAAACCCACGAGACACAAGGAGAATGTCCAAACTTCACACAGACAGTCGCCCAAGGGTGGAATTGAACCCTGGTCCCTGGTGCTGTGAGGCAGCAGTGCTAACCACTGAGCCACCATGCCACCCTAAATTTAGCAGCCTTCTGTGCAGCACCTTGTCAAAGGCCTTCTGGAAATCCTAGAAGATCACATCCACTGGCCCTCCTTTGTCCAATTTGCTTGTTGCCTCAAAGAATTCTCGCGGATTTGTCTAGCGGATAGACATGACCTTCCCTTGACGAAGCCGTGCTGATTCAGCCCTATTTTACCATGCACTTACAAGTACTCTGCAACTTCATCCTTTATAATGGACTCTAAAACCTTACCAACGTCTGAGGTCAGGCTAACCAGCCTATAATTTCCTGTCTTCTGCCTCTCTCCCCTCCTAAATAGGGGTGTTACATTAGCTATTTTCCACTTCCCTTGCCCCCAGTGATTCCTGAACGATCACCGCCAATGCCTCCACAATCTCCTCAGCTATCTCCTTTAGAACCCTGGGGTTTGACCATTTGGTCTGGGTGATTTATCCACCTTCAGACCTTTCAACTTCCCCAGCACCTTCTCCATAGTGATGGCCTCTGCTCCCAGACTCTCTTGAAGACTGATACAAGGTACCTACTCAGCTCCTCTGCCAATTCTTTGTTCCCCATTACTAGTTTTCCAGCTTCATTTTCCAGTAGGCCAATGTCCACTCTTGCCCCTATCTCTTACCTTGTATATATCTAAAAAAGCTCTTGCAATCCTCTTTGATATTACTACCTGGATTACCCTCAAATTTCATCTTCTACCTCCACCCCCCATTTCATTTTGAATTGTCCTCTGCTGGTTTTTAAAGGCTTCCCTATCCTCTGGCTTCACACTAATCTTCACAACATTATGTGCTTTTTCTTTTGCTTTCATCTTTGAAGTCATGGTTCCTTTGTCAGTAATGGTTGCATTGTCCTCTTAGCATGTTTCTTCTTCCTTGAGATGAATTTCTGCTATACCAGCTGAATTACCCCCAGAAATTCCTGCTGTTGCTACTCCACCTTCTTCCCTGCTAGGCTTCCCTTCCAATCAACTCTAGATAGCTCCTCTCTCATGTCTTTGTTGTAACCTTTACTCAAATCATAATATTTTTATTTCTGATTCCAGCTTCTCCCTCTCAAATTGCAGGGTAAATTCCATCATATTATAGTCACTCTCCCCCCAGCTCCGAATCAAGTCTGTTTCATTACACATCATCAAATCCAGAACTGTGGGATCTACCAGAAAACGCTCCAAAAGACCATCTTGTAAACATTCCACAAATTCCTTTACCTGGGACCCGCTATTAACCTGATTATCCCAGTCCACCTGCATATTTAAGTCTCCTGTGATAACTGTAATGGTGCCTCCCTTACATGCCTTTTCTATCTCCTAAACTCATTTCTGCCCCACATCTGGATTACTCCTGGAGCGCTGTATGTAACTCCCATCAGGGTCTTTCTTCTTTTGTGCTTCTTCAACTCTATCCGCACAGATTCTATGCGTTCTAACTCTATAATCGTTTCTTGCTATCGATTTAATTTCATTTCTTCCTAACAGGGCTGTTTTGTCCCTCTGTAAATCTGTCTGTCCTTTTGATAAGACGCATATTGTTGGATATTTAATTCCCAGCTCTGATCCCCTTGCAATCACATCTTTGTGATGGCTATAACATTGTACCCGCTAATTTCAATCTGTGCTACGGCTCATTTCATGAACTGCATGCATTTCAGTGCACTAGCCTTTTAACTGTAGGAATTCATCTAGGCTTCTTAGATGAAAAATTGGCTGGACAGTAGGAGATACAGGATGGTGATGGAGGGTTGTTTATCCGACTGGAGGCCAGGGAACAGTGGTGTTCCGTCGCGATCAGTGCTGGGTCCACTGTTGTTTATCATTTACATAAATGATTTGTATGAGAATTTAGGAGGCATGGTTATTAAGTTTGCAGATGACACCAGTGAAAAAGATTATCTAAAGGTCATAAAGGGATCTTGATCTATTGGGCTAATGGGCTGAGGAATGGCAGATGGAATTTAATTTGGATAAATGTGAGGTAATGCATTCTGGTAAGACGAACAAGAGCAGGGTTTATACAGTTAATGGTAGGTTTTAAAGTAGATTTGTAGCTCAGGTTGTGGATGTTGTGGTTGGTTGGCTTGCCGAGTTTCTTGTTCTGCAGACGTTTCATTGCCCTGCTGGGTAACATCATCAGTGCAGCATCCAATGAAGCGCCGTTGCGTTTTCCCGCCTGTTATTTAAACTCTGGTGTCCGTTGAGCTAGATTACCTCACTTCCAGTTTTCCTTCACAATGGAGTGTATATGGGGTCGAGCTCTATGTGTTTGTTGATGGCTTTCTTCGTGGAGCACCAGGCTTCTAGGAATTCCCGTTCTTGTTTCTGCTTTGCTTGTCCCAGGATCTTGGTGTTGTCCCAATCGAATTGGTGGTTCTTCTTATCCATGTGGATAGATATGAGTGAGTATTGGTTGTGTCTTTTTGCAGACAATTGATGCTCGTGTACCCTTGGTGTTAATTTCCTGCCTGTTTGTCCGATGTAGTGTTTGTCACAGTCTCTGCAGGGAATCTTGTATATGACATTGGTCCTGTCCATAGTGGGTAGTGGGTCTTTGGTTCGGGTGAGCAGTTGTCGTAGGGTTGATGTGGGTTTGTGTGCTACTCTGATGCCCAGTGGTTGTAGGAGTCTTGTGGTCAGTCCAGATGTGTTCCTGATATAAGGTAGCGTGATGAGTGTGTCGGGGTGTGTAGTGTCTTCCTGGTGTCATTGGTGTAATAGGCATCTTCTGACCCAGTTTTTCGGGTATCCATTGTTTTTGAATATCTGGAACAGGTATTCTTCTTCTTCTTGACGTAGTTCTGTGCTGCTGCAGTGTGTTGTTGCCCGTTTAAATAATGTTCTCAATCAACTACGTTTGTGTGTTAGGGTGGTTGTTGTCGAAATTCAGTACTTGATCAGCGTGCGTCTTTCTTGTGTACCTTTGTTAGGGCAACTCTGGACTGCCAATACTCGATCAGAGTATGGCCGCGGCTCCAAGATGGATGACATACGCTTGGGATGCCAGTCTTTTCGATCATATCCAGGTCATGATGAGGTCTTCTGTTTAATGAAAGTGGTAGAATTGGGCTAGCTTTGGATAAAAGAGTCACCATAGGTGCATGGTAAGTAGTTAATGAGGTGAATTTGAGACGACAGCACAAGAAAAGGCCACACAGAACGAACCCCTCCATGAAAATCAATGAAAATAGCACTTTGCCAAAATGTGATAAGAGTCACCTCAACTAAACCAAAGAATTGAACCATAGAATGAGATTATCACCAAGAAAGCACTGTCAGATATAAAATGACAATTGCCACAACACATCATAAATAATTAGTGCTGATCAAAAATTAGCAGTAAAATGACAGAGATAAAAATTCACCTAGTCATCTGCTATATTGTTCATACCACTGCACCCTGTCAATAGCTTAATTAATTTCAGTGCTTTCATTTTTTGCTGGCCCCATATTTCATTTCATCCACGCAAGATATGTTATACACTTGCAGAACCATCTGTTCACCATCACAATATTTGATGTAGTCACAGATTCAACAATATAGATTATTTACTTTACCTGACTTGGCTGCAACTTCTATATGACAATAGTGGCCTTTCGGAATAAACTAGCTGGAGGGCAAAAGCGTCTTTTGATATATTTTGGTTTACTTTCTTGCTATTAGAATGTGTTCTCTTTCTGCAGTGTGATGCTGCAAATGTATTTGCTCAAGTAGTTGTCTTCAGAAATAGATCAAAATATTTAACATTTTAATCTTTGACCTCTCGATTGTTAACCGCTTGCCAAGAATGTTGCATGACAAATTACACCTATGTTTTCTTCTTTTCCATTGTGAGATACCCAAGGGCCTGCAGCTGCACATTTATCTTTTTATTGTAAGGAACAAACAAAAACTTAAAATCATAACGTTTTTAGTGGATTCATTCACCCTTTATTTTTCAGTTCCCTGTGCAGCACATATTCAGAAACTGAAGCATGAAAAACAAAAAGCAGCTAGAATGACCAACTCCTCCATTTTGTTTTAATTAATTGCTGGCCTGTAGATATGACTGCCAGGCTGGCATTTGTTGCCCATTGCTGTTTGCCCAGAACCTTGTAAAATAATATCAGTAGCAATTTTCTTACAGCCTTGTGGCTTACTGTATCAAACATTTGTTGCCTAACCAGAATTGCTTTGTGGTCTATTGCAACTGAGTAGCCACTTCTGAAAGCAGATAAGAGTCACTACATTTAAAGTTTTAGCAAAGATTAGTAGCTCAGGTTGTGGGTGAGGTTGTTGACTTGCTCACCGAGCTTGCTTGTTTCTGTTCAGAAGTTTTGTCACCATGCTAGGTAACATCACCAGAGGCCTCACTGATGATGTTACCTAGCATGGTGACAAAACGTCTGAACAAAAACAATCCAGCTTGGCGAGCTAGTCAACAACCTCGAGAGTCACTACATTGATGTAGGATTGTGATATTTAGGCCAGACCTGCTGAAGATAGTGGGTTTCCTTCACCGAAAGAAATCTGTAAACCAGTGAGTTTTAATTATAGGCTTGCAAGCTTTAAATAGCACCCTTTTCGGTAGCACTGCTGCCTCATTGCACTAGGACCCGGATTCGATTCTAACCTAGGGCGACTGTGTGGAATTTACACATTCTCCCCATGTCTGTGCGGGTTTCCTCCAGGTGCTCTGGTTTCCTCCCACAGTCCAAAGTTGTTCAGGGTTAAGTGAATTGGCCATGCTAAATTTCCCATAGTGTCCAGTGATGTGTCGGTTAAGTGGATTAGCCATAGGATATGCAGAATTACAGGGATAGGGTTGGGGGGAGGTTTGGATGGAATGCTCTTCAGAGGGTCAGTGTGGACACGAAGGGCCTGCTTTCACACTGTAGGGATTTTATGATTCTAAAGGGAAGGGGCAGAGAGGAAGGAGGGTGTCAGAAAATATTATTTTCAGAATATTCAGTTGACACAGAGAAAAAATGTCCAGTCAATATGAACTCCTCTTCTTCACAGAACTATGATTTTTTTAATGTATAGTTCATATGTGTGGAAACACCATCATAGGCATAATTTATTTTCAGTTATACAATATATCACTTTATGCTGATGCATACTGAGTCAGTTCCCGTTAATAATTTATTGTAGTGTTTGTCTGAATTTCTATTATCCGTGTACTGGGACCTACAATGTTCAATTTGAAAAGGATGGGGGGTGGGTGCAAAAATGTTCTGTTACATTGATCCTCTCTCCCACATTTGCCCTGCTTAAACTTATTAAAAATGCCAAAAAGCAGACATGAACTATTAGAGCAGCATGTTATTGGAGCTTTACGTGCTTGTTAACTGTTAGCTTTAATCAGTATTCACTTGATTTTCTGGAGAGAAATGACAACCATTTTATAGAAGACTCACATCTGTATTCACAATAGATTTTAATGGTATTGATGCAACAATGAAATTACTTGTATTCTATACCACAATAAGACTTCTCAAAGAAATAGAACGCAATGTTAATGCATCAAATAAAAGTTTCTGTTCATAAATGAGTTCATTTAGGCTATCCATAATATGTTTTTCTTCCCCAGTCCCTAACCTAATCAGATACCTGCATAATCATGATACTGAGTTATCTTACAACAGGAAAGCAAGTACATGAAGTGGTGGTTTCATCTAATCAATGATCTTTTCCTGCACAAAATCCAATTTGGCCTTCTGTATAACTCATGCATCTACACAATTCATATGCTAATTGGTTTACTCTTATTTGCATGATGCATATTATCAGTGTTTAAGATGTCATTATTGTTACCAAATGAAAGCAAATAAGATTATCAATTTAGCTGTGACTTCACCTGGAATTCATATTGGTGTGCAACTGAACTACATAAAATGTTCAGCACAGAAACAGGCCATTTGGACCAGCTGGGCCATAGGAACATAGGAACAGGAGCAGGTCAGTCAACCCCTCAAGCCTGTTTCACCATTCAATGAGATCATGGCTGATCTGTGGCCTCCCTCCTTTGGCCCATATCCCTCAATACCTTTGCTTAACAAAAATTTATCTACCTCAAATTCAAAATTAACAGCTGATTTAGCATCAACTGCAATTTATGGAAGAGAGTTCTAAACCTCTACCATCTTGTGTATGTAGAAGTGCTTCATAACATCCTTCTTGAATGGTCCGCCTCTAATTTTTGGACTATGCCCCAAAAGCGTTCACCCACCACTCTTCATCTAATCCTATCAACACACCTTCTATTCAATTTCGTTTGTGATTATCTAGCTTTTCCTTAAATTTATCTATGCTATGAGCTCTAAATGACAGGAAATTAAGCCCTTGTGGGTTTCTGTCCACAAAACTAAAACATGTAAGGCACATTAATTTGTATTTTTATTTTAGGTCAGATTTTGTATAATAGTTAGGTACCAACTCCACTCCAATGTTAACTTGGCTCAATGTAAGACCTATTTAGCCTATTAGACATAAGGTTGAAGGCTCAAGCCTGTTCCAGGACTCCAGGACATAATTCAGGCTGATGCAACACTGCAATACTGAAGCAGTCCAGCAGTGTTGGAAGTATTGTTTTTTAAAATAATACTTTAAACTGTATCCCTAGTTAACACATAATTCTCTTTCATTCCTTTGTCGTTTATGGACCATTCATAAGGCCAGCATTTATTGTCCATCTCTAATATAAATGCAAGCTTTTTCTTTCTAGACTTATTTAAGGAACAGGGTGATGAATTGACATTTTGGAAAGGTCAGATGATCTCCCATCAAGTCATTTTATCAATGTATCAAGGCAGTTCTCCTCATGAAGAAATAGGAAAGTAAAAATACTTGAATGGAGGTGGAGAGGGGAAAGAGATCGGGAACTCGATTCCACACCATCATTTATACTTTTCATTTTCAAACGCTTTCAAATACCGTTCAGAACCATTCACCTTCTACCCTCACAGCAATGGAAAGAAATTACTTGGATCAATATAGGACACCCAATTAAATGAAAGGCTGTTGTGTCACAGATTCCTTTTTTTTGCTTTTATAGGTCATATCATTAATTACTTCATGCAGTACAAGAAGGTAAATACCATCATTGTACTTACCAATATCCAAAATAGTTGCTGAATTCTTGGCAAAGCATGTGAGCAAGTTCTCGCTTTCCACAGGCCTGGGGCCCCACCAGAACCAGCATGGGATATGGAATATCAAAGTTAGGCAAGGTGCTGCAGAGAAAAGCAAGTACCTGTGAAAAGGTCTCAAAAAATTCCTGTCAGAAGTTTTGAAACAAGTGAAGAAGCTAGTGCTTAAGAGAATCAACCATTTTATCTTTTGAAAGAAAAATTATATCAACACCTCTTAGGTGGGTGCAAAAGATCCCAAGGCACTATTTTGAAGAAAAGCAGGGGAGTTTTCTCATGTTAAGCTAATCTTTATCACTCAATAAATATCATTAAAACAGTTTATCAGATTTAAAATAACTGTGGATGCTGGAAATCATAGATCATAGAATCATCATAGAATCCCTACAGTGTGGAAACAGGCCCTTTGGCCCAACAAGTCCACACCAATCCTTGGAGCATCCCACCCAGACCCATCCCCCTATAACCCACCTAATCCACATATCCCTGAACACTACAGGCAATTTAGCATGGCCAATCCACCTAGCCTGCACATCTTTGGACTGTGGGAGGAAACCGGAGTACCCGGAGGAAACCCACGCAAACATGGGGAGAATGTGCAAACTCCACACAGACAGTCGCCCGAGGGTGAAATCGAACCCGGGTCCCTAGTGCTGTGGGGCTGCAGTGCTAACCACTGAGCTACTGTGCCGCCCTGAAATCTGAAACAAAAATAGAAATTGCTGGAAAATCTCAGCAGATCTGGCAACACCTGTGGGGAGAAATCAGACTTAACGTTTCAGGTCCAGTTCTGAGGAAGGGTCACTGGACCCAAAACATTAACTCTGATTTCTCTCCACAGATGCTGCTAGATCTGCTGAGATTTTCTAGCAATTTCTGCTTTCATTATTGGTAGGATCTTGCTGAGTGAAAGATGTTTGCTGCATTTTGTGCGTAACACAGTAGCTGCATTTCAAAACTATTTAATTAATGATAAATCAATTTGGGATGTCCTGAAATTATGAAAGATGCCATATAAATCTAAGTTTATTTCTTACTTTCTTAACAGGCAAGCACATTGCTGGAATTTGCAACATTTCTTTGCAATTCATGTTTTCTTTTAATTTGTTCATCTAACTGTGTCTTGTCTGACTGAAAATGTTTATTTAAGACACTTTTCTGTTAGGTTCAATGGCATGCGAAGGCTACCAACTGCCAGTACTGCCTCACTGGTGACAAACCCAACTAAAATATGCTGCTAGTATCTGCTTTGTTTTTACTTGTTATCCTGCTTGTTAGTCTGAGACAACCAAGCAAATTTATACATTGCATATATTCATTCATGGTCATTGCTGGCTCGGTCAATATTTATCGCCCATCCCTAACTGCCCTGGTAAAAGTGGTGATGAACAGTCTTCTTGAACTGCTGTAGTCCATATTTCTTTAAAAATGTTTTAAATTTATTTATTCAAGGAATGTAGGCTTCTCTGGGTGCGTGAGCATTTATTGCTTATTCTTAAGAGGAGGATGTGATGAGCTGCATTTTTGAACAACTGCAGTCCACTTGGTGTCAGTACACCCACAATGCTGGGGAGGCATTCCATAATTTTCATCGAGTGATGGTGAAGCATCTACAAGGCACAAGTCAGTGTGATGGAATACTCCTCACTTGCCTGGATGAGTGCAGCTCCAGCAACACTCAAGCAGCTTGACACCATCCAGGACTAAGCAACCCATTTGATTGGCACTACATCCATAAACATTTACTGTCCCCACCACCTACGTTCAGTAGCAGCAGTGTGTACTATCTACGAGATGCACTGCAGAAATTCACCAAAGCCCCATAGACAATACCTTCAAAACCCTCAATCACTCACCACCCTGACTTAGAAATATATTGCCACTCCTTCAATGTCATTAGATCAAAATCCTGGAATTCCTTCCCCAATTGCAATGTGAATCTACGTAAGCATATGGAATGCAGCAATTCAAGAAGGCAGCTCACCAGGCACCTTAAAATGGACGTGCTCTCAAAAGATTGCATAAGAGTCCATGACAAATATTCCCCAGAGCTGCTGGGGCTATCAGACTCTACAGGGAATGAATTTAGCAGAGGTTGTGGTTATTTTATAACAACTTAGCAGCACAGGGAGCAAGCTCTGAAAATCCTTTGACCTTGCACCAGGAGATTGCCTCTGGATTGGCTCTTGCAATACCAAGCAAGTTCCATATGTGTATGAAAATAGCCCATAAGTGGGACTTTAATTGCCTGAATGGCTGCCTGTCTCCATGGCAACACATCCTGGAAAATACATCCAGAGGCAGGACAGAATTGGATAGCTGTCCCAATGGGAATTTTTGCTATTTTCCTGGCTTCACTCTACCCTCACTTCAACACTCACTGACAACCTCATACACCACCAGCTTCCAAGGGTCCAGGATGATTCTGGCCTTAAGCTGCTTTCGGCGAATCAGGTTCAATAGTTCAGTCATGTTTATTGCATATAGTATGTTTATTTTATTCTTTTATTCACTCATGGGACATGGGTGTCATTTGCTGGGTTGGCATTTATTGCCCATCCATAGTTGCCCTTAAGAAGGTGGCAGTGAACTTTCTTCTTCAACCACTGCAGTCCATGTGGAACAGGTAGACCCATAATGTCATTGGGGGGCAAATTACAGTATTTTGAGTGAATGACTCTGATTGAATGACTACATATTTCTAGGTTTAGAGGGGAACTTGCAAGTACTGTTGTTCTCATATGTCTGCTGGCCTTGTCCTTCTAGATGGAAGTGGTCATGGGCTTGGATGATTTGTCTAAAGATCTGTGGTGAATTTCAGCCTTTTTGGTGAATAGTGTCAAAGAGAAAGAGAGAAAGTGACACAGCAGACATTGGTAAGCTTCTTCATAGCACTCTCCGAATTTGTTAACTCACATATCAAAGATGAAAAGTCACAGAACCTACTCCTGTCATACAACTCAAATCTGACTGTGTGGAAGTTACTATTCTGTTCTTCTATTTCTCCAAGTTTCTACAGTACTGTACATTTTGTATTAACATGACAGGTTCAGAGTCATTCAAACTATACTTTCCTTGAAACTGGGTGATCAAGTGCTTCAAGAGCTTTTTCTTAATTTCTAAAATGTGAATCCACATTATGAGGTTGAAATTTTACTGTCTTGCACATGGTAATGAGGTAAACATTGAAAATTTTAATTCCTTTTGCTAATAGGCAGAAGGAAGATGATGAGTTTCATGCATTATACAGGTATAAAGCTAAGCTATTAAATAACAAGCATAGCCTGGGAAATGCACTGGAAACTTTCTAGAAGCTCAGCATTGAGAGATTTGGGAAAAATATTGATTGCTGTAATTAAGTTTTTTTTAAAATGAATGTTTAAGCAAAATTTGGATTTTTCTGCTGGCACATTTATTTAATTGCCTGATACAGCATTGTTATCTTGAGTATCTCAAGTAAATATGCTGTGGGACCACAGAAATAGGTCAATTACCTATGCTGAGAGACCCAAGCTGGTTTAAAGCAAAGTTAATTATCTGTTATTTCCCAGATTCAGTTTTAAACATATATTCATGAAGAGCAGCAGTTCATGGCAAAATTATATAATTTTGGAAAATTAAAGAGATGCAGCCATTTAAGAGATGAGGATCTTGCAACATAAGCACTGTTCAAAGATGTTGCTTGCAAATGGCAGCGATACATTAGTCACTCTTTTGTCACTGTCAACCTGAAAATCTGTTGCTATCAACCAGAAGCTTTGTCATTGTCACCTGAACCTGCAGCCTATCAGCAATGCCAATTAGCCAGCACCCCACATCGTTCTGGAAGGTCGATGTTTCGGTTCGGGACCCAAAAAGTCGACTTTCCTGCTCCTCTGATGCTACCTGACCTGCTGTGTTCCTCCAGCTCCACACTGTGTTGATTCTGACTCCAGCATCTGCAGTTCTTGCTAGGCTTATATTGTTCTCCTCAATCTCTGTAAGCCAAGCACAGTTGTACACATCCCAGAGGATTCAGTTATTGAGCTAAACAACAGGTGAGTCACAGAGTACAGTGATAAGGAGAAGGGAGGGGCACCAAATGAGAAGCACTATCAAGGAGCTCTTGTATTTGGGTAAATGTTGCCATGTGGAGATATTAGATCAGGGGAAGTGATGGCCTAGTGGTATTATGGCTGGACTGTTAATCCAGAGACCCAGGTAATGTTCTGGGGACCCAGGTCTGAATCCCACCATGGCAGATGGTGGAATTTGAATCCAATAAAAATCTGGAATTAAGAATCTAATGATGACCATGAATCCATTGTCGATTGTCAAAAAAGCCATTTGGTTCACTAATGTCTTTTAGAGATGAAACTGCCATCCTTACTCAGTCCAGTCTACATGTGACTCCAGAGCTATAGCAATATGGTCGACTCTCAACTGCCCTCTAGGCAGCATTAAATGCTGGCCTAGCCAGCGACACCCTCATCCTGTGAGTGAATAAAAAAAAATTACCATCTTTCTGATATTAGGTAATTGGAAGGTGATGAGATCACTTGTGTAGCTGATGGACACATCAAACAATTGTTTCTTACACATGTAGATCAGCACATAGCTGTTATGAACAACAACTGGGATGGACAGTGACGGAGGGGTTGTGCCAGAGAGAGACAGAGAGAGACAGACCGAAAAAGAGAGAGAGAGTTGCCTGTTCATTGAAGAATTTTCTGCAGCAGACGGCAATATCTCAGCAACTGGTTTTCTGCTGACTTGAAGGCTGGTCAACCTAATGCAATTGCAAGATTCATGAAACAGGGCCAGTCTGTTGCTATGGTTGTTAACATTGTACTGGATGGGGTCAATACAGCTAGGGATAGCACCAATAGCCACCCAATTTTGCAATTACCCACATTAGTCAAAAAATGCGCCAGTTTCTTAAAAGTACAAGTTGACAGTGGAATTCAAACAAACTCACCATTGAAGCCTTAAGTATTTTTTCATATTGAGCCTCAACACAATTTTTTCTTACACAGAGGGTAGTTTGTGTGTGGAATGAAATTCCTGAGGAATTAGTGGATGTGGGCACAGTTACAATGTTTAAAAGACACAAAGATAAGTATATGAATAGCAAAGGTTTTGAGGGATATGGGGCAGGAGCAAGTAGGTGGGTCTAGTTTATGGATTATGTTCAGCATGGACTGGTTGGACCAAGAGTCTGTTTCCATGCTGTATGACTCCATGACACTATAATGCGAGGTCTGAAGTGAACAGAGTTTGGAATAAACAGTAGAGGTAGAACGGTATAGTGCAATTAAGCTTGAAGACAAACTAAGAGGTTATGTCAACCTATAAAAAGCACATAGAAAGTGTGACCATTACCTGAAAAATGGTAGAGGCCAAGTAAATCTAGAATTAACAGCCATAAAACACTCATGCAACATATAATGGTTGACCTATCAGTCAAAAGTTAAAAATGCATTAGTACTGAGTACTTGAAGCACTGACAATTCTGCCCAGCTGGGAGTAATGGCTATTTTGCAAAGATGAGACTGCTCATCTCCGAATGGATTGTCTAATGAGAACTTTAGAGAATAAAAAGCATTGGGATTCGGAAAAAAGAAATCTGTTGTTTTCTTTCCATAGCTCCAGATAGTGGTTAAAATGGTTCAGAATAAGTGTTAAAGGTCAGGCACCATAAACATGCCACCCCCACAGTTGATACAAAGAGGAACGCTTAGAATAACGGTCATGGAGGGAAAGTAACTGTTGGCTAATTGCAATCGTGCAATTGCATCACTCAAAAATCATTTTTTAATACCTCTAACAACAGTCAAGAAGCAGCCCAATTGATTGGCATCAAATCCACAAACTTTCATGCCCTCCATCACTGATGCTCAGTAGCAGCAGTGTATACCATCTGCTACAATGCATAAATTCACCAATGCTCCTTAGACAGCACTTTCCAAATCCATAGCCTCCACCATCTGGAAGGACAAGGACAGCACATAAACCCTAATGGCATTGAGAGTCTATAGCAAATAGACTACAGTGATTCAAGAAGGCAGTTTACCACTGCCTTCTCAAAGGCAAATTATGGAGGTAATTAATGCTGGTCCAACATTGACACCCACATCCCATGAATGAATTATGCCCACACCCCCACTGCCAGGACATTACATAGAGAATAATTATTCAGGCATGTTATAGTAGCAGATATGTTAGAGAACGGTTTATTCAAAATTTCAGTACTGTGTTTGATACAATTTTCTTTTCTAGCCATTAAGGGTTACAGAACCAAGGTGGATCAATGGATTTAAGATAAAAATTACTCATGATCTAACTAAACAGTGAAACAGACTGGAGTGAGGTCTGTTGAATGGGCTCTTTCTGTTCCTACATTCCCATGAATGCCGTGCATCACCTAATCAGCAATAAATCAAAGACCTGATGTTGAAAGAAAGACAGGTAACTATGTATATTTTTTCATAGGTCCTGGTGCCACTTCCTGCTGCACCTCCCTCAAATAGGCTCCTAATCTTAAGGTTGCAAATGACAGTGGCTACATTCCCTTCATTTCAAAATAATTTACATGCATCTTCCCTTACTGTGGGCACCAGCCGGTCTCGAGATCCCACAGAATACAATACAGGCTGAATAACACCCCTCAACAGAAACCCTGGTTTGCCTTAGTGATCCCCTGTAATAGTGGAACAGGTTTATTTGAAATCACAAGCTTTCAGAGCATAGCCCCTTCGTCAGGTGAAGTGAGAGAGAAGCACACAGACACAGAATTTATAGGTAGAGAGATCAAGGGCAGGGAGATCAAAAGATCATACTAATGGAGTGAATGGAGTGTCGAAAAGTCAGTCTCTGCAGGTGATCAAAAAAGTGTCAGACGTGTGAATAAACCGTCAACAGCTGAATAATAAGTGAAGGGATGACCTATAATCTGCTACCCTTGACCCCACCACATTGTTCTATATCTGTAAAATCTTCCTTACTCTCCTGTTTTGACACCATCACCTTGATAAATTGTTATGATCTCTCTACCTAAATAAATTTGTACAGTTTTGGATTACTTTGGTTAGACCCTTGGTATGCGACTCTTATACCTATCGTGTTATTCCAGTCATTTGGTTTGTCTCCAGCACCACCCTATTTTTCATTTTTTGTAATTATCTCTCAGCCTCAGTTAATCAAACTATAGGTCGTCCCTTTGCTTGTTAGTCAGCTGTTGACACTTTACTCACATCATCTGACACTTTTTTGATCACCTGCAGAGACTTATTATTCAACACTCCACTCGTACCATTTGTATGATCTTTTGCTCTCTCTGCCTTGATCTCTCTGCCTATAAATTCTGTCTGTGTGCTTCCCTCTCACTCACCTGACGAAGGAGCTATGCTCAGAAAGCTTGCAATTTCAAATAAACTTGTTGTATTGTAGCCTGGTGCTGTGTGACTTCTGACTTTGTCCACCCCAGCTCAACACTGGCACCTCCACATCCTGTAATAGTAGATTGTGAAACTCAAAATGTTTCTCTAGGGTGCCAGCCCATACTCTGGACTAGACTCCCAGGTAAGCTTCAGCTGTGGCATTAAGTGGCCAAGGAGTCTCTTATCAGCTGGCATATCAGCCATTGTTTGTTTGCCAGGCTGCAGTTGAGGAAATTTCTGACATAGCAGACCTCCCTGTTTTGGACGTAGCTGATTTGGTTGAATTTCTTTAGCAAATGAGATGGTTTCACCCCAAACAAAACTCTCTGGAAACTGGTTAAAGACATTCACTCATCCCATTTTAATCCCAGTGAACTCAAAGCAGACGTGAACCAGAAGGCCTATGGAAATTTACTGCCGTTAATTCAATTAGGTAATAATGAATGAGAATATTTACCCTGACCAGCTTGTAGCCCTTAACCAACATCATCAGAAAATATTTACCTGGTTATTTCTCATTACTGATTGTGGGATCTTGTTGTGCACGAATTGGCTGTCACTTTCCTCACATTTAAACAGTAACTTCACTTCAACAAGTGTTTCACTGACTATAAAGCTGAATGATGCAAAATCTGAAGTGAAGACAGTTTTGGAATAAATAGCCAAGTTGGACTTATTTGTGACAGTCCCGCCATGGCAGATAGTGCAAACTAATGTCCTTTAGGGAAGAAAATCTGCTGTCCTTACTTGGTCTGATCTGCGTATGACTTCAGACCCACAACTCTTAACTTCTGAGCAATTAGGGATATGCATGAAATATCAATTAGGAATACACAATAAATGCAGAAGTAGCCAGCAATGTGTACATCCCATGAAAAAAATATAAAAAACACTTGATGATGTCCCAGTAGCATGAAAGCACAATATTAGCGTAAACTTTTCTTTTTCTTTCTGAAGAGCTGGAACGGTTTAGGATATTAAGGTACTGAGGTTACCGTGAAGGAATCTCTATCTCAACCTCTCCCCTTGGCTGAGGTGTGATGACTCCCAAGTTAACCACCACTAGTCGTCTCTCTCTAATGAGACAGCAGTCTCATGATCCAATAGGACAATGGTGATTTTTTTTAACTTTAATATTGTGCTAATCGCAAGGTAAGTACATACGAGGAAGGTCCTTGGTCCATCTAAATTAACCTATCCAAACACAGCCTGAAATCCCCCATCACAGCACCTATTCCCGAAATGATTGTAACCAAAAGATTCTGGCACAGAACTAGTGAGTCATAACACACAAGCCTTTGTTCTGAGCCCAAATGCATTCAGATCATAGACAGAATTAGTGTATGGCAAGGCCGTGCACTTAAGGGAGTGAGTAGACATAGTTAAATAGGTTTAAGCTAACTGAACTAATGTAGAAAATCCATTCTTTCCTACCCACCGTTGATCACAACAAGGCCAAAAATATGAGCTCCCCAAGTCTATGGATTGTGTCATGCATTATCAGGAACTGTTATATGGTCCTGTAGCCATGGTCTCTGACCAACAGTATCCATTCTCTCGTTCAATTGTTTGGCAAGTCACCACAAGTAAATGATACAGTTTCTGGGAAGGAATAAATGTCCCGATTAAAGAAATCGCAGCCAGGATTCTTTACATCACTGTTTATTGATGATTAATAATCAGCCAATGTTCAAGCTGAGACTTCCAAAAAGATTTGAAGAAGTACAGGTTTGATGGCAAAATTGAAGCCCATGGATAAATATTGCAGCATGGATACAAAATTGGCTATGGGATGCAAAACAAAGTTGTGGATGGTTTTATTGTAGACTGCTGGGACGTTTACAACAAACTCTCCCAGGATTTAATGCTAGGGCCATTGCTGGTTTATATTCATGGCTTGTGCTTAAGGGAACAGGACACAATTTTGAAATGTGTGGAAAACCTGAAAGTAAATGGTGAGATTGATCATAATAGTCTTCATCAAACAGACAGGTGGAACAAGCAGACATATATCAGCTGAATGTTAATGCAGATTTTAGTCAGAAGAATGAGGAAACAGAATGCATGCTGAATGGTACAACGTTAAAGGAGCTGGCTATTTCAGCACAAATCTTTGAAGATGGCAGGACAGAATGTATACATAATATATACATGAACGAACAAATTAGGAGTAGTTGTAGACCATTCAGCCCCTTAAGCCTGCTTTGCCAAGCCATTACATCATGGCTGATCTGACTTTGACCTTAACTCAATATTTTTGCATACTCCTGATAATCTGACTCCCTTGTTAGTCAAGAATCTATCTTATTGAAGAAGAACAAAAGCAGTCAATAAGGCATTTAAAACACAAATGTTGAGAAGTTGTATAAACTAATATTAAACAGTAATTTGACCCCAAGTACAGTATTTTATCTAATATATGTTCCACAATTAGGAAGCATGTAAAGGCATTGGAGACTGTACAGTACAGAATTATCAGAATGGTTCCAAGGATGAGATAATAGACTACAGAAACTTACAGTATAGAAGGCTAAGAGCTGATCTCACAGAAATGATTAAAACCAAGAAATGTTGAGATAAAGTTAATAAAGACAAGCTGTTTGCAATGCTGAAGGAGTCATAACAGAGGGCACAAATTGACCAAAGAATCAGAGGTAACATGAGGAGAAAACCTCTTACGCAGCAGATAGTTAGGATTTGGAATGTTCAGTCTGAGAATGAATTCAAAAGTAGTCTTCATTAGGAATCTAATTACTATGTCTAGGAGAAAACATATTGTAGCAACATGGGGAAAGAACAAGGAGGTTGGAATAGCTGAAATGCTCTTGGATTGTGCTGGCAGGAATCCAATGGGCTAAATGGCCTTCTTTTGTGCTTTAGTATTCTACATTCCATGAATAAATTAAAATGCACAACCTTGAAAACATAATCCACAGCATAGATGAATGAATAATAGTGGAAAATACATTTTTCTGTTGAGAAACTCAAAAAAAGCAATGAAAATATTAAGGTCAACAATCATTGTCAGTTGATACACAAGGTCTTTAATAGTAGTATTGCATCAGACCAATCAAATTTGGAATGTTTGAAACATCATCCAACCCTGCCTAACTACTTCTATTGACAACAAGGCAATAAACAATTAATAATCCCAAATGTTTCAAAACTGAAAGTATAATAGATCTTTCAATGAACAAAAGCATCAAAACATTTACACTACTTAAGCCAGTCCTCAAGCATTGGATTTTGCGATGTTTAAGCACCCTCTACAGGCAAAAAATACACTTTCAGTTAAAGACATACCTGTCATAAATCCTCTGCAGCTGCTGAAAACTATACATTATATGGGTAATGTGGTCATTGGCAGCTACAACTTCAGCTGGAGGGTTATATTTGTTGATTGCCAGAACCTGGGAGAGAAAAGTTGATGTAATTATATTTTTCATAACAAATTATATTGTTATGCCTCCTAGAATGTAGAGCTAATGTATAAACCAATAATACAATGCCAGTTAGTACAGCTGTGATGTAAAAAGAAACGTTGAGATTTGGGCTTAAACTTTTCAAAACCTATTGATGATGAGGAACTTCAAAAGTTGCTTCAGCACATCACAAAAGTGGTCATAATTTCCTGAAATGTATAACAATTGGTGAGATAGGATCTGTGTCCAATTAAGTTCAATAGGTAGGCATTCAATGCTGGAGATCCAATCAGAAGATCCACATTCCTGTCATCATGACTTTGGTCTTGAGGCCCAATGTCTGGGCCATGGAGTGCAAATGTGTCTGCACTTCTCCAATAGATCCTGAGAGGGCTGGACCCAAATCTTCATGGCATCTGCCAACCTGTCGATGAGGGCAGCTAGACAGCCGCATCTGGTTTCTCCTATAAAGCAGTTTTAGATATCTACCGTATCAAAATATATTTTCATTACTTAAAGACATCTATCAGATTACCACTCAGCCTTCTTTTTCTAAAGTCTGTTCAGACTTTCCTGATACTTATGCCCTCCCAATTCTAGCTAAAATATCTGTCCATGATCACTGTGGCTGCTTTGCAGTATTTAAGTACCTCCCCTTTAATTCACTTTCAAGGTGAAATTTCCACCTCTATCTGAGGAGGAAATGCTGTCTTGGAACCCATTAGTGCCAGCAAAACTCAAGATTAAGAGGTGTGGAGTGAAGAGCCCTGTGTGAGAGGGCAGCTTCGGATGGGTACAGGAGGCCACAGAGAAAGATCACCCCTTAGTCTACCCACACAGTGAGGGCCTTCTAATACTACTGGTAAAGTACCAGCGATGGTGATGATACACCCCTCGGAAGCCATTAGCTGGCCTGACATCTCTTTTACTGCACCACTAAAATTTCTGATAGGTTGAAACAGGCAGTGCGATGGCCACCCTCTGGATTTTATGCGCTTGTCCTATCGTCAAGCCAACAGGTAAGAAGCATTAAAACCACCCCAAACTTAGTGGTAATGACACCATAGTACATATTCTCGATAGTCCAGTAGATACATACTCGAGTTCATTGCTTTATGCAATTAGTCCCTCACTGATTATCCGTATCTCTGGAACTACTAAACTATGAAAGCTATTTGGTATACTTTAGAAATATATCTAGCTCATATTTACTTAGAGACTCCACGTGGCATACTTTGTGTGAGGGCTTTGCAAGCAATTATGCCATTGTAGGAATCATATTTTGTCAGTTTAAGGTTGAAATTTGAAGAGTGAATGTGTACAAAAATTTCAATAAGCAGTAAGTAATTTTATTTGTTGTTTCTATAGAATTCTAACATATAAAATAAATTGCAACCTGCTCAAGTCAAGTAATTGATACACAGCCAATATTTTGAAAAAGAATATCTTACTATAAGTTAGCCAGTGCAACGAATTACCACGTAACTGAGCAGATATTGTTTTGAAAATCTGGAATGAAAATATAGTTAGGTGAAGACCCTGAATTCTAGGAGAGTGGGGGTACAGTTAAAGTCACTGGACTAATAATCCAGAGTCCTGGATTAATGTCCTGTGAGCATGGGTTCAAATCACACCACAGTAGATGTGAAATTTTAACTGAATAAATATCTGGGATTTAAAAGCTAACCTAATGGCGACCATGTCACCGTTGTTGATTGTTATAAGGCTCCTACTTCTCAGTGGGAACCTCCAATAGTCATGGAGGGGCAGGAAGGGTGGAAGGGAGGTGGAGGTCCCAGCCACCTCTGGAGTGTCCTGAGTAAGAGACTTCGAAGGAGGTTGTTTCTTTTGTTGCTGGGTGCTTCCTGGCACTGCCTTGTCTTCTAGGGAAGGGATACCTAAAGTGCTCACCAGGATCCCCATTTTTGTCATCATAACTTCGGTCTTGAGGCCCAGTGTCTAGGCCATGGACTGCAAGTGTGTCTGCACCTCTCCAATAGATCCTGAGGGGGCTGGACCAAATCTCCATGGTATTTGCCAACCTGTCGATGAGGGCAGCTAGACAGTCGCATGGCTTACTGCTTGCTGCAGCTTCACTGCTGCATTGTGGGTCACTGCCTCCTATATATGTCAGCTGCTTCTGTTCCTCCTAGTACATGAGGATGAAGTCCTCAAATGCAGACACCACACAGTTCTCTCCTGCTTGGGGCTGATATGGTGCCTGATCTCCGACAAACCTCCAAGTGCTAGCAATCTAGGCCATTTCTACTTCGGTCAGCTGCAGAGTTGTAATGTTGACGTGCTCACCAGATTGTGATCTCATACTTTTTTACGTTAAAGTTTCCCAACAAATTGTCAATGTCTGAGCTGATGAGATGGAAGAGGTAGCCTTGCTTCCTTTGTGGCCTTTGAATTCTCACCCTCAGAGGTCAAGAAGGTAACTTATGTGGTGAAATGGCTGGCTCCCCGAGGAGTGGTGGAGATGCTGGTGGATACTGCAAGGTAAAAGAGTAGGCATCATGGCCAGTGATTAGGAGGGATAACCAATGAATGACACTGTGGCTCTACTGTAAGAGTTGCAGTGGAATGAAGAGTTGATTGGACATGGATGATTTGGCACCTCTGCAAGAATGGTCCACTCTTGCCGTGCAAGGGGCATCCTTCTGCTCTCCCTGACGTCTAATGTTGGGCACCCCTCCACCCGTATGGACTTTCTCTGCCCAGTTATTGGCTATTTTCTTCAGAAATGAGAGAAAGGGACGGATTCAGTGAGATAACAGTGGGTGACACATCTGTTAGAGTTGGTGTATGTGGGAGAAAGGTGAAGTGTCCTAAGTGAGTGCATATGTGTGCAGACTGCATGCAGAGTTAGTAATGTGGGAGGTTTGGGTGTGGGGGCAGGGTGGGGTGTTGGTCAGTATGGGCGAGGGAACATGTTGAAGGTGACAGTGTGAGTGGTAAACCATGAACCTTGGTGGGAATAGGGTGCACAGCAAAGATAAAGTGACCATGAAGTAGCAGAGGGAGAAGGGGAGCACTTACCCTGGTGTAGGGGAGAAGGTCATTGATCTTCTTGTGGCATTGTTGGGCATTCCTTCAGATCATGAAGACAGCACTGACCTGGGTGGTGACCCCACCAGGTTGACCTCTGCTTCGCTATCTAGGAATCGTAGTGCCATTTTCCCCTTCTATGACATCTTCTGGAAACATCCGTAACTGAGCAGGGAAGCTTCATAATGCCACTGCTCATCCAGGTTCATAGCCGTTTTTTAAAGATTGTGGATGTGCAAGGCCTGCCAGTCTTTTCGTAGACATCCGCTGACTGGCAAGTTGTTCCTGGAGTAGCGTGTGGTAAGACGGGGCTGGAATCGGACGCAAGGGTGCGACACAGACAGACTAGGTAGTTAATAAGGCAAATTTTACAAGATGTAGCAAGAAATCTTGCTAGGCCTCATGTCAGAAATCCCTTTACAAAACTTGACACAACTCACACCAAAAAACATAAGATTCTGTCGAACGACAAGGAGAGGGGCCTTCAGACTGCGGACTGCGGAAATTGAGAGAGATTTTCTTCCCCATCTCTATAGTGAAAATACCCAAAGTCTGAAGAAACCCAGTCATCCTCTCACACCACTGCTGTAAGCTGTGCCTTTTAACTAGTAACTAAGAGAATTTGTAGTGTACCAATTACTCTGTGCTTACTGTGAAGAAGTGAATAAACCTGGGGAAAGGAGATTGAAAAATAGAAGATCCTGGCAAGCAAAAGGATCATCTCAGTGAAGCATATAGTTTGGTGCTATTGAATTGTGTTTCCCAGTTTTATTTTCCATCAACTCTTAAAACCA
Source organism: Rhincodon typus (assembly GCF_021869965.1). Taxonomy (NCBI): domain Eukaryota; kingdom Metazoa; phylum Chordata; class Chondrichthyes; order Orectolobiformes; family Rhincodontidae; genus Rhincodon; species Rhincodon typus. The sequence continues at coordinate 37,055,781 of NC_063353.1, forward strand.
ATATCTTTTTATTCGTGTGCATGTGTGTGTGCGTGTCTGTCTGTCTGGGTTTTAAAAGGGAGTTAGAGTCTTCACTAGCACAGCCACATATTGACAGTTCATGGCTGTTTAACAGTGATTAGAATTTATTTATTGGTAGTAAATAATAGTTCTTGTTAAGTACAGAAGGAAGAATTCTGCCCATAATATTTAAAGAATGTTCACTCTGTACATTTCTTGTTGTTTAGATGCTTATAAATTAATATTCAAACCCTGCAAATAAATGAACACCTTCCAAGCAAGTTAAGCTGTGATTACAGAAATAAAATTGTGTATGTAAAAGTTACAGCATATTTTATACGAGTAAACTGATGTCACATAACACATTTTAAACAACTATTTTATCACAGATCTATAAAGTTGCATTTCATGATGTGTGCTTTACTTGATCCTATCAGTATATTTACTTGATCCTGTCAGTATATAATTAAAAACAATTTTTAAGGAATTATTCAATTTACCTTATCAGCTGATTTCACTTTCTTAAGATCCAGCTCAGTCAGTTTCTGCACCATGTAAAGAATCCAGTATAAATAATCAGGGTGTTCCTATTGGGAAAATGAAAGCATGTTAGAAAGAACTGACTTCATGCAAGGATTAACTTTTTAATAATTTCATTGAAAAAAACTTCATTTGACTGAATGCACAGCCATGTGTTCGCCATATGGGATCCTTTAATGCCGCAATTTCTACCTTGGAATATTTTTTTGGGAAGCGTGATTGAAAAAGTTTCATTTGATCATGGGAAAGAAATGACACATTCACAGCAAAGTTGTTCTGGTTGCTGCCGAGTGATCCTGGTTGGAAGTGAATATTCTATAGGTATCAGAGGAAAAAAGAAACAGGCTTAGCTGGGATGTCTTTAGAGTATGATAATTTATTGACGTTCTTAACTGATGATCATTCATTAAAAGGTAGCCAGTCGGAACAGATAGAAGAATTGATTAGCATTTGTGGAGTAGGAATATGGGTGCAATGGGGTGTTAGAAGCACCTAATTTGAACAGTCAAAGTTAGAATATATCTGTAGCACACATGAAAACGAAAACAAAAAAATGCAAATGATTACTAACTTAAGATTCACAGTAAACGTGTAACACAGATGAACTGTTAAAAACAGTTCAACATATGTCGTACATAAACAAAAATAAAAATGGACTGCAAATCTGCAACACACTATTTAGAATAAATAAATATATTCAAAATATAAATGAGAACATTCCTTACTAATCAAAATATCAGTAGAACCAAATGCAGCAGAAAACCTAAATAACTAAATAATAAAATATGAATATGCAATAGTTAAGTACTTTTTTCTGATTACTTTCCTTGAAAGAGCATTTAAATGCAGAATTCCTTTTCTGCAGCTTTGGGAAGATCTGCTTGTCCTGAATGTTGTAACGTGGCCTAAGAAACTTCAGGAAATTTATTTTGTCCCTCAGCAATCTCAGAGGCTTGAAAAGTTCTAAATGTTCTCATAAATTCAATTGAAAGCAAAGAAAAGTTGGTGCTGACTGAGGTGAAGTGGTAATAACAAGGCCTAGGCTTAGCTTTCCCTAAATTAGGCTTAGTTTCCCCTCATTTATGCTGACAAGATTCAAAATAGACATTTCTGACTGAATAATAATGGCAGTGCCCAAGTTTAATAACTTTGAAGGTGGCCACTGATTCTAATATCATCACAGTAATGCTTGATGCTTTTGAGCAGAATTAAAACCCAGGTCTTGACTGCAGTTCCAATGACGTAAACAATGCCCTGGAACACCATTTTGTTCTAAATTACAGTTATTCACAAAAAAAACACCCACATAATACTCCAGATTTTAATTTAACATTGTTGTTGTGCTTTTTGTATGATTTTTAACAGCAGGCACAAAATAACTGCTGTGATATCATAGAAATGTTTAACACCTGTTCACGCTTGATTTTTAGACAACCATGACATTTGCGAGATATAATTTAGGTCAGTGCTTTTATTCTTTGCAAGACATAACTCTAAGTGATAGTGACACCATGAATTCCATGTCATCAACTGACTTTGAAAGGAACAATTTCCCTTTTTTTACAATGATACTTAGAACTTGATGCAATGACAATATTAAGGTACCTCCCTCCAATGAGTATCCCAGTAATAGAACATAGAACATAGAACATTACAGCGCAGTACAGGCCCTTCGGCCCTCGATGTTGCGCCGACCTGTGAAACCAATCTGAAGCCCATCTAACCTAAACTATTCCATTATCATCCATATGTTTATCCAATGACCATTTAAATGCCCTTAAAGTCGGCGAGTCTACTATTTTTGCAGGCAGGGCATTCCACGCCCTTACTACTCTCTGAGTAAAGAACCTACCTCTGACATCTGTCCTATATCTATCACCCCTCAATTTAAAGCTATGTCCCCTCGTGCTAGCCATCACCATCCGAGGAAAAAGGCTCCCACTGTCCACCCTATCTAATCCTCTGATCATCTTGTATGTCTCTATCAAGTCACCTCTTAACCTTCTTCTCTCTAACGAAAACAGCCTCAAAACCCTCAGCCTTTCCTCATAAGACCTTCCCTCCATACCAGGCAACATCCTGGTAAATCTCCTCTGCACCCTTTCCAATGCTTCCACATCCTTCCTATAATGCGGTGACCAGAACTGTACGCAATACTCCAAGTGCGGCCGCACCAGAGTTTTGTACAGCTGCAACATGACCTCATGGCTCTGAAACTCCATCCCTCTACCAATAAAACCTAACATACTGTACGCCTTCTTAACAACGCTATCAACCTGGGTGGCAACTTTCAGTGATCTATGCACATGGACACCGAGATCTTTCTGCTCCTCCACACTACCAAGAGTCTTACCATTAGCCCAGTACTCTGTATTCCTGTTACTCCTTCCAAAGTGAATCACCTCACACTTTTCCGCATTAAACTCCATTTGCCACCTCTCAGCCCAGCTCTGCAGCTTATCTATGTCCCTCTGTAACCTACAACATCCTTCTGCACTATCCACAACTCCACCGACCTTGGTGTCATCCGCAAATTTACTAACCCGTCCTTCTACGCCCTCATCCAGGTCATTTATAAAAATGACAAACAGCAGTGGCCCCAAAACAGATCCTTGAGGTACACCACTAGTAACTGAACTCCAGGATGAACATTTCCCATCAACCACCACCCTCTGTCTTCTTACAGCTAGCCAATTTCTGATCCAAACCGCTAAATCACCCTCAATCCCATGCCTCCGTATTTTCTGCAATAGCCTACCGTGGGGAACCTTATCAAACGCTTTACTGAAATCCAAATACACCACATCAACCGCTTTACCCTCATCCACCTGTTTGGTCACCTTCTCGAAGAACTCAATAAGGTTTGTGAGGCACGACCTACCCTTCACAAAACCGTGTTGACTATCCCTAATCAAATTATTCCTTTCTAGATGATTATAAATCCTATCTCTTATAATCCTTTCCAACACTTTACCCACAACCGAAGTAAGGCTCACTGGTCTATAATTACCAGGGTTGTCTCTACTCCCCTTCTTGAACAAGGGGACAACATTTGCTAGTCTCCAGTCTTCTGGCACTATTCCTGAAGACAATGACGACATAAAGATCAAAGCCAAAGGCTCTGCAATCTCCTCTCTAGCTTCCTAGAGAATCCTAGGATAAATCCCATCCAGCCCAGGGGACTTATCTATTTTCACACCTTCCAGAATTGCTAACACCTCCTCCTTATGAACCTCAATCCTGTCTAGTCTAATAGACTGTATCTCAGTAGTCTCCTCGACTACATTGTCTTTTTCCTGCGTGAATACTGACGAAAAATATTCATTTAGCACCTCTCCTATCTCTTCGGACTCCACGCACAACTTCCCACTACTGTCCTTGACCGGCCCCAATCTTACTGTAGTCATTCTTTTATTCCTGACATACCTATAGAAAGCTTTAGGGTTTTCCTTGATCCTACCTGCTAAAGACTTCTCATGTCCCCTCCTGGCTCTTCTTAGCTCTCTCTTTAGGTCCTTCCTGGCTAACTTGTAACTCTCAAGCGCCCTCACTGAGCCTTCACGCCTCATCTCTACATAAGCCTCCTTCTTCCTCTTGACAAGAAATTTAACTTCTTTAGTAAACCACGGTTCCCTCGCTCGGCCACTTCCTCCCTGCCTGACAGGTACATACTTCTCAAGGACACGCAGTAGCTGTTCCTTGAACAAGCTCCACATTTCAATTGTGCCCAGCCCCTGCAGTTTCCTTCTCCATCCTATGCATCCTAAATCTTGCCTCATCGCCTCATAGTTGCCTTTCCCCCAGCTATAACTCTTGCCCTGCTTTATATACCGATCTCTTTCCATTGCTAAAGTAAACGTAAGTGAATTGTGGTCACTATCACCAAAGTGCTCTCCTACCTCCAAATCTAACACCTGGCCTGATTCATTACCCAGTACCAAATCCAATGTGGCCTCGCCTCTTGTTGGCCTATCTACATACTGTGTCAGGAAACCCTCCTGCACACATTGGACAAAAACTGACCCATCTGCAGTACTCGAACTATAGCGTTTCCAGTCAATATTTGGAAAGTTAAAGTCCCCCATAACAACTACCCTGTTACTTTCGCTCCTATCCAGAATCATCTTTGCAATCTTTTCCTCTACATCTCTGGAACTTTTCGGAGGCCTATAGAAAACTCCCAACAGGGTGACCTCTCCTTTCCTGGTTCTAACCTCAGCCCATACTACCTCAGTAGACGAGTTGTCATCAAACGTCCTTTCTGCCACCGTAATACTGTCCTTGACTAACAATGCCACACCTCCCCCTCTTTTACCACCTTCCCTGATCTTACTGAAACACCTAAACCCCGGAACCTGCAACAACCATTCCTGTCCCTGCTCTATCCATGTCTCCGAAATGGCCACAACATCGAAGTCCCAGGTGCCAACCCATGCTGCAAGTTCTTAGCCAATATTTCATTCATGTGGCTGCCAAAGGAAGCTTGTCTGTTGAATTCCATCTTGTTTTCCTGAAACATATGCACACCTCCCCCAAACCCATCTACAAACATTGACTTCCCCTCTGCTTTCCAGTACCTGTATTGGGTTCCACAGAAGATTCAAAATCCGTAGAAGTCCAAGGTTTTGCATGTGTTTAATTTCATTCAGTTCTCTGACCTGACAATAAAACAAAAGTCAATACAACGAATAAGGACATTTTTAAATATCTTTATATGGCACTTGATGTCTTAACAAACTATCAATACTTCACTGTTCACTGTAAGCATTCATCAGCAACTGTAGGTTAAGAAAATGTCAAACCAATTTTATTGGCTGCAATTTAACAGAAGAATGGTCTGATCCTCCTTAACTCACTGAGAAACTACAGGAAGAGGTGCAAACTGATTGAACATTACACCAAGGGCTGGATTTTTGCTGAGGCCAATGCAGAAGGATTCTGGGTGTTAACCTGACCCTGATGATAAGCAAATAAAACTTCTGATTTTGATAGAGGTGATGGATTAATTGATAAGGAGTCAGGATTGGCATTCAATTAGTGATTGCAGCCTGACTGGAGATGGGACATCAGGTATGCAAGTCATATTTTGGTCTGACTCATTTGCATATGGTTTAAAAAAAAGAAAGCAGCTGAATTTTCAAATTGGTCAGGGCACAGAGACATGTTAGTATAGAACAGAGGGAACTGTCAGTGTAATTAAAATGTCATTGCTGTGGAATAGATTTTCTTCAAAACCTTACAGATTTTGCAATCAAACTTTTTCCACAATGATGGCTGTTTAAGACAGATTAGAGCTGTTCAGCATTGCATAGTTCGAAATGAACATCTGTCCCTGTGAAAATTTCTAAATCTGAGAAGGCCAGGGCTTAACTGCTTAATTACTTGTATAAGCCCAAATGACGAAAAGGAAGATTTCACTTCCCTGACCTCCCCCAGTTCTGACCCCAACCTTATGAAAATGAGCAGGGTGAGGATCGGAAGTGGGACATCAGCATGTACGATGTTGGTGTCTTACTTTTGTTGCTGGCCTTTATTCTGACCCAATCCTGCCAAATGAATATCTGGACACCAATTCTTGCAGAAAAGTGCAATAAAATGGTAATGCAATATTGGAAGGGGAATCAAAAAGGAACTATAGTTCCAAGATTATTTTTAAAAGGATATTAGGGAATGTAATCAGGAATTTTGCATGATGGAGTCACCACATAGATGGGTTCACTAGAATGACCTCTGGGATGAGAGGGTGGTTCTATGATGAAATGCTGAGTAATTTACAATATTTATAAAAGTGTGAAGTGATTAATTTTGGAAGGTCGAATTTGATTGCAGAATACAGGGTTAATGGCAGGATTCTTGGCAGTGTGGAGGAACAGAGGGATCTTGAGGTCCACGTCCTTAGATCCCTCAAAGTTGCTACCCAAGTTGATAGGGATGTAAAGAAGGTGTATAGTGTGTTGGCTTTCATTGGCAGGGGAATTGAGTTTAAGAGCTGCGAGGTTATGCTGCAACTCTATAAAACTCTAGTTAGATCACACTTGGAATATTGTGTTCAGTTCTGGTCACCTCATTATAGGAAAGATGTGGAAGCTTTAGAGAGGGTGCAGAGGAGATTTACCAGGATGCTGCCTGGACTGGAGGGCAGGTCTTACGAGGAAAGGTTGAGGGAACTGGGGCTTTTTTCATTGGGGCGAAGAATAAGAGGTGACTTGATAGGTGTACAAGGTGATGAGAGGCTACGATAGAGTGGATAGTCAAACCTTTTCCCAGGGCGGAAATGACTATTACGAGGGGAAATACTTTTAAGGTGATTGAAGGAAGGTATACGGGAGATGTCTGAGATAGGTTCTTCACACAGAGAGTGGTGGGTGCGTGGAGTGCTCTGCCGGCAGTGGTAGTGGAGTCAGATACTTTAGATACTTTTAAGCGGCTGTTGGGTAGGCACATGGTGGATAGTAAAATGTAGGGTATGCAGGGTAGTTTGATCTTAGTAGGATATTAGGTCGGCACAACATTGTGGGCCAAAGGGCCTGTTCTGTGCTGTATTGTTCTATGTTCTATGTTCTATTGTACCTCACTGAATCAAGGAAGATTATAGGTGGACAGAAACGTGGAGTTAAGGCAATGATCAGGAATGATCATATTAAATGGCAGAGCAGTGTAAGTGGCCATATGGTTCACTCCTATTCTTATTTCCTATGTTCCAATGCTTGAAGTTCGCTTTTGGTTACCAACCAGACTGATAATTGAAAGATTCCCCTCACTAAAAGATCCCACATCAAACTCTAGGAAAAAGCTATCAGATTTTTCAGACTGGAAGCTGAAGTCACAGTTAACTTAAATTGAGGTGTTAGAAAAAAAGATTAAAAATCTTGAGTACTGTATAAGGACTGTTTTTAGGTACTGTCAAGCGGGTGTTTTGACATTACTGGCAATATGCTTCTACTGTGTGTTTCTAATTTTTTAAAGGCACATTATTTGTAAATAGTTTAGTCTATTATATTTTATCTTCATTTCTTTTGCTTAATAAACGCAAGTTTTATTGTTACAACCAAATCTGTAATATTGCATGCTCACTTTTCAGTGAGAGATCAACTCATTAAAATCAAATAAAAAAATCTATCTAGCCAGATTCCAGTTTGCAAACTGGTTGGGATTCCAGCTTGTCCCATAATAACATCAGCTGGGATCATATTACAAGGGATGTAATCTCAAAATAAAAGGCATGCCATTAAGACTGAGATGAAGAGGACCTTCTTCATTCAAAGGACAGGTGAGGTTTTGGAATCACAATTTAAATGACCCTCTTCCTTTCTGTTTTTCATACCAAAGTGTATAACTTCGCATTTAGCCATTTGTTGTGCTACATCGGCCATGTGTTTGCCCACTCACTCAACATGTTTAAATCACCCTTGCCTCCTCCCCACAATTCTCAATACTGCCCAGTTTTGTGTCGTGAACACACTCGGAAATGTTGCATCTGGTTCCCTCATTCAAGTCATTTATATATATTATGAATCGTTGGTCCCCAAGCATTGATACTTGTCGTACTCCACCAGACACTCCCTGCCACTCAGAAAAGGATCATTTATTCCTGCTCTCTGATTCCAGTCTGCCAACCCATTATTGATCCTTATTACTCCCTATCTCATGTGGTTTAATTTTTTCCACTAACTTCTTATGAGGGACCTTATCAAAAGCCTTTTGAAAAATCCAAATAACACATCCATTGTTCTCTCTTACCTATTCTACTTGTTACATCCTCAAAAAAAAACTCCATCCTACTTACCAAGCTATTAGGTCAGTTACAATGTACCAATTTTAAATACATTTTCATTCTGTAGGTACCATGAAAGGAGCTCATTCACTGGCCAGATTGTAGTGGAATTCAGTAAACCTTGAATTTGTCACATATATTGCATACCATGCATAGGTTCTTACCTGATTGTTCTGCAGATTGATTGTTTCCAAAAGGTCATGGTCTGCCAAACCTTTCAAAGATTCTATTTTATTGTTTGACAAATCAAGCTTGTGCAGGCGTTTCAGTTTTGCCAGTCCCTTCACATCTGTGATCTTGTTACCTTGCTGTGAATAAATTATAAATGTAAGAGAGAAAACTATTTGACACCCTGAGATAATTTGTTGTTGATAATTTCAGGGGAGAATAGAAAATCAAGTTTCCTTTTATATAAGATAACAAGGTGTAGAGGTGGATGAACACAGCAGGCCAAGCAGCATCAGAGGAGCAGGAAAGCTGACGTTTCGGGCCGAGACCCTTCTTCAGAAACTGAAGGGTCATTTCTGAAGAAGGGTCTAGGCCCGAAACATCAGCTCTCCTGCTCCTCTGATACTGCTTGGCCTGCTGTGTTCATCCAGCTCTACACCTTGTTATCTCAGATTCTCCAGCATCTGCAGTTCCTACTATCGCTTCCAATGAAAAAATTTGAATGTAAAACAGGTTTTTACAGCACTTGAGATTTGCCAAAGGGCTCCGTGGGCTGGAAAACCTTTGATTGACAGCTGAGCTTCCAACATATTGAATGTCGTAACAACAAGCAAATCATCTGAAAGTGATCATGACAGTTGTATCTTCTTGATTTTTTAAATAAAACTTTTATCAAGGAATTAATAATACATTAAAGCCTTACGTAATATTTTTCTTTTCCAATTATATTTCTCATACCAGATGGTACTTCACATTTAATGCATATGGGTGGTACTTAATATTTCCACCAGGCTGGGAGGTGGAGAGGGGGTGGGATTTAATAGTGTCACCAGCACAACATACAGCATCTTTTAGCTTTCTGACTCCCATCAGTTAGACTGAGATGGGTAAAGTGGGATTTGCCTCACCACCACTAGGTCAATGGAGGTCCTGAAGTGGCTATGCCCACTCCATGGAAAAATCATAGTACAGATAATAGTTATTTAAGTTATGAGAATCACAAAGGCTCCAAACACTGCAACACTTCATAATTTATGGATGCAAGCATAACTCATAGTAATAATAATAATAACCGAGACTTCGTGACATTGTAGGTCCCATCCATATTAAAAAGTTGAGATCAAAAATGTTATCTCAGACTTTGGGGAACTGACTTCACAGAAATGTCATGAACAATCAGTAGTTGTAAGTATTGCATTCCATTTCTTTACACAGGGCACATTTGGCACTGATAGAGAGAAAAGGAATGAATGGCCGTGCACGATAAAAAATAATGGACAAACAAATTGGTTTTAGGGTTAGATGTGTCCCATAAAATCCCAAGGAATTGAAGGATATGGTGAGGATGAGCCATGGAAAAAATATTGACTTTTCAAGAACAATGGTCTTGACCTATTCCCTTTTTATTTTCTCAAATTTCTAGTTTTGTTAATAATACTTATTACTTTCATTGTGTACTTTGTGACCTCTCCCAGCCAACCTTTGGAACATCTGAAATGTCGGGAACAATGGGCAGTGCTTTAAAGCTTACTCCTTATTCCTCTAGGCAAGAGACAAAGTGAAAGAAATAAGAAACAAAGCTAAATAAATTCATGACTTACGAGGCAAAGGAACTTAATTGGCAAGTTGTCCAAACCGCAAACTTTCGAAAGTTTATTTTCTGCTAGGCTGAGGTAGCTGAGACTTTTACAGTTGCTCAAACCTTCAATTGTTTGGATTTGATTATCTGTAAACCAGCAATTACTCATAAAGAAAAATGCAGCAGAAATAATGAACAATTTAAATCCCCAAAAAAATTTGCAACTAAGTAAATCCTGCCAGTCCACTTAATTTTCTTTCTCAACTCACACTGCAGATCAGGGGAACTGTAGGCTTTGGAATTATGACATTCAGCTATTGTAATTAGGATTTCTTTCCACAGAGAATGGAGAAAATTTTCTTTGTTTATACCTTTCCCACATTTCATTGCAATCTACTGAATTTGCTAGACTAACCGCTTTTTGGATGCTGTGGATATCGTGCTTTAGTATATAGCCATATGTTTTAGTGACATAGCAACATTTCTCTTTGCTCCAAACCAACCCTGCCAACACTGAAATATTTTGTTGAAGAGTCATTAAGCTAAAATGGTAACTCTGTTTCACTGTCCAAAGATGCTGACACCTGCTGAGAGTTGCCAGCATTTTCTGATTTCATTTTCTTCTACAATAACATTTGGCCAATTGCCTTTTTCCTCCTGCATCTGTTTATTCAAGTATCTAATTTTCTATCTTTATTCCAGCCTTTCTTTAGAAGTTACCCATTCTCTAAATGGTATCTAAGCCGATGACCCTAAAATGTCTTCCTTATTTTCCTAAGCCTCTGAATTGAACACTTCTTCAACTTTAGTGTCTTAAACATACACCATAATTGTTCCCAACTTCTTCCCTGATATTGGTCTCTAGTACTCACTTAGCATCACCCTACTTATAAATTCCATCCTCACACCATGGAGTTTTCTTAAATTCCCTGTCATTCAGATTTATAACTGGAATGAGGAGACAATCTAATAATAATTGAAAAATAATTAAATATTTCAAGAAAAGAACTATTCTTATTATTTTTGCAAAATGTGTGAACATGTAAAGGATACTGTCCAAATTCAATTTAAAGAGGAACTGATAGTCTGATAGATCATTCATATTAGATATCTGGTTGTGGGAAAAATCTACTTCCTGCAATGTAAAAAAAAGACAGTGACTATATCTTGAATGTAACTTGGTGCTGTCCATTTCCTGAAACAACATCAGTTCAAACAATTTCAGGACACCAAAGCCTAATCATGGCTTGAAATGGTAAAAACATATTTAATAAACATGGAGTATATATAATTTTACAGTTATACTATTTTACAATGGCAAAATTCTAATAAAATGAGAATAGGAAATGCTCAATTAAAAATAAAATGAACAAGAGTTAAGAAATAAAAACAATAAGTGCTAGAAAAACTCAATAGGTCTGGCAGCATCTGTGGAGAAGGAAACTGTGTTAACACTCGAGTCCAGTATGACTCTTATTCCAAAGAAAGTCATACCAGACTCAAAATATTAACTCTGTTTCACTCTCCACAGATGCTGCCACACCTGCTGAATTTCTCCAGAAGTTTCTGTTTTTATTTCAGATTTTCCAGCATCCACAGTATTTTGCTTTTATAAGAGTTAAGAAATGCTTCTTGAACTGTAAGAGAACTTACTGAGAACACAATGGCAACTTTTGAAAAAGATGACTGTTCTCAGTTCTGTTCTATTCTGCACCGATTCCTTCATCACTTTTTTTTTTATTATATGAGCAAGGTTATCAAATTCCAAGCACATAATAATGAAATTTTAAAGTTCTACTATTCTTGGTTTCAAACTTTATTATTGCTGCAGTTATATTGGATTGAAGGACAGGAATTGGATTAAAGCTGTACTCCTTCAAGCACGCTTCTGGTGTCATTAGCCTTTAACATCATTCTTTAAAGTTCAATATTCTAAAGTACAAAATAATCAGAGCTTGTTACTCAGACAATCTTACCAATCCAGATGTGCATATCAGGAAATCAAATGTTCTGTCCACTATTTCCAAATATGTACATCTGGTTCTTGAAGCTCCTTGAGGTTAAGCTAAGCTCAAAAAGCTAACACAAATATAAGCTTTGTCAAACAAATATATTAATGTATCTTAAGATTACTTTCCAAACTTATATAAAAGCAGTACTCTGATAAATTGGCAACACATAACCAATACTTTCCATATGTAATTCATTCATACCTCCTTTGTTTTACATTATTTATCTTGCCTCAATCCTTGCATAGAATCCTGTCCCAAACTGAACATTGAGTAAGTAAGACTTTAATTTGTTTAAAAGCCACTCAATGAATTACCTTTATATTTTTGGGTAGTTTTAGATCAGCCAGTGAGTTCAATTCATTGTGGGAGGCATCCAGCTGCAGCAGGTAGGGCATGCAACTAACACAACGCAAATCTATAAATCATAAAAGTAATGTTCAACTGCAACTGAGAAGACAAGCTACTTGAATAATAATGTTCACAATTAACTGAAATGCGATATATTACAATACATTTTATTGGGGCTTATTTTGTTTTGTTGTGGTTTATTTTCAAATTTCCTCAAAATGAAAGCCGATCTTGTCAAAATGCATCTAAGCCATAGTTTTATTGTGTAACGATGCTGTCACTTTAAAGAGGTTATTTTGTCCTTGGATATTTTGAAGTGTAAAGGCAGAGGTACCGAAGAGTCTAGGGAATAACAGTTTAACACAGTGGCCAGTTCTCCCAGTTCAGGTTTTTTCTAGTTTTTTTTAGCTGTAGCAGTCACAGATGTTTTGAGCACCACAAGGGTTGCAAGCTTCAATAAAGGATTCTTAACTGACTTTCTTTGAAATCTCTCTCTGGATGTTGTTCCCTCCTGCTTGTAAGAATCTTTGTTTGAATTTACCTTTTTGCCAAGTGTGTTTCTGGGATATTATTATATTGGAACAGTTAATTAGTTAGGGGAAAGCGATAGCCTAGTGGTATTATCGCTGGACTGTTAATCCAGAAACCCAGATAATATTCTGGGGACCTGGGTTCAAATCCCGCCATGGCAGATGGTGGAATTTGAATTCAATAAAATACCTGGAGTTAGGAGTCTAATGATGACCATGAATCCATTGTCAATTGTTGGAAAAACCCATCTGATTCACTAATGTCCTTTAGGGAAGAAAACTGCCATCCTTACCTGGTCTGGCCTACATGTGACTCCAGACCCACAGCAATGTGGTTGACTCTTAACTGCCCTCTGGGCAATTAGGGATGGGCCATAAATGCTGCCTAGCCAGCAATGCCCTCATCCCGTGAATGAATGAATGAAGAAAAGTTGCTGTATTGGGTTAGTTAGGTTTTCCAATAGTTAAGTTACTCTAAATTCTGCTTTCTTTTGTTCTGTTTCAACTGTAGCGTTTAAATAAATTTTGTTTTGCTTAAAGCCAAGTGGTTTAACCAGTTGCAACACCCACTTCAGATCTGCCTTTAAAATAAAGAAAAGTTAGGGTCCAGGCTACCTTCTTAAAATAATTTGATGGGGTCTGGCTTAGTCTGGTCCATAACAGTTGTTAAACTTATAGTTCAAAGCACAGTAATCAGTTTCAGAATGTTAAGTAACACTCTTGACAATTTGTTCTTCAGTTTCATTAATAAATAGGTCATGGAAAAAAAAACTTTCTTTAAATCCTTTTTTTTCTATAAAATATAAACGTCTTTCAGTAACTAATGGACGAAAGGAAAACGTGAAAGTGAGATGGGAAGGAGCAAAAAAATGTAGTTTCTACTTGCTTGACTGTACCTGATATTTTGAAATCACACCTGGAGCTGGTGTAATATTAACTGTAGAATGTTAGCAAACCTAAACCCAGAAATTCATTTCTATAACATTTGAGTTGTTGCTTCCATTTTTTTCTGCATTTTAATTTTTTTATTACAGATGTTTAATTATTTACCAATGCTTATTAGAGAAATGACCTTTTCCCCTCAGTATCATTTACTTATTCTAAATGTTTTCACTAATTTCATGAACAGGCAGTTTAATGCACAAGTATGAGTTAAAATCCCACCATGGTTGGTTAGGTACTTGAATTCAGATTTTTAAGTGGTGATAATGGTAAAAGTGACCACAAAACTATTACATTGGCATCTGTTGGCCCTTATTTCAAACAGGCTGGAGTACAAGAGAAGGGAAGTTTTACTACATCCGTACAAAATGCAATTAAGACCACATCTGGAGTAACGTGAACAGTTTTGGTCCCCTTATTTAAGTAAAGATATTATTTCATTGGAGACAGTTTGAAGGTTCGCCTGGATGATTCCTGGTATGGAACGATGGTCTTTTGAGCAAAGATTAAACAGGTTAAGGCTCAACAGGTGATGGTTATATGGTAAAAATAAAGGTTAACTGGGTGAGTATATACGGGGATCAAGTAATCAGTCAGAATTGGAGTTTTGTGATGTAATAGTCAGAATACAACACTGACTGGTATAAGTATATGCTTGGATTCTATCTAACCAACATTTTAACCTCTAGTGTTTAACAAGTTATGCCTTGTTTCCACTGTTTCACTAGCCCATTCTTCAATGGCTACTCTATAATCCACTGATAAACAATACTCAGCTCTCAATGTGCAGTGGCAGCTTATCATGGTCAGACATTCTATCCCTGACAATATGAAACTTCCCGTGAGTCATACACCACATGTCAGAAGACCTACTAGAATATTATTAGAGGCGATACTGCATTATTGTTAGAGGCCGACTTACCACTTATGTTCACAGTAAATCTAGGATATAGTATTAGGTTGGTGTAGGTTAATGACTTCACTGTGTTCCTGCAAATTTTTTTTGATCCATTGTGAAAATAGTTCCAGTGTACTAATCTAAATATTTATACCTCTTAGTTTATTATAAGGGAGTTCCAACTTCTGGAGGTGAATGTAATCATAAAGAATAGAGATGTCACATAGTTTGCAATTCTGAAAAACAGAAAAGAGGACTTAATTGCACAGAAACACTGGGTAAGGTGAAATAATAATGCATTCATATCAATTAGGAAAAACTGATCTGAAATCTAACCCTTGTAAGCTTTGTCAGGATTTCTCTAACAATTTTCCCAGCTTTTTAATTTAGGCTTGGCATACCTCTGTCACTCAGATTTACAGCTATGCCAGATGTGACTAAATCAGTTGTCAGGTCTCCTTTGGAACCAGGATAAAGGGGTATAGGGCCACCTGAATCCATCTGGCTTTCAGTGACAACTTGTTCCGCTCCTGTTTTTATAAGCCTCGAATCAACCAGCACATTTACTCCTTCTGTTAACGAATCGTTTTCAAAAGGTTATTTGCCGAGGATGTGAATAGATGGAAAATGGAATAGACCAGTACTGATGGGAAAAATTGGGCAAAAATACACTAATATCACTCATGCATGATTGAATTTATCTGGTATGTCTGATACGTTATTGAGAATAATGTAATAGAACACCAAGTATGGAACCACAGAATGATTGCAGCATAGAAGGAAGCTACTGGTCCTGTTATGCTTGCGCTGGCTATCTGAAACAAACAATTCATCTAATGTCATTCCGCTGCCTTCTCCCTGCAGAGCTGCAGATCTTCCTTTTCTGATAATAATCCAATTCTCTCTTAAATCCTTCAAATGTAGCTGCCTCCATTACACTCTTAGGTCTGATTTTATGCACAGAAAAGAGAGCGTCTGAAACTTAGATAAAATAGCACTCGTGCCAAATTCAAAAGCCCCATCCTGAACCTGGATCCCAACTGTTTTCACAGTAGGTCACACATTGGACATGTAAGTTTCATGGTGACAACTCCACATACAAAACTGAAGCTAATTTCAGACTAATCTGATGAATGGGAATATCATTTTTTCTTTATGTCATGGGACATGAGCGTCGCTGGCTAGACCTTCATTTATTGCTCAGAGGGCAGTTAAGAGTTGACCATATTGCTGTAGGTCTGATGTTACATACAGGCCAGACCAAGTAAGGATCATAGATTTACTTCCCTAAAAGATATTATTGAACCAGATGGGTTTTCACAACATTTGACAATGGTTACATGGTTGCTATTAGTTATTTATTAATTCCAATTTTGTTACTGAATTCAAATTTCACCATCTGCCATGGCAAGATTCAATTCCATGTCCCAAGAACCCATGAACATTAGCCTGGGATTCTGGAATACTAGTCTAGTGACATTACCACTACATCATTGCTTCCTTCCAATATGCTTCACATATTAGACCCAGTAGGAGTATATATAAACTTACTGGAATTCTTTGGAGAGGAAGGTACCCTTTTGAAAAAGTAAAATATCCTTTTCTGGTTATGGCCCAGGACATCTTTGGGAGATGTCAAATGTCCTTTGGGATTGTTAAACATAGACATGAATGTGCATAAAAAGTGAATAAACTCATTGAAACTGTAAAGCCATTTGGAAAGGTAAAAGCATTTACATCTCTTGCTCTTCAAAAATAGGAGGTCAAAACTATCTGCTTGTTGTCTCGTTCTGTTTATGTACTCTGAGGAGCACCATTACAGGATTAGCACTGCATGACTGATCTCACAATCTATCATTATCACAGTTGGGGGAAGTTTCTGATAAAATCTCACAAAGCAATGAATTAGGAAGCTATGTCATAATTGCACTCAGTTCTATGGGAAAGAAATTAAAGTGTTTTCGCTCCTGGACAATGCTGTAGTTGTGTATTTGTGAAATCTGTGCAAAGCAAATTGACAATAATACAAAGTCTATGAGTTGGAAGGTGTCAGATGTAGAAGGGGTGAGTGCCATGCTCATCTTGATCATAGTTATATTGCCATTCCTATGATCAGACTTGGCTTAAAGCAGATGGAAGAGCTCTATGAGTGTCTCCTTGTTGAAACTGAGTCTGCAGAGCCTGCAAAAGCAATTTTCCTCTATCATTATGGAACAATTCTGCCATTAAGAACTCAGTTCCTGACAAGTGAGAGACTTGGTGACCTTTAATGCAAGATTAGTATACTGCAAATGCAATGTATAATGATGAAGAAAATTGCAAGTTCTTCCATCAAGCAGTATTTATTAAAAGATTCACACCAGTAATAAAGAGATCCTGTGTGCAAATGTGCATGACCAGCAGTGATTTCAAATGCAACATTGTAAGGGGTTGAAGTGAGCGAGTGGATGTATTCACTCTTTTATGACCCACATGAGAATTCAATAGCAGAAATTTCCAGCTCTGTTCTATGGCTGAGATGAATGGATGAAAACATCTTAATACTCCCAGTGCCCTAAAAAGTGGTTATTAATCTAACTGGGCATTTGCAATGTAAGTATACAAAGGACAATATCATGTTATCATAATCCCATGAGAAGTGGTAGTTTATGACACAACATATATTCAGTTCATCAATAGTTAGAATTTATATTTGGATACCATCAGCCAATAGCATTTTCAGTCACATCTTGTGCTGACAAACTTACAGGAAGGGAGAGATGGAGATAGGTCTGTTCTAATCCAGTTGCTGAATGTCTGAGGTTTGATAGACCTTTCACCAGTATATCTTCTGTTAGTACACCATCAAATTCTTCCTGCAAAACAAGACCACTTGTTAAAAGTTTCAAACGTTTCCTTAACACACACCAAATAAAGCCATCTGTTCTAACAATTCACAAATGCATGCACCAGTTAGTATAGCAATCTCAGCTGTGCTGTGATGGTGATATGCTAAATGTAAGACAGTCAAGAGAAAAGTATTCAAGGTGTCAGGTGTAGTGTACCAAAACAAAAGATGAAAGAACCCATCTCAATGCATAAGTATAAAGACACATTGTAAAATCTGCAAAATATAATTTCCACTCATCTGGGGCAGCAGACATACTTTCCACAGTCCAAAATATTTAGATAGGCCAGCAAGACATGAGAATTAGGAACTCACAATTGTGTATCACATGTCTTAACAGCATGGGGAAACTGAGCCCATTGCTAACTTGTGATAAATTTCACTTTTCATAGTCAAAACTTTCACTTCTATTATTCTCCTTGTCTTGTTAGTTCAATGGAAATGGCTTAAGTTTTCTTTTTAACTCAAGATGCATGTCCAGCTTATACCACATGCTGGGACACTGATCGACAGCCTCAGGAACAGGTCTATCCCTCCAAGATCTTTTAATTTACAAAATTGATTACTCAGTCATTTTAGGTACCTTGAAGTATAGCAGGGTTGCTCAGCTCAGATTTTGAATTACTATCACCAAGCCATAACATAGCTCAAATCCATAGTTCAATTAGAACAGAGAACATAGAATCCCTACAGCATGGACACAGGCCATTCAGCCCACCAAGTCTCCATTGACCCTCCGAAGAGCATCCCACCCAGACGCACATCCCTATCCTTTCCCTGTAACCCCTCATTTCTCATGGCTAATCCACCTAGCCTGCACATCCCTGGACACTATGGGAAATTTAGCATGGCCAATCCACCTGATCCATTTTCGGACTGTGGGAGGGAACCGGTACACCCACAGGAAACCCAAGCAGACACCAGGAAAATGTGCAAACTCCACACAGTTGCCCGAGGGTGGAATCGAACCCAGGTCCCTGGCGTTGTGAGAGGGAGTGCTGACCACTGAGCCACTGTGCTTACTTCATCTACCGTCATTTGATTTTCGTTAATATACTGTTGGTTCCCAATTCTAATTCATGATAGAATTCCCCCGGAACAATTTACTGCAATGAAATGGAACTCAGTTCTGATAAAAGTAGACAAAATTGAAACACTTGCAACAAACTTAAGCGGGAAGCACTGAGTGGATGACTCAACTCAACCTCCACCTGAGGTCTCCCGTAGTACACATGCCAGTCTTCAATCCATTTGATTCACTTCACGTGATACCAAAAAAAGGCTGAAGACACTGGATACTTCAAAGACTATATGCCCGGATAACGTTCATGTAATCGTACTGCAAACATTTGCACCAGAACTAGCCACACCCCTTGATAAGCTGTTCCAATACAACTATAACACTTAATGTTAATGGTAAATGTGTAAAGTTTCCTATGTCCTGTGCAAAGAAAGCATGAAAAATCCAACCTGGCCAATTAATGTCCTATCAATCTATTCTCAATCACCAGTAAAGTGATGGAAGGGATCATTGTCAGTACTATCAACCAGTACTTGCAAAGGAATAACTTGCACATTGACATTCATTCTGGATTCTGCCAGGGTTACTTGGCTCTCAACCTCATTACGGCTTTAGTTCAAAGAGTTCAAGCTGATCTCCAGAAGTGAAGCAAGAATGATTACATCACAGCAATATTCAAACAAGTACAGCATCAAGGAGCCCTAGCAAAACCAGAGTTACTGGGAATCAGGGGAAAACTGTCTGTTGGTTGAAGTCATGCCTAACAGAACAGAAGATGATTGTGGTTGATAGAGGTCAATCATTTCAACCCCAGGAATTACAGCAGAAGTTCCTCAAGGTAGCCATTTTCTAATCAATCTGTTCAGATATGTTATTACACATCTCTGAATCAGAGAGGACTTGAACCTGTGTCTCCTGGCTCAGAGGTAAGGATGCTACCACTGCAGCATAGGATAGTGTCCTAGGCCAAACCGTCTTTAGCTGCTTCATCAATGATCTTGCTTCCATCATAAGGTCATAAGTGACATACGTTGGCTGGTAGTTGCACCACGTTCAGCATCATTCTCGAATGTCCAGATCTGAAGCAGCCAATGTCCATGTCTGGCAAGACCTGAACAACACCAAAACTTGGGCCAATAAGTGACAAATAACATTTGCGCCACACAAGTGCCAGACCCCCACTATCAACATCCTGAGGTAACTAATGAACAAGTCCCATGTACCTTGATACTTTTAAAAAAGTTAAAGTTTATTTTTAAAATTTATCTCTTTAATATATTCAGGAATTTAGCCTCCACAGCCTCCTGTGGTACAAGATTTGAGAGGTTTGCTATCATTTGAGTGATGAAATCTTTCCCTACCTCAGTCCTAAATGGTCTACCCATGGTTGGTAAGTTAAGAACCAGGGGATATATCTGAAAATATCTCAGATACGTCCCCTAGTTCTTAACACACCAACAAAGGAGAACATGCACCCTGCATCTAGTCTGTCCAGCCCTGATGCTTGTATACAAGTTCTGGAATGAGACTATTGAGATGATTCTCTTCAGGAAGACTTTGGATGCAGTTTGAATGGCCTGATTCTAACTCTTGTTAGAATGACTAAAATCCCTGTGGGGTGGCGGGGGGGGGGGTTAGTCCAGTTATATTGGCTACAAACCTGCAACACCCCCTCCGCTGGGATCTCGCATTCCTCCAAGCAACTGCTCTCGCTGCTGCTCAGGGCGCTGTCCAGCAGCTCTTGGTAGAACTCTTCCACCATCTCATCGCTCTCCTCGTCCAGCAGATCGTCCAGCAGCTCCCCGGCCAGTTCCTGCACAGCCTCCTCCAGAGCCTCGTCAGCGCACACCCGCACCATCTCCTCCAGCATCTGCCACACCATGTCCTCCTGTTCTTGCATGTCCTCTTCCTCCTCCACCGACTCGTCGAGCAGCATATCGCCCTCACTAATCGTCGCCGCCACCTCCATCACCTCAAACAACGAGAGCGAGTGAACCCTCTTCTCCCGGTTGCAAATAGCAGACTTTATCCACTCTCAGCCCTGACTCCAACTACCGCCATCTTGTTGTCAAAGCGGTTGCTAAGAGACGGCCGGCCCCACGGGGCCTCACGGAAGTTGTGGACAGTCGGGAACTACAACTCCCATAGAGCATCGCCGCTGCACATGCGCACATACTGTGTATTGGGAAGGATCCTTGAAGGGAGACAAAAAAGCCATTGTAGGTAATCAACGAGCAGGGAGAAGCTACCAATAAACATTTACTGCTAAAATAAAAATAAAATACTGCAAACGCTCGAAATCAGAAATAAAAACAGAAAATGCTGCCAGCGCTTCCACAATCTTTTTTGGCGTTGAACAAGTTATTCCAGATCAAAACACCTGTGTGAAAGGAAACACATCTTCAGTTGTGTCTGATAACTTTAAATCTGTTTCCTTCAGATTCTAATTCTATCAAAATACTCTACGAGTTTTCACTGGTGAATTAAATCTTCGCATGACTTTTTGTTCCAAGATGGACAATCTCAATTGCCTTAGTCTCTCCATGTAACTCTCCATTCCAAAAATGTGTTAGTTAGATGGATTGGCCATGCTAAATTGCCCATGGTAATCAAGAACGTGCAGCTAGGTAGGTTAGCCATGCAAATTGCAGGGTTACAGGGATAGGTAGGGGGATGGGACTGGATAGGACGCTCTTCGGAGGGACGGTGTGGATCCACTGGGCTGAATGGCCTGTTTCCACACTGTATGGATTCTATGATGATGATGAACTGAACTTCCTCAACTGCGGTATTGTTCTAGTGAATTTCTGCACCTTTTGTAAGGCCTCAACAACCTTCCAACAAGGTTAGTCTTTGTCACTTGACTCCCATTCTTTTGGAGAACATGACAATTATACTTAGACAAGGGTATGTAGATGCAATTCTTTTTATTTAAAAAAACACAATTTGAGAATTCCCCATTATTACACCATAGGCTTGAAAGCCTCCAATAACTCTTCTATAGAAGCATGCTGAGTGAATAATTTGTTAGTTGATGACTAGCATATACCCACTTAAGGTTAGAGATTTTTTTCTCCGCTATCTGCTTTAAATTAGCTATATCTTTGACTAGGCATTTTTGTTTTAGATCTTTTGTGGAATATACATTATACCACAAAGATTGACAATCTATGATTGATATTGGTCTTGTTACTTATCGCATTTCTTCCAAGATCTTAAAGAAATACGACATTGTGTTAACAGCATCAACAAGAGCTAGAATTTTAGCGGCTAATTTCACCATCTTTCTTACTTTCTTTGCCTCTTATGCCAAGCGACAATTCTTCCCATTTTCTTCAACAACAAATATCAGAAACACTCCTGCAGTGGAAAATCCATCACTAAGATTTGCATGTGAGGTATCATTAAAAATTATTCATGCCATATTATCGGGATCACTTAAAGATGAGAACTTCAACTTATGCTTCTTGGTTTCCAATTTTAAAAATAGTTTTATTCACACTCAAGATGTCCACCTTTGGATTTTTCAGGACAACACATAAGTTCCAGCACATTAAACCTTATCTGGTCTGGTCTGTGTAACTAATCAGTTATAGAGTCATAGAGTAATACAGCATGAAAATAGGATCTTTGGCCCAAACTGGTCCATGCTGACCATGGTGCCCACATTTGGTCCATATTCCTCTAAACCCAAGTACCTATCCAAACGTTTTTAAAGTGTTGCTATTGCACCTGCCTCAATCACTTTCTCTGGCAGCCTATTCCATATACGCACCACTCTCTGCATGAAGCATTTGCCTCAGGTTCTTCTTAAATCGATCCCCTCACACCTTAAACCTGTGCCCTCTAGTTTTCAATTCTCCATCTCTGGGAAAAAGACTATGTGCATTCATCCCATCTATGCCCCTCATGATTTGATACTTCTCAATAAGGTCACCCCTAATTCTCCTATGTTCCAAGGAATAAAGTCCTATCCTGGCTAACCTCTCCCTATAACTCAGGCCTACTAGTCCAGGCAACATCCTTGTAAATCTTGTTTGCACACTTTCCAGTTTAACTATGTTTTTTCTATAACAAGGTGGCCAAAACTGTACATAATACTTCAAGTGTGGCCTCACCAATGACTTATACAACTGTAACAATAACATCCCAACTCCTGTCCTCAATGCCTTGACCGATGAAGGCCAGCATGCTAAATGCCTTCTTCACCAACCTGTCCATCCCTGATGCCGCTTTCTAAAAACAATGTACTTGTACTCCTAGGTCCCTCTGTTCCCGCAACACTCCTCAGGACTTTACTAGTTGAGCTGACTAATGAGATTCCTCAGGTATTCCTTTTCATTCTTGGTAGCAGCCCCATCTTTCTGTCCAGACCTAGTATGAGTAATTGCAATTTACCAAGTAAGGCTCCCAATGTAGAATTACATTTGACTCACTTTGCTTAATTTCCAAATCCACATATTTGAAAACTCCAGAGGCTTGACAGCTAAGTTTGAACTTCTCAATTTGATTGATAGTCCTTTTCCAAAGTCATTGGTGCTCCCCCCATAACAAATCATCACTATGCATCATAAAGATACCCAAAAGTGTTCTATTATAATACCAATAGAACATTGTCAGAGTTGCCTTCAGTTGTGAAGATCCTAACATTGACAGAACTATCCTTACCAAAAAAATACCATTCCTGAATAGCATCATTTAACTCATAGACACATTTCTGCAATTTCCTTCCAGAGCTTTGGAGGCTGTAAGAACACTTCCCTCTCAACAGGTTACCCTAAAGAATAGCTGCTTTAATATCTAGAGAATTAACTTCCAAGAAACAGTTGCTGAAACGGTTGAAATCTTCTTCAAAATTACCTTTGCAGCTATAGCAGAATCCACACTGTTGTCTTACTCACCAAGACATTGCTCAAAGCTGCCAGCTACTAACTTAGCCTTACCTATAATCCCATATGGTAGGACTTTTGTGTACAGATCTCTTTTATGACAAAGCAAGTTGACCTCTTATCATCAGTGTCTGAACATAATCTAGATTCTTTATGGTTCTGAAACTCTTAGTTTAGCCTTTTTTGTCACCCTATCTTCAATTCTACTATTAGCTACAAGCAACACCCAATCACAGGGTCATCTATTTTTATCCACTGTTTGAGAAAGCTTTCCATTATCCATGCTACCCTGTCACCTTGTTCAGCTGTAGCTTATTTTCTCATGTTGAAATCTCTCTGGACTACTCCAGATATCTGCTAAAAACCCTCTCAACTTTAAGTAATGTTTTCTTCCGAGGTGTATCTCCTGAATCAGTACTCAATCTGGAACTATGTTTACTAGTTCACCACTCTTGTACTCTTGCTGCTAATCAATGGCTCTCACTTCTGGTCCCTTATCTTGGACATTTAGAGTTGGCGCATATTTCCTGAGCTTTAAAGTCCTACTCTTCTGGTTCCAATCACAGCACACGTGGGTATGCAAAGTATGTGGTGTTTCATCATTAATATCTGCTCCCCCATTTTCAAAGTTTGAAAATCTATGACTCAATCTGATCACTCACAAAGAATGTGCCTTTCTTGTTGGATTTCAATGTTGTATATGAATGTTTTCCCATCACATCCAATAACCTTCCCTGGCTCTTTCCATTCCGTGTCCACCTTTCTTAAAGTAAACCATGTCACCAGATCTAAAACCTTCCCCAGACAGTCAGATGCAATTTTTCAACACTCTCCTCATTTTTAAAAATACTTTTCTGCTGGCATGTAAGGGATTAGATGAGTGGAAAATTAATCTGATCATGCTCTTTCTTGTGCTGGAAGATCATTGTGCAGTATTTAAGATAATTCTTGGATCTGACCATATAATAATTTGTATCAGCTGTACCTCAACCATCTGAAAGGAATTTCTTTGTATATACTATCCATGTCAGTGCCATTTTTAACTTACCATTCAGATGATCTACCAGTATTTTGTGCAATATTTCAAGACTATGAGATGAGCTTTACTTTACACAAGCCATGGCTGAACAGACTTTCTGCAGCCATATGCACCATTTTACTATTTAAGTTCTCACACATGTCCAGAAATCCATCATTTGCAAGTTCACTTCCCTTATCTGTTGAGAATTTTGTTGGTGACCCAAGGCCAATGCTGACCCCCTTTTTAATGACTTTGCCAACTATAGTCTGTCTGTCCTTATTGTTCAATACCATGGATATACTAAACCTGGTCACTATATCTACAAATTATAATATTTGAACTTTATCCCATATCTTCAGATCCATGGCTACTACTTAGTAAATTCCTGGGCCAAAGGAACACTTACAACAGGGCATGGTGGTATCTTTTAATTAAGTAAAGTCGCCATAGTCTGACCAGATCATAGGGCTGCTCCATCATTCGGGAGAGATGACTGGTGGTGATTTAGCCTAAGGGGTCACTGTACCTCAGGCAAAGGGAGAATTTTGAGAAAGGAAGACCTTCATGGTAACCTCATCTGGTGCAGGAATTGAACCTGTCTGTTGGCATCACTCTGCAGTGCAAACCAGATGTCCCTGACCCCTGTAAAATAGTTACGCAGGAAAGCTCAGACTATTGAATACAGCTTAACTCCTCGGTAACTATAAACTGATTGCATATTTTTTTCTCACATCCTGGCTACACTGCTCCCAAACCAGTTGCAAACCCAAATCTTGAATTGACGACACCCACACACCCACCTCACCGGACTTGACTGGATAGATTGGACCGGAATTAGTGTGGGCGAAGCTAACCCAACTCACATCTTACCATCCCTCTCATCTCCTCATCTCCTCATCTCCCTGACCGCCACCAGTTCCACCCTGGCCCCCATTGTCTGACGTCCCTCACCCCAAAGTCAGACTTGACCCGACTCAACTGAATTTTCCCCACCTGTCACTGGACTCAAATCTCTCAGAGCTGATATCCACCCTTTCTTCCCATCCCAACCTACCCTAAACACTGCATCACTTACGTTGCCACCTTCCAACCTATCTACTTTGCACCTAATCCTTTCCCACTTGGCATCATACTCCCTATCCAGTTCGCACACCACTTACCTTGGCGCCCTACTACTTACTCATCTGGCACCCTGCCGCTGGTACCCTTCCGCTTCCTCAGTTACCACTCCACTTACCTGGCACCTATCCAGCTGGAACCCTACTAAACTGGCACCCCATCCCTACTCACCTGTCATCCTATTCCTGGCACCCGATCCCTCTCCAGCTGGGATCCTCCTTACTGGCACCCTTGCACCCTACCCATCTTATGCTCCCTAACATCAGCATACTAAATCACGCTCACCTTATGAGCTTCCCATTTGACAGCAGTTGTCACTATGGCTGTCTGTGATTCTGGACCTTTACATTTCAGAATAGGGGACATGACTGATGTGAAAAAGGAGTTGTATTTGTCTTCCTTTGGCATTTCACCATATTATACTTCATTTGGCCCCTTGCTCTTCCAGTTCATATCCCTTTGAAGATGGACTGATTGTAATAAGATCAGCCAGGTGGACCTCTTGGAATATAAGTCTCCTGATTGGGCTGCTAATCTGGTCCATTCTGGGAGCCCTGGCTGACAGATATAAATGGGACGGTCAGAGCTTTTGTTCCCTCGGAGAGCTGGCTCAGTGTCAAGGACTCTCTACTCGAAAATAAAGGGTGATTTGGTGCCGGGATACTGGCAACTATGGAATTGTTTCAGAAGTCTCTTTGGGCTCCCCCTGCGGCTTACTGTCAAAGCAGGTTTGTGTTGTCAGCCAAATCTCAATACCTCCATTTAAGTCGTTATTATACATTACAAATGTTTGAACATCCAGTACTGATCCTTATGGCACCTAGCTCATTAACCAAGCCCACTTGTGCGATGCAAATTACATCCCAGAGCTCCTCATTAGTTCTGTCATATTTGCTTTGTCAATATTAATTAAAAGCAATTAAGGTACCAAAAAGTGAGAATTGTCTCCAGTCACCCAAAGGTTTAATTTTTTAAGATGGATGGATATGTGGACATTTATCACTGTTATTCAGACAGAAGTTTGTAAAGTGCCTCAAATCCACACAGATCTAAGGTGTGGAATGAATTGAAGACTCCTCATCAAATTTCACAAACTATTCCAATCAGACCTTTAGTCTTTAGTTGTCACCACATTCTGTCACATATCTCACCATAGTTCATGTTGCTGCGATCCTGATAAGATTCTGCCCTCTGTTTTTCTATAATAATGTGGATCCTTAATCCTGTAATTATCCCTTTGCCTTTGTTGTGAATCTTCCCCAATCCTTCTAAAGTCACAATAATCAGAATTGCATACAAAGGGATAGATCTCAACTTTGTGCAAGGGTCTGTAAAGAGTCATCTGGGTTCACATTTCATTACATATTCATTTCCTTTTGAATTCAAAGTCATGAGTATTTAATAAAAACTATTAGTATTTGGCTTTTCACTAGCCAATGGAAGTAGCCAGTGATACCTATGAAGTATGTTTATGACTGAGAATTTATTTTTGCTTAAAGACCAGACAGGCAGCAGGTTATTTTCCATTACTTTTCAGAGGATGAGGTTGTTGTTAGGCCAGGATTATTGCCCATCCCAAAGTGTCCATCAGAAGATGATGGTAAGCCAGCTTCTTGGACCATTGCAGTCCTTGAAGTGTAGGGACACCCCCAGAGCTGTTAGAAAGACAGTTCCAGGATTTTGACCCAGTGACAGAGAGGAAATTGTGATCTTGTTCCAAGGCAGGTATATGGCTTGAAGAAGAACTTGTAAGATAGTGTTACCACACGCCTAATGCCTTTGGCCTCGCAGATTGTGGGTTTGGAGGACGCTGTTGAAGGATGCTTGGTGAGTTGTTGAATTGCATTTTGAACATGGTGCACATTGCTACCAAAGTGCATCAGTGATAGAGGAAGCTAATCTTAAAGGTGGTGAATGGGTGCAAATCAAGCAAGCTGCTTTGTACTGGATTGTGTTGAGCCTGAAAGTTGTTGGAACTTCATTCAACCTGGCAAGTGGAGAAGATTCCATCACACCCCTGACTTGTAACGTGGATGGTGGGCAGGATTTGTGGAGATAGGAGGTGAATTATCCAGCATAAAATTCTCGGTTTCTGACCTCGGTCTCGGTCTCTGTAATCGCAATATCTATACTGTAGTTCCAGTTCAGTTTCTGTATAATGAAAACCCCCAAGTCAATACAGGTATTTCTCCTATAACATGACAGTTGCGTCCTTGTGCAACTTCGCGCTGCAGAAAATTGTGTTAAAACAGAAATTCTACTGTACAGCAGAAATTTTGTGTTATCCAAACAGCGTCCACTATTCATCAAACGCATTAATGAAACATGCATTAGAGCGAAATACCTGTAGAGGAGGATTCAGCTGCAGTTGAATGTCAAGGGAAGATGTTACGTTCTCAAGTCGGTCATTGCCTGGCACTTGTATGACACAAACATTACTCCTGTGGTTCATCATAGGTGCCAGCCTCTCTCCAGGATTATGTAGCCATTCTCCTGCAGGGCTATATCGCAATCATTCCTGCTGTCAGGCTACTGGGAACAAGCAACTCAGCCAACTAGTAATGGGAGTTAATCTAGCATGTTGAAGTAGTGTGATTTAGACAAATATTTGACTATCAACCAGAAGACTGTGAATTGGAGTGTGGGGACTAACAGTCACTTCAAGTTGCCTTGCCTCAGTTGGGTGAATTTTCTTAGATCTGCACTGAGCTGCTTGATGGAATGCACAGATAGAACCTTGAATTGTGTTCTGTGTTGTCTTATCACACTTGAATTGTCCCAGCTGCCTCTGATGTTTGGAACAATTGATAGCAGCTGTTAAGGAATCTGTGATCCAAAACATCCTCTCCGGAAGTCATCAACATTCATGCAAGAACAACAAATAACAACTGAAAGCAGAGTATCACAAA
This sequence comes from Rhincodon typus, assembly GCF_021869965.1. Taxonomy (NCBI): domain Eukaryota; kingdom Metazoa; phylum Chordata; class Chondrichthyes; order Orectolobiformes; family Rhincodontidae; genus Rhincodon; species Rhincodon typus. The sequence goes on from NC_063353.1 coordinate 37,084,418, forward strand.
GCCCCATTAAACAGCACAGAAAACCAAAATTATAACAACAACTCCACTAAAACTGGAAAACAATTGAAATCATTGTCAAGGATAAATTACTTCTTTTTAGGGAAAGTATTTTTTAAGAAACTACAAAAGACCAGTCAATAAAAGAAAACAAACATGAGTTAAGAGCAGGAGGAGGCCATTCGGCCCCTTGAGCCTGCCCTGCCATTTCATAAGATCATTGCAGATTTAAAAGTAGCATTTTCCTGCCTCGCCCCATACCCTTTGACTCACTAGTTAGTCAAGAATCCAGATGAAAGGTTTTCAAAGACTTTGTCTTCAGCAGACTCTGGGAAGAGAATTCCAATTCTGAGAGAAAACAAAATCTTCTGAATCTCTTAAATGGGATTCCCTTTAATTTTTAAAATTATGTCCCTAGTTCTAGACTCTCCCATAATAGAAACATCCTTTGAGCATCTACCCTGTTGAGTGCCTTCAGGATCTTGTGTGTTTCAATAAGATCATCTCTCATTCTTTTAGAATCCTGTTGATATCGGTCCAATTAGTCCAACCTTTCCTCACAACTCAGGAATCAGTTGAGTGAGTCTTCGCTGAACTGTTCAAAATGCAATGGTGTCCTTTTTAAATAAGGAGGGCAAGTGTTGAATCTTCTGAGGAGTGGCAATCACAATCAGATTGTCACTCTCTACTCCTTGTTTATTTTACCCTGTCACAAAGCTCCATGGGGAGGTTGAGTCAGGGGTTTTTGTTGCAGAGCTCAGGTTAGGGCAGTGGAAAGTCAGGCAGAACGTGTCTGTCATGGGACAGTCAGATCGGGGCCTGGGCTACATCATTTCAGGGGAGTTTGCAGGTCGGGAGGATGAGGTCAGATCAGCTTGGTGGCTGGAGAGGGGAGGGTTTGAGGTTGTCGATTTATAATTAATATATGTTAAAGAAGCTTCTCGTCCCTCTAATGTTTCCTGCATATCCATTCGGGTAGGTGAGATGAACCTGAAAGTCTGTGAATCTGATCAGAGTTTTTGCAGTATTCCAGACTTCCATTGGAAGAATAAACTTACAAAAAATTTCTGGGTAGTCAGTACATCAGAACTTCCAAAGCGTCCTGTAGTTCATAGTTGCAGGGTGCAATGCTGCAATGACTAACTTCCAATTGGAAGACCTGAGCCCAAAATAATGCATAATTTTTTAAATAGTTTTTTGTATGGAATGTGGCCATTGCAGGCAAGGCCAGTGTTTGTTGTCTTTGAATTGCTTGATTCTTTAGGCCATTTCAGATGGTACTTAAAAGTCAACCACGTTGCTGTGAACTAGAGTCACATGCAGGCCAGACCCAGTATGGCAGATTTCATTCCCTAAAGAATGTTGGTGAACCAGATGGGATTTTACATGGTTGCCGTTAGGTTAGTTCTTAATTACAGATTTTATTGAATTAAAATTCCACCTTCTGCCATGGTAGGACCTGAACTCATGTCACCAGAACATTATCCTGGGGCTCAGATTAGTAGTCCATTAACATTACTGCTGCAGCAACATCTCCCTCTGACAATATTCAGGACATATTCTAACCAATGCGCTGTAGAATGTTTACAGTTCCCTACTTTTAAATTCCAGTCTCCTTTTAAACAGAGCAATCACAGGGGAACTTTGTGATCCCAATAACTCAGTTTTCACAGAAGTTGTTTATGTTAACGATGTATATGTTAAACATAAGCTTGATACAAGTCACTACCCTGTCAGACAAGTTACCATGGTAAAAAGAGACTGTGGCATTGCTGGAATAACTGTCAGTAATATTGGAATGCTACAAGTTACACTGCAATGCGATGCACAGAAGAGAATTGAACATGTGTACATTGATTGCAATTGACTTCACTTTTGAGCCTTCACACATATCCTTAGGAGAATAGAAATATAACTATGTCCCAGAAACCAAATGATGCAGAAACAAACAGTTGTCATCCAACCAATCAAGAGGCAACAAGTAGATTTAATTTGGCGCTTCCAAGACCTCTGTGAAGAACAAAAATGATCTCCAGCTGAGAAACGACCAACAGGTCAGGATCAACAGTTCAAAGAAGAGTTGTAACATTCTGTCAAATCTAAAGAATATGTTCTGAGAAAAGTGTGAAACATTGGACCACCTGCATTTTTGAAGTCAGATCTGGGGTGTGATAAGGTAGCAGTAAACGTAATGCGGTTATCTACGTAATTGTATAATGGACTACATATGGTGAAAAACGCTTGGAGGTGGTGTCATTGCAAGGTAGTGATTCTGATGGGGTTTATGTCCATATTACATTAGCTCCACCTATTCTATTGATGTTGCAAAACTGTGGGGTGGAGACAAGGATTTCAACTCTAGCCTTTGTAGGGAGTGAATGCATCTTTACCAGCTCCTTAAGGTCCTAGCAATTATACCTGACCAAATATAGTTGTACTTATTGCTGTTGTGCAATAAACCTTCTTGTTATTGTAGATGGTTATATAATGGTGTTTCCTCTGTCACTAATCACTAGATGGGCCTAAGACAGAGCAATATCAAAGGTACATTGGTGGCAGTGAACTATCTCAAATAACCAGTACCTAGTACCACAAGTTGCCAGCAGTGAACAACTAGAAAAATACCACTTAGAGCATGGAGAATTTGAAGATGGATCGATTGGAGGATGGAGATAGGGTTGAAGAAATGGAGGACTGAATTGAGAAGGATAAACTGGATGTGATGGGGACAGTCAGTCAAGATAATAAAATTATGGATTTAAAAGACAGTGACAGTATTGTTCAAACGTGTGTCCACCTCAGGCTATTAGCCAGGAGATTGAGTTCACCTACAACATTCGGCTTACTGGCATTCCTGCTGACATTGTCCGAGAACAATTTCTTTTACAAAGCAGAGAATGGAGAGCCAGCTGAGATTGAACACCAGCCACATCCTACAGTGTGACAAGTACAACATAAGATACTAAGTTGAACATTCAATAAGGAATGAATGCAAAAAAATGCAACATAGTATCTTCCACAACAAAGGAACTGTCCCTGACTCCCATGTAACCATCAATACATGTCAATCGTGAGGCATGCCAGTACATTTAGTTCTCTGTCTAAGCCATTTTGAACAAATATCAATGATGCACAAAGGAATAAGATGAAATATCAATTTGCTTAACCTTCTTTCATAAAATAATTTGCCTCATCTTACTCCATGTGAATACACATGAATACCTATAGTGAAATTTACTTTTGAAAAATACCACTGTCACCTTTGTGCTCTCAAGTCTCATGTTACTTGCAGTGAAGTTGGCAGGAAATTTGTGGCCATAATGCATAGCCTCACTGCTTGACCAGAATTCTCTTTAATAAGCTGTCCGTGGACACAGTGATCAGTTGACAGGAGGTTTTACCAATGAAAAGCTTTCTCAACTGTTAAAATTAAAAATATTTTGCATGCACACTGCTGGCACATAGAATTTTAATTACAATTGTGTGGGAAGAAGCAAAAAAGGAGAGAAAGTGGAATTGATGAACAGTTCCATTTACAATGTCAAGAATGCATGCTGTTGGAAGAATCCAGCCTTACTGTCTACTCCCCATGATAATGTATGTCATCAATCTATTAACTGAACATCACTAAAACAGATTGTTGCAATACAGTTTGTGAAACCTCATTGTGCAAAATTTGGCTACACATTTGCCACAGTAGAACAGTGACTACATATCATTCTCTGTGCTTTCAGCAGCCCTAGGCGTTGAAAGGCACTATATAAATGCAAGTTTCTTCTCTGTGTAAATCAAATTTGATCCAATTTCCTTTTTTAATCTCAATTTATGACCCCTTGTGAACAATTTGTCTTGATAAATTTGTCACTGCCTTTCATTGCCTGGAAATCCTTAGATAGAAACGTCAAAGTCTTCCCTTTTTCAAATTTGATTTCCTTAACCTTCCTTCATAAATTAAATTGCCTCATCTTGGTTCATCTGTAACTTGTCAAAAGCAGTAATTAGACGATCAGAACTGTGCAAGTATTCCAGATGGTGTTTGACCAACTGTTTCTTCATAAATAGTTTTATCTTTCTCTATATTCTTAATATTTTAAAATGACACATGTAATGTGCATTTCTGTCCATCAAAAAGAAAGAATTGCATCATTTTCTCAAAATAAGAGCCACAGTTGCTGTAAAATCTCAATGAATGGATCAAAACCCTTTAAAGCAATGGCAGTCATTGACACTGGCTACCACCAGAAAGAGTAGACAAAAAGAGCACTGAAGATTTGAGAACTCAGGTTCAAAGGTAGTTAAACTCTACCTGCTTCTAGTAGTTACTTCAAAAAAATTAAACTTTGTGACTTGATTTCATCTGGCTTAGAAGTGAATTCAAACATTTCCCATTATTCATTTCATATAAAATTCAGAGCATTTGACTGACCCTAACAACAGCACTGCAGACCTAAGTGTTTATCTATGAAAGGTTCATCACGCTTCAAATGTCACATTTGAATTATTCAGGGAAAATACTTGTAGTGAGAAAGAGAAATGCTATTTTACTGTTTGTTTTGCTGACGTCAAAAGAAGCAGATAGTGTTCAAACTTAGCAAAGGTGATTTGATAAAGTGAATAAGAAAGGAGTTTCCCTCGGTACAAAGATTTATAAACTTAGGACTAAACCATTCAGGACAGTTGGCAAAAGAATCAAGAGAAAATGAAAATTGTTTCTTAGCAGTGAGTTGCTGTGATCAGGAGTACACTACCTGAGTTAGGGGTAACAGATTGAGGAGTAACTTTCAAAAGGAATTCAAAACTACTTGAAGGAAAGGAAATTTTAAGTTGAGGGGTAGAATCAGAGGAATGCAAGTAATTCTATAGATCTTTGAGAATTGACACAGGCACAAACAGGCTGGGTTGCTTCTTCTGGTTATCAAGATTTTATGATTCTTAGTATTACGCATGACATCATGGTTCAATACTGAGAAAACAGCAAAATTCCGGACACAGTATGAATAACTGTACTGTAAAACAGAGGTTGTTCATGTGTCCTACTCCAAGGAACAGACCTTGATGGAAGTATTATTTTAATTATCTTATCGCTGTGTATTTCATAACATTGAACAGCTATTAGATGATTTTTTTTTTGGTTTGGCTCTGGTTATACTGGATAGCCAATTCTAATGATCATAATTGGGAATCTCATCACTAAATTGGCAGGAATAGCAGTGCCAACCCATCTATTTCTCAAAACACATGGTTTGCCATTGCAGTCATAGGCTTTGTTTTAACACACAAGTGCTTCTAGTATATCATCTGAATGTGTTGCAAAAACAATCCGATTATAAACATTGCAGGCTACGTATTTTGGCGGGGACTGAAGGGTGAAGGGGACAAAGTTCTGGAATCTGGTGCACACCCTTCTTTCTCTTGGCCAGTTCCTTAATGACTTGATTCCAGTCTAGTTCAGTGGATGGCTGAGTCCAATGTGCGATCTACAGACTTTACCATGTAGTGGAGCAGGTGGTGCCTGAAGGGTTGTTTGGAGGTTTGTGTACTACCTGCAATGCCTCTGCACATTCCCAACAAAGTCACTTGTAAACTAAAGAGCTGCAATTGTTTGTCAATTATAACGTGAAACAAGACAGTGTCACAATTAAGCATTTCTGCACAACATTCATTTTATTAAATTCTGAGTTCTGAGGAAGGGTCACTAGACAGGAAATGTTAACTCTGATTTCTCTTCACAGATCATGCCAGACCTGCTGAGCTTTTCCAGCAATTTCTTTTTGTGATTCTGATTTGAAGCATCCCCAGTTCTTTTGATTTTTATTCATTTTATTGATATTCAAATATACATGTACTATATGAATGGAAGAGGACACTTGATTGTTGACAACATTTGAACGATTTCGACTAGAAGCCATGAGTTGAAGCTTTCTAGTAAGTAAATAAAAGTTTAAAACAATGAAACATGCAATTTAATTAGCATCAAATATTTCCTTAAATGATCAATATTCTTACTTTAATACAATTTCTGCTGCTGGATATTTTTGGGGAGCAGTTTGAAATATGGACAATAGTTTTTAATTTTCAAACAGAACAGTAAACTTCTGTTCAATTGGCTTCTCAAATTGCCTTTGATGAAAATTACATTTGAATACCTTGCTCACACCAGAATTTAAACCCCCAATCTACTGGCTGTGGTCATTTCATTGTTCTATCCCTGACAATTTTTGCAGAAAACAGGCACTCTATGTTTTTGAATAATTTCATTTAAAAAAGATGCACAGCTGCTGAGACATTGATAAAGCACTCTTTCACTTTTCACATACATCCTTCCTCATTTCACAATCTCTTGAGCTGCCACAATGCTAACAGTACTTTGACGACCTGATAATTTCACTCACCTATAACAAATGTTTCTTGATTTCTCTGGCTTATTCTTCCCCACTAAACAACACCAATTCAGGCTTCTCCAGCTGGATAACTTTCGGCTAAGACACTTTTTTTAGTCGTATGCCATTCAAAATTTGATTCCTTCTTGCTGAAATCCTCGTGCAAATGACACATGCACGGAACCAAGGGTAAATTTGGATGAATGCAAAGAAATCAGTTCATTTAACTTAAAAGTCTCAATTGTCTTCTCCTCTTTGCAGCTATTTACAAAGCAACTACAGAACAAGGCCTGGAGTAAATTTGATCTCTTCAAAGATTTATCCACCAGCACATGACACATCTGCTCATCAAAACAGCATCTGCACCATAGCCAGAGAGGATGCACTCTTATTTATTAATGTGCTTCCTTGTATATGTTCATCAGCACTGCATCAAGAACACCAAGAGCATATCTATTACAATTGACTAATTGCAGTTCTAGGACATCACTGAAGGAGTTCCTCAGGGTAGTGCCCTAGGCTCCATTGAGTTGCTTCACTACTGACCTTCCTTCTGTCATAAGGTCAGAAGCAGGGTTGCTGCTGACGATTGAACAATGTTCAGCCACCATTCTTGGCTGTTTAGATACTGAAGCAGTCCATGTTCAAATTCAGCAAGACCTGGACAACATTCAGTCTCTGGGCTGAAAAGTGGCAAATAACATTTATGCCACACAAGTGCCAGGCAATAACAACAAGAGAAAATCTAACCATCACCCTTTGATATCCAATGGCATTATTATTACTGAATACCCCATTAAAAACAGCTTGGAGTTACCATTGACCAGAAACCGAACTGTACCAGCCATATAAGTACGGTGGCTACAAGAAGATAGGAATACTCACCTCCTGACTCTGCAAAGTATGTCCACTATCTACAAGGCACAAGTCAGGAGAGTGATGCAATATTCTTCACTTTCCTGGACAGGTGCAGCTCCGACAACACTCAAGCTTGAAACCTTCCAGGAAAAGACAAACACTATACCGGACAAAGCAACTGGAATGATTGGCATTCCGTCCCGCAGCTTGAACATTTTACCATCGATTCACAATGGCATCAATGTGTACCATCTGCAAGATGTACTGCACTAACTCATCAAAGATCCTCTGTCAGCAGCTTCCAGGCCTGCAGCTCTACCACCTAGAAGGACAAAGGCAGCTGCTGCATGGTAAAAACTACTACCTGCAAGTTCCTCTCTGAACCATACACTTGGAACTAAATCACTGTCTCTTCACGGTTTGCCTGGTCAAAATCCTGAAACTCTCTTCCCAACAGCACTGTGGGGGTCCTTAAGGTGTGCAATAAGTACTGGCCCGGCCAATGACACTCACATCCCATGGATGAATTTCAAAAAAAAACTACTTGTTGTAATTTTAACAAATCATACATACAAGCAAGGAACAAGACTAGGCCACTAAGCCATTCAAGCCTGCTCCGCTGTTAAATAAAATAATAATAACTGATCTGATTTTAATCTCACCTCTGCATTCCTGCATATCCCAATAACCTATCATCCCCTTTGTAATCAAAAATCTATCGACCTCAGCCTTAAAAATATTTAAAGATACTGCATCCACTGCTTTTTTGGAAGGGAATTCCAAAGACTGACAGACAATGTGGGAGAGAATTTTTTTTTCCTAACCTGTCTTCAGTGGGTGCCCTCTTATTTTTAAACTGTGACCTCAGTTCTAGATTCTCCCACAAGAGGAAACATTCTTTCAACATGCAACCGGTCAAGTCCCCTCAGGATTGTACATGTTTCAATTAAATCAGGCAATCTGCTCATCCCACGTCCTAGTCTAGTAGGAATTACAAAGTGCTAATCTATTAATACCAATCCACCAGGTTCTGAATACTGCAACTGAACAGTGGTACACCTCACTGGGGTAGTGCACTGGAAAACAAGTCTCAATATTCCCAAAGTCATCATGAAAGTTAAAGCTTTTATCAAAGTATGTAAAATTCCCCTACTTACCTGTTTGTTCAGACCCAGGCAAACAAAAAGCATGGACCAGGTTTCTGTACTTCACAGGAATTACTGCTTATTACAAATGAATGAAGTCTAGCTATAGGTAATCAACTATGAACTGTTGACATGTAACTCTGTTGGTTAAATCTGTAAACCTATTTGAAAACTCCTCTACACATACATACGGATGGGCACAGATGGACAAAAAGCTTTGGTGCTATTGGTGGAGGGAAAATAATTAAGAAAGCAGTCCAATGACATTTGTCAACAGTGTTTGTTGAGATGATCCTTTTGCTTGTCAGGACTTTCTGATCTTCACTCTCTTTTCATTTCCTCGTAAGAGGCATTGGCACTGCTTCACAAATGATAAATTCTGATTTAATGGTTAAAAACTACAGCTTATGGCAACTGGTGAGGAAAAATAAACTAGCTTTCTTCAGGCTTTAGGTATATTCTGTTGCACCACTGACTCTTCCAAAAGTCCAAAGCTTATAGAGTCATAGAGTTGTATATCATGAATACATGGTCTAACTCGTCCATACTGACCAGATATCCTAAACTAACCTAGTCCCATTTGCCAGCATTTGGCCCATATCCCTCTAAACCCTTCCTATTCATGTACCCATCCAGATGCCTTTTAAATGTTGTAATTGTTCCAGCCTCCACCACTTCCTCTGGCAGCTCCATACATGCACCACTGGCTGTGTGAAAAAGTTGCCCCGTATGGTCCCTAGTATATCTTTTCCCTCTCACCTTAAACCTTTGCCCTCTAGTTTAGGACTCCTCTACCCCAGGAAAAAAAGAAACTGGCTATTCACCCTATCCATTCCCCTCATGATTTTATAAAACTCTAAAGTCACCCCCCAGTCTCTGATGCTCCAGGGAAAATAGCCCCAGCCTATTCAGCCTCTCCCTATAGCTCAAACCTTCTAATCCTGTCCACATTCTTTTAAAAGATTTACAATCTTTTCTGCACCCTTTCAAGTTTAATAACATCTTTCTTATAGTAGGGAGACCAGAATTGAACGCAGTATTCCAAGAGTGACCTAACCAGTGTCTTCTACAGCCGCAACATGACATCCCAACTCCTATACTCAGTGCACCCACCGATAAAGGCAAGTGTATCAAACAGCTTCTTCACTACCCTGTCTACCTGTGACTTCACCTTTGAGGATCTATGAATCTGCGCCCTACTAACATTCATATTCACAAGCTGTTCAGCTACCCAGGAGCCAACCACATACTTGTTGGCAGGCAAATGGTCTTTGCCATCCAAAACTGGTCACAACTCCACAAACCAGTCAGCTACTTGTTGCTGGCTGACTCTCATTTTGTACACACACCCTGGTGTTAGCTTGTCTGCAGCAACCTCCCCCACTGGTTAAACAAAGCTGTAGTGTAAACTCCACTTAGGATTTTCAGTGACTTGTTTTTAAAAGGTGCAGCAATCCCTTCCATAGCCTTGGTTTTAAAAACTGTGCTTCTCCCATTTCAGTACACGATCACAAATACAGAAAAATAAAACAATACAGTTTTTACATCAGAATGCACCATTTTGGGTAAATGTTTCAAACAGGCCAACCAAGGTCAGAGGGAGTGTGATGCATTATTGAATAATACTGCTAACCCACATGATTGAATGGAGGCAAACAATGCAGGGGGCCATTTTTCCAGCTAAAGCATGCAATGAGCAAACATTTGAAATGAGCCAATGAACTTTTTTTCACATATTTCTGTATTAAAAGTGTACTCAAGGGACAATTATCTGAAAACTCATTCAGCCGATACTTTTTTTCAGGAGCTGCTCAGAAGCCACCTATCAGATGGCAATGAGCTGCACACTGTTTTGGAGGCACTGATTTTTGACATCAGCAATCAGTCATCTCAGTGGAAGGGATTTCAATTACCTCTGCATCAGGTTAGGGGGAATAAAACAGCTAATATTGAGACCATTAACTAATGTTTCCAGAGAGAGAATGAAAAAAAATGGATGCATGGAAAGAAAAAGAAAGAAATTGCATTATTTTGCATCTTTCCTGATTCTGGAACATCGTAAAGTGTATTATAGTCAATGAAGTACTTTTGAAATGTAGCCACTGCTGTTATATAGGGATTGCAGCAGTCAATTTGCACAAAGGAAGCTCCATCCATAATAACCAGGTAATCAATTTTAGTGATTTATTGAGGGGTTAAAATTAGCCAGAACTGAGCGTCTCAGTTTGTAACATGAGAACTAGACATGTGACAGTATACTGGAAATTAAACAAGAATAGGGGAGAAGACAAGTTAAATCCAGGAGGAGAAGTGAGGTGACCAAGACTCAGTGATGAATTTTAAAATGACAAGGGAGGATCATTACAAATTGTCACATTTCTGCAGTTAGTCTAAACCTTTCTCAATTCTGTGAGATGTTCTGACCATTAAATGGGAAAACAGTACATTTCTTGGGAAACAAAAGCGAGAAATAACAGCAGAGGGACAGAACAACAAAGGAAACATCAAGGGGGCGAATTATTTCAATATATTTAGGAATTGTGAAGGCATCTTAAAGCCCAAGTTATGTAAATATTGGGACAAGCTGGGTATTAATTTCGAGATGTTTAAAAAGAAACTGATCCAGGCAATCACTGACACTAGTCACAGATCAATCAGCTGTTTCTTACATGAGTAAAAGTTAATTAACACATTAATACAGCACAAAATAGCAGCATTAGTATTCAAAACATTAGTTCAATCGAATCTTTCCCCTAGTACTAGTTGAAGTAACCAGCAGTTAACTAATGGAGGAACAGTGGTTCAGCTTCTGTCTGATTTTCACACTTTAGAAAGAAAGGAAAGCATTGGCAAGAATACAGAACGAATTATGACAATAGTTCCAGGGATGAGGAGTTTAAGTTTTGAGATAGGTTGGAGAAGTTAGGACTGTTTTCCTGGGAGAAAAGATGGCTGAGAGGAGATTTTGATGGACATTTTCAAAATCAAGTGTGGTCTGGATAGAGTAATTAAAGAGAAACTTCCTTCTTGTGAGAGCATCCAGAATGGGAGGGCACAGGATTAAGTAACTAGTGAAAGAAGCAAAAGCTACATGGGGAAGACTTGCTCAGTTGGCGAACAATTAAGGTTCTGAGAGTGTGGTCGAGGCAAATTCAATCATTCAAGACAGAATGGGATAATTGTCTAAGAAGGTAGAAAGTGTAGGGCTACTGTAAGAAGGCAGGAGAAAGACACAAAGTGAATTGCTCATTGGGAGAGCTGGCACAGACGACGGGCCAAACGGGCTCCTGTGTTGTAACAATTTATGATATTCAGACGGATTTGTCGATCGGAGAATGATTACCATCAACTTAACCAGGCCAGCCACATGCATACTGTGGCCACAAGCAGGCCAGAAGCTGGATAGTCTACAAATCACCTTACCCCCAAAAGCCTTCCAACATTTACAAATTTCAAGTGACGAGTATGTTGGAACGCTGTCCACTTATCTGGATGAGTGCAGCTACCACAACATTCAAGAAACCCCACACCATTCATGACAAAGCAGCCACTCAACAGACTGCTTATTCGCTAACCTAAAGAGTGACTCCCCTCCACCACTGGTGGGCTGTGGTTGCAGAGTAAATTGTTTATAAGATGCTATTACAGCAACTCATCAAAACCTCTTTGACAGTGCCTCCCAAACACATGACCTCAGCCAGCCACATGGAAATATTCCTTCATTCCTTCATCATTGCCATCGTGAGATTTGACATCACACGCTCTGCATTATTAATCCAAAAAGTCTGGCTTACTCATCCTTTTTCAACTTTTTAAAAATATGTTCAGCAAGTGTGAGCATTGGTGGCAAGGCCAGCATTTCTAGCCCGTGCCTGATTGCCCTTAATTAGTAAAATGAATGGCTTATCAGGCCATCTCAGTTAAGAGCCAGTGACATTGCTGCGGCTCTGGTGTGACATATAAACCAGATTGGGAAACAATAGAAAGACTTACTTCCCTCAAATATAATAAGGACCAGATGGACTTTTGGTAGTTGTGTTATTCAATAATCACTGTTTCTAATGCCAAATGTGGTAGTAAGAACTGCCGACGCTCGAGTCAGAGATAACACAGTGTGGAGCTGGAGGAGCACAGCAGGCCAGGCAGCATCAGAGGAGCAGGAAAGTTGACG
>NC_063353.1:37097368-37135218 GCF_021869965.1 Rhincodon typus
TCTGGCCTGCTGTGCTCCTTTTAATGCCAATTATTTTATTAACAATTTATCTGATCAACTGTATTTAAACTCTGGCTATCAAAATGAGATTTAAACTCATAGTTTAAAAATCATTGCAGGTCTGGCAGCATCTGTTAACAGGGTTCTGAGGAAGGGTCACCGGACCCGAAACGTTAACTCTGTTTTTTCCTTGACAGATGCTGCCAGACCTGCTGAGCTTTTCCAGCAACTTCTGTTTTTTTTCCTGATTTACAGCATCCGCAGTTCTTTCGGTTTTTGTTTAAAAATCATTGTTCAGTCATCATGCTTATTGATCCAGTAACATAGCCACCACATTTCAGTATAAAATACTGTGTGATAACAGTAGTGAATATTTTTGGGGTCATCCACCTTGACAGGGTGCTCATCAAAATTAGGAATGTTAGTGGTGGTGAATGAATCATATTCCTGGAACTGAGTGTCAGCATCAAGCACCGCAAGTCAGCTGCAACAAGTCAGATGCCTTCAAAATATTAGGTTAGGTTGTCTGTTCGTATAGGGCTGTGACTGAGGCAGATAGTTGAGTGACAGAATAGAGGAAGCTTTATTTTGCATCTGACTGCATGGTACCTGTTCTGCAATGCTTGATGCTTACACTTATTCCCTCAAATGTGATCCATCCACCACAACTTATATCTCTCTTGGATACCCAGTCTTAAGGCCCCAAAGTGGAAATGGAGCATAGTAGACTTAAAATTAGCCTTTCAGGGTGAAATTCTGATTACTTGTGTTTGACACTATGCTTCAATGATTTTGCATATTTTAATTTGTAGTTACATTTTAAGACATTGTCACTCAAAGCTTATACTCTGAGCATTGGCATTCCAGCAACGGATGTGACAAATTATGAGGTTAATTGCCCCATGCTACAGTCTGTTTGGATCCTTCATCATGAATAATAAAAACAAATACTCTCTGACTCTTAACAGATGGGCCTAGTGCACTTTTTGATGAAACAAAGTGCACTTCCTCAGTTTCTCCTATCCAATTCCTAAGCCATTCATGTTGCCTGGGTCAAATTACCACATGTCATTCCAATTCCCACCATTCCTCAGACAGGGTGGCTTTGGGTTAATTTTCCTTTTCAACTGAATCCCACAAGAAAACTGTACATAACCTGAGGCTTCAGTGGTGGAGAGGGATTTGGGTGATGGACCATGTGTAATGTGACAATAAAGTATATTACCTCAGTAAGCCTGCTCTTCCTGATGCTGGAAACAGAAGATTGTTATTCCTACCATAGATTGGAATCTCACAGTTCTAAAGAAGGGTTGCTGGGCCCAAAATGTTAACTTTTATTTCTCTCCACAGATGCTGCCAGATCTGTTGAATTTTCCCAGCAGTTCCTATTTTTGTTTAGAATCACCCAGGCCCACCGCTTTCTTCGCCCTGGGCTGCTCAGGCTCCTGATTCGAAGGTAGCCATTAATAATTAGAATCTTCATTTGGAAATGAGTCATGGAGCACAGTTTATTCCAGGGATATGTGTTCTTAGGGCAGGAACAATGGATTCAGTAACTCATGTGTAGGCTGTCCTAAAACATAGGAATGTATGGTAACCCTAGTCTGAGCAGGACATCAGTTCACATGCAATCACAAAAAAAGCTGAATTAAATTTTCTTTCTCCCTCCCTCCTCTGGCTGAGTGGTTGGCGGTGGGGGTGGGGGTGGGGTTTGGAATCAGCAAAGGGCTTTGGAATCAGAAGGAAGAGTAGCAGGGCCTCACAGCTTTCTGACTCTCCTTAATTGAATCAGGGATGAGGAATCTGGAGGGGGTGGAGAGGTTGCCAGGTGTTTCCTAAAGGCTTCCCCATGGGTCTGGAAGGAGGAGGGTGTGGGGTTGTGCTGATCGGGCACCCTGTAGCCCACTGATGGCTATTCTGGAAGAGTGCATCTCTGGCCCCAAAAATACTCCTGGAACTGGCCCTTGCTTGTCTGACCCACTGTCACCTTCCAGCTGTTTGTGGAACATTATAATTGGTTGCCAGTTTTTGTATATTACAACAGTGCCTACACTTCAAAACTGCTTCATTAATTGTAAAGTGCTTTGGGAAGTTCAGAAGCTGTGAAAGGCAATGTGATATGACTTTCCTTTTTTGTTCACTGTGATAGTTGCAGCACTAAAGTAAAGAACTGAAACTAAAAGCAACAATTTTTCTTTGCTAATTTAGTTCTGTATTGTGAAGTTTTGGATTGGGGGGGAAGGGGGGAGGTGAAGGCTGACAGTTTAGAATTAAACATTTCAGGAACAGAAGTTTTACTTCTATAGAAACTAAATGACAAAATTATTTGAATGCTATATTAATGATTTCTTAAATGAATCTAATGATACTTTACTGTCACAAACACTAGACAATGTTGTTGATTCAGGATACTGGATATTATTAATGTCCTTAATGATGTTCTGTGGTGTAAGTTTTTGTTATATCCAGTCATGGGATGTAAGTATTGCTGGCTGGGCCAGCGTTCATTACCCATCTTTAGTTGCCCTTAAGAAGGTGGTAGTGAGCTACCTTCTTGAACTGCTGCAGTTCGTTTGTTGTAGGTAGACCCACAATGCAGTTAGGGTTTGATTTTTATTTGATATGATTTAATTTATTATTGTCACGTACCAAGATACAGTGAAAAGTACTGTTTTGCTAGCTAACCAGACAGATCATACTTTACGTTAGTACATCACGGTAATAGAACAGAATGCAGTGTTATGGCTGCTTTCCTAATGCAGTGCGAAGTGTAGACAGAGGCAAGGGAAGAAAGGTTGTTTCTCGTGATGAACGGAGCTGTGTTCACAACTGTCTTCAATTTCTCACAGTCTTGGGCAGAGCAGTTGCAATATCAAGCTGTGATGCATCCAGATAGGATGCTTTCTATGGTACATCCATAAAAATTGGTAAAGTTGTTGCAGCCATGCCAAATTTCCTTTGCCTTCTGAGGAGGTAGAGGCATTGGTATGCTTTCTTGACTACAGCATTACATGGATGGACCAGGATAGATTGTTGGTGCTATTTACTCCTAGGAACTTGAAGCTCTCAACCGCCCCCATCTCAGCACCATTGGTACAGAAGGTGCGTGTCCTCCATTCTGCTTCCTGAATTCAACGACCAGCTTCTTCATTTTGCTGACATTAAGGGAGAGAATGTTGTCTTTATTCCATGTCATCAACAAATTTGTAAATGGAGTAAGAGCTAAATTTGGTTACACAGTCAAGAGTGTATAAGGAGTATAGTAAGGGGCTGAATATGCAGCCTTGTGGGGCATCAGTGTTGAGGATTATTGTGGAGGAGGTGTTGCCTATCCTTTATGATTGCGTCTACAGGTCAGGAAGTTGAGGATCCAGTTGCAGAGGTGGAGCTGAGTCCTAGATCTCAAAGTTTGGAGATGAGTTTTGTTGGAATTATGATGTTGAATGCCGTGCTAAAATCAATAAATAGGAATCTGATGAAGGTGTCCTTGTTATCCAGATGTTTCAGGGATGAGTGTAGTGCCAGGGAGATGGTGGCTGCCGTGGATCTATTGTGATGGGAGGTGAATAGTAGTGGATCAAGGCAGTCTGGGAGGCTGGGGTTGATGTGTGCCGTTTTCTTGAAACACTTCATAATGATGGAGGGAGGGAATTCCAGGATTTTGACCCAACAACTCTGAAGGAACGGTCATATATTTCCAAGTCAGGACAGTGAGTGGCTTGGAGGGAACCTTGTAGGTCAGGGTGTTCCCATGTATCACTATCCTTGTCCTCCTAAGTGGTTGTGGGCTTGGAAGGTGCTAAGAATGTATAGTGAATTTCTGCAGTACATCTTGTAGATAGCATACACTTCTGCTGCTGACCATCGGTAGCAGAGGGAATGGATGCCGGTGCATGTGGTGCCAATCAAGTGGGCTGTTTTGTCCTGGAAGGTGTCAAGCAGCTTGAGTGTTGTTGGAGCTACACCCATCCAGGCAAGTGAGGAGTATTTCATCACACTCCCCACCTGTGCCTTCTAGATGGTGGACAGGCTTTAGGGAGTCAGGAGGTGGGGCACTTATTACAAGATTCCTAATCTCCGACCTCCTCTTGTAACCATAGTATTGATATAACTAGTCCAGTTCAGTTGCCAGTTAATGGTAATGCCCAGGATATTGATAGTGGGGGATTCTGTGATGGTTATGTCGTTGAACATTTAGGGTCAATGGTTAGATTCTCTCTCATTGAAAATGGTCATTTCCTGACACAAGTGGCAAGCAACATTTGTGCCATATAAGTCCAAGCCTAGATATTGTCCAGATCTTATTGTCTTTGGGCATACATCTCCTCAGATACTGAAGCAGTGCAAGTCATTGGAGTATATACCCAATTCTGACCTTATGATGGAGGGAAGATCATTGATGAAGTAGCTCAAGATGGCTGAATCAAGGACACAGCCATAGGGCTTAATTTAAATGTGGTATCAATTCCCTGTCTTGAGAATCTGATTGCCTCTTCGTAAAACTATGCCTAGACATTTTCAGCTTCAAATAATCCCTTTAGGGATTTAACCAAACACTTCTGATTTGGAACTATAGAAGTAAATTCCTTACATTGAGGTAATTTATTTCATCAAAGTTATAAACTAATTTCCTTCTTTAAGAGCAACTGTTCTTGACATCAGCTTCAGCCAAAACTTCTGCAAAACTACTCAACCCAAAAAGGCTTTCTTCAAGCTATGGATGTTCACCCTAACCCAAAAAAAATTCTAGAATTTTTTAAACTCAAGCTTAATACACATCACTGTTTATTCTGTTTGTTGTAAAACTCTTCTGATGTGAAAAAAACCATTAGCACCCAATTGCTCTTTTTCACTTTTTAAAAAGGAAGTCACAATAGTGACAGAAATATTTACAAGTTAATCACTAAATCTCTTTACACACAGAAACTCATACGCTACCAGTTCAAGATAAAGGATTAAAATGTATATACCTTACATCACACATGCAAATATATTAAAGGTTAGAACTTACCATGTGACAGCATGAGACCCCACCTATCATAAACTGATTTAATCTCTAAATTTTCATTTCCAAATGGAACAATTAAATTTCCTACCTCACTAAGCAATCTTGCCCACCATGTTTCTCAGTCCAACAGGTTCAATAAAATTTCCCTCATGATATCATGTTCATTGCTGCTGGAGCGGTGAAAAGGACCTTTGAAATATATCGGGACACTTTGTTAGAAGTTAAGTAATGCTTGAACAACAGATACTCTGGAAATTTTCTGAAGTTTAGTCCTAAAAAGTGTAAGTGTTGTGATACGCTACCTTATAGGAGTCACCAGCAGAAAAGGCAAGTCTTGGTTATAGGCATCTTGCTAGGGATTGCCCTTGTTCTGGACATATAATGAAGGGATGAGGAGGCCACGCCAGTGCAGTACCACTGACATAGGAGGGGGCAGCATGCTTCCACTCTTCGGGACATTTCTTCTTAATTCTCTGGGCCTCCAATGCAGGACTTTAGAAGGTGTTTACCCTCTCTATTCATTGCTGAACTGTCCTGTAATATGTCAGTGTGCCAGCCATAGTGGATCCCACATTCATTGGAAGTGGATGCACAGAGTAAATATATACTGTACATTGCAGTGAGTGACTGGCCATCCTGCAACAGCTCCCACCTCTGCTAGAGGCACGCAGGCCGGTCATTGTGGTTGGAGACTTTAACTGCAACATTGAGGCAGTTGGATGATCCAAAGGGGCAGACACCAAACTGGGTTCCACGTTCAGATTCCTGATGGAAATGGCTGAAGACACAAAACTGCATGACGTCTTCAGCACTCCTGCAGATGCAGCACAGTGTAGATAGACCTGGTTGTGACCAGAGGGGTCTATCTGCTCAAGGATAGATTTCCTGTTTATGTCCCAATCATTCTCTGTCAGATCCACTGACATTAAGCTAGTGCTTTTCCCCTGACTACTGCCTCACTGTCACTTACAGGACAACCAGCAGGCCAGCAAAGGAACATCAAAGCTGAACGTAAAACTGTTGACTATGGAACACATTGAGGAGTTCAAAAAGGGATTACATAGGTTGGAAAACCGTGGAGCCCCTCTTTCAGTTTCTAGCTGACAGGTGGGAAACAGTCATGGGGAACATAGAGAGGTTTTTCTTCCTTAAAGGTGTTCAGAAGGAAAGAGAAAGACGGGGTAAACTGTCCAAACTCTAGAAAGGCATTCAGAACCTACTTCTGGTGCAGATGGTGGGGATTGATGATGTCAAGGAGGATCACCTGGGGATGAAGAACCAGCAAGCCTTGCTCTTTGTCTTGGAAGCCTCCAAGATAATCTTCTGGTCCAGGATCTACACCGTGGAGCTGGATGAGACATGTTCACATTTCTTCTTCCTAATGTGCACAGGGAGAGCTCCATGATCAACATCCTGATGGAAGAAGATGGTTCAGTAATGTCATCTCAGTCTGACATCCTAAGGATCAGCAAATCCTTTTATGCACACTGTAAAACATGAAGCCCACAGATAGTACAGTCTCCCATTTGTTCCTGTCCTCTATCATGGAGGTCTTAGATGACAGCTCCTGGGAGAGGCTAGACCAGCCGCTATCTTTGGATGAGCTGACCAAGGCCCTTGAGTCCTTAGAAAAGAATAAAACGTCCTGAAGCGATGGCTTACCAGCTGAGTTGTATTCTGCTCTGTGGGTCTCGATAGGCCAGGACCTGCAGGAGGTATACGACACTATGCTTCCGACAGGTAGCATGTGCAAATTGCTGAGGAAAGATATCATCATTCTTATCAACAAGCAGAAGGCGGGAAGGGAGAAAATTGGAAATTGGTGATTGAAGATTATAACAATTTCATTGTTGATTGAAGATTATAAACTCCTGTCTAAGCTCATTGCCAACCTGGACAGATCTGCTCTGGGATCAGTCGTCCACCCTGACCAAACCTGTTCCGTACCAGGCAGGAAGATCTCTGAGACCCTTGTGCTCCTCAGGAACACGATTGCCTATGTGCAGGACAGGGGTGGTTGGACAACTGCCTCATCACCCTGGACCAGGAGAAGGCCTTTGACAAGATATTGCACACCTGCATGTGGGCCGTGCTCTCCAAAATGGCCTTTGAGAAGGGAATCGGCAGTTGGATCTCATTGCTCTACACCAACAGTATTAATTAGCAGATGTGAATCAGAAAGCTTCCTGGTAACGTCTGGAGTCAGGCAGGGCTGCCTACTCTCTCCTGCCTTGTTTGGTCTTGTATAGAGCCTTTCACTAAATCAATCAGGATGTGAGCTTGAAAGAGGTGACTACTCCAGACAGCAGAGCCTGCAGGTCAAAGCCTCCCTGTGGGTGGATGATGAATCCATTTTCTGCTTGGATCCACTGTTAGTGCACAAACTCAGGAGCATTTGTGACCAGTTCAAACTGGCATTGGAAGCCAAGGTAAATCAAGACAAGAGGTGAGGCCATGTTCTTTGGGAATTGGGCTGACCAATCCTTTACTTGCATCACTGCTTGGTCAGATCAGCTGAAATTGCTGGGATTATGGTTTGGAGGGACTGGGGTGAGTGCCAGAACTTGGGAGGAGTGTATTACCAAGGTGAGGCAGAAACTGGGCATATGGGAGCACCATTACTTCTCCATTGTCGGTAGAAACCAAGTCATCAGCTGTGAGGTACTCTCAATTAATTGCATGTAGTGTAGGTCTAGCCAATTCCCCGAGCCTGTGCCACTGCAGTCACCCAAGCCATCTTCCACTTTATCTGGAAGTCAAAGATGGACCATGTCCATAGGGAAACCCTGTACAAAGTTCTGGATAAGGGAAGTGGTGGAGGGGGAGGGAGGGGGGGCGTACCCAATGCCACACTTGTCCTGATGGCCATCTTTCTGTGCAGCTACATCATGTTGTGCATAGACCCTCGGTATGCAAACACCAAGTGTTGCTACATACTGAGGTTCTACCTGTCCCTGGTGTTATGAAGGATGGGCCTGGTCTTGTTGCTGTGGAACATTCCAAGTAGTTGGACCATTCCATATCACCTGTTTCTTGTGGAAAAATTTGTAAAAGAAAACACCTCTTACCACTAGTCCATTAGGCAGTGGTCAGCACATAGTGTCCTCAAGACCCTGAAGGAAAAAGAGAGGGCTGATCCTGTTGGTGGTTCCCAGAGCAGACTATCAAAGTTATTTGAGATTACCTCATCATCAGAACTTTCTAACAAGCACCAAGACATCCCTTGGCTGATGGCGGAAGGGCACTGCCTGTCAGATCCCCCACGTACACCCGGACTCTGCACCAGCATACATTGTCTTTAAAGCAGTTGTGTTGCCAAAGACACGGTCACATGTCTCCTTATGAAATGTGCCTGTGCAAAAAAAGTCTGGAGGGAGATGCAGTGGTTGTGACTGTGGTTCATTCCGAGTAGGTCTGTGACATAGGACTGTGTGCTCTATTGGTCTGTTCCCCAGGACATGGTCTTCGAAGCGCAGACAATCAACTTGGTGAAAGGTGCTCTTTGGTCTGCCTCTAACTTGCTGGTCTTCCAGTGCAAAGAGTGGACCTCGATGGAGTATTGCAGATTGACACATTCCAATGTCCAGGATTATGTGCTGAGGGATGCACTAAAGCGTGGGGCAGCCGCTGCCAAAGTACAGTGGGGCAAGACTATTCTCCGAGTTCTTTCTGCCAAAATACAAGAGGGGTCTACAGGATACAGGAGTTGTCAGACTCTTTCGTTGCCTCAAAGCAGTGTATATAGTGTTCTGTATGAGTTAAGAAATGCATTTGGCCTTTGCAACTGTGGGTAATGTCAAATCCAGTTTGTTTTCCTTGACATGCAAAGAATCTACAGAACTGCTGTCGTACCTGTGCATGTACATAAACATTTTTTATGAATAAAGTATATTTTTGCAGTTAAAAAATGTGGGGAATGACCACCATAAGGATCTTTCTATCAAAGTATAATGAGGTCCAAAAACAGAGGTTACTGGAAAAGCTCAGCAGGTCTGGCAGCATCTGTGAAGGAAAAATCAGAGTTAACGTTTCAGGTGCAGTGACCCTTCCTCAGAACCAGGATGTTGCCAGGACTGGAGGCTTTGAGTTATAAGGATAGACAGGAATTTTTTTCACGGGAGCATCGCAGGTTGAGGGGTGACCTTATAGAGGTTTATAAAATGGTGAAGGGCATAGATAAGGTGATTAGCAAAGGCCTTTTCCTTAGGTTGGGTAATTCAAAACTGGGGGGCTTATTTTTAAGATAAGAGGAGAAAGATTTAAAACGAACCGGAGGGGCAACCTTTTCACATAGAGGATGGTTCATATGTGGAATGCCAGAGAAAGTGTTAGATGCATGTACAGTTACAACATTTAAAAGAAATCTGGATAGTACATGATTAGGAAATGTTTAGAGGGATATGAGCCAAATGCAGACAAGTGCGACTGGTTTAGTTTGGGAAACTTGATTGGCATGGACGAGTTGGACCATGGGGTCTGTTTCATGCTGTATAACTCTATGACCAAGAAGGGAAAAGGGATGGTTTTGGCATTGTAACTTCAACTTGACAAGGACCATTCAAGTGAAGCCCAATGGGCTCCTCAAGTGAATTTCTCTCAATGATGCTCTTCCAACTGTGTTGCAAGTGGTTTTGGGATGTTTTTATAGCTCTAGATTGAACTAGCAGCTCAGATCATTAGGTGTCATATGTTGGCATTTCAGTGTGGGAAGCTTGACTCTCGTATGGAAAAAAGCTAAAAAGAAGACAAGCATAAGAATCCTGACTGAGAAATTCTTTTTTCAGCTTTATTGCAGAATATTTTGTGTGCACATTAGAAGACAAAATGATTTCTGATTCATGCAGTGTGGTAATAAATAGTACAGATTATGCAGTTAAGGGCATTTATATATAAAGGAACTTGTGACAGGAAAAACATTCCATGTTCCATTTTTGTGAATCTATATAACAACATAACAGATGTTACAATAATAGTTCTGTGCAAATGTACTTTTTTTTGCAACTGACCAGTCCTGATTTATAGTTAGTACCCGAGCTACTTCTATTGACAAAATACATAATAGAGTGTAGGAGATTTTTTTTGTCTCACTTGGATATAGATACTTTGCACAGACAAATTAAAAAGGGGATCAGCACAAAAGGTAAGGGGAAACCTCTTTAATTGGCCTACATATATCAGATACAAAATAGGGAAGTCTCTGCACACTTGCCCATATTTATTTTCATCTTTTTATAATTACACTTCAGTTTATCTCAAGTTGCTAATCTGATCTGCTTGATCCAAAGGCCTTATTACCATGTGACTTAGATTCTGGGGCCAATGACACACTAAAACAAATCCAAACCTCACCAGTTCATTCCCCATCATTAAGTGTCCATTATTGTGCTAGGTTTTACTTTATTTTACCCATAAAATCCAAGTATGATGATCAAATTTAGCAAAAATTATGAACTTCTTCAGGCTGTGAAATCTAAGCTTAGTTGTTGAATATTAGATTAAAACAATGCAAATTTTGTAGCAATGTGTGCCAATTTGAAATATTTGAAGGTAAAACATTATTTATTAAATGTGCTCTTGCCATAAATAGTTCATTTTTGCTACAGAAATGCACCCTTTTGGTTTTGTTTCTGCAGCTAATCCCTTTTATGGTAACCAAGTGAAACTTCAACTGGATAATAGAGCCAATTTGGTGGCTTGGGAGAGGAAGATCTATTGACTGACTTTAGGTTGCCACCTTTGGGCAGATGAATTTACCAACTATTAGCTAAGGAGAACTGTACTGTTGCACATCAACTGCACTGTGTGTGGGTGAATAAAGTCAGCAGCTAGAAACTGTGAGTAGTCAGCTAATCGTTGGGTGGCACTGATGGTGAAAGAAGCGCAGGGAACTAAAGACAGGCAACCAGGTTCCCTAAAGCAGGAATGTAGAGGAGAAATAAAGAGTGTGATGTTGCCTGCTAATTCTGTACTTAAGTTTCAATTGGCCAGCAAAAAAAGGAAAACAGACCCACAAGAACCAAACTGCTTTCTGCAAAGAAATTCCCTTAGTACTTCTCAGAAGGCAACAAGCTACAATAATGCCAACTTAAACTTTATAATCTATGTACATGTTTCACTGCTAATAGATCAAAACAAACACACACTGAATATGATGGCAAGTTGCCTTTGAGGCTAGCCACAACTCTAAATAAGATGGAGTTGTACTGTATTGAGTCCCTACTTTGAGGCTGGGCATTTAGACTGTAGTGATCTTCTTGTCCTTGGTGGCCTGTTTTATAGCAGCCTGCTCACAGATGATCTCTTTCAGCCGCTGCAATCGCATGTTCTGAGTGGTCTGATCTCCAACTCCAGTTTGGCTGCGATGGAGGAGGCTTAAGGCGTTGATGTACTCCAATTCTGTGTACTTTACCCCTTGGTCCACCACTAGGTTGAGCAGCTCGTCTGGATTGTTGTACAGCATCTCATAGTATTGCCTGTGTAGCAAAACAGAAATGAAGGTCAACCAAGTGCGAATAACTTCACACGTGATATCTTAAAAATTGTAGGTATAAATGCTAACATTCATACACCTTCCTAACTGCCACTGAACCTGCATGTTAACCGTAGAAGTCCGAGTTCAGGATTCTCTTAAGTTCTTTTGTCCTCAGGTTTCTGAAGTCTTTTCCCATTTGGAAAACAGTCTACACCTCTATTCTTCCTACCTCACACTTTTCCACAATGTATTCTACCCGCCACTTCTTTGCCCACTCTCTTAGCCTGTCGAAGTCCTTCTGCAGCTCTATCATCTCCTCAACACTACCTGTCCCTCCACCTATTTTTGTGTCATCTGCAAAGATAGCAACAATGCTCTCGTTTCCTTCATTCAGACCGCTAATGTAGAATGTGAATAGTCCCATTACTGATACCTGTGAAACTCCACTAGTTACTGGCTGCTATCCTGAAAAAGACCCCTTTATCCCCACTCTCTGCCTATTGCCAGTCAGCTACTCTATCCATGCCAGTACTTTGCTCCTAACACCATGGGCTCATATCTTATTGAGCTGCCTTCTGTGTGGCACTCTGTCAAAAGCCTTCTGCTAATCCAAAATAGATCATTTCTACTGGCTCTCTTTTGTCTAACTGCTCATTATCTCCTCAAAGAATTTGAACTGATTTGTCAGGCATGACCTCCCCTGATGAAGCTGCGCTGACCCAGCCCGATTTTACCAAGCATTTCCAAGTACAGAAAACATTTTATTAACCAACTCCTCTGGGTCGAGGAATGTGCAGTTGATCAAATATTCAGATAATCAGAGGTCCACATAGTCAATGTAAATACACATACCAGGGAAAAGAACTGTAATGCAGAGGGTATACACATCACTGTTGTGCTTTATTTACAGCATAGATCACTGAAATAATAATTATACAATTTTGCCTTAAATAAAACTTACCGGCAGAGAGCCTTCTTATTTGCACCCTCACATGACTACTCCGACATTGTGGTAGATCGCGATATATGAGGAGAAACTGACTTGAAATTGAATCAACTGTTGTGGCCATTCGATTCAACAAGTATATTTACATTGATGTAAATAAATTAGAAAGCATTAATAACTGGAGAGAATAATATGTAAACTTTGCAGCATATAATTTTTGCTGGCTTATAAAATGCCGGTTAAAACAAAGTTTGCTGTACTCCGCAATCTCATTCTTAATAATGGACATTAAAACCATACCACCATACAAGGCCAGGCTAATTGGCCGATAATTTTCTGTCTTCTGCCTCCTCCCTTCACCAACAAGGAAGACTCTCCTCAACTCTAGTCATTCCTGAAAGATCACCACCAATGCCTCCAAAATCTCAACTATCTCTTTTTGAATCCTGAGGTGTAGTCCATCCAATATGGGTGATTTATTCAACTTTAGACCTTTCAGCTTCCCTAGTACATTCTCCTTCATGATGGCCACCTCACTCACCTCTGTCCCCAACCCTCTTGAAGCTCTGGTATGTTGCTGGTGTCTTTCACCATAAAGAGAGTTGCAAAGTACCTATTCAGTTGCTCTGCCATTTCTTTATTCCCCATTAATAATTCTCCAGCAGTCCAATGTCCACTCTCTAACCTTTCATGCATCTTAAAAAAAAACCTCTTGCAATGTTCTGTTATATTTCTAGCTAATGTGCTCTCATGTTTCATCTTCTTCCCCCTTTTGCTTTTTTAGTTGTCCTCTGCTGGTTTTTAAAGGCTGCCCAATCTTCTGGTTTTCCCACTGACCTTCACCAGATTATGTGCTTTTTCCTTTGTTTTTATGCTGTCCCTGACTTCCCTTGTCAGTCATGGTTGCCTCCTCCTCCCCTTAGTATTTTGCTTCTTCCTTGGGATGAATTTCTGCTGTGCCTCCTGAATTATCCCTAGAAACTCTTACCATTGCTGCTCCACAATTTTCCTTGCTAGGTTTCCCTTTCAGTCTACTCTGGCAAGCTCCTCCTTCATATCTTTGTATTTACTTTTACTCAATTGTAATACCATAACATCTGATTCCAGATTCTTCTCTCAAACCCTAGGGTGAATTCTATCATATTATGATAGAACCCTAGGGTTCCTTCACCTTAAGTGCCCTAATCATGTCTGCCTCACTACACATCAAATCAAGACCTGCCTGTTCCCTCATGGGCTCTACAACAAGCTGCTCCAAAAAAAAAAACATCTCATCGACATTCCAAAAATTTCTTTTCTTGGGGCCCACTACCAACTTGATTTTCCCAGTCCATGTGTATATTAAAGTTCCCCTTGATTATTGGAATGGTGCTTTTCTGACATGCCTTTGTCTTCTGATTTACTTTCTGCTCCACATCCTGCTACTGCGAGGAGGCCCCTACATAACTTTCAGCAAGGAGTTTTTCCTTTATGCTTCCTCTACCCATGCAGATTCTACCCTTTCCTCTTTCACTTCTTGCTATTGATTAAATTTCATTTCTTTCTAACAAGGCAACCCAGCCCTCTCTGCCCATCAAATGTGTCCTTTCGATAGGACACTTATCCTTAAGTACTGAGTTCCCAGCCCTGATGCTCTTGCAGCAATGTCTTTGTGATGGCCACAACATCATACCTGCTAATTTCAATCTGTGCTACAAGCTCATTTCCCTTGCTTCATTTGCTATGGGTATTTAAATACAATACCCTCAGTCCTGCATTGAACACCCTTTTCTCATTGTTGTCCCTTATCTGCTGTGACTGAAGTTAAATTCCTAACCCTTTCCATACTCTCTGTACTATTAGTTGTTCTGGAAACTTTAATACCCTTTCCTGAGCCTGTCTCCACATCCCAGCCGAAGTCCTCATGATCTCAATCTATCTCGAATTGCGTCATTACTTTGTCTACCTTATTCCGAATGTTTGTGCATGAAGATAAAAAGCCTTTATGTTTATTCTATTAGAGTTTCCTTACACTTTTAGGTCCTTGGTACAATGTGACATTCACACATTCTGATCCTTCTCTTTATTTTCTGGTAATAATCAACCGCATCATTAACCAGAAATTCTACCTTCTCCTTTACCTTTGATTTTATAGTTTTCCACGCGCCTACTCCTATTCAGTTTAAAGCCCTGTCCACAGCCCTAGTTATGTGTAGAACAGTTATAAGAAATGTTAGAATTAGATCTGCTGTAGGAGCTCGCAAGGAGTTGTCTGGTGTTGGCGCCATCTTGCATCTTGCACCTGTCCTGGGCTTCCAACGTAAATGCGACAGTCAAGAAGGCATAACAACGCGTCTTCTTCCTCAGGTGGCTCAGGAAATTTGGCGTGTCCATAGGGTCCCTCACCAACTTCTACAGATGCACCATTGAAAGCATACTGTCCGGGTGCATAATGGCCTGGTATGGCAACTGCTCTGCCCAGGACCGTAAAGAAATACTGAAGGTGGTGTGCACAGCCCAGGCCATCACGGAAGCCAACCTTCTATCCATGGGACTCTACTTACACGGCTCGCTGCCGCAGAAAGGCGGCCAACATCAAAGACCCATCGCACTTTAGTAATGACCTCCTAAAACCTCTTCCGTCAGGCAGAAGATACAGATGCCAGAACACACGCATGAGCAGGTTCAGGAACAGCTTCTTTCCAGCCATTATCAGATTGTTGAATGGGCTCTAGCCTCAAATAATGTGACCTGCAATGTAACCTGTATGCCTCTAAGTCTTTTTGATCTGTACATCTTTTGCTTGCTTTGATCTGCCTGTACCACTCGTAAACGAAGCTTTTCACTGCATTTCAGTACACATGACAATAAAATAAAAACCAAAATCAAATCAAATCAAATCAAAAGTGATTCACCAGGAGTCTGGTCCCGGCATAATTCAGATGGAGCCTTTCCTATCAAAACAGCTCCCCCCTTCCCCAGTACTAGTGCCAATGTTGCATCACTCCACTACTGTGATGGGTTTTATGCAGTTGAGGAAGGGTGGAGGCACAAATGGAACAAAAGAGAAGATCAAGGAAAGATTCGAGAGAGAGATTAGAGATAAAAGATGTCATGGAACAAAATGTAAGGTAGCATTATTCCAATGTGCAATTGTCGTAACCAATGCAGAGCAGACTGCAAAGTGAGCATAGAATGCCTACAGTGTGGGAAACAGGCCTTCGGTCCAACAAGTCCACAGCGACCCTCCGAATAGCATCCCATCCAGACTCACCCCCCTACCCTATCCCTGCAACCCCCGCAGCAAATCCACCTAACCTACACATCTCCAGACACTATGGGCAATTTAGCATCGCCAATCCACCTATCCTGCACATCTTTGGACTTTGGGATGAAACCAGAGAATCCAGAGGAAACCCACGTGGACACAGGGAAAAAATGCAAACTCCATACAGTCGCCGGAGATTGGAATTGAACCTGGGTCCCTGGGCCCTGTGTAGTAGCAGTGCTAACCACTCAGCCACCGTGCCGCCCAGTGTATACTTTAGAAAAAAGAACAAATATCTGGAACATATGTTTGGCTGTTGCATCGTGAGGAAGGCTGAGGCAAAAGGCTAAACACTGAATCTCCTGTAATTGCATTGCAAGGTGCCATAGGAGGGGAATGAGCTGTTGAGGTGATAGATGAGTGGTCCAGGCTATGGTGGAGACAATGATTCCTTTGGAATGCTGCCATGGGATGGAAGGAGGAGACGAAGACAGGGGAAGGGAAGATGGATTGGTGGTGGCATCATGTGGGATTTCACAGAAGTGGCAGAGGATAATGTTATGAATACAGAGGCTGGTGGTGTGGAAAATGAGGACAAAGGATGTTCATATTATGGCTCTTGGATGGTAGAGATGGGAGCAGAAGTGTGGGCAAGGTCAGGGCCGACTATTGAGGAAAAAGTAAGACATTATGGAAGTGTCATCGTGGAAGGTAGCAACATCAATAGGTGTAACAGCGAAATAGAAACTGGAAGATGGAACTGAATCCTTACAGGAAGGAGAGAAAGTGTAGTCAAGGTAATCATGAGTCTGTAATAAATATTAACAATATCTCCAGAAATGGAGACAGTCAGTCATTGAATAGGAGGGAAGGAAAGAATCAGATATGGACCAGGTGAAGGTGAGAGAAGAATGGCAATTAGAAGAGAATTTTATTACTTTTCCAGTTACAAATGCAGGAATCAGCATTTTTAATTTTTTTTTGGCTTATCACTTTTTTGTTGCCTCTTCCAGGAGCACAAATTGCTACAGGGAAATGGAATGAAACAGTCTAATTCTGATGCTGTGGACATCATGCATATGGACTATGTCTAGTGGATGATCTGGTTGTTTCCTGTTTGTCAGTTCCACCTTCCATTTAAAAGGAATAATTTATGAGATGTGAGCACCAACAAGGTCAACATATATAACCCATTCCTACCTGCATTTAAGTGGTAACGAGCTACCTTAATTGCTGCAGTCACGGAGACAGTACAGACATGCACAGTGTCATTCGGAAAGGAGTTCCAGGATTTTGACCAAATGACAGTGGAGTAACAATGATATAGTTTCAAATCAAGATGGTTTGGAGATGGTGGTGTTACCATCCATCTGCTACCCTTGTCCTTCGAGATGGTGGAGGTGGTGGATTTGGAAAATGTTGTCGGTGGGGAGGATGGGTCTCAATAAATTGTACAGTGAACCTTGTAGCTGGTACAAGGGAGTGAATGTTGATGGTAGTGGATGGAGTATGAATTAAGTCAGTTGATTTGTTCTGAATGGTGTCAAGCTTCTTGGCAAGTGGAGGGGATTCTATCACACTCAGGGTTCTGCCTTATAGATGGTGGACAAGCATTAGGGAGACATGAGGCTCAATTACTTGCTGCACAATTCTTAGCCTAGGCCTACTCTTGAGGCCAGTGTTGAATGGCTGATTCAGGTCAGTATCTGGTCTACTGAACCCACCAGGATGTGTCACTTTTGAAAGTTTGAGAGATATGGTGAAGTGCTTTGTAAATGCAAGCCCTTCTTTTCCACAAGTGGAGAGAAAATATCAAATAATATTAGTGCACTTAGTTTACAAGTTCTCATCCTGATACCTTAAGAATGCGAGTTTACTTAGTGATTATAGACTCTGCCTCCATATAAAACGCTTTCAAACTTGGAGCCAACATTCAACTAAACAGCATATTTGATGAAAATAAGGCTGTTCAGATAAATTATGATAGGGTATGAAGTCTAAATAGAAAATCTTAGGCAAGAAAGAGCAATTATATTCACTCTTACATATTCAATCAAGTGATATGATCACTGGAATCATCCATCAAACTTTAAACATTTTTTTTCTTGAGCTTGTACATACCAGAATGACCCATCATAAATATTTACGAACAAACTCAAAGAAAAAAATGAAAAATTAACTGAAAATTGTTGAGTTGATACTCACTGATGCAAAGAGTTCATGACCAACGGCAGTACAGATTTCAAAATTAGTCATAACTCAATGGAGAAAATCTTTACGGCCCTGCTACACCAGCAGAAAGCAAGTGTAGAATTAGTAGAATTTAACCATTTCAAGTCTAACATTTTAATAAGTAAATTTAAACACATCTTGAGCATTACCCAATTAGGTGGCATTGGGTTCATGTAATGTGTTACTCATGGTTAGCCCATAGTTTCAAGTTCCTGGACCGTATTTTTAAATAACATTCTAAAATTCCCAGCATTTGATAAGGTGCTGTTTATTGCAGAAAATATAAGCTCAAGTATATCACATGCTCGTGTAGTATGGTAGCATGGATCTAGACTTGGCTAGCTGACAGACAATGGAGTGTATGCAAAAATAGGTCTTCCTCTAATTGGCAGGGTGTGATGAGTGAAGTCCAGCAGAGGTCTGTGCTGGGGCTTCAACTGGTTATAACTTACATCAGTGACTTAGATGTATGGAGCAAAGGCATGATAGCTAAACTCACAGACATCACAAAGATAGGCAGGAAAGTATGATGTGGAGAAGACAAGGAGTTTGCAGAGGAACAGAAAGTTGAGTGAGTGGACAAAAACCTGGCAGACAGAGCATAACGAGGGAAAATATGCAGTTGTCCACTTTGGTAGGAAGTACGAGAAAACAGTGTTACTTAAACAGATAATATGCAGAGTTCAGAGGGATTTGTGTATTTTAGTACGTGAGTCACAAGAATGTAGTCTGCAGATACAAAATGTAATCAAGAAGGCTAATAGAATATTGTCTTTCATTACGAGAGGAAATGGAACATAAAAAGGTGTATGAAGGACACAGGTTAGATCACATCTTGAATATTGTGTATAGCTTTGGTCTCCTTATTTAGAGTAGGATGTAAATGCTTTGGAGGTGGTTCAGAGGAGGTTTATCAGATTGGTACACGGAATGAGTTATCTTAGGACAGATTGGACAGACTGGGCTTGTTTCCACTGGAATTTAGAAGAATGAGGGGTGACTTGATTGAAGTATGTAAAATCCTAATTGTTTTTCAAAAGATGGATGTGCAAAGATGGGTTCAGAACTGGGGCGTTTTAGAAATGTTTTATAATTAGGGTTTACCCTTTTAGAACAAAAAAGGAGCGTTTTTCTCTTTTTGCAAAAAAAAGATCAAAACAACGGCACTTTAAAAAGGAGGAAAAGAGACAAAGCAGGTACCATGCGAGAGGTGAAAAAAAAAAATGATCAGTGAACCTGCACAGCTGTCTGACCAGGCAGAGAACCTTCACAGCTGACTGCCTCTGCTGTTAGTTTCAAGTATCTCTGGACATTGTTTATTTTTCTTAGAACAAACTCCAAAACAGTGAAATTCACAGCTGATCTTAAAAGAAGCCTGTGTGAGGGAGCTTACAGCAGAGAAACAAGTAAGTGGCTTTTTTTTTTAAAAAGAAGTGTAACGTTACTTTTTTAAAAACCAAAAGAACTGCAGATTCTGTAAATCAGGAACAAAAACAAAGTTGCTGGAAAAGCCCAGCAGGTCTTGCAGCATTTGTGAAGGATAAAACAGAGTTAACATTTCGGGTCCGGTGACCCTTCCTCAGAATCTTACTTCGTTGTTGTAAATCTGCAATAGTGAGTAGAGTGGGGTTTGATTCTATGTTTAATTATGTCGGTCTCTTGATTAAACTTTAAAAATATAAATATAGGTATGAAGTTAACCTGAAGCAGTGTTGTTACAGCAGTAAGACTGTGCTATTTTCTGGGTCTGTAGATTGTTCAGGTGCAAGATGGCCTTTAGTCGAGTGATGTGCTCTTCCTGTTGGATGTGGAAGATTAGGGAGAATTTCAATGTTCCTGAGGGTTACGTCTGCAGGAAGTATGTTTGGTTGTGAATCCTTTTGGATTGCATGGATCAGGTGGAGCAGCAGTTAGAGGCAATGAGGAATTTACAAGAGCTAGAGGGTCTGATGGATGGCAGTTTCAGCAAGTTAGAAAAACTGCAGATACAGGTCAGGTAGATGGGTTACCTCCAGGAAAGGTAGGAGAGGTAGGCAGGTAGTGCAGGAGTCTCCTGTGGGTATCCTCATCTCAAACAGGTATGCTGTTTTGGAAATTGTAGGGGTGATGGACTCTCAGGTAGATGTAGCACTGACAGCCAGATTTCTGGACTGAGACTGGCTCTAATATAATGACAGGTATGTCAGGTACCAAGTGGTTGATTGTGATAGGGGACTCTCTAGTCAGAGGCACAGACAGACATTTCTGTGGCCAACAACCAGACACCAGAATGGTGTGTTGCTTCCCTGATGCCAGGATCAAGGATACCTCAGAGAGGATGCAGAATATTGTCAAAGGGGAGAGGGACCGGCAGGAGGTCGTTCTACACATAGAAACTAATGACATAGGGAGAGAAAAGGACAAGGTTCTGAGGAAAGAATATAGGAAATTAGGCAGGAATTTTAAAAGTAGTAATATCTTGATTATTCTGGTGCAAATGAGCTAGTGAGAGTATTAGGAGGATACAGCAGATGAATGCATGGCCGAGGAGCTAGTGCAAAGGAGAAAGATTCACATTTTTGGATCATTGCAGTGTCTTCTGGGGTAGAAGTGATCTGTATAAGGAGGACAGAATGCACCCTGAATTGGAAGGGGACTAATATACCAGTGAGGAGATTTGCTAGAACAGTTCAGGAGGATTAAAACATAAGTCGGGGTGGAGGCGTGGACTCAGGAAAATAGTGAGAGAAGAGATCAGTCTGAGACTGGTGCAGTTGGGAAAAAGGAGCAGGTCAAACAGTCGGGACAAGCAGAAACAAAGCAGAGAATGAGGTAGCACTGATAAATTAAACTGCATTTATTTCAATGCAAGAGGCCTAACAGGTAAGGCAGATGAACTCCGGGCATGATTGTGAATATGGGACTGTGATATCATAGCGATTAAAGTGATGTGGCTCAGGGACGGACAGAACTGGGCTATAGATGCTATGAGAAGGATAGAAAATGGGGCAAGAGAGGAGGAGGAGCAGCTATTTTGATTAGGGATAACATAAGGGATAACATCATGGCTTACTTAGGGAGGATATTCCTGGAAATACGTTCAGGGAAGTTATTTGGGTGGAACTGAGAAAGAAGAAAGGGATGATCACCTTACTGGGATTGTACTATAGACCCCCTAATAGTCAGTAGGAAATTGAGAAGTGAATTGGTAAGGAGATCTCAGTTATCCATAAGAGTAAAAAGGGTGGTAATTGTAGGGGATTTTAACTTTTCAAACATAGACTGGGACTGCCATTGTGTTAAAGGTTTGGATGGAGATGAGCTTGTTAAGTGTGTACAAGAAAATTTTCTGATTCAGTATGTGGATGTACCTACTGGAGAAGGAGCAAAACTTGACCTGCTGTTGGAAAATAAGGCAGGGTGTGAGTGGGGGAGCACTTTGGGGCCAGTGACCATAATTCTACTAGTTTTAAAACAGCGATGGAAAAGGATAGACCAGATCTAAAAGTTAAAGTTAAAGTTCTAAATTGGAGAAAGGCCAATTCTGATGGTATTAGGCAAGAGCTTTCCAAAGTTGATTTAGTGCGGATATTCACAGGTAAAAGGACAGCTGGAAAATTGGAAGCCTTCAAAAGTGAGGTAATGACAGTCCAGAGACAGTATGTTCCTGTTAGGATGAAGGGCAAGCAGGTAGATGTAGGGAATCCTGGATGACTAGAGGAATTGAGGTTTTGGTCAAGAAAAAGAAGTAAGCACATGTCAGGTATGGACAGCAGGGATCAAGCAAATCCCTAGATGAGTATAAACGCAGTAGAAGTATCCTTGAGAGGGAAATCAGGAGGGCAAAAAGAGGACATGAGATAGCATTGGCAAATAGGGTTAAGGAGAATTCAAATGGATTCTACAAACCCATTAAGGACAAAAGAATAACTAGGGAGAGAATAGGGCTCCTTAAAGATCAGCAAGGCCGCCCATGTGTGGAACCGCAGGAGATGGGTGAGATACTAAACGAGTATTTTGCATCAGTGTTTTCTGTGGAGAAGGATATGGAAGATAGAGAACATGGGGAAATAAATAGCAACATCTTGAAAAATGTCCATATTACAGAGGAGGCGGTGGTGGACATCTTAAAACTCATAAATCCCCAGGACCTGATCAGGCATACCCCAGAACTTTGTGGGAAGCTAGGGAAGAGATTTCTGGGCCTCTTGCTGAGATATTTATATCATCGATAACCACAGGTGAGGTACCGGAAGACTGAAGGTTGGCTAACGTGGTACCATTACTTAAGAAAGATGGTAAGGAAAAACCAGGAAACTGTAGGCCAGTGAGCCTGACATCAGGGCTATGTGTTGGAGGGGATCCTGAGGGACAGGATTTATGCATATTTGGAAAGGAAATGACTGATTAGAAATAGTCAACGTGGCTTTGTGTGTGGGAAATTGTGTCTCACTAACTTGATTGAATTTTGTGAAGTGACAAAGAGGATTGATGAAGGCAGAGTGGTAGACATGACTTATACGGATTTCAGTAAGGCATTTGACAAGGTTCCACATGGTAGACTGGTTAGCAAGGTTAGATCACATGGTATACAGTGAGAAGTAGCCATTTGGATACAGAACTGGAGGCCTGTGACCAGCGGTGTGCCATAAGGATCGGTGCTGGGTTCACTGCTTTTCGTCATCTATATAAATGATTTGGATGTGAACATAGGAGGTATGGTTAGTGGATTTGCAGATGACACCAAAATCGGTGGTGTAGTGGACAGGAAAGTAGGTTACCTCAGTACAATGGGACCTTGATCAGATGGGCCAATGGGCCTTGGACTGGTAGATGTAGTTTAATTTAGACAAATGTGAGATGCTGCATTTTGGAAAGGCAAATCAGGGCATGACCTAGTTAATTAATGGTAAGATCCTGGGGAGTACTGCTGAGCAAAGAGATCTTGGAGTGCAGGTTCACAGTTCCTCGAAAGTGGAGTCCAAGTCGACAGAATGGTGAAGAAGGTGTTTGATATGCTTGTCTTTATTGGTCTATGCATTAAGTATAGGAGTTGGGAGGTCATGTTGTGGACTTTGGTTAGGCTACTTTTGGAATACAGCATTCAGTTCTGGTCTCCCTGGAATAGGAAGGATGTTGTGAAAGTTGGAAGGTTTCAGAAAAGATTTACAAGGATGTTGCCACAGTTGGACGGTTTGAGCTATAAAGGAGAGGCTGAATCGGCTGGGAGATGGTAAGAACTGCCGATGTTGGAGTCAGAGATAACACAGTGTGGAGCTGGAAGAACACAGCAGGTCAGTCAGCATCAGAGAAGGAAAGCTGACGTCTTGGGTCAGGACACTTCTTCAGAAATAGGGAGGGGGAAGGGAGCTCTGAAATAAAATGAGAGAGGAGGCGTGGGGCTGGGGAAGGTAGGCGGGATGATACCATCCAGCTCCACGCTGAATAGGCTGGGTCTATTTTTCCTGGAGCATTGGAGGCTGAGGGGTGACCTTATAGAAGTTTATAAAATCATGAGGGGCATGGATAGGGTGAAGAGCCAAGTTTTTCCCCCAGGGGTAGGGGACTCCAAAACTAGATGGCATAGGATGAAGGTGAGAGAGAAAGATTTAAAAGGGACCTTTTTCACGGAGAGGGTGGTGTGTGTATGGAATGAGCTGCCAAAGGAAGTGGTGGAGGCTGATACAGTTACAACATTTTAAAAGCCATCTGGATGGGTATATGAATAGGAAAGGTTTACAGGGAAATGGGCAAAGAGCTGGTAAATGGGACTAGACTAATTTAGGATATCTGTTTGGCATGGATGAATTGGATGAAAGGATCTGTTTCGACGCTGTATATCTCAATGACTGACTCCCAAGCGTTGTGCAACTTTGCAACACCTTGCCTCAGAAGGCTCCAAAAGTGTGCTAATTGAACACTGTAAAGTTAGGGGCAGATAGTTTCTTATCAGGCAGGCGAGTCAAAGCTTATTGATGGAAATGTGGAATACAAAAGACAAATAAGTTTGCCATGATTTTATCAAATGGTGGAGTAGGCTTGAAAGACTGAATGGTCTATTTCTGCTCCTATTTTGAATATTTATGCTCACTCCATCATTTTTAAGTAATGCCTAGCTGTATGAGTCATTTTGTACTTCAATTTTACAATTTAGAGATGAACCCCTATAACCTTGAAGCTCCTTAGAACTCTCTGGCACTTTTGTCTACTGCTAACCTCTCTTTTTGGAAATGTTTGAACCCATTCCATTAATATCTTACATTACATTACCTGTCTCTACATTTGAGATCCTCCTTTTCCTTTTTATAATATGTATAAAGGATTATATTCTGTTCAGTTTCATGGCAGCACCTTACAAGGGAAGGTTGATTTGAACAGTTAGCTGCAATTCTCTAGAAAATGAAGAGGTGAATGATTGCATTAAGGATGAGATTGTAGAGCTCTTGGAAATGCATGGTAAAATAGAACTGAGTCAGCATGGCTTTGTCAAGTGAAGGTCATACCTGACAAAAACAGGAATTGCTGGAAAATCTCAGCAGGTCTGGCAGCATCTTTGGAGAGAAATCAAAGTTAACATTTTGGGTCGAGTGACTCTTCTTCAGAACTCATTCTACATTCTAACTCAGAGACTATAAAATGCAACCACTGAACCAAGGCTTTATCCAAACAATTTGGGTCAAGTGTGAACTAAAGCACCTTTTCTCCAGTTATGAAGAATGGTCAATGGACTTGAAACATTAACTCCGTTTTCTTTTATTAACTTTTCAGGCGAAATTCCCAGATCATCGAGTTTAGGAATTGGACTGAACTCTAATTTTGGTAGCGATGTCATGGAAGGAAATGTCACAAATGATCAGATTATGGGGGCTCCCTGAATTACAATTATCTTACTCACGATCACACATATTTAGGTTTTTGATCCTATACAGGATAGTAATTTAAAGATTTCACTTACAAACATTTCCTTGGTCTTGAGAATTTGATACTGTCCTGCATTGTGTTGTGACTTGCTTACAAATCAACTTGCGGGTGGATCAAAAATGGGACCGGTGGAACCCAAGACTGCCTATACTGCAAAAACTCAATGGATTCCTAATATACGTAATTATAAACTAGAACTTCAAATTTAATTAATGTGTACAATAAAGTTGGTTTTTGTTCAAAACTGAAGTCTTGTGATGTATTTTTTTCTGTTAATCACGGGGTGATTGTCATCTAAAGAGAAATTCAACAATCTCTTCAGGTATCATAACAAAAACCTGAGGGAATAAAAGCTGACTGTTTTACCCAATCTGACCCAACATCACCAAACCCACTGTCAAGTGGAGACTGGATTTACTTCTTCATTTTCTTGCTCCCTGTAGGTCCTGGATGCAACTCAACTGGTTTTGAACTGTCAGCAGGTCTGTGATAGAGGCATGTACTCATTTGGAACAGGTTTGAAGGGCTGAATGGCCTTATCCTATAATAATATCACATATAAATTTTACTAAGACTCTTTTATTAGCAGAGGAGACAATATATCCTTCTGCTTAAGGACACACAAACACCAATGTGTGCAACAAACTGCTTTGTGTTTATGCAAAAAAAGGGGCAACGCAACTCAAATCAAGATGTGACATTCAAATACATAAATGTTACACAACATAATAACCATCTCCTCCTTAGGAGAGTGCTTCACACAGCTTTAGAGGCAATTTAACTCCAATCTTTGTTTTTCTTTGCTCTTTCATGGCATATGGGCATCAATGGGCATCCCTAATTGTCCACGAACTGATCGACTTGCTAGACATTTCAGAGGGAAGTTAACAGTCAACCACATTACTGTGTGTATAGAATCACACGTAGGCCTAGCCAGATGAGGATGGCAGATTTCTTTCTCTACAGACCATTCGTGAACCTGATGGGTTTTACTGTGGGGGAAATTCTTACACATGCCCCAGAATATTAATGTGGGTCTCTGGATTACCAGTCCAGTGGCAATACCACTACGCCATTGCCTCCCCAATCTGAGAAGTTACAACCTAAATGGATCCGAAGTATTGATGCATACACACTGGTATTCTGGGAATTTTTAAAACTTTGTAAAGAATTATTTGCTGAGAAAGCAGACATTCCTCCAAAAATTATACATTAACTTCCAAGAGAGAAGCTCTGCATACGTATGGTAGCAGACATACCCAGAGGTCCACCGTCATTTTATCTTTCTATCTCAGTGACAGTCAGATTGGTACAATACAATAAAAATGTGCTGTTGCAGATTGCCGCCAGTAAATCAGTGATCATTCATCTCAATGCTTTCTGGTTTATGTATGAAGATTAAGACGACAGGTTTTCAATGAATAAAATACTCCAAAATATGTAGCCATTTTGTACACAGCTAAAACTCAGAAACAAAAATGAAATCAATGAACTTGATGGTTGTGGTGGGGCGAAGGTTAAGGGATATTTGGCCAGGATATTACAAGAACTTCATCTTACTCATTGAATAGTGACACTGAAGTGCTAATTCTGTCTGTGCTCTCAACATCTGGCACAAGGCTGGACCCACAACCTTCTCACTGAAGGATCAGAGTCTACACACCTAGTCAAGATAACATCTGTAAGGTCAAATGTGACTGTAGCATACATGAGAGGGGATGGTACAAGGAAGCAATGCAATGAGCTGCTTATATCTTTTTGCTTTTTAATCTGTTAACTATAAACAAAACGTGAACAGATTTTGCTGTTGCTGTCTGAATCTTCGCATTAGTGAAATAAACACAAATAGATAGCTAGCTCACATGATTTTGCCCTCTGTAGAAAGTGAACCATAGTTTGTTGCCCTGAAAATCTGGCATTTTAATTATATGCTAGCAAAGGAAAACATTGTTTCTTTGCAGAGAAAAAGCAGGGAAATGGGACTAATTAGATAGCTCTATCAAATAACCAGCACAGGCACAATGGTCAGAATGTGCTTCTTCTGTTTTGTAAGATTTCATAATTAAAATGTAAATGATAAATCTGCATGATCATACTGATCATGCTGTTCATGCATTGTACTTAATAGTAAATTCATGTTTGGGTGACCGCATAGGTTAATAGTCAATGCGGATGTTGCGACTGATGCTGTGTTTCTCTAAATCATTAGGACTACAATTTAGTTATGACCATAATGTGTTTAAAACTGTAAAATATAGACAGCCCTCGAGGGATAGCTCCACTAGATAGCATGGGAAAACATTGATTAGTGATATTTTACAATGTCAAACATTGGAAATCGAGCTTATTTGCATGTGAAACTACTAGCAGTAATATATGCTAATAATTCTGGGCACAGACAGTGAAATGTAATATTCTGACATTGAAAATAAATTAAAGCAAATTTACTGGATTATCTCGCAAATATGTTCAGCTCAGATGAATAAAACATTTCAGGGCTAGCTTGAAGCATTTTGCTAAATGCAAATTTCACATTTAAACATCAACATAATGCATTTAAACCAAGGACAGCAACACATCATCAAAATAAGCTATCACAATGAATAAGTAAAATTGCTATTCTGTCTTTGTCTTGGGTAGTGGGTGGGAAGGGGGTGTAAAGAGAGAAAGAAAACAGATTTAACATTCCATCTTTGCAAAGCTGATTCGTTTGGCTGGTAAATCAGAAGAAATAAACATCTGTGTGGATTAAATCAGTAAGAAAATGTGATTGTCAGTCGGACCCTTGTCAACAGTCTACCAGTGCTAGCATCAATTATATTCATTTTTCAAATTATCACTGTCATCATAAAGACACCACAGCACTCAATATTATTTATGTGCAAATCAAACAACAATTTCAGGTGAGCGCAAACAAACAAAATTCTGGAACTTATTCACCAGGAAGTGTGCTCCTCTGTAAACTGTACAAAAATGGCATCTCGCTGTCTAGCTCCACACTAAATGCTTATAGGTCAAAATAAGATCAAAATTAGTCACAGACAGCAGGGTGTCTCCTTCTGAATGTTGTGTTAAGTCTTAATTATTGGGAAACAATCACAGTGGCATTGAAAATTAACCTTCACAAGTGTGGATTCTCATTGCTTAAGACTTGAAAACAAAAATCAAATTGTTTTCTTTGCGTGTCTTTTTTTCTATCTTTCTTTCTCTCTTTGCTCCTGATTTGAAAATGAGCATACGATTCCTAAGTCAACCTCTATATTGTTTACAGACACGTCTTCAATCTTGGAACAACTCATTATTCACCAGATATCTGCCGAAAGACTGGCATCAGTTGTGCTTACATCATCTTTAAAGGCTTGTTGTGCACCTGGAAAGTGTTGCCAATCCAGAGCTGCCCTGTACAGTTCCTGATATTGACCCAGACATGGCAGAAACAGGGTAAATGGGCACCTTGCTTTGCAGGCAGGGAACTGGCAATCCTTCAAGACCGGAGGGTGCAGAAATAGGACATCCTTTTCCTTCAGTAACGGCACTGAAAACTATGACACCACACCATACCAGCCTGATCTGAGGTTGCCCGCACACCCCAATGCCAGTTTGAAGCAATCTTAACTA
This sequence comes from Rhincodon typus, assembly GCF_021869965.1. Classification (NCBI taxonomy): domain Eukaryota; kingdom Metazoa; phylum Chordata; class Chondrichthyes; order Orectolobiformes; family Rhincodontidae; genus Rhincodon; species Rhincodon typus. The sequence continues at coordinate 37,125,792 of NC_063353.1, forward strand.
CTGGAAGGAACGCAATGCACACCTCCTCCATTCCACAAAGGTAGATGCTACCATTTTCACTCCAATACCTAGTTAATGTACCACCTCCTCCTAAAGCTCATGCTGTACTATTCTCACTGTTGCCTGAAACACGTTCTCTCACTCACTCTAACCCACTTTAACCCTGATTCCACTGACCCTGCATATCCTTTGCACTACCTGATCACTCACTTGGGACAACTGTCAACCTGCACCAAAAGTAACAGCTGGGCCATGCATCATTTCCTGTAATACATGCCTCTCTCATATTCTGGAAGAAAAATAGCCCATTAAAAGGGCAGAAATAATCAAAGGCAGGTGGATGAACTGACCAACATTCAGCTTCTCACCCCTTACGTGGATAGCATCCTGAATTAGACTGCTGTAAGTGGCTGACTGTGTCCAGGTTGCTGGACTGATATAATAGGCTGCTCTTGTCTTACTGTGCCAGGGTCCCCTGACTGAAGGCTGTCTCTCTTGACTGAGGACTGCTGACAGCCATGGAAAACTTCCTAGCCGTGTGCCTGTACCAACTGGCAAGGCAGGATAGAAGTAATATGAAATCAAAAGAACTGTAGATGCTGGAAATCAGAAACGAAAACAGAAATTGCTGGAAAAATCTCAACAGGTCTGGCAACATCTGTGGAGAGAAATTAGAGTTAACATTTTAGGTCCAGTGACCCTTCTTCAGAACACATGCTTAGTGCTGTTTCCTGCTTTCCAAGGGTGTCAGAACTACGTCATGATGGAGTCTGGCAATACTGAGATTTGCTCTGCCACCTGCATGATAATCTTGCTGCTATTCCCTAATTTAGACGGTTGAGGAGTGATGTAAAGATGGGCAGATGCAAACTAAAAATTAGTTCCTCTAGTGGGGAAAATCCAAAAAAGTAGGGCAAATCCTTAATTTAGAATGAGACAGTTTTTCAGGAAAGAGGTAGTGCAAATCTAAACTCTTGTCCCAAAAATATTGTGGATGCTGGACATGAAGCTTTCAAGACTGAGATCAATACATGTTTGTTAGGCCAGGGTATTAAGGGATATGAAGCTAGGGCAGACAACATTGGGTATAAATTAGTCATGATCTAACTATGTGGTAGAATAGTTAAGTAGGACTACATGATCTCTTCCTGGTTCAATGTTCCTTGCATATGTCAAGCCTGATGTCTATTTCAGGGTCCGTCCAAAAAATGTCGTAGTGTTGATCAGTGTCTGATTTACCTATTTATTTGTTTTCCTTTAAAGATTGCTGATAGATTACAAAGGAATTTCTGAAAGCCTCCACAAAGTCAAAGTAAATAATTTTCTCCTAGCTCCACATACTGCTGTGAGTTGTAATTCACATGAATACGACTTCAGCTCCATTAAGATTGCTTTGAGCCTTGGGAGTTTAGCAGTATCAATAGTTTGGTATCTGAAAATAGCCTGTAGTTAGCTTAAAGGATAATGAACTTCTGCCCACCTGAAGCACAGATTGGCCTTTTTGGTGTCTCTAAAGACAACAAAGTCAGTTTATGTATGAATCAACATGTTCAAAAAGACTTACTAGTGGAAATCTTGTTAAATGATTGGATCAGCCAAGATCAAATAGGTTATTACATTATAGAGCATACAATGTATTCTCCTGATAGGGTGTAGAGATGTCCCACTAATATGAAGCTAGAAGAATTTCAATCCACTATGAGTTTAGTGAAGGAACAATGGTGAATAGAAAATGTGAAAGTTTCAGACTAAAGATCAGAAACACCAAGCAAGAAGTGACTGGCTCTGAATTGATTCATTTATTTATTGCCACTTGTACCAAAATACAGTGAAAAGCTTTGCTTACGAGTGGTATAGGCAGATCATAGTAAGCAAAATAAGACTTAGAGGCATACAGGTTACATTGCACAGGGCATGCGCTAGGTGAGATCAACGTTAGCAAGATCAGCGTTACTCAACACTTAATCAACCATAAATCTCAAACTTGTCTGGTTGATTAAGTGTTGAGTACCACTGATCTGAAATCTGAAGGAGGCTGTATTGGTCTAGAATCATGAAAATTCATTTTTAAGTAGTGTATTTTTTTTTAGGAACCAGCTTCAAGGGTATAGGCCCGAAATGTCAGCTTTCCTGCTCCTCTGATGCTGCTTGGCCTGCTGTGTTCATCCAGCCCTACACCTTGTTATATCACATTATTTTGATTGTCTGTTTAGATCAAGTCAAGTCCTAACAATGTGAAATGACTTTTAATTACTCATCCCAACTAACAAAGTAATTAATTTAGCTCTTACAGGATTCTTCCAAGTTTGCAATAATCACTGCAGTTCTGGAAAATTTAGCAAATATAGGAAAAGGACGTTCCTTCCAGCAGAGCCACAGGAACTTGTTGCGCCTGTATAAGCCTTTCTCTGCCATTACGACTGGCAATGTAGGCACAAAGCTAGTTATATTCTCACAGATCACTTAGCACACGTGAAACATTTTCCGAACTTTTCAGCTCTTCCTTTATTTCTTCAAATTTTGATAGAATTATATCCCAAGATGTTGCTGCAAGAAGCCTAAGTGCAGTTAATCCATCAGCCTTCACCCCAAAGGAAATTCAATAAATGCAAACAGTTGTAACAACATCCAATTACAATGGCAATAAATACATATTTCTTGTCACAACACAAAGACCTGTGCCATTTACTTGCTTCTGTTTTTCTCCCCCCAAAACGGTACCTGATTCATTTGGAAGTTCCTCTCAAAATGTGATTTCTGAAGAACACAAGTTCATTGACAATGCGTTGAGAACAGCCCTAATTAGCCTGAAAATACACAGTTTCCATCTTTCTTTTCTCCTTTCATACGCTCCTTAAAACCTGACTCTTTAACCACAAAATGGTCACCTATTTTAATACCTTCCTATGTGGTGCAATGCCAAATTTATCTGATAGCATTCCCGTGTTTTACGGCATTAAATGTATGACATAAATATAAGTAGCTGTTCTTTAATGGAGGTACTAGTTTTGATCCACAGTCAGTAGCCTGCTCAGTTACTTAAATGCTGTATTTAGTTATACATTAGGGGGACCAGGGTCCAGACACATGGACTCCATGCAATCTTGTCACATTCACTAAAACTGACTGCCAGGAAAAACTAGTGACTTTGGGGATTTTTGTTGGATGATCTTGGCCAATTAATCAAATTTTCTGTACAATTCCAAGTGGCTCCTAACTTGCATTTTAGTAAGAAACAGATGTAAAAATAGGTGTAATTCTTTGTACGCTGGGACTTTGGTTTCATGTCAATTTTGATTATGAGCTTGAATGCTGAGGGGGATATTGAACCGACAAGCAAATGTGACCCAGTGTGGAAACACTACTAACAAAAACTGACGTTCTATCAGTGGTGAGGTCTCAACACAGGCTGCATACCCTGTCAACTGTGCATGATTCATTTATTTTTAAGATGAGCGGAGAGAGATATTAAAAAAAACATGAGGGACACTTTTCTTTTACACAGTGGGTACTGTGTGCGTGGAATGAATTTCCACTTCCCGAGGAACAGTAGTTCTCTGGACTAATTTAATTTGGGATTGAATTCAGCATGGACTGGTTGGACTGAAGGGTCTGTTTCCGTGCTGTATGACTCTATGACTCAATGCAAGCAATGAGTCTTTTTGAACTGTATTAATGCAGTAAACACAGCTTCCAATTTGCACACAGCAAGCTCCCATGAGCAGCAGTGACATTAGAGAATTTGTTTTTTATGTTGCATAATAAATAAATGCTGACCAGGACAATGGTGAATATTCCCATGCTCTACTCAGAATAATGCCATGAAGATTGTTTACTCTAAAAGGGAGGATAAACAGAACCTCAGTTTAAACTTTTATCCATTGATTAACACCTCTAATAGTGCAGCACTCTCTCATTACCAAATTGAATGTCAACCTAGATTAGATACTCATTATTTGGAATTGGATTTCAGCGCTATTTCTGACCCTACGGTGAGATTATTACTGCTACTGAGCCATAGCTGCCAAAAATAAACCATTAAGAATATAATTCATGCTGTGGCTCATCATACATATTTTTGATCTTAACTATGTTGTCGGAGAAAAGTTAATTTATGGGCAGAGGTCCGCAATTTTAACTAAAGAGAAAGCAAGATGGAGTAAAACAAAAATGGATCAATTACAACTTAGCAGGAATCTGGCAGAGACAGATCTTACAACCCTGATTTCCACTCATTGACTTACTTAGTTATACAGGAATTCCCTGTATAAATCATCTCATCACAAATCAGAAGGCATTACAAAGAGCAGCTATTGACTGATAAAGCACACATTATTCAACTCTGGTATTATTGTGAGCACATCGCCAATCAATTAAAGATAATTTGATACCAATAATCAAAGCACAGTGTGTTCACCATCTCTCATACTTATGGGGTGTTGAAGAGAGACCACATGTCTGAATCAAACTGCAATGTTCATCCTAGGTTCCAGGAAGAGTGGCTTGGTATATTTACCAGATAAAAGTCACTCAATAAGAAGCTTAGCAGCTGGTAAAATTTTGGGACTTACCTAATGTTGCTGGTTAAAACGTGTTAAGATTAAACGACTGCAAATTTAATGAATCTCAAAATCATTAAGGCAAATGTTATGAGAATTACCGAAAGTAGAGATACACAAACAATGTTTTTCAACTTGCACCCATCAGGACAATCACAAGAATGCCGACTTTCAAAAGGAGCAACAACTCATATTGCCTGAGAAAAGGGTGCTGAATGGGTGGCAAGTCAGCTCTAATAAGTTGAGGCATTGCTAGGGAGAATGCACCAGGGAGCTGCTGTTCCACATGCTAAATTTTAATTTAAAAAGGCACAATGCCTGGAAATATTTGTTTTTCCTTCAGAGTACAGCTCAAGCGTACAAGGATGTTACTGGTCAAAGTTTATGATGAGCATAGGTTTAACATGAAGGACTGGTTTGTAGTAGTAGGATGATAACCCATTCTCTAGTAAATGCCCCATGTACAAATCTTATTTCTTTGAAAAATATCATGGTCATATTGGGACAAAGCATTAAAGGACTGCATTACCGGTTATGCCTCCAGAGGCAATGCAAGGAAAGACTTTGGAGTCAAAAGTATCACACTTGCCGTTTGCAGACCCAATCAGCTTGTAACAACCTTATTGTACCAAAATATTTTACAGAGATTCTAGACACATTATTAATGCTTAAAACTGGAATCATTTATTCAAACTAAAAGAAAATCTCCAAGTGCTTTGAGATACCCTGAGGTTTGAAGTGTTATATAAATGCCAAGTCTTTCGATAATTCTTGGAGCCTAGGAAATTTTTATTTCTGCAAGCAATGAATGCCCTGAATAGGTTTTATGGGAACTCGCACCTGATGAGTATTGTAGCTTCACAATTTGTTTCCCATTAATCACAGATCAAGATCTGAATGATAACCCTTAGCATGATTTGCATCAACTTGGATCACCCCCATCTCCCTTCCGTACCACTGAATAGAATTTTGTGATGGTGAACATTATCTACTACAATTAGGATTCCTGGTTCTAAGTATTGCATAAATTTAGCTCTTCTCCTTGCCTCTCCTCTAACTCCTTTCCACTCTTGTCTCCATCTCTCCACCTATTTCTCCTCCATCCTACCCTCTCCTCCTTCAATTTTCCATTTCCCACCTCCAACATTCTTTTCATGGTTTTGTCCAATTACATCAACCTTTAAACCTTGCTTAAGCAGATATTGCACATATTCCAGACTCTCTACCACCAAAAGAAGTCAACAAATACCTAATAAATTTGCCATGTTGGGGCATGCATTTGACTGAAAAGTTAACGTAAATGCCTGTTTAGCATAGGAGGTTGTGCTATGATAAATATTTTCAAAAGTGCACACTGTGACATAGTGGTTTCTATTCATAAAATGAATCACTGTTGTTTAATCTGGCCACTAGATTATCCTTCGGAATGCCTTCTGAGTATAATTTTCAGTGAACTATTTTCACAACAACTTACATGAAATTAAAGTTTAAACAGTAAAATGCCTTATATTTTACAATAACCTGCTTTGGTTGTTTATCGAGTTTGCACTTTGCTTTTAATACTTTCATTAAGCTCTCTACTGGATTCTTCAAACATTTTGGCTTGAATTTGTTAAGATCTGTACAAGTTCAATATGAACCTCATCTTTCAGATTGCATCAGTACCATATGGTCATTTATATTAACAGGATATTTTTCCTCAACTTGCAGCACTACCTGCAATAACTTTCTCCAAAAAACGTTGAAAAGCTATCGGACAAATGCTAAGAACTTTACTGAGATAAAGGTTATAGTGAAGAGGTTGCGAAAAAGAACAAAAAAAAATTGGAATTGTTAAATTTTCAAATGTGTTAATTGATGGAGAGGTTTCAAAAATCAAAGGCCATTTTAAATATAAAATGGCTAATTGAGAATAAAAATTAAATTTTGAAGGCAATCGATTTTCTGCACCTGACAAATCATTTTCAGACTGGAGGCCTGTCACTAGCAGTGTTTGACAGGGATTGGTTCTGGGTCCTCCTTTGTTTGTCATTTATATAAATGATTTGAATGAGAACATAGAAGGCATGGTTAGTAAGTTTGCAGACGACACCAAAATTGATGGCATAGTAGACAGTGAAGAAAGTTTTCTAAGATTATAAAGGGATCTTGATCAAACGGATCATGGGCTGAAAAATGGCAGATGGAGCTCAATTTGGAGAAATGTGATGTATTGCATTTTGGTACAGCAAACATGGATAGACCTTATCCCATTAATGGTATGGCCTTCGGTAATGTTGTAGAGCACATCGACCTCGGGAATCAGGTACATAATTCTTTGAAGGTGGTTAAAAAGGCATTTGGCATGCTTGCCTTCATTGCTCAGCCCTTTGAGGATAGGAGTTGGGAAGTCATGTTGAGATGGTACAGGACATTGGTGAGGCTTCTTCGGGAATACTATGTACAGTTCTGGTTGCCCAGTTATAGGAAGGGTATTAAGCTGGAGAGGGTTCATAAGAGATATACCAGGATGTTACTAGGTATGGAAGGTTTGAGTTATTAAGAAAGGCCGGATAGGCTGGGATGTTTTTCATTGGAGCATAGGAGGTTGAGAGGCAACTTGATAAAAGTTGATAAAATAATGAGAGGTATAGATAGAGTTAATGGTAGTTGTCTTTTCCCTAGGTTGGGAGATTTCAAGACTAGAGGGAAATTTTTAAACGCGATAGGAGAGAGATTTAAAAAAGACTAGACAAATGTTTTACTCAGAGAGTGGTTCGCATGTGGAATGAATTTTCTCAGGAAGTGGTGGATGTGGGTGCAATTAGAATGTTTAAAAGACATTTGGATAAGTACAAGAATAGGAAAGATTTGGAGGGATATGGGCTAGAAGCAGGCAAGTGGGACTAGTTTAGTTTGGGATTATGTTTGGCATGAACTGGTTGGACCGAAGGGTCTGTTTCCATGCTGTATGACTCCATGACTCTAAGAGCAGAAATGTACTGCTGAGGCTGTACAAGGTTCCAGTCAGAAGTCATTTGGATTATTGGGTCCTGTATCTAAGGAAGGATGTGCTAGCCTTGGAGGGGGTCCAAAGGAGGTTCACAAGAACAATTCGGCAGATAAAGGACTTGTCAAATGAGGAGCAGTTGAGGACTCGGAGTCTGTACTTGAAGTTTAGATGGGTGGGGGAGGGGGATGCGAGTTCTCATTGAAACTTACAGAATTCTAAAAAGCCTGGATAGACTGGATGTGGAGAAGATATTTCCATTAGCAGGAGAGACGAGGACCTGAGGGAATAGCCTTAGAGTGAAGGGACAACCTTTTAGAACTGAGATTTCTTCAGCCAAAAGGTGGCTGAGGGGCTATGGAAGCTACGTCATTGACTGCATCTGAGAGAGATAGACGTTATTTACTGATAAGGGGATCAAGAGTATGGGAAGAAGGCAGGAGAATGGGTTGAGAAACATATCAGCCATGAATGGTGGAGCACACTCAATGGGCTGAATGGCCGAGTTCTGCTCCTATGTCTTATGATCTTGTGCATAAATTTATGTAGCTTCTAGCAAGCATAAGGAAGCTGGATTGCAAGCCTCTCAAAGTTAATTACTTTGATGGCTAACGTTTAATATTTAAAGTTTAATGACTTTAATTCTGTCTGTTTTAAACATAAATCTTGCATCTTCAACACTCCATTGCCAACCCAAGGAAAAGGGCAGACTCAGGGTTAAGTCTTTGTAGCTGGTGCAGGAGGGAATTTCACAGAAGGCTGGCAGAAATTTCAAACGTATGACCTGATTTTCATCCACAGTTATGGGTGGAATTTATTATTATGGTAACATTCCCATTATTTACTGAACCACTCACATATTTATGTACATGACCTGTGTGACCTGTCCTCACAGAAGTTGTTGGTCTGATCTTCTTGTATAACCCTGGTCTTTCCTCCTTTGGGACAGAAAGTACAGCTAAGTATCAGAATTCAATGCTGGGATTGTTGAGGAGGGAATGTGGGTGGGGTAGAAGTCACCTTCAACCCAATACTCCACATGCACTGTCACAAATCTAACGTGTGACCAGTTGGACAGTTGGAGGTTGAAGGCTTTCCTTTCAAAATCACTATTAATGCTAAGCTGTCTCGTGGCCCAACCTGTGCTTATTTAACCCAAATAATAGGATGTGGAAATATCCTTTACTTAATTATTAATTTATCTTATTAGAGGAAAATTTTAGATATTTGTCTAACCTCCTTGACTCTTTGCTTTCTTCTCCGTAGTTAATAGATCTGACAACTATCATCAAACTATAATTATTGTTGTTCTTGGTCTGAAAGGCCATCTGCTATGTAGAAGTAACAAGACAGTAAGCTAAAACTAACTTTTTTTGTACAGGTATACAAATTATTGTAATTAAAACACTAAATCAGCAGAATGGATTGGAAAGCCTACAGAAAGAAATTAAGCTTTACTTATTTTTCATGGTGTCTTCTGAAAGTACAACCCAGTTGATGAGAACCACACATGCTTTGTCCAAAAGACATCACTATGCAGGCGTACGACAGTGCAAGGACAAAAATTCTTCACAACACTGATTTTGGAAAGGAAGCATGCAGATACTGTGTTTACATTTCACTGAGCCTTCAGGAACTTTTAACTATTGGAAGTTAGGAAAGAGTAGTCAGAATACTACTCCTAGCTCACCAAGGGCATACAAACAGATACAGATTTCAATCCTAGCCCAAGAAATAGGTTTTGCCAACTGAAATATTATTTAATATTAATCTTTCAAGGAAACATTAGTTGTTGATAAAATTGCCACATTCTGTAAGAGATAACAAGGTGTAGAGCTGGATGAACACAGCAGGCCAAGCAGCATCATAGGAGCAGGAA
>NC_063353.1:37135618-37137064 GCF_021869965.1 Rhincodon typus
AGATTCTCCAGCATCTGCAGTTCCTACTATCTCTGATACATTCTGTAAGAGTATTATTTACAGAATACTTAGGATATGTCATTCACAAGAAACACGGAGAATGCTGGAGAAAGCAGGTTCGGCAACATCCGCGGAGAGGAACAGAGTTAACATTTCCAGTCCAGATTTACTCTTCTTCACAATTGAAAGGTCTTGGAAAATAGCTTTTTTAAATGCATGTGGTAAAGAGGTAGAGGAGGAGCAAAAGTGCAGACGGTATAGAGACTCCTGGCGCAAAAGACAAAGGAGAGAATTGGTCCTTTCTATTAAGTGCAAATTAAACTAAACACAAACATGACACAGCTGGGGGGTTGGCAGGGTTTTGAAAAGACATAACAGACATAATGTGGTCATTTTATACTTTATCTGTGTTTGTCTGTGTACCTGGTAGACCCACCAAGGTTGAGGGTTGTAAAGGAGAAATTTAAGACAGACATCAGTTGTACTTCGTTTCATAGACATAGCCTACGGCTGGAATAGTTAACAGCAAGAGATGTTGAGGGCAAAACATTGAATCATTAAGGGACCAACTGGACATTTTAATGGAAAGATGATAGGTTTGTTCACATGAAAAGATGGGAACAACCAGTTTCAATGGTTTTCTTCATCTAAAAACATCTTTTGTTATTTATATGTCTTTACTACACTGTTCATTACCCTTAGGGTGGAACACATTGTAAGCAATTTTTAGACACAACTGGTGTAGGCCATAATTTATCTATATAATAACGCTTTTTGTGTCTATATGATTGCAGAGTCACAAATTGCTTTTTGCTTGGCCCATGCTAGCCAGAGGGCACCATCAGTCAAATGCACTTCACAGAAAACACATTAAACTTCCATACTAAAAAGTGAAAGTTTACGTAAGTAGAAATAGCTCCAACCATTTGAACAAAGATGTAACTCAAAGCTTGAAGGTGATGCAATGAGAGGTTTAAAAATCTTTATTATCTGGCTCTAAATTTAAGTTAATTGAATCCCTGTCCCTGATCAAACCATAGGTCCTTAGACAAGTCTAAGATTCACTTTATGAATAGGTTCACTCTTATTTGACAGCAACTGAGACCTACTGAACTTTTAAAAATGAATTGCCCAAGTGCAATGGCGAAATATTGCCTGTAAACATTTACACAATCTCAGCAGCCAAATGCACCAGTCTAAATTTTCCTCTGGTTTTGGAGAAAGTTTTGCCAAAGGTGAAGACAGTAAAAGGCTCTATCATCCAAACCTGAGCAAGTGTGTTTAAATGACACGATAATAAGTGAATGAGATCATCACGCCCATTTTGTTTCGCTATTGCCATGGCAATGCTAGAACAACCAGGTGGATATGGGGTGGGGAGATCAAGATTAAGGTGTAGAGTTAGTAGGAATTGCAGATGCTGGAGAATCTGAGATAACAAGGTGT
>NC_063353.1:37137164-37151798 GCF_021869965.1 Rhincodon typus
AGGCTGACGTTTCGGGCCTAGACCCTTCATCAGAAAAGGGTCTAGGCCCGAAACATCAGCCTTCCTGTTCCTATGATGCTGCTTGGCCTGCTGTATTCATCCAGCTCGACACCTTGTTATCTGAAGTGTAGAGTTTCCAGATTTTGCACTAATTGTTAATACGGTCACAAAGTGCAACCAAAATTGTGTTAGTTTCAAAGTGAAGTTATGGCTCAGGCTTCGGCTCAAATTCTTTTGCACAGTCACAAATGCAAAAACTTTCATGAAGCAGGGCTGTTGGGCAGCAGTTAGAACACATGCATATTTCCTTTCCTTGCAAGTAAATTTTCTATGAAATATTTCAGAGTGGTGATTTATTGCAGCTTCATTAATGCAGCTAAAACTGGGTTTATCAAAAAATGTATCTTTGCAAGTGTCCACTGTGACACCTGTGAGCAATCTAATACAAATAACTGAAAATAACTTTATAAAATATCCATTTACTAGTTTTATTGGTGTACACTAGTCAGTTTCTTAGTATATTCAATACTGTTTAATATTAAAAGCTTTTAAAAGGTGCCTGTTAATGGTTTGCTTAAAAAAAAACTTTATTTTGAAAACCTCCTCTTTGATATTAAACAGATGTAATTCTTGGTGACTCACATATTGATTACTTGTGTCTGAAGTGTGGTCAGTTACTTGGGTGAGGGTGAGATTCCAGCATAAGGCCTTTAAAGCAGCAGAAATATGATTTGTGGAAATATCATCTCCAATTTAAGAAACAGCTCTCACCCATTATTTTTAGGACCCGACTAACAATAGTGCTCTTATTACACTTCGTAAGTCTCTAGCAACTACTCCTGGCCACAAGAAAAGTAGATCTTTACTATCTTTCCCCACAACTAATGAGTGTCTGAGAGAAGGCCAGAGACTGACATTTATAATTGTCAGACTTGATTCATCCTGAAAAAGTTGATTTCACGTACTAACCTTGCAAAGTCCAGGTCCGCCTCCCGAGACATGGTAATGTTGGTCAGGTTCTGCTGCAGTACAAATATGTTCCTGCACATCTTCTTGATTCCTGATTCACTGATCCGCTTGAAATACTGTGCACCATTGATCAAAATGCAGGAAATCAAGTGGCCCAGGCCTAGATTTGTGGTGCAGGAAGAGAGACGGGAGGAATGAAAACAATTACAAGTTTCTCAGAATTAAAGTCAGTCACTTAGTCCCAACTCGAGCAGAAGCAAAGCCAAATCTATTGAATGTGGAGTGCATCAACATCCAAGTCTATGTCAATTATTATCCATTATCCATACTCATTGAAGGTAACATTGGGAGCAGAAGTGCTTCATCTGGCCCCTCATGTGGAATCACTGCTGCAATTTGCTTCCTTGTCTGCACAACTCCCTCCCACTACCATGAATGAATTTTCATTTTTATAACAATTATAAGCAGCAACTGTAGCTTACTTTTCTTTCAGCTAGCTTCAGAATACACTGATCAATTGCAGTTACGTTCCCCTCACTTTTCACAGGGAATTGCACCTAGTACTGTAGTGATTGTAACAAGGTCAGCCAAGTGAAACTCATAGAATTAACAGCTCCAATCAGGGAGTCCTGGTTGACAGATAACAACACGAGTGCCAGACATCCTGTTCACTCTGATTTCTGGCTCCGAGGGAGTTAGATCAGTGTCTAGAACTCTCCATGTTTAAAAAAGGGTGACTTGGTGATGGGATACCGGCTTCTGTGGAGTTATTTCAGTGGCAACGAGAGTGGGATTAATGATGTAACCATGCAAAAGTGCTTACTAGCTGGAGCCCAACTAGACTTCAAACAAGCAGGACAACTGGATTTATCATTGGAAAATGCGGCAAGTGGAGCATATAAATTGTAGAGTATTCCAGTGGAAGTGGACAGCCTCGCTAGTCCGAGCTTGGGGAACACCACTTGAGTGAAGGCAATCGCATAGCCTCACTCAGGACATATCCAAAACAAAGGAACTCTAGGTCAGCCCACAGCAAAACCCCAAAAGCCAAGCCAAGCCTTGGCTAAATGGTTAAAACTTTCTTCAGGATCTGGGCCAGCGAGCCATTGGAGTTGCTGCCAGTATACAGACTTAAGACATCAAAAGAGTCCCATGACACCTAAATTGAGTCAAAGAATGCATAGGCTGGTATCCAGGACAGTGCACACCCTGGAAATCCACCTACAACTGGTTTGGAATCAATCAACATCTGGATAAACAGTTACCCAGTACTAATGGAGGTTGATACCAATGTGGCTGTTTCATTGATTGCTGAACCAGCTTTCAACAAAAATCACCCTGGACTCAGTTACACGTCAACTATACAGGTTCTTTCTTGGGCTCAATATTCTTAGTCATTGTGGACGTCCACTCAAAGTCGCTGGACGTCCACAGAGTTCATTTGTCAAATGCAGGGACTACAACAGAAAAACTGTGCACATTTTTTGCGATACACAGGCTCCCAGAAGTGATGGTCACTGATAGCAGGCCATTGTTTACGGGCAGGGAGTTTGAATATTTCCCAAAGTCGAATGGTATTCGACATATAAGGCAGCTCTGTACCATCCAACACCCAATGGTCTGGCAGAAAGCACAGTCCAAACTTTGGAGGCAAACTTAAAGAAACAGCCTACAGCTTCACTAGATGCCAAACTGTCCCAGTTCCTATTTGACTATAGGACCACCTGTCATGCAACCATAGGGTTAGATCCAGCAGGGTTGCTAATGGGGAGAAGACACCGCACCAAGTTAAATTTGATCTTCCTGGACCGTAGAGGAGGGTGAAACAGCATCAGGAATGCCAATACCAGACACAAGACTCCGCTAAGTGAGAGATACAGTTTACTTCAGAATACAAAGTTTGGTGTAGGAACCATGGAATGGCCCTGCATGGGTAAGGGGCATGGTCGACGCGAGGTCAGGTCCAGTGATTTATACGGTTCGGGTAGGTGTGATGGTCCTGAACTTGCAAGTGGACCATATGAAAGCTGCAAACTCGCAAATCGTGCAGGAGCAAAACGTGCCTAGCTCCTCGACAGCCATTCCAACTGTTCTGGAGCCTGTGGATTCTTCCTTTCCGTCAAGCATTGAAGATATCTGGGAATCTGAGATGGACATGGCCGATGTGGCCATGACAATGCCTTTGCCACCTGAAGAAGAGAATGAATTTCTTCCGAGATACTCTGGGTGCAAGAGTCGAGCTACTGTCCATTAGATGCTGCCCATATCAGAGGCACAGTTGGTGGAACCTGATCCAGTTCTAAAATGCCCCAGGAGGAGCTACAAAAAATAAAGAACTGATCTATGTCTTTGGACTAGGAGGGGGAGGCATGTAGTGCCTGTAATGAGGTCAGCCAGGTGGGCCTCCTAGAATATGAGTTCCTTGACTGGGGCTGTTAATCTGGTCCAATTAGGGAACCCTGGGTGACAGGCAAGAACAGGAGTATCAGACATTGTCTTCACTCTGAGAGCTGACTCTGAGGAACCTGGATCAGTTTCAAGGACTCTCCATGTATAAATAAAGGGTGACTTGGTGAGTGGATACCGACTTCTGCAGAGTTATTCCAGGGATCACCTGGCTTGCATATGACAGTCTACAAGGTCATAGGTCTCAAATATAAACTAAATAAACTATTCAAATTTAACATTAAGGTTTCTGAAAATTTTAAAAGGTTCGTGCTTCTTTTTCTTTTATTTACTACCAATATTAACTCAGTGATTCCTTTATAAATTTCAAGAATAAATTATGTCCTATTTCTCCCCTACCCATAACATTGTCGTTTATTTTCTACAAGGTACAAACTCTTAATGTGGTTCTCATAATTTATTGATCTAAGTCTTGCACCCATTCTTGCTGTTTTTCACTAAACTCTACCTAATGTTCCTTGTATTTTCCCTTCAGGGTTCTGTCATCTGGTAATGAATCTTTGTGAGACAATCCAGCAGCTTTGTAAAGTAGATGGAGGAATTTGCAATGATAAAACTGCTAACAGGATGAGCTGTGACTGTGGCCTTACATCAATGACAAAAGCAAATAAATGAGAATGTCCAATATTACAGTGTGAATGTAACTGCACAATATATAAACTATTCCACAAGATTTTATTTTATACTTCCTTGCTTTTATTTTCACTCCTATTCTAAAGGCAATGGCTTAGAAATTTTGTCACTAGATATGATCCTGTGCAGGACTTCAAGATGCCATTTGCAGCAGCGCTGATCCTGCCTTAAATGGAATGGCTGACTAATCTGAATGGACAAACTGCAGAATCTAGTCTAGTGAAAAATCTAATCAGGAGGTAGCTCAATGAAACCCCTCAATATAAATGATGTGGTGAGGGAGAAGGTAACCATCATTACCAAAAAGTTGAGTATCTGCGCTTTTATCTCAAAGTGTCAGCCCTGTACTTCAAAAACTGCATTTCAAAAATAATTAATTGGCTGTAAAGCACTCAGATATCCCAAGGACGTGAAATGTTTCTCTTTACAGTATACATTCACTGTTTAACCCTAGCTGGTTGCTATTTTAGTGTAACATTCATCCCACAATACCACATGAACTATCATGTTGCACAAGATGCTGAATTATATCCTCTTTAAACATTTAATTAATATGCCCATTTTGTATCAAGATATCCTTTTCACAATGCAACAGCTTTTGAATTTGTCCTTACAGGAAATTTGTAATTGAAGGGGAAGAGACAATGCAAATGCACTGTTATACATGTAACCAAATGGGAGGCATTGCATCAATTTAGTTCATAATTATGCTGGAGTGTGTATTACATAACTGCAATTCAGGAACGGAGGTATCGTTTGTCAGTTCGTGTCAGTAAATCTCTTCTGAATCCAACAATGATTTCAGCAATTGATTTTCTGGTGCATTAATGGCTGAAAGTCAATTATCACAAAGCGATTTTCATGCAACCACATTTAGCTGTATTGATTCAGCTTCAACCCTTTACCTTCAAAAATATATTGGAACTTGTGTTGCTGCAGACTGCCACTCATCGCTTCCTCAATGGCACTGATGTCTTTGTTCAGTCGCACCACCAAGGGGTCATAATCCATGCTCTCTGCATTTGCAACAATGGCATAGTTGCCTTGCTTGGCCAGTGGGATTAAATAGTGAAAGCAGTGAACTCTGAAGAAACAAGAGAAAATAGTGAAGTCTCAGTAACTGGAATGATCGAGCAAATAACTGCTCGAGAGAAAAGCTATTATTCAGGAATTACGTGCACAGAATAATGAGTTTTTTGAGGCCTTTGGCTTCTATTACCACCATTCAGCTTTGATCTAATGAAAAATGTTTGTCTCCAGATTAATTAGTATCTGTAACCAATTCATCAGCAGTAATAAGTTGTTAATTATTGCCACTGGGGCTGGCTATTCTGTATGAGGAGATATCTTAACTGCAGTATAGTAACATGCTTGGAGACCAACCAATCCTATCAAAAACATTGAAAAAAACTCAGCAGGACTGCTTAATTTCAAATGGATTATGCAATGTTACATTTATGAAAGAATCTCACAAAGACTGTTAGTGACATATATATTTATCATGAATATTTGTGTCACTTACAGGGCAGGCAATGACTATCTCCAGTAAGAAAAGGTCCAGTTACTTCCACCCAATCTCCTGTAGTATCACCACTGAGTTTTTTTTGACTGTGGATGACTGGAGTTGACAATGTTTTGGAATTTTCCGCTTAACACCTTTATGTGGGCAATATCAGTGCAAGGACTGGGGTGATTCAAGAGGTAGTATATTACCTGCTCCTACCTCAAACAACATTTACCCTTCAACTAAATCAAATGAATATAGATTAGCTGGTCCAAACAAACTACTTTCTATATTACAAAAGTAAATTCACTTGAAACCCTCACAAACTACACTACT
The DNA here is from genome assembly GCF_021869965.1 of Rhincodon typus. Classification (NCBI taxonomy): domain Eukaryota; kingdom Metazoa; phylum Chordata; class Chondrichthyes; order Orectolobiformes; family Rhincodontidae; genus Rhincodon; species Rhincodon typus. The sequence continues at coordinate 37,143,073 of NC_063353.1, forward strand.
TTGGACAACATGAAGTTGGAAAAATGTCTACAGAAATGGCTGGGGAGAAAGAAAAAGGAATGTCAAAACCATGACCTCAAAGACTCATGTCTGTCCAGCTCCCTAACTGATTTACTGCTAATACTGGACTGTTTGTAGCGGACGTGCAGGACTGACCATGTCCCACTCTCTGGAGTACAACATACAGATTCTCTGACGCTGACCACCAGAATGCTTGACTATGCCCAGCCCCTGGCGTGAGATCAGATGATCCCCTTGACTTAATGTGCCAGTACCCCCTGACTGAAGACAGTCCCTGTGGACTTATCTAAGGGCCACTCCACTTCGACTTTGAGGCATAGCTGTTTGGTTAAAGCACATTCTGTGTGTTTGCTACATTAGCTGCTGCCATTGGCTGTAGGTGTGACACTGACATACCACAATGCCATATAGTAAATTGTCTGCGCCCATGACTGTCACTGCTGAAAGCATGACAAGCCACCTGATTTTGCGACTGTGCTAAAAGGCAAGGCAGGACAGAAATACAGTGAGCCCTTGAATTCTGAATAAGATGAAAAAGTGCAAAAAGGCAAGCAAGGCATGAAGAAAATGCTGTGAACATCCAATTAGGGGTAAATGAGTGTTAAGGCAGCAAAAAAACTATGAAATGCATTTCTGAAGAAGGATCTCGACCTGAAACGTCAGCTTTCCTGCACCTCTGTTGCTGCTTGGCCTGCTGTATTCATCCAGCTCTACACCTTGTTATCTCATGAAATGCACCTTGCTCTTTTCCATGACTTAGGTGCTTGTTTCTATGCACAAAATGGCCTGGCAGCAGCAAAACAATGTAAGCTGTTGGTGCAATCCAAAGTGCAGTACTGAAGTGCATTACTATATTTTAAGTGAGTCAGAATTGTGCTATGGTAATGTAGTGAGGCTGATGAGGATCGAATGCCAATCTCTGTAGATGGGGAATGCAGATGGTTGCTGTCTATTGAGCAAAGCCCAAGATGTTAGGGACTGCTGGCCGAGAAAGAGGCTCAGAGGAGCAAGTGGCAAGCTGGAACCACCAGGTACTTGCTCATGTTAGGAACTGTCACCATCTAGTTTATCTCCACCGCTTGGGAAAATAGTAAATTGTACATGAATGAGGTGAGGACAGGTAATAATGAGATATCAATACCTGCAAATAGGTTTCTTTCTGCTCACGAGCAAGTTAGAAGGCTTGGTGGCGTGGTGCAATGATAATGACTTCTTTCTCAACGTTGGCAAAATGAAAGAACTGATCATTGCCTTCAGAAAGAAAGGAGGGGAATGCGTCCCCATATATATCAATGGAACCGAGGTTGAGAGCAACGATTTTCTAGGAGTGACGATAAATGACCACCTGTCGTGGACTTCCCACGTAGGTGCGACTGTCAACAAGGCACAACAATGCCTCTTCTTCCTCAGGCGGCTTAGAGATTCAGCATGTGCATAAGGACCCTCACCCATTTTTACAGATGCACCATAGAAAGCATACTATCCAGGTGCACAATGGCCTCATATGGCAACTGCTCTGCCCAAGTCCGTAAGAAACGACAGAAGGTTGTGTGCACAGCCCAGACCATCAGGGAAGCCAACCTTCCATCCATTTACACCTCTCATTGCCATGGAAAAGCTGCCAACACCATCAAAGACCCATCCCATCCCAGTAATGCTCTCCTACGACCTCTTCTTTCAGGTAGAAGATACAGAAGCTTGAACACACACACCAACGGGTTCACGAACAGCTTCTTCCCTCTCCTTAGTAGACTGATGAATGGGCTCTCTAACTTCAAATAATGTTGATCTTGTTAATGTTGATTTTGCTCATGCATGTACTGTGTGGTGTAACCTGAATACCTCACTCTGTCCAAGAGTTCTTTACCCTATGATCTGTATGTCCTTGCTTACTATGAGCTGATTGTATTGCTTGCAAACAAAGCTTTTCACTGTACTTAGGTACACACGCCCAAATCAAATCAATCGATTGCCTGTGTTCAAATCTTTGATGGAAAAGTGGACTTTTTTCTCTTGACATCGAGAACTTTGTTATTCAGACCTTGCCATATTTCATCAGGGGCTGGGATAACATTTCCTAAGAAAACATAGTCTGTTATAAAACAAAAACTGATCATTTTCCCTTACTAATCCCTTTTATTTTCTGCTCCCCAAACATTATTCATCTTCAACTACTTCCAGGTTTGAAGAAAAGTCACATCTGAAATTTCAACTGGTCTGTTCTCATCACCAGTAAACCCACTCTATGCTTCTCACTTCTGTTTTAAAATGTGTTTTATTTAAAACATGTTCATAGATGGGACTGCTTCCAATAAAAATAATCACTTTCCAAGGGATCAAGATGGCAAATAGAACGGTCTTCCAGTTCATACCACCTTGCAAGCTGGTCTATGAGATTTACATTTTTTTAATGCCTTCCAGCTATAATTGTTTTTACTGATTTAATTTTTCATTCTACACTTTAATTCAATAAATATTTGATTAAAAACTGGCTTTAAAGAAAGGAATTGATGAATTTTGTGTCTGAACTTGAGGTGGCAGAAATGAAACACTAGTGGGAAACAGGAGGGAGGGAGAATAGAGGATGGGGAGAAAAGACAGGACCAAGCTTAAATTTGTTCTGTAATGGGGTTCTTGGAATGAATCCCAACGAAGATGTGTTAGAATCTCTAATTAGGGTCTTCGGAGTTATTGCATACATTGGTGTCTTTGTCTCATACAGACTCCCATGTAAATAATTTCTGGAGTTACCACTTTCTGACATATAGGTTGTGCGCTTATGTATAAAGTTTACCCTCAGACCGGTTTGGTAAATTCCTCAACTCTGCTCTATTTAACATTAAAGTAGCTCAGTCATCAGTACTTTTATTGTAATTAAAAAGAATAAAAAGATTAACATTCTTTACGATGTAAACAAATAGATCCTTCAAGTAACGTAAAGAGGTCTTCTAATTCCCCCAATCTAGGATTAATGTTTTCAATGCTCCAGAAGCCTCAAATATCAACAATGTTATTCTGGAGATTTATTACTCCTTTTGCTAGCTTATGTAAAGTTAACATTTTACTACTTTTGACTTTATTTAACAGTATTTTGTTTTTGCTGCATTAGGAAATCCACATCTTCACATACATGCACCATTCCAGATTTCAAAAAAGCCTGATGAAGAGGACACTGCCTGCTGAAAAACCCAAATGCTGCACTAAAATGGTCACGATTCAATTAAGAACAAACACAATGAGGAATGTTAGGCTGAACAAATTAATTCAACCAGAACCTCTTCATTCAAACAATCTTAAACTTGTGGCATTAATTATCAGGAAGCATGACTGAGGCATACAGCACTAACGAAGATAATATTTGCATTTATATAGTGCCTCTCCACACTGATGGATATTTTGAATACTTCAAAGGAATTATTTTTGAGGTGCAGTGATAGTTTTTGAGATAATTAGGCTCAGAGAATAATTTTTTTTGAATAAACAATAAACTACCATTTATAGGGAGAATGCTGGTTCAAAAATAATAGGGCGCCTTTGATTGGTGTTCTTTTATGTTGGGATACTGTACCTGACTTCTAAGTGAAGCACCAGCAGGCACCGGTCAGCCATTTCCTGAAATGACTTTGCAAGATCATTGAGAGTTTCCATTATCTGCTCAGACACTGGAGGAATATCCATGTTTACATGAACTTCTTGTCCTGGAGAAAATGCTGTGAAACAGGGAAAGATCACAGAAATAGTCAGCACACTCTGAGCAAAGTCAGATGACATTGGCTGTAATAAGCATGCATGTTCGAATTTGCTAAAACAAAAGTTGTCCAAGATAGCAAATGCAAGACACATTGAATTTCACTTTATAAAGATTTTTTTGGTTCATTCAGGAATTATGTACATTTCTGACTTGGTCAACATTTACTTCCCATGTCTAATTGCCCTCAAGAAGGCAGTGGTGAGCCACCACACTGAACACAAGGAGTAGTTTACTCGGCCATTTAAAAAGCAAGCAAGAGCCAACTATAGTGCTTTTTGTCTGGAGTCACACGTCGGCCAGATCAGGGAAGGATAGTCTATTTCCTTCCCTAGAGGCTTTTATGATAATCCAGTGTTACTTTGCCATTATTATCAATAGAACATTTCCATTCCAGATTTTCTTAACTTTAAATAATTGAATTTAAATTTTCCAGATACCGTGGTAAGATTTGAACTTCTCTCTTAGGATCATTAATAAAGACATGTGACATTACTAATCCAATTGGATTTAAGGTTATTAATCAGTATAATTCATGCTCTAACTTTGCAAGGAAATTCACCATTCACCTCCCATTTGGACAACAGTCCCTTCCAAGCAACTGCTCTGGTATAATCAGCAAACTCTTCTCCAATGGTTTTCTTTAAAAGCAAGAAGTGGCAATCAGGGACTGTTGGCAAACTTCCTCTGACATTACAGATTGTTTGGCTAGGAAACAGACTGTGAAATTGTGAAAGGTGCTATTTGCTGACCTCGCCAACACACATTCTAAGGTTTACATGTGACATAATTGTCCCTGGCCTGGAATTGGAAAAAGAACAAGAATTTTCACTCCAGATGATAATCCAGTGACATTTGGAAAGTTCTGTGTCTAGTCTACAATGCTAACTGTCTAAACTTACATCTGAGTGATAGATACTGTCACTTACAAAATGAGTTAGTACTTTCATGAGAAACAGGATATTGGACTATAGAATGTAAAAAGGATCCATTCCTTCACAATAAATAAATTTGTGTTTGTTATTTTGTTTCTCTCAAATTGATGTAGTAGGCAAGGAAGTACATGCTTGTCACTGATTTTCAGATCCTCTCTGACCACAAGATAGGTACTAGAAGGCTGGAGTTTAACTAATGTGGTACCATTATTCAAGAAGGGTGGTGGAGATATATTTAAACAACAGATCAGTGAGTGTAACATCAGTGGCAGAGAAACTATGCAAAAAAATTCTGACAGACAAAAGTAATCCCCACTTGGAGAAGGAAAGATTAATCAATGATAATCAGCATGGCTTCATTAGGAGGATATCATGTCTAACACATTTTATTGATTTTTTTTGACGAGATGTTTAGGTGTGTAGATGACGGTAGTGCAATTCATGGGATCTACATGGACTTCAGTAAAGTTTCTGATAAGGTGTCCCATGGGAGACTGGTCAAGGTGGTAAGAGCTCATGGGATCCAGGGTAAATTGGCTTAGTGGTAGGAGGCAGAGTGATGTTTGAAGGTTGCTTTGTCTCAGGAAGCTTGTGTCCGTGGTGTACTGTAGGGTTTGGTGCTGGGTCCTTTGCTGCTAGTAGCATGTAGTAATGTATGAACGTAAGAGGTTTAATCAGTCAGGTCACAGATGATACGAAAATTGGTGGTACAGTAAATAATGAGGAGGAAAGCTTTTGTCTACAAGATGATTTAGATGGGCTAGTCAAATGGATAGGGCAGTGGCAAATGAAATTCAATCCTGAAAATTGAGAAGCGATGCTGCTTGGGAGAACTAACAAGGCAGGGAGATATACAAAGAATGGTAGGACCATGGAAATTCGGAGCATCATAGAGACCTTTTGCATGTCCATAGATCTTTGACGATCGCAGGACAAAAATGCAATTGCATTAGCGAAAGTACAGAGGAGATTCAGCTATGAAAACAAACTAGATTGGCTGGCCTCATTTTCCTCAGAGCAGAGGAGGCCGAGATAGGAACTGATTGGGGTCTACAAAATTATAAGCAGCATAGATAGGAAGAAATTTTTCCCCTTCTTACAAGGCTCAATAACAAGGGGGCATAGATTCAAGATAAGGGGCAGGAGGTTTAGAGGTTAGTTTGAGGAAAATGTTTTCACGTAGAGAGTGGGATGTATCTGAAATTCACTGGTAGGTAGCCTTGCAACATTTAACCCAATGGCATACAAGTGCTGAAAAATGAGATTAGAGTATTAGGTACCTGACAACTGGGAAGAACATGAAGGGCTGAAGGGTCTCTTTACATGCTGTAAAACTCCGTGACTCGACAATTGCTGGACCCTCTTCACCCTTTTTTTCCCCCACTCATTGGAAGGAAACGCTGTGAGATGGGTGTATGCCAGCATTTAAGGCCTTTGTGTAACAGCTGACAGGGTGGGATAAAGACAAATACAGAAAGATAGAGAGAGATAGAGACAGAAAATACTTGTAATGATACATAGGGGAAGTGGGCGAATAGAATGTGGCAGTGGTGAGGGAAGAATGGGATGGGGAAGCAGACATTGGGCTATGATGTGGGCACATTTCTTCTGTCTTTTGGCATTCTTTTAGCAAGATTCCTCCCCTTTCAAATGACTTTAAATTGATCTGACCTAGATTAGTTGAAATACTAGCGATCATATCCTTTCTTAGTCTATCTGCATCATTCTTTACAATAGGGTGTATAATTTCACTGAGTCGCACCAATGAGAATGTTTTCTTTTAAAAATGAAAAGAAAAACACATCTTTTAGTAAGAAAATAACTTATAACACCTGTGCAGTGTATATGTCTGATTTTATGTTACCCAAGGCAATTTTATTTGGTGCAAAATGCAAATGAGACACTTTCAATCTATTTAAATTGCTGGAGAGAACAGCTCAATTTAGTTGGTTTACAACGAGGCGCTGTTGGCAACATCAGCATGGAGTGAGCTGATGACACTGTAACACTAGCTAAAACATTACAAATGGAAAAGATACTTACAATGTTTAAAATAAAACAATTCCTCTATATTTGGTCAGACATTCAATTTTCTTTTAAATTTACATCACAGAAACAGGATTCTTGGCCTGTGTGGTCTGTGGTTTGCAGTTCTTTTTTTTCTGGGTTCCATCTGCACTCCTGGTGTTCTGTAAAAGATCTGGTACTGAATTTGTATCTGAAATCTTAACCAGTCTTTTCTTGTCATTGATGCCCATTAACTTGCTGCAAAATTTCTATTGTTATTTCACATTTTTGATTTCATTTAATTTGTCTATTTAGTTTACTTTGTCAATGCCCACTAGTGGGTGCAATGGTGTGCTGTACATTTGGGCTACTCTGGAGTTTTGTTTTGGAAGAAGTCAATCTTGGGTCCCTGCTCATGATTGTAAACATACGACATCATACACACTGTGGTGCTGGGCAGCATATTTTTTCGAACCAATTCTCTGAAGTCTGATAAAGTTCAACAAGAGACAAGAATAAAAGTAAAGAGTAGTCCTGAAGAAGAGTGAAACTGGACCTGAAATGAGAGCTCCGCTTCTCTAAGCACAGAAGTTGCCAGATGTACTGAACTTTTCCAGATTCCCAGCATCCACAGTAGTTAACTTTTATTCAAAGAGCAAGTCAATTAATTGAAGTTACAATACCTATTTTAAAATACATGTTTGAGTTTAGATAATTAGAAGCTTGTAGAAAATGCACCAGAGGAGTTAGGAGGTGGGGTTTCCATTGATTTTACAAAACGTTCCATTCCATTTAGTTTACTATTTTCTTCCTTCCTTTCAGGAAAACATGATGAATGGTGCAGAATGCAGAATATATTGTATATTTAGATTTTAAAACAGAGGCAGTTGGATATGGGCTACTTCTGTGAAAGTTATCTTCAAAAGGATAGGAGGCCAATTTGGAATAATGACCGAATTACTTCAGTTCCAAGAAAGCATTTGACTGCAGTAGCATGACTGGGAAAACCTCTGCAGTGTTAATTGATACAATGTTCATAATTTTGGGTTTATGATAGGCAGAGTTATCATATTAAAGCAACAAGTTTACTTTTGACTTCAGAATAGAAGGTTCAAACTTTTAGTTCAGAAGGACTTGAGTTCAAAGAACAAAGAGAAGTACAGCACAGGAACAGGCCTTTTGACTCACCAAGTCTGCGTTGACAAATGACACCTTTCTCAACTAAAAACCTTTTGCCTCTACACTGTCTGTATCCCTCTATTCCTTGACTGTTCAAGCCTCCTAAATGTTGCCATTGTATCTGCTCCTACCACTTCCTCTGGCAGTGCATTCTAGGTACTTGCCTCACCTCTCCTTAAACTTTCCCCTTTTTACCTTAAACCTATGTGCCTTAGTAATTGACATTTCTACCCTGGGGGAAAAAAAACACCTCTGACAATCCATTCCATCCATGCCTCTCATAAATTCCTAAACTTCTATCAGGTCACACCTTAGCCTCTGACATATGAGTGAAAACAAACCAAGTTTATCCAATCTCTACTCAAAGCTAATAAGCTCCAAACCAGGCAACATCCTAATAAATATTTTTGTACCCTCTCCAGTTTAGAAGACAACAGTTTTTCTCCGAACAGGAGAATCAAGTCAGTTCAGGGGAACCAGTCAGTTCAGCAAAAGTGTATGGAGCTTCCATGCTAGGAAAGTTTGGATTGAAGGCTTCAAGTTGTTAAACTGAAAAAGTTCAGGTTACTCGAATTGAGAGACTCATGCCTGGTGATTCAAATGAATTGTCAAAAATAAGGTTTCAACTGTTCAAGGAAAGGAAATTGGAAAGCGGCAGTTATGTAAAGATTCAGAAACTGAGATACGAGTGATATTTCTCTAGGACTGAATCTCTGCAATGAAAGGTGTTGGGAAACAGGTTGCAACTTTATACTGAGATAACAAGGTGTACAGCTGGATGAACACAGCAGGCCAAGCAGCATCAGAGGAGCAGGAAAGCTGACATTTCGGGCCTA
>NC_063353.1:37152198-37187255 GCF_021869965.1 Rhincodon typus
CTGAAGAAGGGTCTAGGCCCGAAATGTCAGCTTTCCTGCTCCTCTGTTCATCCAGCTGTACACCTTGTTATCTCAGATTCTCCAGCATCTGCAGTTCCTACTATCTGCAACTTTACACTAGTATCTGTGTAAAGATTTTTCTAACTGGTTTATATACATATAGCTTTGTTTATTTTCTTCTGTTATGTAATAAAGTTATGTTCTGTGGTGAAAGATCATTTGCAGTCTAGTGTAAATATATTTTGTGAACTAACCACCACACTGCCAACTACAAAAATTAAACACATGGTCCATTAAGTTAAGTTTCATTCTGGCATTATTATTATTATTAGCTGAGATCATAATGGCTTTAACTCTACAAGTGATAGTATCTATTTTTCAGGTGTGAATTTAGACTAGACACAAAACTAAACATGCCATCTAATGTCAGTGGATTATCATTTGGAGTGAAAACTCTGGCTGTTTTTCTCTGTTACAGGCCAGGGACAAGGAAATCTCTTGTAAACATCTGTCTCCTGCACAAGATCAACAAATAGCAATGCCGAATTCACAATTAACGAATCCACTTTATAGCCAAAAATACTTTAAAATTACTAACTGTAGTGAAATGCACCACCCAATTTGTGTCTTGTACAGTGATAAATGAAATAAACGACCAGATAAGCTGTTCTAATGATGTTGACTTAGGGACGTGACATTTGGAAAACTTTCCACTCTTCTTCAGATACTGCCAATTAGTCTCTTGGATTTGTGTTGTCTCATCCAAAAGATGCCACCTCCAAACAGTGCAACATTGCCTCAGATTGGACTGCAGCAGATTTAGTAAAACATCGAAAATAAAAGGGCAGGCCATCTGACCCTTCGGACCTGATCCGCCATTCAATAACATCATGGCTGATCATCCAACTCGAGGCAGAGCTGCAGCACTGGCACAGCAATTGGTCTCAGTGTGACTTGGATTAAAAAGAAGGAAGATAGAAAAAAATAAATCGTCTAGCTTTTCAGTGATCCATCCTGGCAACTACCCCATGTGTGGAAGGACAGAACTAGGCTTTAATCAGCTCCATTATCAACATTTGCTGTCCAGATTGATGAACAGAATGTTTGGATAGAGAGGAGGTTAACACAGGGCCTCTGCAGAACTTCCGCCAAGCCTGGCTGCACCTCAACCCGAACAAACATCAGCACTGGCTCCACTGCTCTGTAGCCTCAACCTTTAAAAAGGCTCTTTTTCTGTCACTTATGTTAGAAACTGCTGAGACCGGAGCCAGCACACAGGTACCTTTATCAGCCGGAAGATTGTTTCTTGTAAATCAATGTGGTTTTGAATTAAAGCTCATAATATCAAAGGGGGGAGAAAAGGACCTTTTTTTCCCCCAGGAGCCCATTTAAACAATGACATTCTGAGAGGCTTCTTGTCCTATGTCCTCAATGCTCTTGCTGACTCAAAACTTTGTTTAAACATAGACATGGATGATTTAATACGATTTCAAAGAAAATCAATTTTCCTTAGCTGCCGCAGTTGTGGCAAAAAGATTCAGAGTTGGTCACTGCAGTGTTTCAGTTCTGTGAGAAACCGACCAATGACAAACTGTCAAACTTCTAAAGGTCAGGAAACTGACAGGAGCTGGAAGTCTCTCACTGTGCAGCATCCCTCGAGTACGGTTCCAGCTCACCACAGTTAATATCAAGATTTTAAAATGTTTTTCAAAAAACAAGGGGAAAATGTGGACTATATGAGTTACCATTTTGAACCCGAGGCAGCTACAAATGCAGAGGAAGATCTTGAGTAGTGTTTTTTATATTTAAATTGCATGAACACAATTGGGATTAATGTTCTGATTCAATGCTGCGAGAAACACAAGTAACCTTGAGAATTCAGGCAGGGACTTTAGTTATTTTATTGTAAGGCCATTGCATGGACTCTGTCCATCACGTGCTAATATACTGATAAGTGCTTCCGTTACATGATGCTCGGCTGGGAACTGATTCAGAAATTGCACACTTTGAATTCATGAGCATCGGCATTGGGAAACCTGATAAAAAAAATTAAATGACTAAAATTAATTTGAACCTGCCTCAACATTCCTCTATGTTTCCTTGAAATCAAATTTTTATTGCCCATTCTTAAAATACCCCTTGATAAAGCAGCTGATTCATGTGGGTGAACAGTTTCATAGCCTCCACGACAGTTTTGATAGCTCTTATATTCTTCATATTCAGGCCATAAACCAACAAGTTGATTGACTATTTGGGATATGGGGATGGATGCAGGGGTACAGTCTAACCCAACTCTACTCCTGGTCTGGGATAGTAGGAACTGCAGATGCTGGAAAATCTGAGATAACAAGGTGTAGAGCTGGATGAACACAGCAGGCCAAGCAGCATCATAGCAGCAGGAAGGCTGATGTTTCGGGTGGCTGAAGGGGCCCCATCAAATTTCTCAGGTGGCCTTTCTACCATGTGAGTGAATGGACAATCCATCCCTCAAGGGATATTATCCACGTAGAGATGACATTCCTCATTCCAAAGTCCATCCATCCCCACTAGGTGCTTCTTCCCCCACGGCCTCTCCATCAAGGTCCGCAGCACCCTCTCCTCACCTCCCTGGACTTGATCTTCCATTCTCGACAATGTATTTACAAAGTCATTGATTTCTAGCTCTCAAACCTGGGGCCTGTTCGTCTTCCTCGTCCTGGCTGCTGCTGTTACTGCTCTCTGAAGTGGGAATTTCACCAGAGTGAGGATCATAAGTCCCACCCCCAAACAATGGCTACTCCGAAGAGCACTAAATAGCCATGATGCGACTGTGATTGGCAAACTACCATCCAAGAAAGACCTGTCAACTCTGTAGTCACTCAGTCCTTAATTAGAGTAGATCCCTTATACTGTCTCACTCAGTAAATTCTCAGATCGTTACCAGCAAGATGTCTTCAGGTCTTCGCATTTAAACAAAAATATCACATGCCAAATGAGGAAAATGACACTGGGAATCCTGTAATCCTTCATTAGACCCTGACTAATATTTTCTTCCTTCCAGGACCAGCTATGACTTACTGCGTACAACAGTGCAATTATCTAATAAAAGATTACAGAATTCCCAGCGTCATTTTCCTCTTTTGGCATGTGATATTTTTGTTTAAATTCGAAGACCTGAAGGCATCATGCCAGTAACCGTCTGAGAATGTACTGAGTGAGACAATATAAAGGAGCTAGATTATCAACAGAGATAGATTAACAACGGTTGAGCCTGTGATTATGTAAATGAGTTCTACATATTCTTTTTCTTCCTTATGTTGTTTAATTTCAATGGGTGAAATTTATATTGGCAACAGGAGTATTGTCTCGCCCTGCAAAAATCCACGGTTCAAGTGCTGTGGCATCTCTGTTGGGGAAAGCCTGACAGAATTAATCAGCAGTGCTTGGTCCCCTCCATGATGGGAGCAGAAATTCTGCCTTCAGAGTGCTGGGAAACCAGAAGACAGCAGTTCTCCATTGCCATTAGTACCACCAGGAGCAACGGCCATTAGAACTTTAGAACATAAGAAATAGGAGTTGGAAATTCAGCTCCTCAAGCCTGCTCCACTTTGACATGATTGTGGCTGATCTCATCTTGACCTCAGTTCCACTTTCCTGCCCTCTCTCCATAACTCTTCAACCTATTGCTAATTAAAAATCTGTTTATCTTCTCATTAAATTTACTGAATCTCCCAGCATCCACTGCATTCTGGGGCAGATGCCAGTAAAGAACCTGGGAAAGGGCTAGGAATACCAAGTGATCCAGGGAATAGGACAGCAAGGGTACCATGGGGAGGATGCTTTTGGCTGGGAATGTAAAGAAAAAAGATCAGGGGTTGGCTTCTAGAGGAATGACCCCCTAACTGATGCCAGAACTCTTTAGGTACAAAGTGCCTTTCAACTTGAGAACACCACCCCCATCAATACCAGAGGTCACACAAGCCTACGTGGCAAGTCCCCTGCCAATTGCATATGAACATTGATGGAATGAAGCCCTTAATTGGCAACTTAAGGGTCTCAGGGAGCATCTGAGCTGGGTGAGGCCATCCATGAGCCTTCCTGTAGTGGGATTGGGAGATGGGGCATGGATGTTTTGGGGGTGGGGAGGGGCAGGGAGAGGCAGGAAAGTAAATTCTACTCAGTATCTCTGAGAAAAGAGTAATTTTGCCATAGTTTCATTAGTTCCTTTCCCAGTAAAGAATCATAGAAAAAAAAGTGCAACGTCTGGTCACAATTCCTGTACCAGCTCTTTGAAAGTTCCATCCTATTTGTTCCACTTCTTGCTCTTTTTCACAGGAAATATTTCTTGGCCTTTCACGTATTTAACTGATTTCCTTTTGATGTCATAATTAATCCTGATCAATTGCTGACCTCAGATTCCTGCCATCAAAACAGAATATTTCCAATCTCCATAACATTATGCATCTTCACTCATCTCAGTTCATTGAAACACCCACTTAGGCCTTTGTAACCTAAGGCTCAACTATTCCAATGTCCTCCTGGCTTGTCATCCACAATATTTTCCCAGTAAACTTGTGGCCATTCAAAACTCTGCTGTCTATGTTTTATCATGTCTCATTTCCCTTTCACCATGAATGCAGACTGGTAACATTTTAATTTTAAAATGCTCAGCTTTGTTTTCAAATCCTTCCACAACCTTTCTCTTTCCCATCTCTGTAGTCTCCTTCAGTTTCACAAACCTTTCAGATATTTGCACTCCTCAGTTTCTGCAGCCTTGTGCATTCTGAATTACAATCATTACTGTTGGTGGCTTCAGTTGCTTGGGCCACAAGTTCCGAAATTGTCTCCCTACACTTTTGACTCTCTACTTCATTTCTTCCTTTAACCAGCTTTAAGTCATCTCATCTAATAGTTCATTATGTGGTCTGTCTCGCACTTTGTTTTATAAGGTTCCTGTGAAAAACTCCAAGACATTTCATTACATTAAAGGCAAGACACTAAATAAACATATATTCTTGTGTAAACAAAAGATTCTCATCATCTCTTTTCGGTTCCTTTGCCAATTATACTAAACTATGTTCTCTGCTTACTGACCATCTTCTGAGAGAAAGGATGCTCCCTAATGACATCAGGATCCCTTAAGTACCTATTCAAACTCTTTGGTCTAAGGAGAACAATTCCAGCTTCTGTAGTTTGTCCACATGGTTGAATTGATACAACCTTTGCATCAGTTCTGAGGTAGGGTCACCGGATCTGAAATGTTAACTCTGTTTTTTCCTTCACAGATTCTGCCAGACTTGCTGAGCTATCCTGGCAACTTTGCTTTTGTTCCAACTTTACCGATCTGTATACCTCAGGTAGTCACTGCTCGAACTTGATAGGTAAGCCTGAATCTCACTGCTTAAATACAATTATTTATAAAAATAAAAGGAGGATAGAGGAAAAGTCTATTGTGTTAGTTCACATAATGTCAGTCTTGACTCACTGAATTACATGAACTGCTTCTGAAAAATAGCCTCCTAATGTAGTGAAACATAAATACAACTTTTTTTTCCACTTTAGGGCAATATTATCTTATATAATAATGACATGCACACTTCGATTTGTATCTCCACAGAGAAACTAACAGGAATCTTTCCAAACCACAACTCAGTACTGAGGTCAAGCATTGTGAAGTGATGTCTTGAACTATGATTAAAGCAAATAATGACAAAATTTGGTATTGATGGTTCAGACTATTCAAATCTGGTACCAATGCAATTATTCATTCATGGCCCACCCAGTAAATGACTGCAGCTTGAATTTGGAGTTCTGAATTTTGAGTCTTGCTTTGTTGCTAATAAAAATTCTGCAGTAAGGTTAATAACTTGAGTAACTAACATTCATTTCCACATCAGGAAACAGCAAGGCAAGGAAGAACAATGTGGATTGTCACCTTGAACCTCTGGGCATGATTCCACGGGAAGGATGCATGGACTGTGAGGAAAACAAAACAGCAAGACATGGTCATGAGTTCCTGCTAAATTTAACTGCAGAACATCAATATAATTTTTCTCCTTCGTTTGCTGCTCAATTGCCAGCCATAATGACAGGCTGGTTGCCTGGCTGCTGGGCATGAAAACCAGTGGCAGGCACTCTTTAGAGTATTTAGTCCTTGGCAATCTGGAGAGTCAAGGCTGGAGATCGTCTTTCCCTCCCCACTCCCACACCAATCTCATCAATGGCGTTGGAAGAGGTCTGGGGATCGAGGTGGGTGGGTAAGATGGAGGGGATATCCTCACTTTCTCATTTAAGTGGTTATTAAGGCCCTGGTGTCCAGTTTACACTCAAATTTTCCACACAAAAATATGATTGTTAAGTTGTGTTCCAATGCATGTTGAGGTGGCAATATTACAAACACTTCTATAATATAAAAAAATTAAATATTTTTCTTTTTACCAAAACTATACAAAATTCTTTGAGGAAAATGTTTTCTTCCGGAATTTGTTTTTGAAAACCTACATGAACTCTGGAGATTTCATAAAAATGAAAAGCAATTTCAAATGGCTACAGATAAGATGACAGCCCTCTGCCTCCCATCAGTTCAGTAAACAATCATAATGAACAGCACAGTGACTGTCATCGATGATAATGTGTTAGCTAAATACAGTTAGGATGTTGTTTTCATGAATTAATGTTGCCAAAGATTTGCTCACTGCTGCTGTTTAATGATTTGTCACATTTAACCAATGCAAAAGAATGGTACTCTCTGTTGTAACAACACATAAATTCAACCCAGTTATCAAGGAAATGCTAATCACAGAATTCAGCAGAGAACTCAGCAGCTGTATCTTTTGCTTTCTACTGCAATGTTTAAATCATTTTTAAAATTTTAAATGTTAGTTTTTGACGCAGCCATTTACAGCAGAAACCACCAGATTAAAAGCCCAATCTGTGTTTATTTACCGGATCTCAAATATGGACAAGTGGAGGAGGAAGGGAAAAAAAGCATTCAGATTTCCCTCTTCTCCTTAATCCAGTAACCCTTTCCAGAAACTGCACGCTTGTGGAGTTTAGCTGAAGCTGGGTTGGGCTGGTTTCTTTAGCTCTCTGATGCCCTCTCCTTGCCTTGATGACAGCTAATTCATTCCCACTTTCACTTAGCAGAGTTCTGAAAAAGTGACTGGGGCTGGATTATATGGATTGGGATGGAATCTGTTCACCCACTCATCAGGGAGGGGATATTTGTGGGATGGGGCAGTGTCCACCCAGATATAGCTATTCTACAGTTACTTTCAAACCTGGAAGTGGGATTTCTGTTACCCAGGCACAGGAAATCTCACCTCAGAGAGAGTGGCTGATCAATCACAAGCCTGCAGCTCTCAATGTATTGTTAGAGCAAATGGAAGCAGCGGCTGCTGCCAGAATGCGAAAGTGCACTTTAGCAGGAAACCCATTAGGCTGGTTGCTTAATATAGGTCTCTCCTGCCATTGGTTCAATGTCAAACGTGGCAAGATAAGACCCTTGTGGGCATTAATTGCACACATAAGGGCATCAATTAGTCCACTGGCAGGGAGGTTGTAAACCATCAAATCTAGTCAAACTTTTATTAAGTAAAGCTATCAAGGGATATTGGCCCGAGGCAGGAATATGGAGTTAGGCCACAGATCAGCCATGATCTTCATTAATGGCAGAGCAGGCTTGACAGGCTGAATGACCTACTCCTGTCCTATGTTTCCAACAGATGTCATTCAATGCTGGTATAATTGTGTTGGGGGCAGTTGCGAGTGGGTAGCTGGCAGGCAGAACACCTTTTGGATTTAACATGTAATCCCATTAGAAAGGGAGCATTAAATTTGATCCTCAGAATGGAATATCAAGACATTTGCTTTTGCCCTCCAAAGCCAAGGGCACCGAAGCAACTGTGGTGACAGTTCTGCAGTTGTAGTGCAATTGGTTAGCTAGACACAGATGTTCTTTCCTGGTCCGTGTACCGTGAATCACAGAGCAATTGTCCACAGGCTAAACAGGGAAGCCCGATTCTGGTTCATTTATTTTTTGTCTTGTTGTTAGGGGAGGCAGTGAGATGCCTATTTAACTTGTCCATCAGTAAAGAGGTTACAGCTTACAACTATTATGAATGCACACTGTGCACATGAGCTATACTTCCAAATACTGGAAAAACAATGTGTATATATTTACCCCACCACACCAAAATCAAATGAGTTTCACACCTTTTGAACGGAATAACATTTTAAAAAATCCTTTGGGAACTTTCTTTCAGGGGGAATAAAGTAGATGAAGTCATACACACCATACATGCCACTTTGCAACACCAGACCACAGAAAATTAAAGAGAGTGTTAATTGGAGATTAGCTATAAATTTCATCTTTAAAATACAAGGCCACGTCAAGTGTGGGAGTAAAATTGGACAATCAATTTTCAGCGTAGAATTCTGCACTATCTGACAGATGTCAGCAGCTCCTTGATGTGGATAATTTGCTCCTACATCAAAGTTTGATAACAAACCTACCAAAGCGTTAAAGTCACTTTAACCCTGAAATTCCAATACTTGTGGCTTCAGTGGAAATTCATCCAAGATTCTAGCTACTATTCAACATCCTGTGATCCCTGTTGGATGCTGATGGGATCCTGTTGAGAGCCTGACAAAATTTATACCAAGCTCACTGACAGTGAAAGGCCCTTTGGGAAGTGCACCCTCGGGTTATGGATCCATCTGGTGGCATACAGAATGTTTGGGTAAATAACAGAAAAAGAAACAGAATGGAAAAAAATGATGAGAAAACAGGGGGAAAAATCTCTCTCGTGTGACTTCATGAATTCAATGCATCAATTTGATATTACAAAATTTTATACTCTCTCTTGCCAGTTTCTCCTCAGCTCCCCTCAGTTTGGTTGAGGGTCCAGTCAGGTGTTCTACTCCCTGCATGCCAAACTTTAGTTTGCTATTGGGCTATGAGGACAACCTAAATTAATCATGGACTCTGATGTTTCTTCCCTCTGTAGAAATCATGGAATTAGAGAGTTTGGAGCTCATGGGACAATTTGGAGAAGTGTGTTCCTATTGGGAGTGCTCCGCTTTAAACCTATTTTCTTGTTCATTCCTCTAAGTATACATTTTCTGTTCTGCTCAAGATATCAAAGGAAAACTAGGATTTTGGATTTTTCTTTCCATGAAAATTATGGGCAGACATAAGGCTTTGGAACAAAAATCTTGTCCTTCAATCAGTACCTTCTGCAAACCAAATCAGCAGCACACAATCATAGAAATATTCACTAAATGAACATATATATCATATACCAACAAGCATATCCACCATCCACTCATTCTTCTAGTACACCATTTCTGACACTTATCCTTAATGTCACAGGCTGGTGCTGGTTACAAATTTCTCACTAATAGCAGGATGAAGACAAGTCCCGAATTGTCGAAGTGTCTAAGTTGTTTTCCGTAAAGTATATCCCAAAGCAAGTACTGGCTGGGGACTCTGCAACCTTCCCATCTCTGCCCTCATTTGCTCTGGTGTAGGAAGGTTAATGGTGATACAATTAATGTCCACTTAAGAGCCTCTTCCTGTGACAGCTGTTGTTCAATCAGCATCAGGTGGAAGATTTACCATACTATTAGGTAGAATGTATAAATTTAAGCTTAATTTATATTTTGCATTTTGTGTGTCAATGAAGGAGAGACATGGTTTAAGTTTCACTTTTAGTTTTGAGCTTGTGAGCTTGGTGCTGTGAATTCTGGAAGACAGTTTGTATACACACATTTCGAATGAGATTTTACAACAGTAGATGGAGTTAGTACATTATTGGAAAGAAAAGCAAGAATAAAACTGTGCTGATGCCGGGTGGCAGGAGTTCAGGAACACAAAATAAAAAGAAAAAGGACAGGAGTCAGTCATTTTTATGTGCAGGAGTGCATGGAGGCAAGAATGTTAAATTCTCCAGACATAAATTATGACTGCTGGAAACTGAGTATTTCAGAAATCATGTTTGCTCTGAAGTTCAAGTAATAGTAAGATTAGTTTGCAGTTTGTTTTAGGTGTTTTGAGGAAAAAGATCAGCTGAAGGTAAAGCATTTAGTAAATATGCAGAAACTGACCGCAACATAACTGGTTGCAGCTATTCTAGTCTGAGCAAAAACATTTCATATGGAAATAGTGGTAAATCTGAACTAGGATATTGTCATTTGCAACGAATATTGCTGGGATAAAAGGAATAATGTGGGATTAAATTCTTTACTAGTAATGACATCTTTGCAACACTTTTGATCAGTGTAATATAGTAAATGCTTTTCTCATTTAATAGTAATTTTTTTGTTAGAAGTACACTGGCAAATTCTTGTGAAAGTGCTCATTATTTATGGGTTTTAAATAAAACCTGCAAACCTAAAGTTTATTGCAGGTTTCATTCTGAGATTTGACTTGTCCAGTATTAGCATCAGAAAGGATCATTACAATATGTAGAGCTGATAAACTGTTAGGCTTGTTTGCAGGTTCTTGTGGATTTGTATGGAGGATGGAGATGGGGGGGAAAATTGTGGACAAATTCCTTGTTATCTGGTGTACTCAGGGCTTAATAGAAGGGCCCTTGTCGCTAATCTGCTTTCTCAACTACCTCGACTCCTGGTCCACAACTCCCATTTCTCCCTCATTCACCTAGGTCCTAATGGATCATTGGCCTTTGGTTGTTGGGAGCTGTCTACATTAGACATCTGTTGGCCTGATTAGCCGTCAGCTCTCAGGGCAGCAGGATTTCTATCCCCAGGGTCCTTTATCCAGGGAAATACCTTCTGCTGGCCAATTAAATAACTAATTGGCACATATTTCAGTGGGCTTTCCCCAAAGGAGATAATGCAGGTTTTCACTGACTAGTGTCACCTCATTAAATGTTGGCTGTAATCAGATAAAAATGGATGCTAAGCCAAAAATGCCAAAGTAGGTCAGATGAGGATTTAGTATGATTAATAGTGGATCAGAGAATTGTATTTTACAAATAAACTTTTAAAGAAGGAAGAAGACGGGGATATTTGGAGATGACATTCCTGAATTTGGCTATAGCTGCCAAAACAAAGCTCACAGCATTTGGAACTACATAGGTAAAATTATAGGGCATATGTTGAATTGAATTATGTTCACGCATTCTGGTTAAACCTGATCTTCAGTGCTGTGCCTACTGGTGGGTTTTTCTTGATAACCTCCTTTAATGGAGCTGTTGGTTACAACGGAGTATTGGTTACATTGATGTTAGTAGATTTTTATTATCACCCTGAGTGCTCCGAATGTGCAATCTGGTACATGTTACTCCTACAGCAACTGTTCATTCTTATCGACAGAGACTGATAAATGAGTGTCTGCAAGCTCTTTAACTGTGGATGGACTCATAGCTGATCCACTTCAACCTTTGTCCAACTTCAATGAATAAACTCTTTACGGATCGTAATCATGATTGGCTACATGAACTACAATGACTTTTTGTCTTCTTCCAACAGGCATGTGGACAAATGCATCACTTCTATCAAAGCTTTTGCTGGCACCTCCTTGCTGACATGTCTGAGTGTCACACAGGCGATATTTTTATTTAGAATGGCATCAGATCCTTTCACAGTTCTTGTAATACATCCATTCCATATACAAGTGATACATACTTCCTCAACCTGCACCCTTTGCCACCTAAAAGGGCATGGCCTGTATAAGCAAGGAAAACCATCACCTTGAAATTTCATTCTAACTTATGCACTATCCTGACCTTGTCAATGATTTCATCTTTATTTTCATTACTGCGTCAAAATTCTGGGCCTTATTTAACAGCACCATGGCATCGCACAGCTGCAGTGGCTTAAGAACAGCCCACCATTATTTCCTTAAGGGCAATAAAGACTGATCTTGCCATCAACTCAGAACAAGAATTATTTTCCTGCTTTGATGGATCTACCTTATGAAATAAAATGATTGTCATTCTCATTTAATACCCAATTTACTTCACATAGACACATCCCAAGAGTATTACAGATGGGCGAAAATATATCCGACATGATGAAACTTCTTTTTGAAGGAGAATATTATCTAAAATAACATAGTCCTGGAAAGAATTTAACACTCAAAGGTCACTCTGAGATTTAACTTATTACATTTCACATTATGTGAAGAGGAAAATTATTTGTATTAATAAAAAAATCATTTCTTCTTCCTGAATTGGCTAATAAAACGAAATCCAATTTCAAATGACTCAAGATAAGACGACAGCTACACAACTTCCATCAGCTCAGCAAACAGTAATAATGAACAGAGATGACTGCCATCTATGATAAAGCACTCCAATTAGCCATTCTGTTTTTACATTAATGTTAATTATAACACAGACAGTAATGGATTATTGAGTTTTTATGGCAAACATGCCAACAAAATGCCATCTTCCTTTTTTTAAATTACATAAAGGTAGATTTAGGGCAAGAGATTTGACTTTGGATGGTCCTTCCGAGATATTGTTAAACCACAGGCACCTGCTTGAAACTGATGTCTCTAAAGAACATCACAGGGCCAGCACACCTAAATTACATCGCCAACTCTGTATTGTTCACTGGTAAGGGTAAATGGAGCCTTTGTACGTGTACTTGAGTTTTCAGCTGAAATTGAAAGCACTGAAAATTCAGCTTATTTAGTGCTAGCAGCCTGGCACAGGCAGGCAGAGTGAAGCCTGTCCTAGTGGGAGCACTGAGTCTGAGATAATGATTTCAAGGACTACTTCAAGACTTTGGTTAAGTTGACGCTTTAATGTAGTACTGAGATAATGCTTCATTATTAGACGTGCTGTCTTAAAGCTGCGACATCACATCTCAGCCAGCTCTGTCCTCTCGGATGTACAGTACTTGACAAGCATGGCTACTGTCTCAGCCTCCCGGTCTAGTTATTTTAAACAATCTGTTCAAACGTGTTATGACATTCCTCAGGGTCAGGTGAGATTTGATCTACTGGCCCACAGATAGGGACACTGCCACTATGCCACAAAAGCCGGTCTTGTGGCCTACATTTATCCCAAAAATTAACATCTTTAGAAACAAAGTAATTGGTCAGTTAACCTTAATACAGTTTGCAAGGGGTTTTTATGTACAAACTGGCTGCCATGATAGGACATGAAACAGTGGCAACATAACCAGGTGCCTTTAACAATGGAACAATGTCCAAGATTTTGCAGAAGCTAAAGAAGAAACATGCATTAGGCTAAAGAAAGCAATGTAAGGTGAGGTGTCAGATGTCAGTTTAAAGGAGGAAACAGAGTTAGACAGCAGGGTGTCTTTATCAAGGGCTGAAGATTCCAAATCTTAAGTTTGAGATGGCTGAAGGTAATACCAAAAGGGGAAGGGCAACTGGCGGGAGGGAATAGATGAACAAGAGGAGACAGTCTGATAAACAAAGCTTGGCAGTGGTAGGGGAATGTAAAGTTGGAGTAAATTATTTGGGAAGGACAGAGTGAAGGCATGATAGAATTTGGTTGCATGGATGAGAATTTTAAATGGAGATTTTACAGAACAAGTAGTCAATTGTTAGTGAGAATAAAGTGATGGATGAGTGTAAAATGACTGCACGGCTCTGGATGAATTTAAGCTTATGGAGGATAGACGGTTGATCAACATTGGAATAGCCAAGTCTGAGGGAACAAGAATACAGTCGAGAGTTTTTTGCACCAATTGGGTTGAGGTAGGAGAGGAAATTGGTGGTTGTTGTGATAGAAGGGATATGGGGTCAGGTCAGAATACCAGCTCAAAGTTGAAAGGAAGTCAAAGGTTACAGTCTGGTTTAATATTAGGAAGGATGATGGAATCATTTTAAAAAGGTACAGTACAAAACAGTGGCAAGTAGGTGAAGACAATTACTTTACATACCTATCATTAAGATGGAGGAAACTGGAGCTCATTTACAAACTTTAGGGTTGGTCGCAGACCTGCAGTGACTCCCATTTAAAAAAAAACTCAACATTTTAAAGTTCTCATCTTGGTTTTCAAATCTTTTTGTGGTTTTGCCACTCCGTATCTCTGCCATCTCCTCGCTATTCAATTGGGATATGCGTGCACCTCCAATTCTGACCGCTTGAACTTTGACGATTACAATCTCTCCATCACTGGCTGACCTACCTTCATTTGCAGAGATCATAAATTCAAGGTTCCCTCCATCAATTTCACTGGTCTCTCTCTCACCTCCTTTAAAAGGTTCCTTGAAAGGATAGATCCTTGGGGGAGGTCTTGTGGTAATGGGGCAGGTATGGAAGAGAAGAAACTGATGGTAGTATTCTGGCAAAAATCTGGTAGGTAAAGGTGGAACCAAATTTTTTTGTATTCATTCACAGGATGAGGGTGTCACTAGCGAGGCAGCATTTATTGCCCATCACTAATTTCCTAGACGGCAGTTAAAAATCAACCACATTGATGTGGGTCTGGAGTCACATGTAGGCCAGAACAGGTAAGGATGGCAGTTTCCTTCCCTAAAGGACATTAGTGAACCAGATGGGTTTTTCCTGACAATCCACAATGGATTCATGGTCATCATTAGATTGTTAATTGCAGATATTTACTGAATTCAAATTCCACTATCTGCCATGGCGGGATTCGAACCCAGGTCCCCAGAACATTATCATCTCGGTCTCTGGATTAACAGTCCAGCAATAATACCATTAGGCCATCGCCTCCCATTAGGGTAGCACCAATAAGCTGGGCAACAGAAGGGAGAAATTGCAGGAGGGTGGGGTTGTTAAAGGCTGCAAGGACACTGAGGGGACACTTGAGAGATAAGGCATCACAGTTACAGGCACAATGGATGTCATTTTCAATTTTGGTTAGCACTACATCAGTTTGACAGCGGGCAGTGGGATGGAATGTGACTGCAAGAACACATGGAACAAGGCAGAAAAAGAGAATATGAACTGCTGTTTGCAATTAAAGCAAATTTAGAGCGTGTTAAATGGACATTGAATTATTTATGGAACAGATAAATCTGTGTATTAAGCAAAATCAAGATAAATAAAACCTTTATGAAAGGAGCTGGATACTTACACTGAGCAGTAGGCAGACTAGAAAAAAAACCCTTCAGCCTAGCTGATAACCATTCCAGACTCTCATGTAGATTTGCCAAGGCCTTTAGGTCGCTGACATCTCTTAGGATTTCATTCTGTGGGATAAGCTTGTCTCCCAAGTTGCCAGTCAACACTTCAGATTCTTTTGCATTGGCAGCTCTGTATTATAGTAATAATAATAACGTGTTTAAACACAGCTCCAGAGGGAAATCAAGGATTCATGAATAATAAACGTAATGTGACCAACATCACCACAATTTTTTAAAACATTCTCAGTGCTGTTACCATTGGTTTATCATGTAGTCCACATCTAATGTTCACTTTTGGTTACAAAGCAATTAAATCTATAAAAGTGTATTCAGATTTTACTTAATAGATAACACAGTGTGGAGCTGGAGGAGCACAACAGGCCAGGCAGCATCAGAGAAGCAGGAAAGTTGACGTTTCAGGTTGGGACCCTTCTTCAGAATTGGGGGAGATTTTACTTATTCATTATAATAGGTTTTAAAAAATCTTGAAAAGATAGTTCAGTTTTGTTGTTTAGTCACAATGAAGAAGGATGTAAGCGATTTATTTACAAGACTCCACAGGACAAACACATCACTGCACTGCACTGAAGGTTAGGGCAGATTTAATAGGTGCTCAAAATTATGAAAGTTTTTGACAGTGAAAAAAGACAATCTACTTCCACTGGCAGGATGATCAACAATGGAGGGCAGATTTGAGATAACTGACAAAAGAACCAGAGAGGAAATGAAGTGTGAATTCTTAAACAAATCAAGTTGTCTGATGTAACTTCAGAAAATAATAGAGGCAGATTCAATAGTAACTTTTACAAATGAATTGGAACATATTGTTGAAAAGAACAAATGCAGTTGGACTATGGGGAAAATCAGGGAAGTAGAACTAATTGGATAACACTTTCATTGAGCCAAAGATATGATGGGCTAAGTATTTTTCTACAATGCTAAGAAGCCTAAAAATAAAAAACAATTGAGAATGCTATAGAATCACAGAATGGCTACATATTACAGATGGACGCCATTCGTGTCTATTCTGGTTCTCTGAAACAGCAAGTAACCTAGCCTTCCAGCCATTTTCCCCACAGTTGTGGAAATATTTTCGCTTCAGAAAATTTTCCATTTCTCTTTAGAAGACTTTGACTGAAGTGCGTCCAGCACACTCCCAAGCTACGAATTCCAGATCATTAGCACTCACTGCACCAAATATTTTTCCTGATGTTGCTGTTGCTTCTTTTGCCAATCACTTTAAATTTGCGTCTTTTAGTTCCTGATCCTTCTGTCTATGCAAACAACTGTGATTTTGAACATCACCATCTTCTTAATCTCATCTTCTCCAAGAAGAACAGCTTCTCAATCTTTCCACACAACTGAAGTCTCTCATAACTAAAACCATTCTCATCAATCTTTTCTGCATCCTCTGAGGCCTTCAAATTCTTTACAGAGTGTGGAGCCCAGAACTGGACACCATCCATGATCCTGAATACTTTCTTGATCAGTTTCACAACCTACCCTACACTGATATACGTACGTATACCCCAAGTCCCTCTCTCTCGCGCTCTCTTGAGAAAAGAACACTTTATTTCATTGCGTCTCCTCATTCTTCCTTACCATGTGATTTCTTTCAAACATTTCTACCGCCTACTCACCTACCTTGGTCTGCCCTCTTGAAGTTTAATCAGTAGTTCCTCATAATTTATAACACTTCTAAATGTACAGTTGGGAATACATATCTATATTAAAGGACTATGTGAAGGGTACTAGAAGAGATGGACTTATTTGGATATTTTCTGGATTGAGAAAGATCAGGTGATTTCTTGGAACTGTGTTCAGCAGTATGTGGATGATGATCTGTTAATTATTCAAGTCATGGCTTTGGAGAAGCAGGTATATAAAGCAAGGAGAAAAGTTTATCGCTTCAAACACTTAAAAAAACTTGGCTTTGAAAGGACAGGGGCCTATGTTAATGATCACCTAGCAGCAGCTGCTGGTCTTAGAACTCTGGGTTTGCACACCCAGATGTCAGTGAATAAAAAAAATACACTACAGAACCAGAAATCCTGCTTCTTATAAGATGTTCCTCTGATAGAGTTTCCAAAATTCTCGTATTTCTGTTGACCTGGTAAAACCTGAAGTAGTGGACTATGACCAAATGCAACAACTTGAATCCAAGTTGATTGGAACTAGAACTTAAAATTTATCAGTTTACATCTTTCAGCATTTCAGCTTTGTCAACAGGACATTCCCTGGGCATGAGAAATAATCACGTTTTATCCTTTGTTTTCAGACATTTGGTCCACCGGAATTTTTCTTTCTTTTTACATTTTTAGGAAATAATTAATTCCGCAGAGAATATTTTTTCATGTTGTGTGAGTGTGTCTGCTGGTGTGTGGAATTAAGGGGATATAGTTTTAATTCTGGATCATAGCCGAGCTGTTAACCAATGTTTTGTCGTCTGCTTTAAGAATAAGTTTTGATCACAATAAATGGGTTATTCATGAGTTAATTAAAGGCAGCTGGTGATGTTCATTTTTATTTTTGACTATAGTACTAAAGAGAATTAGCCATTTGGTAACTGAAGCGATACTTACATGAATGGTTGGGTAGTGAGATTTGATCATCAGTACTTACAGCGCACAGATGTTCAAGAAAAAAAGCACTTAGGTATAAACTGCGAAATCCTGCAGTAGTGAGATGCAGGGAAAGTTAATGATTGGAGTGGGTTTTAATATGCCCAAGTACAGTATGTTGTGGTTGATATTATACAGTATGAATGTAGATACACCAACATGATGAGCAGGGATCAAATTTACACTGGCTACGATGTTATCAACCATTTCTGTGAACCTTATCACACTCAACATGCCAAAGGATGAGCACATCTGCCTCCACAAGCTCCTGTTCAGCTTGTATTCTCTTACAAAGTTCATTGCGACATGCAACCAATATCTAAAATAAGCAGTAAACCATCAGTAATCAAAAGCTGCCCAGACTCCATTGACCAACAAAGCCAATGCCATTCTCTCTGCTCTCGTTGAAATTGGGTTGTGATACAGTTGCTCAACGGTGCCACACAGTTGCATTTCAAATTGTCGCAAAAGTAATTAATGGCAGCCATATGGCCATCCATTAGGCATCTTATGCTGTTTTTCCCTGACACAAATATTTGTAGATCTTATCTTCTCAAGCCCACTAATGCACTCCACAGATTATGTGCAGCTGATGGTTCCTACATTTGCTGAGATGAACCAAGGATGTTAATAGCTAGTACTGGAAAACTGAATCCTGATGTCCTGTCCCTGGCTTACATTGATAGGAAAAGAATAAATTGTTACAATGCTAGCTTTCTATACA
This sequence comes from Rhincodon typus, assembly GCF_021869965.1. Classification (NCBI taxonomy): domain Eukaryota; kingdom Metazoa; phylum Chordata; class Chondrichthyes; order Orectolobiformes; family Rhincodontidae; genus Rhincodon; species Rhincodon typus. Next base: position 37,170,623 of record NC_063353.1, read on the forward strand.
CCTTCAAACAGGAGACTTGACATAAGGAAAGCATAGAGCTGGCCGTGAACAACTTAGATGACAGCTGTCTTTTCCACTCCTTCCTTCCTGCTTATTGCCAAAATTTGTTTTCCCCAAGAAAATCAGTAAACTACATTTCTAAGTCATTCTCCAGTTTGCTGAAGTCATAGAGTCTTTGAGTTATTGCAGCACAGGAGGAGACCATAAGTCCATTGAGTCCATGATGGCTGTGTACAGCAATTCAATCAACCCCACTCACCCATTTTATTATGGTTTCTCTCTAAGTTTACATCACTCCAGCTTTTTTTTTGGAATTGTTGATAATCTTTCCTTCCACTATTCTCATTGGTGAGTTCAAATTCATTACTATTTGCTGCATAAAAATATCTTTCTCACACCCACACCCCACCTCACATCTCTTTCCAAAATCTTGAATCTGTGGCCTCCTTGAAGTTGTAACATCAGCTGGAGACAGTTTTTCCTTGTTTAACTTGTACAAAGCTGTGAGAATCTCGCACACCTTTGACAAATCTTCCCTTTAGCTCCTCTGTTCCAAAGAGCACAATTCTAGCTTTTCTAACTTAAACTTGGTAGTTAAAATTCTTCAAGCTCTCTAACTATTTGTTAAAGCTTCTCTGCAACCTCTTAATTTACTCAAATCTTTCCTATTGAGGACCAGAACTAAATTAGATGCAATATTTTGGTTGTATCCTAACCAGAGCTTTATGAAGGTTCAGCATAATTTCTGTTTTTTTTTTAAATTTAATCCCTCTATGTACGAAGTCTAAGAACTCTCAAATTTTCTCAATATGCCCTGCCACATGAACCCTAGATCCTTCTGCCCTGTGCACAATTTAGAACAGTTCAATTTACTTACTATTGCCTCTCCCTATTATGACAAAATATGTCACCTTACACTCATGTTAAATTCCATTTGCCACTTGGCTACCATTCTGAGATGTTATCACTCTCATCTTCACTGTTAAATACATCTCCAAGTTCAGTATCATTTACAAATTTTGCCATTTCATTTTATTTTCTAATATTCAAATTATTTATGGATATTAAGAAAAGGTTTTCCTAGCACTGATCCTTGGGGAACACCACTATCTACCATTCCCCATTCTGAAAAACAGCTTTTTTCTGTCTTTCTAAGGAATGACAGGTGAATAGCATGGACACATTTAAGTAGAAGCTGGATAAATAAGGCAGAAAGGAATACAGGATGTGATAATAGGGTTAGGTGAAATAGGATAGGAGAAAAATAATGTGAAGCGTGAATATCAGCACAGATTAGCAGGACTGGATTAAGTGTTTCTGTGGTGTACTTTCTTCTTTTATACTAAATGGGATTTTGATATTCAGGCAAAGAAATAGTTTTGATATACAGTAGGCCACTATGGGTTCATAAATGATGCATCATACAGTTAGTGTGTGTTACAATGAATTTCATTTTTATGTACTTTGAAAATTTGGTCAGGTTTTCAGCAGTAAGTACCAGCTTGATTGTATGTCCTGCTGAGGATAATGCATTCAAAGAGCTGTAAAGATGAGTGAAGAATTACCACTGTTGAGCAATAAATGTGTAACTGGGTGGCAGGCAACATTTTGATTCATTGCCTCCTACACTGTACTACTAAGAATATGAGCTTCTGTCAGCTGCAAGAATCTCATGAATGTGAACCTGTGAAAGTATCACTAAGATAATCGGAGCAGGAACACACCTATATCTTGGGCGATCTTACATTGCTAAATTCCTTAAGTGTGCCGTATATTCCTGCATATGGTCTCAGGTAGTGCTTGTAGTAATGATGCTGGTTATGCCACCTGCCACCAACCATGGTTCTTTTTTGTACTCCCCATGACCAACCAAACAGAGCAATTGGCACACACCCAGCTGACAGGGCAACAGCACACTCACCCATCGAATAAAATCAGGTGCTGTGTCTTGACCATTTATCACGATACATTACTTCCAAGTCTACTGTCAAGCAACCTTGACAAACTGCTTCAAGCCCATTTTAAACCTTTCTAAAGGCTATCATAGAATAAATGTGGTCATTTACCACTATTATTCTTACTGAGCTGCAATGCACAGGGACCATTAAGAATTTATTCAAATAAACTCTCCACAAGATTACTGGTGAGACCAATCCTTCAAACAGATGCATTTTGTGCATGCTCCTAACCAGCTTGTTGGTACTGTGCCAGGATATGATTTCCTATCCTTATAAACCAGTTTATACAGAATGTTTGTCAATCATATGTACATAGAAACCAGTCAACTCAGTGGTGGAAAATCTCTTCCATCGTTGAAACAAGAAGAAAAGCTATGATTTATTTTCCCCAATGCTGGAGGGGAATCAAATGACAAGTGAATTTGTTGGTAGGTACAATGGTTATCCTCTTCTTCAGGCAAAAGTTTCGTTTTTTTTTGAAGCTGAAACACAATCAAGCACCCACTTCAATGCACGTATCATTCAAACATGCAATGGTTAAGCCCTTTACAGAGGGCACAATAACACAGAATTTTACAGCACAGAAACAGGCTAATCGGCTCAACTAGTGCCTATGTTGCACACAGCCCTGCTCCCACTTGACTTCAATTTATCCTATTTACATTACTGTTTATTCCATTCTTCATCATGTTCTCATGTACGCTTACATTTAAATGCATTTAACGTGGAATTCACTGCTTGAGAGTGATGGAAACAGAGATGATCAATGATTTCAAATGAAAATGAATTGATAATTGAGGAATAGGGTGTGGGAGTGAGACTGGCTGCACTTCTCTTCAGAGAATGCACGGACATGTTGGGCTAAATGGGGTCCTTCCCTTCCGTAATGACGCAATGTTATTCATCACATGATAACAAGTTTCACATTCTCATCATTCTGAACACAGAAATGTTCAAATTAATTCATTGCCTCCTACATTGTACCACTGAGAATATTAGCTTCTGTTAGCTGCAAGAATCTCATGAATATGAACCTGTGTCAGTGTCATGAAGATAATCTAATCAGAGACATACCTATATCTTTCCCTTAGGAGTAGTAATCAATTAGGGTCAAAAAAATAAATGTTCGAAGGGTTAAAAATAAAAAAAAAAACTGTGTTCTTTAATGGATGCTCTGTCAGAAGCAATGTAATAACAAACCTCTTGAGGATTGTGCAGCACTTTTGCACAATATAAATGAATTGGAGACTAATTCTATATTTCTTATTTTCATAATGTCACCTCCTTTCTCTGGATCGGTTTTGATCAATTTACACAAGACTAATATTTCCTCACCTTATCCTGATGTTTTGTGATTTTGACTCACACCACAATCACAACTATCTTTCATGACACGACACCAAGTTATAGTCCAACAGGTTTGTTTGAAGACACAAGCTTTCAAAGCATTGCTCCTTCTTCAAGTGTCAGTCTGATACCTGAAGAAGGAGCGAGACTCCAAAAGCTTGTGTCTTCAAATAAACCTGTTGGACTATAACCTGATGTCATGTGATTTTTGACTTTATCCACCCCAGTCCAACACCGGCACCTCCACATCAATTGTTTTTTATGACTTTGGTCAGAGCAGTCTCAGACCTGATGCAGCTGAAAGCTGGATTGGAGGGTTTTAGGCAAAGAATTTCTGGAGAGGCGAGTATGGAGCTGGGGAATAATTACAAGTTTGAGGATGCAACAGAGAAATCGGAGATTAGAAATGTAAATTTTTAAAAAACTGGTTGCGTGTGCCTGTTTTAGTATGAGGTCTTAGCATAAGTTTTGAAGGGGACAGGAATGGTGCTTGTATGGGGGTGGGTGAGGTGGGGTGGTCTGGTGGATGGATGGTGGTGAAAATGAGCAGTGACAACTATTTGAAGGGTCAGCAGTGGTGAATGAATGATGAAGGATTGGATGAGGTTGGGGCTGAAGGGAGAAGATAGCTTAGTCAGGTAAACAAAGAGTTTCGAGAGGGCCAGAAAGAGAGATTGGGAAGAAGCTACAGACCAGATCTAGTGCTGAAGTTAAGGGAGACCGTGTCTTTTTAAACTAATTATCTCTCCCTTCCAGTTTCAAATCACACTGCAAGGAAAGGTCTGATGATGGATCCAAATTGGAATGTTAATTTGTGCCTTTCTAGGTGTCCACCGAAACATTATACATGACTAGCATTTGCTGATTTTGTTCAGATTTCCAACTGCACAGTATTTCATTTTAGCTGTCACCTATGAGAATTCATTTTGCACAGCTTTTGGAGTAAGCAAACATGCAGAAGTAATATTGGTGCCCTTTCCATTTCCACAAAGCAGTCAGTTTGGAATGTTACAGCATGAAATTTCCAATTCATTTTCTGGTTGCTTCCACCAAGCTCTCATCCTCTTTCACCCCTTACATAAAAAAAATTGATTGAAGTAAAAATTTCAAGTTGCAATTCCAATGATCGAGAGAGTAAATTATTGGCGACACATCATTACATGTTAAAAAAATTAATAGCTGGAACAAATCAGGAAATGGTGCAAATTTATAGAATAAGGTAACTGATAGAAGGATTAAAGGGGTATTTGGGGGTACTTATTTCACCTAGGGTGTGGTGGAACTCACTGCCTGAAAAGATGGTAGAAACAGAAACTTCCATTGATGCTATGACTTATAGCCATGAACTAACAGCTGGAAAGTGGGATTAGACTGGATAACTTATTTTTTGGTCCAATCGTTTCTTGGCCTTTTGGCTAATACAAAACGTAAGTTCTGAGTCTAGTGTCATTACTGTATTTCAAGATCATAGTTGGATCATGAGCAGGCACCAAAGGATGGTTAATTGCGCTGAGCTGCTATTGGTGGATCTTTGTGTAGGCTTCGGCCTAACGCCAATTCAACATACAGACAACCAGAGCTATGATATCGAAAGTGCCTGGGCCCCAGGCCAGTATGTCTGGAACACTGTCAGGGTGACTGTGAAGAAGGTGAAGGTAGGTACACTGGTCAATCAGACATTCTGAGTGAAGAGCATTCTCCTGGATTGCTGCAGGTTCCAAGTAGCTTCACAATACTGGACACAACAGTATGCTTCTGGCTGGTAGCAACGTGTAAATCCATGAGGAAAGGTATCATCACTCTCATCTACAAGTGAAAGGGGGAAGAGGGAGGACATTAGAAATTGGTGATCAATTTCAGTTCTGAATGCAGATTGCAAAATCCTGTCAAGGTCATCACCAACCAGGTCAGGTTTGCTCTGGGATCAGGTGATTCACACCGACCAAACTCGTCTGTGCCAGGCAGGACGATCATTGACAGCCTCATGTTTTTCAGGGATACGATTGCCTACACACAGGACAGGGAGTGGATGCCTGCCTCATCAGCCTGGACCAGGAGAAGGCCTTTGAAAGGAAATTTCACACCGACTTGTGGTCTCCAAAATGGGCTTTGGGGCGGGAATCGAAGTTTCCCGATCAGATCTGGAGTCAGGCAGGGCTGCCCATTCTCTCCTGCCTTATTTGTGTGTTATATAGAGCATTTTGCCAAGTCCATCAGGAAGGATGTGAACCTGAGAGGGGTGACTATTCCAGGCAGCAGAGGCCTGAAGGTCAAAGCCTCCCTGTATACAGGAAAACATCATTTTCAGTTTGGATCTGGTGTCAGAGCACAGAACATTGAGAATGTGACCAGTTTGAACTGGCCTTGGGAGCCAAGGTAAATCAAGGCAAGAGCGAGGCCATGTCTTTTGGGAACTGGACCAACCGGTCCTTTATTCCCTTCACAATCAAGTCAGATTAGCTGAAGGTGCTGGTAATATGGTTTGCCGAGGCTGGGGCTTGCGCAAAAACTTGGGAGGAACACATCACCAAGGGGAGGCAGAGCACTGCTCCTTCTCCATTGTGAATTAAAACCTAGTCATCAAGTGTGAGGCATTCTCCCTGTTGCTGTACGTGGTGTAGGTCTGCGTCAACACAGTGTGGAATTTGAGGAACACAGCAGGTCAGCCAGCATCAGAGGAGGAGAAAAGTCGACGTTTCGGATTGCTATCTCCATGGCGCAGGTCTCGCCCCTCCCCAGAACCTGCGCTGTTGCAAGCACCTGAGCTATGTTCCACTTTATCTGGAGGTCTAAGAAGGACTTTGTCCACAGGGACAGCAATGTACAAAGCTCTGGATAAGGGGCGGGAAGAACATACCCAACGCCACCCTCATCCTGATGGCCACCTTTGTGTGCAGCTGCACAAGTTGTGCATGGACCTTCGGTATGCAACAATCAAGTGTCATTACGTCCTGAGGTTCTACTCACACCTAGTGTTGCGAGGGATGGGACTGCCCTCAGCACCACGTATCAATCCAAGTAGTTGGATTGTTCCATATCACCGTCCTTCATGGAGATGTTTGCAAAGAAAATCACCTTTGCCCATTAGGAAGTGGTCAGCACATACCATCGAGAATCTGAGGGAAACGAAGACGATGGACCCTATCAAACGTTCCCTGAGGAGACTGTCAAAGTCATTTGGCAGAATGCCTCATCACTGGAATTTTCCAACAAGCACCAAGACATCGCTTGGCTGGCGGTGAGAAGGGCATTACCTGTCAGATCCTTCATGTACACCTGGTCTCGGTGTGTATTGCACACTGCCCTAGAAGCACTGCTGGGAGGTAAATACATCTCCTTCTAGAATGTGTTTTTGCAAAGGAAGTCTATACAGAGATGCGGTGGTCTGGCTGAGGTTCATTCTGAGCAGCTTTGTGACCCAGGACTCTAGTCATCGGTTTGTTCCCCGGGACACACACCAAGACAAACATTGACTGTCCTTGGAGGACCATCAACTGGATGAAAGATGCTCTTTGGTCTTGTTGGTCTTCCACAACAAAGAGCTGACTCGACCGAGTGTTGCAAATTGGCACATTCCAAGGTCCAGGATACGTGCTGAGGGATGCGCAACAGCTTGAGGCAGATACTGCCGAGGCAGAGTGGGGAAAGACTATTGTTTAAGGTGTTTCTGCCAAAGAACAATATGGGTCTGTTCAGGTATTGGATCCTCTGGTGCCTCACATGTATGTAAATACTGCTCTGCATAAGAAAGAAATACCTTTTACCTTCGCAATGCAGGGAATGCCAGACCCAATGTTTATTTTTTTAATATGCAAAGACTGTATAGAACTGCTTTAGTACCTATGTACATAAAGATGTTTTATGAATTAAGTACAATGTTGCAATTAAAAGATTAGCAAAACTCCTTGTCTAGCATGTACGCAATAGGCCAAATGACCTCCTTCAGCACCATATATTTTTGTAAGTTTGATATTTTTTTAACAAGGTCATGGATTTGAAAAATTGCCACCTTGCTCCTCCTGCATACATTGCAGCTTTAAAGATTTGTTGAGATGTATTTACAGGGTCTTGAGTCTCAAACTAATGAATTCTGTCAGCTGTTGTTCGACTGCAAGATGCTTATTATTATGAAGAGTAACCTTTTTGAAATGGTGAACATATCAGTTGCTTAGATACCTAAAAGCCAAGATAAATAACTGGTGAGGACATCAAACAGAATGCTGCTCATCAATTAGCACATTACTAGCTATGTGCAGCTTTCAATCATATTAGAGGAAAAATGCTTACAAATTCATAACAATGGGGAGTTGATATACTGCAACACTTGACCAGAGCCACTTTAGGCCAGTTAACCTTTACTTTCCCACCTCCTTGCCAACCATCCCATCCCCTCAATAAGATAGAAACTGCAACGTGTCAGCAAGTACAATTAATCACTTTTACCCTGCATCTTTCTAGACACATAAAAGATATTTCTATTCCAGGATTCTGACAGATTGATAAATGGAAAGATGGACCAAACCAGCGAAGGAGAAATGGAAGTCACTGGTGTCATTCGTGTATGTGCTATCTGACCAAAACTCATCCCACACATTTAACCTTGTAAAATACAACATAATTAAGGACCATCTGTAATTGTCATCACTTTCTCAAGGTTTGCAATAAGGAGGATGTGAGACATATTAATCCTTTACATTTATTTTGATGACACAGATAGATGTAGTCTTTTGGCTGCGAAACTCTAGTTAAAAGATCATTAATGAGTAGTTCCTTAATTCCTACTGGCGTGATTAAACAAAGCTGAATGATATCACTTGGGATATCAGTCATCAAATAGCCAGTGGTGAAACATGATTTGTGAATATCTACTAAAATGCATATACTAACGACAAGGCTGACAATATGCAGTCAAACAGGAAAATACATGGGGACTATTACTGAAATTGGTGTAAAGGATCTCCGAGGAACTGCACATTCTTTTGCAATTTTAGCTGATTATCCATTCCAATCATTTCAGTGGATGTGAAATCAGGACTGTAAGGACATGTAGTTTTTCCTGCCCAAGCAATCCTTTATACCTAGCTTGTTCAATACATGGCCTCCGGGACAGAATCCAGTCCACTGGCCCTAGTCTTGCTCATAATACTTGAAATGAAAGTGACAGATCTGCAAGGAGCTGCTTCTCCAATCATAAACTCTTTCTCTCCTGAATTTGCTGCTGTTATTTCACTCATGAGCCTCTCAGTGGCAAAAACATTCTGTGATTGGAGGAGATGTGTAAAGGTGAGTGGCTTCATTTAGCCTGAGGCCAGGAGCCTGGAGCAATGGCAATGGGACACGGGAGTGGGACAGAGAATTCAAGTGAGAGTCTGTATTGCTGGGTGAGAGAAAAAGACTCCATGTTCTCAGGTATGCAGACAAAGACTCCACTCTCCTAGGTAGCCATTAAGGAAGTTTGTTCCTGGCAGTGTCAGGTGCTGGGGAGGAGGGGTTAAGGGGGTGAAGGAAGACAAGGCTCTTGTCTGTGTGAGGGAGAGTAGGAGAGCATGTGATAGGGAATGAGAGATGAATTGCATGTGTAAGACAGTGAAAGAGAGGGAGACAATGTGTGATATAGTGAGAGAGTGCAAGAGTTTGAGGGAGTGAGACAAAGGGAGAGTGGGCATGAGGAAGAGAGACACGGACAAGAGGAAGAATGGACGTGAAGAAGTGAGAGGGAGGGACAGCATTTGATATTTAATTTGATTTTGATTTTGATTTTGTTGTCACATATACTCTAGTACAAACGTACAGGAGTACAATGAGAAGCGTACAATGTCACCACACTAGGCACCATCTTCGGTACAAGTACCTAGGTACAGAACCTTAAGATTTGCGCCAGAGAGAGAGAGGGGTGTGCATGTGAGGCAGTGAAAGGGAAAGTGTGTCTGAGGGAGTGAGAACAGAGAGCAACTGTGATGGAGTTGGAGAGGAGAGTTTTTGTGAGGGAAGGGAGAGAGAGAGGGAGGAAGCAGGCACGAAGGACAGGGAGGGTAGGGAACATCACGTGTCAGGAAGTATTATATGCATGTGTGGGGAAGCGATCGTGAGATTCCCAGCATATTAGTGAAGCACATACTGAAACCAAAAGTCTTTGGAAGAGCTGCTGTATTTTTTTCACATGACTTGGTTCTCCATTCAAACACATGGTCACCTCCTTCCAGCTGGCTCCTCTTTATGTATACTTTAATACCATTTCTAATCAACCTGTTTGGACATAGTGTTATGACACACCACCACTGCAGGTGGGACTTGGACCCAAACCTTCTGGCCAAGAGTTCAGGATATTATCACTGTGCCACAGAACCCACTTATGTTTTAAGACTCTTTTGTCAAAAAATTAACAACAGGAGAACAAACAGCCCATTAGGGCAATGTAAATAAACAAAGAAACTATACGATCAAATTGAAGCATCATTCATGTGGAATATCATACTCACACATCCTCTCACTCGGGAGCCTCTAAAAGCTTTGAGTGTGTTGTTGGACATGATCTCCATCTCCAAGGACAACTGGCATATATTTTAAGACAATTACCTTATTAATGAATTCCCAATATATTCTTGCCTTATTGCTTTTCATTCCAAGGTATTTAGAACTTTAGTAACAGAGTTAGAAACCATCTCAATCCGGATCAGTATGAGATGAAACACTTGGGCAGGACAAACAAGGCAATGGAATATGATGAATGGTAGGACCCTGGAAAGCGTCAAGGATCAATACGACCTTGGTTTGCACGTACATAAGTTCCTTAAGGTAGCAGGACAGGTAGATAAAGTGGCTAAGATGGCATATGGGATACTTGCCTTTATTAGCCAAAGCATTGTATTTAAAAGCAGGGAGGTTATGCTGGAACTGTATAAAAATTGGTTGAAGAAATAATGTGGGTGTAAAAGAGAATGTCTGTGAGCGAGATGGAGTGCAATGGTGTGAGTTTAAGATAGTGAGTGTGAGAGTGACACTGACACTGACCCACTAAGACTGGGAGTGAGCTGGACGCTCCCACCTTCCTTAAAGACCTATCGACACACTGACAAGGAGAGGAGGATAGAAACCAAGCTGAAAGACAACAGACTTCTCTCCCTGACAGGGTAGCCCACTAGAAGTTAGATAAAGCTGACTTTTCAGTTCACTCTGATCTTCCCTCCTTGGTGAGTCAAAGAATAACAAAGCACGGACACAGACCCTTCAATCCAACTCATTAACGCCGACCAAGTATCCCAAACTAAACTAGTGCCACTTGCCTGTGTTTGGCCCGTATCCCTCTAAACCTTTCCTATTCATTTATCTGTCCAAATGTCTTCTAAATGTTGTAACTGTAGCTGCATCTCCCACTTCCTCTGGCAGTTCATTCCACATATGAACCACCTCTGTGAAAATGTTGCCCCTCAGGTCTGTTTTAAATCTTTCCCCTCTTATTTTAAACCTATGCCCTCTAGCTTTGAACTCCCTTACCCTAGGGAAAGGACCATTGCTATTCACCTTTTCTATGCCCCTCATGATTTTATAAACATTTGTAAGGTTAACCTCAAACTCCTACATTCCAGAGAAAAATGTCCCTTATAACTCAAATCCTCCAGAGATTTTACAAGTACATTGACAGTAAAAGAGCAGCTCAGGAGAAAATTGGGCCCCTTGAGGATCAATGAGGTCAGCTATGTGTGGAACTACAGGAAATGAGAGAGATATTAATATTTCATGTCAGTATTTATTGTGGAGAAAGACATGGAAGTTAGGGAACTCGGGGAAATAAATAACGATGTCTTGAAAACAGTCCATATATCAGAAGATGAGGTGCTGGAGGTCTTAAAAAATATAAAGGTGGATAAATTTCCGGAATCTGTTCAAGTGTATCCCAGGTTGTTGTGGAAAGCTAGGTGCGAAATTTTGGGACCCCTAGCAGAGATATCTGTAGCATCTACAGCCATGGGTGAGGTGCAGGAAGACTGGAGGGTGGCTAATGTTGTGCCTTTATTTAAGAAGGGTTGCAAGGAGAAGGCTGGAAACTAAAGTCCGGTGATTCTGCTGTCAATCGTTGGTAAGTTGTTGGAGAGGATTCTGAGAGACAGGATCTACATGCATTTGGAAAGGCATGGACTGTTTAGGAATAGTCAGCATAGCTCTGTGCATGGGAAATAGTGTCTCACAGACCTGCTTGAGTTTTTTTGAGGATGTGACCAAGAGGATACATGACAGTATGGCAGTAGATGTTGTCTACATGGACTTTAATAAAGCCTTTGACAAGACTCTGCATGGCAGACTGGTTTAGCAGAGTTAGATTGCATGGGATTCAGGGAAAGCTTCCCAATCGGACACAAAATTGGCTTGATGGTAGGAGACATAGGGTGGTGGTGGAGGGTTTCTTTATGGACTGGAGGCTTGTGACTGGCGCGCTATGCAGGGATCGGTGCTGGGTCGACTGTCTGACTTGGAGCAAGTCTGGTCTCTCTTCAGCTCTTCTACTTAAGCAAAAAAAATGTTAACTCTATTACTTGATACTTTTTACATTGTGATCTTTATTAAATACACATTTTAAAAAATGAATTCATTCCTTTGAGATAATTTTCTTTAGCAAATTGTTTATGTTTTCTTCGTCACACATGATTAATGTTGTGCCAAATCTTAGTATTCTGAACAAAAACAGAAGTTACTGGAAAAGCTCAGCAGGTCTGGCAGCATCTGTGAACAGAAAATCAGAGTTTACGTTTTGGGTCCGGTGACCCTTCCTCAGAATGGTCCAGTTTTTTCCCTTCACAGATGCTGCCAGACCTACTGAGCTTTTCCAGCAACTTCTGTTTTTGTTCCTGATTTACAGTATCTGCAGTCCTTTCAGATCTTATCATTCTGAAATTTACCTGTCATCTCCTTGAGTGAAAAAGATTGAAATGTGACCTCTCGTGCAAAACGATGGACAACCCTGTCCTGGGTTTTTTCCAGAGCACTGTTAGCCTGTGCTCTGATTGAGATTGTGTATACACTGAGTGAAAGCTTTTCCAAGGGTTTGGAGCTTAAGCCAGTCTAGAACTTAACCCTGTTTAAAATTTTAATTTAAGCCTTTTTCCCCCCAAATATTAACAGCTACATCACTTACTTAAACTAATGTTTCAATTTTTAAATGGTTTCATTTTCAGTATTTGGCATGATACTGAATTAGCTACTTTGTGCTTGTTATGTTATGAGACTTCATTGTGGCAGATTATACTGAGAGTACCCTAAATCAATCACACAATTTGGATAAGCTGGCTTAAGATAAGCCAAATTGATACTGACACAAATATTTTCATTAAGAGAATAATGATGCTAAACTATAAGGAGACTTCATTTTAGGAATGATATGGATTAACAGCTTCATGCATCAATGGAACAGAATGCAATGACCAGAACTTTAACCACAATGAATAAAACTAGCATATTGGAACTAAGACCAAAGAAAGCTCTCCTCCAAACAACATTTCAAACTAAAACACTCCCAGTTGCCAAAACAATCGCACTCTATAAAAGAAACTACACTGATAATTTCTTCCTTCTGAATACCATTGACTCCATCACTTTGGGCTTCAAATTTGCCAGACTATTAATATATATTATTACTGAGAGTTCATAACGTATCGTAAGTAGTTAATGCTTCTTGTTTAACAACCCGGATCAAAAGATGCTGACCACTCATAACTGCAGGGTGTCATTTGCCAACTAAACCCCTGACAAATGTCAAATATTTTCTCACGTGAGTTTTGAATCCAAACTGTCGATTACCATCAGTGTAGAGACCATAAGCAAGTCATCAACAGCATTGTTCCGATCTGCACCATGACGGAGAGCTTCCCTGCTTTGGTGAAAATGCTGGAAGACATTGGGAATTGTGAGTCCTGACCCTAAACCTGCATTTCCAATTTGAAGGGTCAGGCCATAGGTCACACACACACTGTTCCCAGAGGCAGCTGGCTATTTCAGTGATGATTGTGATAACTGAAATCAGATTTTGGGAGTTCCTGCTGTCCGGAACCTGGTGTGTGAAGATTAGACTAGATAACAGCAGGTCTATTCGAAACACATTTCTTTGGGCAGGCAGAATATCCTTCTAGAGCAAAAACAGAAGTTGTTGGAAAAACTCAGCAGATCTGGCAGCATCTGCGAAGAAAAATCAGAGTTAATGTTTTGGGTCCGGTGACCCTTCCTCAGAACTGAAGGTAGCTAGGAAAATGTCTGTTTATATGCAGAAGATAGGGTGGGGGGAGGGGGTAAGGAGTAAATAATAGGTGGGCATAGAGCCCAAAGAAAGAGAACAGTTGGACAGACAAAGGAGTTGATGACGATCTGGATAGGAGGATGAATAACTGTTAATGGAAACTATTAATGGCTAACAATAGGTAGTGTGTAATGGTAGGCTATGTGATAACAAGGCCTGGTGTGTGGGGTAGGGGGCTAGAACATGGCAGAGTTCAGGCCCTAAAATTATTGAACTAGATATTGAGCCCAGAGGGCTGCAAGGTTCCCAAGCGGAAAATAAGGTGTTGCTCTTCCAGCTTGCGCTGAGCTTCACTGGAACACTGTAACAAACCTGAGACACATGTTGGCCAGGGAACTGGGTGATGTATTAAAGTAGTAGGCATCTGGAAGCTCAGGGTCTTTTTGGCAAACAGAACAAAGATGTTGTGTGAAGCGCTCACCCAGTCTATGCTTTGTTTCCCCTACGTCGAGGGGACCACATTGTGAGCAGCAAATGCAGAAGGTTAGATTCTGGGAGGTGCAGGTAAAGTGCTGCTTCACTGGAAAGTATGTTTAGGTGCTTGGATTCTGGGGAGGGAGAAGGTAAATGGGCAGGTGTTACACCTTTGGCAGTTGCAGGGAAAGATGCTGTGGGGCTGTGAGGGGATGTTGGGCATGAAGAAAGAATGGACCAGGGTGTCCTGGAGGGAATGGTCCCTGCAACAGGCGGACAAGGGAGGGATGGGGAACATGTGGCATCTCACTGGAGGTGGAGGAAATGGCAGCTGATGATCTTCTGGATGTAGTTGCTGGTGGGATGGTAGGTAAGAACAATGGGGACCCTATTGCTGTTGCAGGAGGGAAGAGAGGAGGTGAGGGTTGAAGTGCGGGAGATGCGTTGAACCCAGTTGAGGGTCCAGTCAACAACGGTGCTTGGGAATCATCGGTTAAGAAAGATGGTGGACATTTTGGAGGGTCCCTCGTCGAAGTTGGCCTCATCGGAACATACACAATGGAGATGGAGGAACTGAGGGAATGGAATGGAGTCTTTACAAGAAACAGGGTGCGAGGTTGCATAGTCCAGGTAGCTGCAGGAGTTGGTGAGTTTATAGTGAATAATAGTGGCCATCTATCCCCAGAAAAGTAAACTGAGATGTCGAGGAATGGAAGGGAGGAGTCATAGACAGACCAAGTGAACGTGAGGGCAGGTTAAAAATTGGCAGGGAAATTAATTAACTTTTCCAATTCCAGATGAGACAGGGAAGCAGCACCGATGATAATATCATCAACATATAGGAATAAGAGTTGTGGTTGGGGTGAGGAATAGGACTGGAACAAGGAACGTTCCACGTATCACATGAAGAGACAGGCATAAAGGGGGGATAGCAAGAACTGCAGATGCTGGAGTCAGAGACAACACAGTGTGGAGCTGGAAGAACACAGCAGGTCAGGCAGCAGAGCAGGAAAGTTGACGTTTTGGGTCAGGACCCTTCTTCAGAAGGTCCAGGCATAACTGGGGTTTTTTCCGATCCCTGCCCCCACAAGGAAACAAAAGTATTTTCCTGCCTTCGATGGACGGGGCAATAAAATATTGAATTTATTTTAAGTTTGTTTTTATTCAAAGGCAACTTCAATGTTTATTCATTTTTCATTTGCAAAGGAATCCTTTGCAAAGGTTTTATTTCTATTTTAAGACAACATGCCAATTGTCTCGCTGTTGCATGCCAGCTCGCCGATCGCCACCAGTGTCTCATTTGTCCTTCCCTTGTCCTTCTAGAGAGCTGATCTACTCCTGCAGCTATGGGACCTGGAGTCAAGGATCTTTTCAGTAGAGGACAGGAGGGAGACATCTGGTATCTGTGGTATCCTTATGGGGTGGGAGGAGGTCTGGCACGGTGTTTTTTGGCCAGAGGTTGCTGTTTGGCACTGTTAACTGTAGATTGTGCACAAAAGGTACATATACGCTTTGGACTGCTTGTCAAACTATATATTTATGAATGAGTGTTTTTTTCCCAATTGAGTTTAATCTGCAACACAGAAATTTGGAGTAACAGAACTGTATGTTTTCTATGTATGCTTCTTCTGGATGCTTGAGGAACAGGCTTGTAAGGTATTGGGGGAAAGGATAATGGGTGGGAGTTAGCATGTGCTTATAGGGGAAAGTAGAGGGCACATGGTAATTATGGTTGGCTTGTGGGGAACATGGGGAATAAGATATTCCTCCGGATCTGGTCCAGAACACCTTTGGTGGAGGTAAAGCAACTTTAAGATTATGAAAAGACCTGTGTTTGTGTAAATGCTGCATTAACTCATTGTGACTAGCAAAGTTATATCCAAAAACAGAAATGATGCATGTAAAAAAAAAACAAATTCAGACTGCCTGTTCATAGAGAGGTATTATACAATTTTACATCATGACTGATTTCTAAAGCTATAATTTTCATAATAGTTCCTTTTGATATCAGCTCAATCTGCATGTTGAACGGAAAAGTTTGTTAACATAAGGGATTAAGCACTAAAGTGAGATGGTTATTGATTGAAGCCATTGAGCACTTACATGAAATGTTTGTTTCTATAAAGGGATTAATTGAAGCAATTTAAATGTATTTGCTGTTTGTTTTGTATCAATAAGAAAGTACTTGTTCAATTGTGATATCTTTAATGCATTGGTAGCTTTAATTTCTGTGATTTAAGATTCACGTTGGATAATAATGTGCGTTGGCATTGTAAGGGAAGGACACAGCTGGTTGGTTCTATGAGTTTGCATTGTGTAGGGACTATATAGAACTATAGGGTTTATGGAGGTAGGGGGGGAAGAAGGGAATGGAACATGAATGCCACAGAAGATGAGTAGATTGGTATGGAGAAAACAGCACCATGCTAAGGAGAGAACGAGGGAAAAACAACAGCATAGGAGATTGAGATAACAAGGTGTAGAGCTGGATGAACACAGCAGGCCAAGCAGCATCAGAGGAGCAGGAAAGCTGATGTTTCGGGCTTAGACCCTTCATCAGAAATGGATCTAGGCCCGAACGCCAGCCTTCCTGCTCCTCTGATGCTGCTTGGTCTGCTGTGTTCATCCA
>NC_063353.1:37197255-37229050 GCF_021869965.1 Rhincodon typus
TTATCAAAAGATATTGTTACTCTGTGACTGCATTATCCTAAAAAAAATAGTAAAAATGACAAAGGAGCGCTGGAAAATGAAAAAGTCTCACTAAGAGCTCTCAAAGAAAGAATATTTTGACCTACACAGATGACCCCACAAAAGAACAATGCTATTAGAGAAAAGGAAAGCAAAGATAAAGCTTTGGAGCTTTGAACAGATTAGCATGAATTACATGCGAATGTCGAAAGTAAGCAGCTTATTGCCACTTGGAACTTTGCAGCCGAGGCTGGTTACACCTCATTGTGAAGTGTACACACATGTAGTTGCAGCAGGAAAGCCTGAACAACATTCGTACATGATTATCCTGACCAATAGTTTCTTTCTCCCACTCGAGCAATGAAGATAATTGTGATGTCTCATTTGTTATCTAGGGTGCACGTGGTTCAGTTTCACATTGGGAAAGGCATTTATCGATATTTTGTAAAGTATTTTTTATTAACATAATGTTGATTATGGCATGTCAGTGTTAAATCTTTTCAATAAACAAGGATCTGGAGTCAAAGAGGTTGTGAATATTGAGGCTTTCCACAAAGTACAAACAGGATTCTTCCTTAAATTCGGAGGAAGGGTCACTGAACCGAAATGTTAACTCTGCTTTCTCTCCATACATGCTGCCAGATCTGCTGAGCTTTTCTACCAATTTCTGATTTTGGTTATCGCATAAAATAATCATTTTAAAATTCCAGGAATTATTTAGCATTCATCCATCTCCTTTTTTACACTGAATATTGCAACTGTTAAAAGGTGCAATTCATGGTATTATTTCAGTTCAGATTTCCAAATTATTCCTCTTGAACACATTTTCAAGGTGATGGGAGAATGGGAATGTTAGCCTTTTCCTGGTTCTTCTTTCATTTATTCTGTTTAACACATTCACTGTTTTGAATGCCTTGAAGCCCTATACACTTTTTTTTGTCTTAATGTGTTTTCTTGCTCCATTTGGCACATTGTCTGAACTGTTAGGAGCTGTAACAAGGTACTGTGTGCTTGAGGGGAAGCGGTCTTCATACCAGATTGCAATCAGCTAGCTCTGAAATAATCTCCCACCTTCTGAACCAAGCAATTCCAGGCACTTTTTAAAAATTACAGGCATCAGTAGTTTTTGAAAAAAATCTACATCCGATACATGGAGATGACACACGCATACAGTTCTCTGTCCCCCAGCATGAAAAACAAAAAATGCAGTCTCTTATTTAAGTAGTGCCTTTCAATTAGGAAAGGGGAGGTGCAATGAGACCTGGCTGCTCTTGTATACTAGTCACTGAAAGCAAGCATGCAGGTGCAGCAGGAAGTGCAGAAGGCAAATGTATGTTGGCACTCATAGTGACAGGATTTGAGTATAGGAGCAGGAATGTCTTGTTACAATTGTATAGGCCCGTGGGAGTATTATCTGAGGTTCTCCTTATCTGAGAAATAATGTTTTGGTCATGGAGGGATGCAACAAAGGTTTACCAGACTGATTGCTGAGATGGCAGGACTGGCCAATGACGAGACATTGAATCGGTTAGGGTTATATTTACTGGAGTTTTGAAGAACGAGGGGTTCTCTCATAGAAACAGTTCCAGACTCCTAGCATTGTGAAAAACCTTGTCCCTCACATCTTCTTTGAACTTTCTCCCTCCACCTTTAATGCATGCCCCCTAGTTTTAGGCATTTCAACTCCAGGGAAAAGATCTTGACCGTTAACCCTATCTATGCTTTTCATAACTTTATAGACTTTTATCAGCATCTGCCAGAAAATACAAACTGAGTTTTCCTAGGCTCTCCTTACAGGTCATACTCTCGAATCCAGGCAGCATCCGGGTAAACCTCTTCTGCAACCTATCCAAAGCCTCCATTTCCTTCCTGTAATGTGGTGACCAGAACTGAACACACCACAAAGTGTGCCCTAACCACAGTCTTAGAAACCTGCAACATGACATCTCAACTCTTGTACTCAATTCCCCGACCAATAAAGGCAAGCATGCTTTACGCCATCTTTGCCACCCTACATACTTGCATGGCCACTTTCAGGTGGACTTGAATCCCAAGATCCCTCTGTACATCAATGCTGTTCAGGGTCCTGCCATAAACTGTATACTTTTTCTTAATATTTGATCTCCCAAAATGCAGCACCTCAAACTTACCAAGATTAAACTCCATCTGCCATTTCTCTGCCCACATCTGCAACTGACCTATATCCTTTCGATCCTTTGACAACCTTCTACAATATTCCCAATTTGACTGATCTTTGTATTGTCTGCAGACTTATTAACGCACCCATCTACATTTTCATCCAAGTCATTTATATATATTATAAACAGCAGAGATCCCCATACGGATTCCTGCAGAACACCACTCGTCACGGACTTCCAACCAGAAAAACACCCTTCCACCATTACCTCTGCCTTCTATGGGTAAACCAATTCTGAATCCACGCAGCCAAGTCACCGTGGATCCCATGCATCCTAACCTTTTGGATAAGCCTACCATGACGGATCTTGTCAAAAGCTTTACTAAAATCAATGTTGACAACATCAACTGCTCTACCTTCATCGATCACCTTTGTCACCTCCTTAAAAAATTCAGTCAAGTTAGTAAGACATGATCTGCCCAGCACAAAGCCATGCTGACTGTCCCTAATTAGGCCATGCTTTTCCAGATGCTTGTAAATCCTGTCCCTAAGAATTCTTTACAATAGCTTCCCAGCCACCGATGTGAGACTCACTGGTCCATAGTTTCCTGGATTATCCCAATTTCCCTTCTTGAACAGAGGAACAACATGAGCTAATTGCAAGTCCTCTGGGGCCTCTCCAGTGGCTAGCGAGGATACAAAGATTTTGGCCAAGGCCCCAGCAATCAATTCTCTTGCCTCTCTCAAAACCTAGGGTAGATATTGGGTCCAGGGGACTTAGCCACTTTAATGCGCTTCAAGAGATCCAACACGACTTCTTTCTTATTCTCAAAATGCTCTCGCATATTAGCATGCTCCACACAAATCTCACTCTCCTCCATATCCTTTTCCTAGGTGAATACCAATGCAAAGCACTTATCTAGGATTTTGCCCAAATTCTTTGACTCCAAACACAAGTTCCCTCCTTTATCATTGGGTAGTCCTAACTTCTCCCTAGTTATCCTCTTGTTTTTAAACGTACGTACAGAATGCCTTGGAATTCTCTTTAAACCTACTTGCCAAGGTCATTTTATGGCCCCTTCTTACTCTTCTAATTCCCTGCTCGAGTTCTTTCCTGCTTTTTTTTTAATATTTCCCAAGGGTCCTGTCCAATTTTACCTTCCTAAACCTTACATATGCTTCTTGTTTTCCTTTTGTCTAAATTCACAACGTCCCTCGTTATTCAAGGGTCCCTTACCTTGCTATCATTCTTCCTCCTTACTGGAACATGCCGGTCCTGAACTCTCATCAGCAGGTCTTTAAACAATTCCCACACGTCAAATTGGACTTGCCTGATAACAGCCTCTCCCAATTAACACTCCCTATCTCCTGCCTAATACTGACGTAATTTGCCCTCTCCCAATTTAGTACCTTCCCACAAGGTCCTGACTGATCCTTATTCATAGCTATCTTAAAACTTAAGGAGGAGTTGTGATTACTGCTTCCAAAATGCTCTCCCACTGCAAGGTCAGTCACCTGGCTAGGCTCATTAGCTAATACAAGGTCCAGTATGGCCCCTCCTCTAGTTGACCTACCCACATAGATGAGACAGAGTAAAAGTAGGAAGGATGTCCCTGATAACCAGAAAGTCCAGAACTAGGACTCATAGTAGAAGAATACAGAGTAGGCTAATTATGACTGACATGAGGAGAAATGTCTTCACCCAAAGAGTGCCAAGCCCGAAGAATTCTCTGTCACAGAAAGTAGTTGAAGTCAGAACACTAGATGTTTTCAAGAAAGAGTTAAATATAGTTAGTATAAGGACAAAGCTGGAGCAGGGTACTGTGTTGGATGATCAGCCATGATCATATTGAATACTGGAGCAGGTTTGAAATGCTGAATGGCTTCCTCCTGCTCCTACTTTCTTTGTTTCACAGAAATGTACAGTACAGAGAGAGGTCAATTGGCTCATCATGTCTGTATCAGCTATTTCAAAGAGTGTCCAATTATTCACTCTCCCTCAGTCTTTTCCCAAAGCACTGCACATATTTGCTTTTCAAGCATATAGGCAATTTCTTTTTTAAAAGTTGCAACTGCATCTACTTCCAACATTATTTCTAGCAATACCTTACATCTCTCCACTTCTTCCTTTTTTATTGCTAACTACCTTAACTTAGTCCTCTGATTACTTATCATCATTCCAGTGAGAGCCTCTCACAATTACTGACACGTTTATGAATCTCCTCTTACCCTGTGTTTGACAGGCATGGCTCAGTTGCTCCCAAGTTAGAAGGTTGAGAGCTCAAGTGCTATTTCAGAACTTTAGCATACCAATCTAGGCTGACACTAGAGTATAGTATTGATGTAATATTCAAACTGTCAGATATTCAGTCTTCTAGATGAGACATTAAATTGAGGTCTTGTGTCCTCAGTTTCCTGGCCACTGCCTCAATAAACAAAACAAATGCAGAATATTTGGTCATTAGCAAATTGCTCCTTTAGGACTTTGCTGGTTGAAAAGTTGGCTGTCACAATTCCTCATTACCACAGTAATTATGTTTCAAATTATTTAATTGTCAAGTACTTGGGGTATCTGGTGATTGTGAAAGGTAATACAAAAATGGAAATCTTTTATTTCTTGCCATGTTCCAAGGAAAATAGTCCTGGTTGCTCTGGTCTGTGCACATCTAAACCTCCTTATTCCTTGCACGACAATATTAAATTTCCTCGACAAGGCCTTGACAGCCTTCCTAAAGTGCTGTGCCCAGAACTGTATTTCAGAACATTCCATTGGAGGCCTAAACAAGGATTTGTAAAGGTTTAGCATAACTTTGCTGTCGTATTTTAGGCTTCTATTCATAAAGCCAAAGGACATTTTTGTTAACAACCTGTGAAAGTGGCAGGATGAAGCATTATGAACATGAAACAAGCTATACTATGAAAACATGATGAAGCCTTTCATCATAGAACATCAGGTTAGTACCAGGTTTTCTCTTGATTTTTGAGGCAGTTGAACCTCAGCCACATTGATAATCACTTGTCCCTATTTAAGTGGTGGATTTAGTTGTGTTGCTACACAAAGAAAGACTGAGAAAATAAATTGGATAAGCCTGGGGGACAGACAATAAAAATGTGTGGGTGTCACAGACTGACTGAGACAGATAAAGTCAAGGACAAAGGTAAATAAGAAAACAAAGAATCAGAAGAATCAGAGTGTGAGACAAATAAACAAACAGTTAAATGGAAGAGGAGAGACCATCGTTTTCCTCATCTTTACTTGTGAAGAACGTCATGAGGAAATAACATTACGTAATCAGCAAACCATGTGTCTTTGCAAAAAGATTTTGTTGCTACAAAACAACACAT
This sequence comes from Rhincodon typus, assembly GCF_021869965.1. Lineage (NCBI taxonomy): Eukaryota > Metazoa > Chordata > Chondrichthyes > Orectolobiformes > Rhincodontidae > Rhincodon > Rhincodon typus. Next base: position 37,202,756 of record NC_063353.1, read on the forward strand.
TCTCTGATTTAACAAGGTGTAGAGCTGGATGAACACAGCAGGCCAAGCAGCATCAGAGGAGCAGGAAAGCTGACGTTTTGGGTCTGGACCCTTCTTCAGAAATGGGGAAGGGGAAGGGGATTCTGAAATAAAGAGAGAGAGAGGGGCAGGCGGATGGAAGATGGATAAATGAGCAGATAGGTGGAGAGGAGACGGACAGGTCAAGGAGGCGGGGCTGGAGTCAGTAAAGGTGAGCGTAGGTGGGGAGTTAGGGTGGGGATTGGTCAGTCCAGGGAAGACGGACAGGTCAAGGAGGCGGGGATGAGGCTGGTAGGTAGGAAGTGGGCGTGGGGGTTGAGGTGGGAGGAGTGGATAGGTGGAAGAAAGTACGGACAGGTTAGGGAGGCAGGGACGAGCTGGGCTGGTTTTGGGATGCGGTCGGGGGCGGGGAGATTTTGAGGCTTGTGAAGTCCACATTGATACCATTGGATTGCAGGGTTCCCAAGCAAAATAGGAGGTGCTGTTCCTGCAACCTTCAGATGGCATTGTTGTGGCACTGGAGGCGGCCCAGGATGGACATGTCGTCCAAGGAGTGGGAGGGGGAGTTGACGTGGTTCGCGACTGGGAAGTGCAGTCGTTTGTTGCGAACCGAGTGTAGGTGTTCCACAAAGTGGTCTCCAAGCCTCCGCTTGGTTTCCCCGATGTAGAGGAGACCAAATCGGGAATAGCGGATACAGTATACCACATTAGCAGATGTGCAGGTGAACATTTGTTTGATGTGGAAGGTTTTCTTGGGCCTGGGATGGGGGTGAGGGGGAAGGTGTAGGGGCAGGTGTAGCACTTCCTGCAGTAGCAGGGAAACGTGCCGGGGGTGGTGGGGCTGGTGGGGAGTGTGGAGCGGACAAGGGTGTCATGGAGAGAGTGGTCCCTCTGGAAGGCAGATAAGGGTGGGGAGGGAAAAATGTCTTTGGTAGTGGGGTCAGATTGTAGGTGGCGGAAGTGCCGGAGGGTGATGCGTTGGATCCGGAGGTTTGTGGGGTGGTACATGAGGACAAGGGGGATTCTATTTTTGTTGTTATTGCAGGGAGGGGGTGTGAGGGATGAGTTGCGGGAAACGCGAGAGATGCGGTCGAGGGCGTTTTCGACCACTGTGGAGGGGAAGTTGCGGTCCATTCTCTGATTTACTGTGGACATTGTTATGGGAATGCAGTTAATTTTACTTTAAAATATCATAAGGCTCTTCAAGACGAAACAGCAGGAAAATTAACTGAAACCGGTGTGGGTGTAGAAATGCCTTTATATATGTTCCCACAGGTAGCGCACCGATATCAACTTGGCAGAAATTTTTCAACCATTAATTGTTATTCAAATCCTAAGCATTTCACCTCATAACTTAATGACTAAGTTGTTGAATAAGATATTGAAAGGCCCAATTTGACTACCCACAGTACTGGTGATTGGTGCATTAATCAGAATTGGTCAGGTAGGGAAAAATCATCCAACATTTCTGAACACTATCCACTGATCACTTGAATGTATGGATATCAATATCAATTTTGGATAAATAACCCGCTAAAAATCAAAGTTTAGGCACACACATACTATTGATGATATGGGCATGGTGGCACAGGGTATCTCCAATTGTAAAATTCTACATGTTCAAGAAAGGGTGCCTCATGAAAAAGAAATGGTTAGCTAAAAGAAAAGGTTGAAACTCAATCATCTATATCCAGTTATAACCGTATTACTTCCAACATTACACCCATCACAATATTTATCTGCCAATTAATTATTTTCTATTCCAGTTGATTGGTACGTATGACTCTGAGTAAGTGGTTGCCTTACAAATGCAGGAAGTAAATGGGCATTCTGTTCTGGTCATATTATGGTTAATTGTTGTTGGAAAGGTTTAAACATAACGAAATGTGTCTTAAGAGTATTAATGTACCCATCCTGAATCAGGTCTCCACTAGTAAACAGAGTGAATCCCAACATAGCCGTCACTCACTCTGACAACTGAAACCTATTAACTTAGACAAAAAACTGAGGTACAGGGGCACAGGATCTGACCACTGAGTAAATGGAATCAATGTTATTTAGTAGAGCCTGAAAGGCAACACACAGTAGATCAGAATTATCAACTCGAATAAAAACAAAATATTGCAGATGCTGGAAATCTGAAATGAGCACAGAGCATGCTGGACAATCTCCATAGGTCTGGCAACATCTATGCAGAAAGAAACAGAGTTAACGTTTTGAATCCATTAAAACTCTTCTTCAGAAATTGTGAATTGCAGCTCACACAGACTCAAAACATTAACTCTATTTCTCCATAAACGGTGCCAGGCCTGCTGAGTTCTTCCAGCATTCTGTGTTTGTTTCAGGATTATCAACATTGCTTTTGATAATTGAAACAGTCAAACATAGTAACTGCCAAATGGGTATAGCCAAACTATCAATGCCTTTGTTGGCATGGACGAATTCTGTATGTTATTGGCAAAGAAGTAACAAGCTACTGAAGTTGGTTCAAACATCAACTTACAAGATCACCATAGGATTTGTCAGCAAGTTAAAACTTGTTTTTAGAAGATATCTAAAACTACTACTCACCCTTGGCAGTGTATTGTTGAAATGCAATATTACCGCAAGTACTATACAAAGCTCCTTGCACTGGCACACTCCTGTACACTACTTAATGCTATATAAGTAAAGGATGTGAATGCCCGTGTTTGCAGTTTAGAAAACAAATTTGGACTATTTCAATGTTTCAACTATTATTCAATTAATTAAATTTAATAAATTTTGCTACCAAATTCATAAACCTAATTCCATACTACGTCTCTCTCCTTACTTCTGGATCTCCAGTCTCCTGCTCATCATTCTCCCACATACTTTCTCTCTCAATTCCTTATCTAGGGCAAAATCGCCCCTCCAACTCCTCCACCTAATATGATTTTCACCTCAAGTTTCACACTCCATATTGCCTCAGACTCCCCCAAATCTCCTGTAAAGTCTTGAAAATTTTACTTCCGCGCACTCCTCTCTCTTTTTCCATTCCCACAACATTAGGTGCATAATCCCTAGTATCTCACATTGCACACCAAATTTTAGTCCAATCTTAATATCTCTCCATTTATGGGTTATAACTTCCCATCAATAACTCATTTCTAAATTGCCTGTAAGGTTACAATAATGCAAAAGTTTTCACAATTTTATTGTTGGAAAACATTTTGGAATTTTTTTGGCATTAAGCTGTATTAATTTATTTTCTATTGTGGTTTATTCATATCTATTGTTTTATACAGTGGACAGATATTAGTAGTCTTTTATAACATTACAGGGCCCTTCACATGCACGAAATACTGAAGTTGCTTCCTCTCTCCTTCTGAAGGATGTTATGACTTCTAATTCAATTTCAGAAGATAAATTAAGTGAATTATTAACAGAAAACCTACATCCCTCTTCTCTGCCCGGCCTTGTGCCCAGAAGTCCACAGATGAAACCATCTGCTCAGCTATTTACCCTTTGTCTCCAGGGGTATAAAACTAACTGCGGTACCTGATCAGGTGACATAACATCAGTGGGAAAGAACCCAGACTGAAGCGGTTCAGTGCTTTTTATTCATGTAACACCTGCCACTGGTGGAGCATGATTTCATATGATTTTCCGTTTATTCAGTCAGCCAGAAGATCTGCTGACAGTCCTGGGACACAGGTCCTGGCAAATACATGGTTTGGCAACCAGGCTGAGAATGAAGGAAACTCAGATGTCTATGCTGAGCCTTGATGACAGTCACAAACAGGAGAACACTGTGTGCCAAAAAGGGCATATAAATCAAATCAGTCAACAATGGCATTCAGTCAACAATGCCAGATCAGAGGTTTTTGAAACAGAAAATGCCCTGGGCTCTGCATTTGGATATTTTGGAATCAAGTGGCAGTTTGCTTATTCCTTATTTATAGCCATTCCTTTTTGGGTCTTTGTCAGCTACTGCAAAGGTAAAATATAATTAATTTATTAAAATGCAGCATGCTGGCATTGCACTGTGTGAAGGAAAGAATCTGTCTTGTTAAGCTCAATAAAAAAAAATCTGGGATATTTTACCTAGAGCTTAATTCTTTTTCCCTGAATTACTTCCCAAGGATGGGGACTAATGATAGGGCAATGAGTATTGGCAGACTTCACTATCTCACCCAATAGCCATTAGTCATGTGAAAGTAGCAACAGGGATGTAGCCAGGCTAAAAAACAGAAGTTGCTGGAAAAGCTCAGCAGGTCTGGCAGCAGCTGTGAAGAAAAAAAATCAGAGTTAACATTTTGGGTCATAGAATGTCAGAACATAAAGCAGTACAGCACAGTACAGGCCCTTTGGCCCATGATGTTGTGCTGACCTATTATCCTACTAAGATCAAACTACCCTGCATACCCTACATTATTCTATCATCCATGTGCCTATCCAAGAGTCACTTAAAAGTCTCTAAAGTATCTGACTCCACTCCCACTGCCGACAGCACATTCCACATGCCCACCACTCTTCTGAGGAAGGCTCACCGGACCCGAAACATTAACTCTGATTTTTTCTTCACAGCTGTTCCCAGACCTGCTAAGCTTTTCCAGCAACTTCTGTTTTTGTTCCTGATTTACAGCATCCGTAGTTCTTTCGGTTTTTATTTATGTAGCCAGACTATTTCATTTATGGAACACCACAAATCTCACTGTATATACCATAGCTAGCTCACAGCAAGGCAACCAATCAATTGATTTTCTACAAACGGATGGTATACTTTGATGTTTCAGACTGCACAGCCTGCCTCCTTGAACTACTACGGTCCTTGTGAATGTTGGTACACCCAGAATGCTGTTAAGAAAAGGAGTCGCAGGATTTCACCTAATAACTGTGAAATAACTATAGCAGCCTGTGACTGCTTAAGCGAAATAAAAATCCTTAAAAAGGGAGGCCAGAAATACAGGCACAGAAACTGAAATAAACACGGCATCAAACTTGGCCAATAAAGCAATGTATGCTGGGAATGCCTGAGCCAAGACAGACTCTTACAAGAGACAATTCTGCTAGGGGCAAGTCCTTGTAAGACCCAGGCTCAGACAATTGAAATCAGAGAGGCACCAGAACATGTCAGGAAGTGTGAAAGGGCAAATCAACCTTTCCTGACAAACAAGCTAAACTAGATGCATAGGGCAGACATACCTCAGTACGACAAAAGATCAGTTGTATATATCCTGGGATAAAACCAGACATCCAGGTCCCAAGAGCAGACAAATCAAAGCGGTCACTGTTAAGCAAGCCATTGAGAGCCATGAGCAGTATTTCAAGATGGTAAAGCCAATTAATTCGATACCTCTGATTGGTCAAGTCCTTGGAAAGTTCTGGAAGGTAGCCAGAAGAGAACCCTGCCTGGCAGGGCTCGGGTGCCCCATTCTCCAGTCTACTGAGAGGCATATCGGGATACAGCAGTGACTGGAGCAACTCGCCCTCCGACCAGAGAAAGCCAGAGAGTCAACCCGTGAAGACAGGAATGGACTGAACAATTCATCAGACTAGCAAAGGTACGAGCATCTGGGAAGTATTTCAAGTTTCTAAAGAATCAGATAGTTAGCAATAGAGTTGTTAAAAGTGTTAAGAGTTTAAACGTTACCTTTATTGTCTTCAAATAAATTTGTGACCTGGTTCACTAACTACAGACTCGTGCTGTGTGGTCCTTTCCTGATACATGCTAAGATACCTAGGTAAATTAATATTATGCACACTAGTTGAGGAGTCTGCGGGGCCTTACAGATACCCTGCTCCAGACAACATAATGGAGACATAATTCAAAGTCATGATCACGTGTAGTTTCGAGGCAAGCTTGCACGTTGTAATGTTCCCATCATTCTGCCTTGAGATGGTAAAGGTCACAGGGTGCTCTTGAAAGAGCCTGGGTGAGTTGCTGCAGTTCATCTTGTATATAGTGCACTGTCACTGTGTGTTGGTCATGGAGCGTGGGAATGCCAAGGTGTGCTGCTCAAGTTGGCTACTTTGTATGGGATGTGGTAAGCTTCTTGAGTGTTGTTGGAGTTGCACCCATCCATCAAACATCTAAACAGGAACAAACAATTCTAACCAAATCACTTAGCGTTTCAGATCTATAAGAACATGCTTTTGTCAGTCTTGGAACATCTACCTGAAATCAAAGCATCATGCCGGTTGATTCCAAGTGACTTATACTGGTGGGAGAAAACATCAGCCATTTTAGAGCCCAGCAGATATCTACATTCAATGTAACTCATACCCATCACAGCTATTGGATGATTCTAATTTATGGGTCTTGGTTTGTGTCTTGCTTTGACATGATTGACACAGCTACTTTCCCTCAAGTAAACCTCAAACATACGTAATGCCAGGGAATATTGGTGAAACAGAAGCTTGAATGTTAATGACTTAGCTAAAATTCAGCAGGCTTTTTTTTAAAATAAAGAAAACAAGGTCAATACAGAGCATGATTCAAGATGGAAGAGAGTGGGACAATGTAGATTTTAAAGCCTCATGCATTGTAAGTGGTTTTAGTTCTGTCAATTGGGGTCACAGTAGGAGATTGAGAGTACCAAGTTCAAAACTGAAGTTCTGAGGAGAATATCACTTCAAATGGTAATACTGTCAATTGCACATAACGGATTAGAATGAGTATTAAAATTTGAGTAAACATGAGAAAGCAAACTATTATTTATAACTTGGCTGTATTGTCAAACAAGCTACATGTTGACCATCTGTTCAACTTTGAGGGAACTAATTCATTACAACTGACGGCAGTTCACTATGACCAAGGATAACATGTTAAAATAGTTGTAACCGAGAGCCAAATCTTGTTTGTAATTTGTAAATGTGAACAAGACTTCTTGAGTTGTCAACAGATTTCGTTTCTTCAACTTTGAAGGTTTAATCAAACAGTAGCAATGTGTCTGTACACCTACAGCAGCTGCAAATGGAGCAGAGATCAGACAACTGAAGGAAACCACCCGCAGTCTTGTCCTTCACTCAGTCAAGCCTACCACTCCCTTGGTGAGCACCATTCTCATACATATTACTGACTACTGTCAAGATGTCCTGTTAGAGCTGCAAGTTTTGCTTTGATATGTTCTCTCTTGGCTCCCACCTGTGCAGTTGAAGTTGCTCAACAAACCTGTCAGTGTTTCACAGTGCAGGAAAACGATAGCTATTCGGAATTGATATTAAAACAGAGTGAATAACTTCTAATCAGATGTACAAGTTTAATGTTTTTAGTTAAATTAAGTAAGGAGCTCATATAATTTTATATCATTACATTTTGTCAATCCAGAATAAATTCTCACAGAAGTGGATATTGAGCAGTGAGCAACTTAAGGCTGTTTGAAAAAGCTTGGAAATAGAAGAATAGCTGATTACCTTAGAACAAAAATAACATTTAACTTAATACTTCTTGACAGATGAAAAATCAGATTGATAACTAAAAGGATCAAATTTTAGGGATTGCTTTTGAAATGTGGTTCATAGAGTTGCAACACAGATTGTGATGCAGATGGAGAGGAGCTTTAAGGGAGTTCCAGCACAGTTTTACCACCTTTGGAGTCCTCATTTTGAACACAGTGAGGACAGCTGGGATATAAAAGTAAATAAAACGAAGTTTCTTCTGCTTCATAATTGTTAAGATGGCAGAGTGAACATCATACCAACGACACCCCTGTACATGTTAGCATGACAACAAGTAGTTGGTGTGAGCTGAATGTTACTGTGTTGTCATCTTTGATTAAATCCAAAACGAGACTAACGTGTGGAATTGAGAGCTGTTATGAGGTTTGCTATGCTTCTGATAAGTCTGTTCAATAAAGTCACCAGTTCCAGAGAACTGTAGACTGCTCTCTCATTAGACAGACAGAATAAACTTGAAGGTCAACGTGATGAGCTTAACGTGAGAGTCAACATGCTTCACACAAGGGACAAGGTTGAAAAGGTGGGACCTTCATGTTTATCTCAGCCATGGGAATTGAAATCGTGCTGTTGGTATCACATTGCAAGCTGGGTGTCCCGTCAACTGAGCTAATCTACACTGTGTCCAATAATTAATTCAGCACTTGAAGAACACAATGGAAATGGCTGTTGATTTTAAAAATCAAGCAACTCTCCCTGTAAATTCCTGGCTGTCTGTTGCCCTGGCTGAAACTTTTACTCATTGAGAAGGGTGAGCTCAAAATGTTTTTGCGGCTGATGTTAAGGGTCTGCTGACGGAAGTCAAAGAATGAAGTAATTGTATTACTAGAAGCCCTGGAAAGAAACCATCAAAAGCCCTGGAAAGAAACCATTAAAAGCCACATGCTGACCATGTGCAAGGAAATGGTCGTAATTGCATGTGGAATCTCTATGATCCAAGGATTGCCTTACAACATCAAGGGAGGTTTAATAACCTCAAAAGTATGTGCATCAACAACTGAATAACAGGAAAGATGTAATACAAATAAGCATAACCCTATCCATTTGGGGTGATCATTTGGTACCAGGTTCTTTGGCCCAGAAAATTTAGAAATGCTTTAATCTGGCTTATATTACTTGTCTTCTTTGATGCATGTTAGCGCACGACAGTCTCACAATTTGTGTCTTTGTTCTTTTCCACTTCCTATTAATACCATTCTCTCCAAGAAACTGGGCAGATTGTGGCTGCAGGTTCTGGATAGCACTGCAACCAATTAATGCTATTCAATACTGCAACAGGAGGAGACTGCACATAATGTCAGGAAATGATATATGAGGGCCATTGGGCAAGCAACAGCAGACATCTGCACATAAACTCAGCAGGAAAATGAAGCGCTGACAATCATTGTAATCAAATCTGGCCTGGTCTGAAGATATGGGAGTCAATGTGCCTCCAGTGAATTTGCACACCTTTTATTATGTGATTCTATATGTGTTATTTTCAATCTCTCCACCAGCAACTGCATTGCTCAGAAGAGTCCACAAAGCATTTGTTCAAGCAAGAATGACTCTCATGCAGGGCTCAAGGCAATAGAATTATTCTGTTTTACAGAGATTGCAAGCCAAAACTCAGAACAGGATGATGATGTTCAAAAAGCTGCAGTTTCCCCAACATCTAGGAATACTGGCCAGTCTAACATCATTCACTTCTTCCATTCATTCAGAGATAAAAGCTGCATGAGGTGGGGGAGAGTTGCAGATAGTCAGATGAGGAATTAGCACATGGCAAATAGAATACAAAGAAGCTAGTGCGTAAAGATGCACAAGTGGAGCCTTATGTAACTGAATGGAAGCTATGAAGTATCATTGCCCCAATACAGATTACAGTTGATGACTTCAGGGATGCTGCCAGGAGACGAGGGATATGAGCAGTGGATAAAACACATTTACAGATTTTGCACAACCTAACACAACATGTGCAGCGGACTTCTGGGACAGCTATGAAGACCACAATCCTATCTTGTTGCAATTGTGAGAGGTACTCAACATCACTGGAATTTAGCCTGGACAAAGTGACAACTGTGAGAACATCTGCAAACCTACTCACTGTCTTATGAATGATCCAGGCACTTCAGTCAATTCAATGTGAAAGTATTAAGTGAACAACTCCAGGTCCTGGCTACTTACTTGAAGAACTCCCTGTTAATCTGATTTAAAAGCCTACTGAGCACCATCCCTTAAGGACACATTATATACCTTTGCATCTTTGCTTAAGCATTCAAAGATCCTTCTGCTTTTGTGAGGTCAGCACCTTGCTGATTGCTGGTAACCAGATCTTTGTTCTCAGTGTCTGTGGAACAGTGGGTGTACGTGCACAATAAGGCTATTTTTCTGCACAAAAGAGCTGTCATTTTACTGCAGAGACATCAATGTTGTAGACTCTGGTTGCCAAACAGCCCATAAGAAAGATTCACTATAATACTTTGGAGCCCTGAAAAATCAGGCCATCTCCATCCCAAGAGCTGTTCAGCCTTCTACTTCTCGGACCTCAGGTGGCATTCAGGACAAATGCAAGATTAGTTCAGGGAAAAAAGTGCCTGGTCACTTGGAGTGTGGATAAAGGAGGCAGCAGGTGATGTTTTTGTAAACAGCTTGAAGAAATCACTAGATATAGTCTCAAGGAATACTTGGTGTTTGGTTACCTTGAGGACAGTTGAAAACAGATTCAGAGAGGCTCATGATCATTTTAGAATATAAACAGAGAATGGGCTCTTTGGCCAATTGAGTCGACACTGATCGATATACACCAATCCTATTTGCCCACAATTGGCCAATAGCCTTGAATGTTTTGACTTTTCAAGTGTTCATTCATATCCCTTTTAAAGGTTATGAGGTTTGTGCCTCTATTACACTCTCCAGCAGTGCAATCCAGATTCTCATGATCCTCTGGGTGAAAATACTTTTTCCTCAAATCTTCTCTAAACCTCCTGCCCTAAATTATGGCCCCTCATTATTAACCCTTCAACATCAATTAATCTGTCCCAACATACTTTATGACATTCTTACCACTTGCCTTCTCATCTATTTTTGAGTAATCCACAAACCTGGCTTTCTCATCCAAAGTCCTTAATGCATATACTTTAAATAATTGCAGCCTCAGCACTGATCCCTGTCACAAACCACTAGTTATAGGTTGCTATTCTGAAAATTACCCCCTTATCTCAATGTTGTATTCTGTGTGCTGCTCAAATGCCCACAAGCAGCTTGTGGACACATGACATCACGTTTAACAACAAATCATCATTCCTTTACAGATGACTATAAAGTTTGGGTCAATAAATATATCTACATGTAATGGGTTATAAATATCAAGTGTAACATTTAACTCATATGGCAGTGACTCCTCAATAAATCATAAGTGGATATTTCTGATGGCTTAAGCTACCCTAAGGAATACAACATTAAGAAAGTCCCCAAGGAACTCCAGTGTTTGTTTCTTTTTAATTACAATCTCCTAACAATAAGACAATTCTGTCAATGCCTTCAAAGTCTGGTTAATTTCCCTTCAAGTGTGTGCAATACCATCTATTCACTCCCTAATGAGAAACCCTGGGTATCAGTTACAGTCTTCCTCTTATTTGTGCACAGTATATTCATAATTCAAGCTATTCACATCACATTAACACCCTACAGTTCTTTGATTGATTTGTGCACAGTTAATATTCCTCAACCAACAACATTAGAAGTAAAAGATTATTTGATCATTATATTAGTATTGTTTATTGGCGATGCTGCAGTGTTTTTACCATTACAAAAATGACTACATTTCAAAAGTAATGAATTATCTGTAAAGTGCTTTGCTAGTCCTGGGGCTACAAAAGGCACTATACAAATCTAAGTTTTTTTTTCTCCTCTAAGCTTCATCTTATATTGTCAATGGTGAATAATGGTGACAGACTAATCCATATTAATATGGACAAACTGTAACTGACTACATTGTCTTCTGCGTGTCACCTCATGACTGAAGAATCTGATGAGAGATGAGGATGGGTTTCTGCAGAACTTGAAGTCCATAAGATGATATGTCCTTAAAATGTAGAAGCAGAAGTAGGCCATTCAACTATTGAGTCTGCTCAAACAATGAATGAGATCACGGCTGATCTGATTAATCCTCAACTCCACTGAATTTACAGAATCATAGAATCCCTAAAGTGTGGGGGAGAGGTCATTCAGCCCAACAAGTCCACACAGACCTTCTGAAGAGCATCCCATCCAGGTCCACCCCCTTCCCTGTCCCTGCATTTCCCATTGCTAACACTCCTAACCTATACATCCCTAAATACTATGGACAATTTAGCACTGCCAATCCACCTAACTTGCATATCTTTGGACTTTGGGTGGAAACCCGAGCACCCAGCGGAAACCCATGCAGACACGGGGAGAGCGTGCAAACTCCACACAGACAGTTGCTGAGGCTGGAAGTGAACCCAGGTCACTGTTGCTGTGAGGCAGCAGTGCTAACCACTAAGCCAATGTGCTGCTCCACTTTCCTTCCTTTTCCTCATGAACCTTGACTTCCTTATGCAGTAAAAATCTTTCTCAGTTTTGATATACCTAATGACCCAGACTCTATGCTAAACAATTCCATAGATTCACTATCCTCACTTATGTTTAAAATGGGCAACTCCTCATTTGGACATGATGCTTCTGGTCCTAGAATTACCCAAAAGGGGAAACAACCTCTCTGTACCTGATCTGTCAAGCAGCCTAAGAACTGTATGTGTTTCAATTAAGTTGCCTCTCACTGTTCTAAAGTCCAATGGGTACAGGCTCAACCTATCCAATCCCGTCATCAGCAAATCTTCCATGCCCGGGATCAACCTAGGGAAAGTTCTGTGGACTGCCTCCAATGACAGTACATCTTTCCTTAGAAGAGGGAATTGTGGCCTTTCAGGTGTATAGTTTTAGCAAGTCTATTATTTTTTATACTCCTTTCCTTTTGAAATAAAGACCATCATTCTGTTTGCTTTCTCTGTTACCTGCTGAACTTGCATGATAGCTTTCTGTGATTTGTGCACAGACTTCCAAATGTAGGAGCAAATTGCTGCAAATGGTGGAATCTATACTGAAAACTAAAAAATGCTGGCGATCCCTGCAGGTCAGTCATTATCCATGGAGAGAAAGCAAGCTAACTTTTCAAATCTACACGAGCTCTGATGAAGAGTCAACTAGACTCGAAACATTAGCTGTGATCTCCAGCATTTTTTGTTTTCAGTACAGACTCCCAAACAATGTTCCTTTTCAACTGCATGGCAATTGGTGTGCTGACACAGATCGCAGCATTGACTTACAGTTCCAGAAGTCTTTGCTGCTCATGGACCTTCGAGGTCTATAAGGATGAAAAGAAAATTAGAGGCAATGCTGCTTCCAAAATTGTGTGCTGTAGCTTTCTGCAGTCTTTCTCCGTTTAAATAACATTCAGTTCTTCTAATCTCCCTGCTTAAGTGCATAGTTCTACATTTTCCCACATTAACAGCTGTTGATAATGTCTAGGAAAACTTCTGCAGCTATGTCACTTTTGGTATTCCTCTGAGCATGTTGCAAGTTTCCTATTGCTGGTCCTGTAAGCATACTGAATCAAGTTTTAATCCTTGCTATTGCAAATGTCAGTCAGTTGCAGCACTTCCCCCTCCACCCCGAGAGATGGGTGTACTGTCCTTGTTGTTGTACCCAACACAATGAAGGATGGTATTGTTTGTGATTTAGCAATGCTAATGATTTCTTATGAAGAACATCAGGTGTTTTTGATGGAAGTGTTCCAGAGGTTAAGGAGGTACCTCTAGTACATCCAGGATTCTGCGCTGTACAGTGATTTGGTAAGGATGATGGACTGGTAGAGCGTGATTTTAGAATTTAGTTTAATGACATGTTGTTCCTGGCACAATCATGAAGGTGTTCATTGGCAGAACATTTTCCTGCATGCTTGCATGGATATCTTCATCTATAATGGCATACCTAGGTTGAACTTTTCAACAATCTCAAGACTGGTGCCGTCAACAAACAGCTCAACGACATAAGGAAAGAAAAAACAAACTCATCAAACATCTTGATGCTTGTGCTTATATTATCCCAGGACATCTACTGAAGTCTTTAAGATCGGATTGTGGAGCAGTTTTTGTTCATCTCCCAAGTCTCTTGGGAAAGAAAGGTCAAATTGCAGCATGGTCCCAAGTTGTATAGCAAGATCCAAGGCAACAGTAGAGTTCTTGAGGAGTTTGACAATCAAATTCATTTAAGATCTTTTGGCTGGATCTTCAAAGTTAGCTTGAAAGAATAGCAGCAGTATTTTGAAAGCAACCTATGGTCATTGTATCTGGAACACCAATATTTAAATGCTCAATGCTGCCACCCTGCACTTCAATCCCCAAAAAGGTAATTAAAAAGGCAATTTTATTCTGTTTCCTGACCCAGTGTGCTACATGTTTCCTCCTGTCCTACTTTACTAGCTGTGCTGGTCCATCACTGCTTGCTCCCTACTAAAAGTGGCTGTTTGTACTGATGTATCTCATGTGACATGGGTGCAATATTCCTATGATCTCCAATTCTAGACTTCCAGGGTCTAAAGGTTGCTGTGTTACAAATTTGCTTTGATCATAGGGACACAACCTTTATCGGGTCGACTAAATCTTAAAAATTCATAACGCTCTGTGTACTTTGAATAAAAGCTCTGAATATTACCATGAAGGGAATATGGGAACCATGGGTTTGTTATTTGTGATTTTGCCCTACTAGTGAATTCACATATTGGAACTTGGGTGTCTTTGGTGGAAGTATTCAAGAGCTTTAATTCTGTGAAATAAAACAGATGAGTTTTTCAGCTATGCCAATCTGCACACATGGTAAATTTCTAGTTAACCATGCAACACAATTTGCTATAAGAGTACAAAAATTTCATTGCAGGCAGTGGAAGTGATGGTTTTTCAGTGGATTGGAGTGATCACAAGTTATTGCAGCAAATCACTTGCCCTTCTTATGAGTTTAAAATGTAGTAAATCAATTCAATTTGAAAATAATCAAATTAAACCTAATTTTGTCAGACCTTGATGTATTATTGGATGAAACCGGAGAACCTCAAAATCAGCCACAAAAAGTTAGAATAATCAAATTGAAAATTATAACAGTGGATTATAACCTTCTGCAGCTTAATTTAGGAACTGTCAAGGATACAAAATAAATCACAGTTCCATTTCAAAAACAGTTTTGAATCTACAAGGAATGTGACAGTCTACAGATTCTGCAAAACAAGCTACAACCCAGCTTATTTCAGTTTTCCTTTTCCTCTGAGTGAATCTTGTCCTGAAATATTACCTTAATTGCAGAATTTTGTTCCCATATATTTATTTGTGATTGGGTGACTAGCCTTCATACCTGTATACTGTCAGTGCCTGAGCTCATGGGTAGTTGACCAGCTTCCAGGCCTTTGACAGTCTTGTGCCAATGAGGTTATTCACATAGAGTTGCATCAAATGCAAAACTGTATCATATCTGCCAGCCTAGAATCTCAAAGAAACTGAATATAATATCAATATGGCTTTCATAGCACCAGAGATTTTGATAAGTAAAATCCAACTATTTAATAAGAGCCATGAGTATAAACCTGGGCCTAAGGCCACTGCTTAACAATAATGGAATAATCAAATTGTGCTAGGCCTTGAGAGATTCCAGATATTGCACTGTCATTTACAATGTAGTGACCTTTTGAGGGAAATCAGGCCTTGTATATTAAAGGAAAATAAGCCAAGTAACACAGCTTTTTGTAACTTAAGTGCAGGTCATTTTGAGATTCAGTTTCTTAATTGCTTCTCTAATAGACTTTTCTATTCCAATATCAGAAGCTGCAATTCAATCAGACTACAAGAGGATATGGCCTCAAAAAGCCTCAACACCTAAAGATTCTTGTCTTATTTTCTAAATCCCTGAACTTTCTCATTTCATTTTACATCACAGTCTTTTTGTCACAGTTCACCATAAACACCTTTCATATCTTCTGGCTAAAGTTTGGTCTTTATTTCCTATGTATTCTGCTCCATTCATGCTTCAATGTTTACTTACCATCTTTTGCAAGCTCAAAGCATTTTAAGTAATTGTCCCCATTTCTCCCCACCTCCTCCTTACGCCCTTATATTAAAGCAAGATTCAAGACATTGGAATACTTTTCTCTGCCTAAAGACAAACAAGATTGTAATCAAACTTCTAAAATTATTTTAAGGACTGATGGAGTAATTGTCGAGAAATCATTCCTGCTTGTTCTGAGATTGCAGAACGGAGGGACAGAAATAAGTTGGTCACAAAGAGATCCAGTAAGTAATTTATTTGGAATTTCCTCAAAGAAATTGCAGTTGAAACACAGTCCAATGACATATTTGTATGTTTGACATGTAATGTAATACAAAGGAAAGGGAATGTAAAAGACATGCACCTACCCTGGAAACACTTTTGTTTAGTGGCATTGGGTACCTGTAAGAATGAGTAAATATCTTGGCAACCTAAGGGTGTTTTAATCAATGGAGTTAAAGATGAAAAGCAAGAAACATGTGTTATTAATGACACACAGTGAACACCATTAGCGACAGGAATAACATTCGTCAGTCTTTCATAATTGGCTGCTTACCTGTAGGCAATTATACATGTGTCCTTGTACTCCTGGAGCTTCACACACACCATATTCAGGAATTGATCAGAGTACGCACTCAGATCGTGCATTAGGTTCACCAGATCCTGCATTGACTTCTCCACAACAACAGTGCTCTGCAGGGGGAAAAAAATGCAACATCTTAACATCAAACAAACCATCAATCTAAGAGAACAGTGCAATATATTTTAGGGTATTTTATCATTGAGTCAAATATTTATACAGTTATCCACATCCCAGTTGCTTGTACTGCTATCACTTCTCACTCCTCTGGCAGACCAATATTGGTGGAGGGGATACATCTGTTCCTTCTTGTCTCAGCCATCAATTACCAATTCCTCTCAAAAGCAGATTAAGAATTGGAGCTCACTGCAGAGGGAATCTCAAATAGATAATGTGATTCCAATGATCAAATCAAAATGTGACTTTGAACAGAGTGCTGGGAGTTGGGTGAGTCCAGGAGATGGAGAAGAGTAGAAGAGGAACTCCTTTAGTTTTTCTAACATTTTCACCTCTAGGAATTGTTTACTGTACTACAAGGGAAGATACTAATTGTTTGGTGAGTATCTGGTAAGAGATTAAGGTCCATTCTATTCATAAGAACTAGCCTCTCTGCTCCTATGATGCTGCTTGGCCTGCTGTGTTCATCCAGCCCTGCACCTTGTTGTATTGGAACTGTTGGTAAGGTTAATAAAATATCCTAAAAAAAGTCAAACATATAAATAAATTGATTAAGTAACTCATTAAAACATGTTTGTGTCATAACTGCAGCAGATTCCTCAGTGTCAGTAAGAGCCAGGGCAAGCATGTCTGCATTAAGTATTTGCAGCTCAAGCTGATTTAGCTCAGATTTTATAAACTGGACACCAAACTGTATACATTATGATCATCACAGATAAGGAAAATTATTTGGACTTTGTTATTCTAGGAGGCAGTCACATCCGTTTGGTTAGGATTATCTGATTTCGTCGCTGGTTAGAAAAACGGTTGGGGCTACAAGGTGGATTAGCTAACTGACCATGGCTATAAGAGGAAAACATTGTAATGGGGAGAAAAAGGAATGCAGTGGTTATAAAGGGTTAGGGTTAGTCAAAGTCCAGAAGCTCTGCTCTCTGCCTAATTCCAGGGTTTGGGGCATCTGCTCAGGTCTGGAGAAGCACTAATGGTGGGAGGGAGAGATTGTGGTTCATCCAGGCACCAATGACATAGGTAGGACATGGAAAGAGGTTCTGTATATCAACTTTGAACAGCCAGGCACCAAATTAAGCAGCAGCAACTCAGAGATAATAATCACTGGATTATTACCTAAACAACTTGCAGTTTAGGAAGCTAGGGTGTGGAAGTGGTTTGGGTACAGATGACACTTTGGGAGTGGTGCAAAAGTCCCTGAGCGGTAACTACGTTGTAGGATGTGGTATAAAAGGAAGATACGGTGATAACCATGGCGGGATTTTAATTTACATATAGATTGGAAAAACATCAGATGAACTAAGGCAGACTAGATAAGGATTTCATAGAATGTTTTCGGCATAGTTTTATAAGAATGTAGAATGTACTTAGAAAGTACATTCTGAAGATAACCCAAAAGCAGGCTATACTAGATCTGGTACTGTGCACAAGACAGGATTGATTAATTAATGAACTCAAAATGAATGCACTTCTATATACCAGCAATTTTCCATTGAGTTTGAGCCAGATAAGAGTGGGTCCAAGAGTACTATTTCAAATTTAAACAAAGGCAATTTTGATGATTCGAAAGGAGAACTAACAAAACTGAGGTGGCAAATTATGTTAAGAGATGGGTCAATAGAGATGCAGTGACAGACATTTAAGCGGATATATGAGAATATAGAAATTGGGTATATTTCAGTGAGAAAGAAAAAGTTCCAAGGGAGGACCACCACCTGTACTGAACTTAAAAATGCCAAAGATAGTAACAAACTGAATGAAAAAGCATATAATTTCAAAGATATGAGCCAGGTCAGTATATAAAGAATGGAAAAAATGATTAGAAGAGTAATAGGAAGGAAAGATTAGATTATGAGAGAAAGCTAACTAGAAATATAAAAACAGATAGTAAGAAGTCTACTGATATTTAAAAAGGAAGAGAGATAACATATAGGAAGTGAGTTGGGATAATTGCAAACACCAAGGAGGTGATACTGAGCAGATTGTTGGAGCTGCATGTTGAAAAGTTTACTGGTTCTGATGGACTTCATCCTGATGTCTTACAGTGAGTCGTGAGAGTACTTAGTACTGAACCAGATTGTTTTGCATTAGTTTTCATTTTCAGGATTCCCTAGATTTTGGCAAAATAGACAAAGAGATGAAGACAGAATTCTGGAAACTAATTACAGGTTGGGTCTGCATTTGGAATAGTGAATATATTAGAAACTATTGTTAAAGATATTATAGCACTTATAACCGATTTAAAAAAGATTTTGATGGATTATGAATTTTATTGAGTAATTATTTGTTGGTTACATTCATTTTTGACATGAGTTGTTTAATAATAACTTCCTTTTAAGAAAATTTATTTAAGGAAGAAACAAAGTAGGAAGGAAATGCAGTGAAGTGATTTATTATTTAACCGAATAAACTTATACTATGGATGAGTTCTCAACTGTAGAAGGACTTCTCAACATTAGGTTTCACGCAACACAGAGAAAGGCATTCATACTATCTTAGCTCATCTGTCTAAGAATGCTTGCAGTTCCTTTCAGATTTGCATACAGTTAGCTCTTAATTTTTTTTTAATTCATTCATGGGATATGGGCATTGCCGGCTGGCCAGCATTTATTGCCCATCCATATTTGCCTTTGAGTAAGTGTTGAGCTTGAATCACCGCAGTCCATGTTGTGGGTTGACCCACAATGCTGTGTGGGAGGAAACTAGAGGATTTTGACCCAGTAACTGAAGGAATGGCAATATATTTCTAAGTCAGAATGGTGAGTGTCTTGGAGGGGCACTTGCTGGTGATGATGTTCTCAAGTATCTACTGCCTTTGTCCTTTGAAATGGAAGTCGTAATGGATTTGGAAGGTGCCATCTAAGGATCTTTGGTGAATTTCTGCAATGCATCTTGTAGATAGTACACACTGCTGCTCCTGAAAGTCAGCATTGGAGGGAGTAGATGTGATGGCCAATCAAGCAGGCTGATTTCTCCTGGATGGTGTGAAGCTTCTTGAGTGTTGTTGGAGCTGCATTCATCCAGACAAGTGAGGACTATTCTATACACTCCTGATTTGCACCTTGTAGGTGACAGACAGGTTTTGGGGAGACAAGAGGGGAGTTACTTGCCACAGTATTGCTTGCCTCTGACCTGCTCTCATAGCCACTGTGTTTACGTGGCAAATGCAGCTGAGTTTCTGGTCACTAGTAACCCTCAGGATGTTGATAGTGGAGGATTCAGTGATGACAATACCATTGAATATCAAGGGGTGGTGGTTAGATTGTCTCTTATTGGAGATGGTCATAGCCTGCCATTTGTGTGACATGAGTTACTTGTCACCTGTCAGCCTAGGCCTGGATCTTTTCCAGGTCTTTTTTGCATTTCCAGAGGGACTGCTTTAGTCTCTGCATGTGTCATTGATGAAGCAGCTTAAAATGTTTGGGCCTTGGACACTACCCTGAGGAACTGATTACAATTCTTTGGTTTCCTCCATCTTACTTGGTAATTTATGCTAATGCTTTCACTTTTATGACAAACACCTTTGATAAACCGGACCTCGAGTTGCTTTTAACTTGTCTAAACTTGTGCCTTCTTGGTCAACTAGCACACAATGCATCATGACGTTAGTGGCGCAAGTGCAAGAAATCTTTGTTTACTTCTCAGTCCATATAGTTGTTGTGCTCTTAGGGACAAGAAACCTGCTGCTAAACCTCACCAACATCAGTCTAATTCAGTGTGAAGAGAAACAAGTGTGGTTAGGTGGTGACCACTCAATGTCTCATTCTCCCACCCCAAATCTTAGTTACATTCTCACTGTGAGGAAGCAATTGTTCAGTATCTAACTACTGTTGCAGCATGAACGCATATGTTGTTTTGACATGATGGCTTGCATTGCATGTTCCTACATAGAGATTCTTTATAACAGACATAAATCATTAGTATACAAAATGATACATCAAGTATTGATTTTCAATAAACATATTCATAGAAACCAAAAATGTACAATCAATATTTTCATCCACCATTTTGTATCCTTCTACTTCATAATTCTCTCAGAAGCTACCTGGGCTTAACATATCCTTTCTTTGAAAGGTCAGGAAAGATTGGGTCTAATGCTCTTCTTTCATTGCGTCAATTCTAACAGTGCTTGCTAAATCTGGCATTTGAACCAGTGGACTTGGTACAAATTGGCACGGGCTGCTGGGCTGCTCGGCAGCTGTGCTACAAGATCACTTCAGAGTTTGGAACCATTCTATTATGAACTCTTGAGTGAATATAGTCTGTTCAAGTAAAATTATGAACATTATGCCAGATAGGGTATGATCAAAGATGGCATAGAAAATATAGATCAATTAGTAAACTCATTGACAACATGGGCTATCAGAGAGTCATGTGGAGAGGTGAGTCACTTCCACAAAAAGAAAGAGAGTAAGTAGGTATGCCAAGTCATCCTGCACTGCTATGACACTTAGCAATGAACTCAAAAGCAAACCTGCAATAAGACTGCCTCCTTACTCTCTGAGCAGCAAGGAGGACCTGTCTACTATCTACAAGGTCTACTGCAGAAATTCACAGGATCCTTGGACAGCACCTTCCAAACCCATAACAACTATCACCTAGAAGGACAAGGGCAGTAGATACATGTGAACACCACTTGCAAGTTCCCCTCCAGGCCACTTGCCATCCTGACTTGGAAATATATCACCATTCCTTCAGTATCACTTGGAGAACATCCTGGAACTCGCTCCTGAATGGCATTGTGGGTCAACCTACACCAAATGAACTGTAGTGATTCAAGAAGGCAAGTTACTGCCATCTTCTCTAGGGGTGGGCAACAAACATTGGCCCGGCCAGTAAAGCCCACATCCCATAGATGGAATAAAAAATGATGATGAGGAGGACACAAGTGTATTCTACGAGCTAATATTACAAGAAACAACTATCCTTTAATTTCAAATGGCTAACATTATGAAAACATTTGATAAATTCAATGGGGAATTCAGAGAGTGGTTAGAATGTAGAACATATTAGCACTGGGAAGAGTTGAGACGAATAGCATTGATGCATTTCAGGGGAAACTAGTTAAATACATGAGTAAGAAGTGAACAGAAGAATATGTTGATAAGATCAAAAGAAGTAGCATGGAGAAAGTTCATGGTATAGCCCAGTGGGCAAAGGGACTGTTTCTGTGCTGTAAATTCTAAGCCTATTTTTGTTTTGGTGCATCCACAGCATGCAGCAAGCAGTTTGTGACTGTTCAACTTGACGAAATAAAAAAGAAATAAATAATATTATTGCATTTACTTCTTAAAAAGTGGACTCCACTGAATTGCTAGACTGCATTTCAGTCACATTTCTTTTAAGAGATTTATTTCAAAAGATTGAAAGTTGAACTTGTTCCTCTATTCAACACCTCAAGTACATTTAGTATGAATTTCTGTGACAAAAACTTTGTAACTGAATACTCAATCCAGAAGGACCAGCCTAAACAATGGTGGGAAGTTTTTTGGATCCTTCAGAGCTCAGGAGATGGTGGAAGTAAATTTCCCATTTTATGACAGCAAAACATAACTGAGTATCTGCTTTAAGTACCATCAGATACAAATTCCATGATGTTGTCAAAAGTATTATTCATTTGCAATGTAGCCTGTGAGGCATTTACCAACTAGCTTAGGTGGTTCACCGTGTGGAAAGGGGCTGGCACATTTTAATGTTGCAGGACATACAAACATTTTCATCTGAATTCTTGTTAAACAACTTTATTTCCAGCTCACCTGTTGGCAGACAGGAAGAATCAAATGTTTGCTTAATCTTAATTACCCTGGAGGTAACTGACCTTCCTCTTTTTGCTATCCAGGTCCTGTTAAATTTACAGCATTAGATTTTTAAAGCATTGTTCATTTTCCATCCAGTTCTGACAAGGCTTATTCAGCAGGGGCTTCCGCTGACCCATGATGGGCACTATTCATCAAGCATTGGTCACAAATGTATAAATCAATGTGTCAGGAAAGGAAAGCTAAATTCAAGCAGCATCTCTGAGGGTTGCTGCAATCGGTACTGATTTGTTCCACATCATGAGGTCTCACCTGTCTGCAGTACCATACGCTGCAATAATCAATTACACTGACAGGACCCCAAATGCTCCCAGTGCTTAATGGGATACACTTCCCTAGCAGTCACTACCCCCTATCCCAACCCCCATAAGACACAGAGACAAATATCGATTCTAGATCAGCTCGAAACATCAGGGAGCACAAACAGTCAATGAGTCAGTCAAAATCTTGTAACAACTCAGAAATTAACTGTGAAGATTTGACTTGGAGAAAGCAAATGATTCAGTTAATTCGGCAGACTGTAAACTACTTTCTATCAGTGTCTCGGCAGCCCCTTGAAGTGAGGTGGATGCTTGCAATGGAGTTCCAAAATAAAGAGTGGGAAAGGGAGAGAACGGAAAAGAACGTGAGGCAGTAGGAGAGAGACGTAAAGCCGCTGAAAGTATGAAGAGTGGAAAAATGCAAATAAAATGTTCAGGGAGAAACATTTTTTTTTTTTTAAGAAGTACAAAACCAATATTCCATATCAGCATTCAGTCCATGATTGATGAGGGGTTGCACGTCTTAGCTTCCTCACTGCTCTTGCATTTTTTTTTATTCATTCATGGGCTGCGCATTTATTGCTGATCCTTAATTGCCCAGAGGGCAGTTAAGAGTCATCCACATCAGTGTGGGTTTGGAGTCATATGTAGTCCAGACAAGGAAAAGATGGTAATTTCCTTCCCTCAAGGACATGAGTGAACTAGATGGTTTTTTTGCCCCGAGAATTAACAAAGCTTTCATGGCTGTCATGAGACAGTTAATTACACACTTTTTTTCCAAAATAATGAATCCAAATTCCACCACCTGCCATGGCAGGATATGAACCTAGGTCACCAAATTATTACTTGGATCTCTGGATGAATGGTCTACTGATAATACCATTGCACCATTGTTTCTCCCACCATAACCTTGCTTCAAAGCCAGTTACACCCTGGTGAAGCAGGATTTGCCTTCATAGACAGTCCAGTGAACCTCTTCCCCAATCTTGTTCAAGTAGGCTTTCAGCGTATCTTTGAGATACTTCCATTGATCATGTGATCTGTGACCAGTTGCGAGATGGAAGTAGACTGTGATTACCTCAGGACACCTGCTTTGTGGATGATGTTTGTGTTTGTATGATGGATCATCCAGATGATGTGTTAAATTTTGCACAGGCAGTGATGTCAGTAGATCTTGAGCTACTCAGGTGTTGGCAATACAATGATCCCTGACTGAGAGATGTCACCACTAAAATATAAGTGATTGACTGCTTCCAGGTGGCATCTTGCAGTGGTGTTGCTGGGGTAGGGGCTTGGTGAAAGCCCTGGTTTAGTCTGGAGGAATAATTTCATCTTATTGGTATTTAGATGCAGCTGTAGGGATAGCTAGATGTGTTTAAACAAATGAAGAGTGACCTGTAGGTCTTGCGTGTAGCAGAGTAATGCAGTCATCCACATACTGGAGGTCTGTCAGGGTCATGCATGTGACTATGGACTTTGCTTTTTGCCTTTGGAAGTTGAAGCGCTTCCAGTCCAACCTTCACTCAATTTGGATCCTGCCCATGTCAATGATGGTCATGAGGACAATAAAGAAAAAGGGTTGCTGGACACCAGTTCTGACAGGAAAGGCATCAAATTCTAGACTATTAGGAAGGATTGTTGCATTAATTTCGTCGTGGAAACGCCTCACGACCTGGAGGCAGCTGACAAAGCCAATCTTCGAGAGAGCTCCCCAATTGACAGGTCAAAATCCTTCAACAGATTGATGAAGGCCATATAGAGAGTTTGGTTTTACTTGCACCATTCCTGTCAGATACGGTGATTGGTAAAGATGAAACTCATTGTGTTTTGTGAACTAATTGGAATTCCAGCAGAATGTTCACTTGCATTTGCAGAAATCAAACCGGTAGTGTCATTCCAGGTTGGCTTTCAAATTGATAGATTTGTGAAAGCAGCAAACGGTGACTTGCAGTGCTCACAGAGAATTACATGGTCACGAAATTCAACAACAAGGCATGTTGCTTTGACTTAAAGGACTTGGAGCTTTTTAATTTTTACTTTATACAAGTGGTATACCTATTCTCTGAGCAGTTGGACTTTTCCATACTGCATATCCATGTCATATTGACACCATAAATACAGTCTTTTCCATTGCTCCACCAAAGCTCTGCTGCAATTGGTCTTTTATTGACAATGAGGTACTCTGCACAACCATTCGTGTCATGGCAATGGCATAAACAGGCAATGAGGTGCTGATGTGAAATGACAATTGGTTTTGATATGGATGATATTGTTGCTTTACACATTGCAAAGGAGATCTTTTTCTCCTGCAGTGCCTCTAGAACTAAAAAAAATTACAATTTCCACTGAAACATCAGATTGCAACTAACGTGAATCAGTGGTGGAAGCAGATTCAATAGTAATTTTCAAAAGGAAATCGGATTTGCCTTGTAAAATATTTCTTTCAGAATGATGGGAAGACAGCCTGAGAAAAGGACAAATTATTAGCTTGTTCAGGGGATCAATACAGGAATGATGGACTGAATGGTCTCCTAAGCTACTTTATGAATTCAAGCTGGAGTTACTGCTGTATGCAACATTCAGCGAGAAACTGCTGCAGCTCCTTTGCAAGGTATCCTAATGCAAAGGGGTTTATTTTATGTTCATATTTTAGTAGGCTAAGCAGCTAGACAACTTACTAAAGCAAAAGTTGACTCAATAATGTCATGGGTGCTGCATGGAAACAGTAGTGGGTCCCTTTACAAATCAGTTCCATTTTATAAGTTAAGAAAGAGAAAAGAAGGAACTATAGACCAGATTACATAATATCTTTTGTCAGACATTTCTAACAGCTGTAATTAAGGATAAAGTGACTGTACACTCGAAATTTTTTAGCTGATCCAAGGAAGTCAGCATGGATTTGTGAAGGGTAAGTCATGCCTGAGGAATTTGACTGAATTCTTGGAGGTGATTGAAGTAGTAGACAGGTGAATAGCATGGATGTTCTTCAAATGAACCTGCCAGAAGGCAATTAATAAAGTCCCTCATACGGTAATATTTGATCAACTTGAAGTTCAACAACTTGTTTGGAGGCGGAAAGTAGGGTTAATGGGCTAAATTTGAATTGGTAGGACATAACTGGTGGTGTCCAGCATTTGTGCTTGAGCCTGATGTATTTACTAAATTTTTAACAACTTAGATGACGGGTGATCCAAGCTCGCCGATGGCATAAAATTAGATGACACGATAAGTAATGTAGATGTAAGCATAAAATTACAGAAGTGTGGGTAGACTGAGGGAATGGTCAAAACTGTGACAAATGGATTTCAATGTAGGCAAATATGAGGTCATCCACTTTGGACCTAAAAACTAAGGCAGAGCACTTTCTAAATGGTAAAAAAAAACAAGAGACATAGTGCCATGAGGATTCAGATACATTTTTAAAAATTAATTCTTGGGATGTGAGCATTCTGTTCAGGCTGGTATTTATTGCTCATTTCTCACTGCCTTTGAGAAGATGGTAGAGAACTGCCTATGGTGCAGGTATGTCCATAGTGTTGTCAGGGAGGGAGCTTCAGAACTTCGTCCCAACAGCAGTGAAAAGTAAAGTTCCAAGTGAGGATATTATGTGACTAGGAAGAGAAGAGAACTTACAAGTTGTGGTCTTCCCCTGTATTTGCTGCATTTGCTCTTCTGGGCTGTAGAACTCACAACTTTAAGGAACCTTGAAAGGTTGCTGCAGCGCATATTGTAGATGGTTAGCACTGCTGCTACCGTGTGCTGATGAGAGAGGAAGTGAATAGTTAAGGTGATGAGGTAGTAGGAACTGCAGATGCTGGAGAATCTGAGATAACAAGGTGTAGAGCTGGATGAACACAGTAGGCCAAGCAGCATCAGAGGAGCAGGAAGGCTGACGTTTCGGGCCTAGACCCTTCTTCAGAAA
>NC_063353.1:37229450-37241533 GCF_021869965.1 Rhincodon typus
CTGTGTTCATCCAGCTCTACACCTTGTTATCTCAGTTAAGGTGATGATGTGTTTAAGCAGGTTGCTTTCATCTGGATGATGATCACAAAAGTATCATGGGCAGATAGAAAAGTAACCAAAGACATGAATAAAATGTTGGTTTTTAAATATAGAGGTCTAGGAGGCGGCATCTTAAGGCTATACAAAGGCTTGGAGCACTGAGCAGTTCTGGGTTCCTTAACAGAAGGGTATATTTGCCTTCAATGGAGTGCAAATAGCTTTAGTAGAATTATACCTAGAGCCCAGTAGTTAAAATACAAGGAACATTTAAAGATTTGGCAAAGATCTATAGCTCAGGTTGTGGATGAGGTTGTTGACTTGCTTGTCGAGCTGGTTTGTTTTTGTTCAGACGTTTCGTCACTATGTGAGGTGACATCAACAGTGGAGCCTCTGATGAAGCAATGTTATTCTACTCCACTTGGAATTGGAATTTATACTATCCGGTCCGTTATGGTGAGTACTGTCATTTCCGGTTTTGATCTGTATGGGTTTATATATGGGGTCCAATGCTATATGTTTGTTGATTGAAGTATGGGTGGAAAACCATGCCTCTAGGAATTCCTGTGCATGTCTATGTTTGGCTTGGGCTACTATGGTTACTTTGTAGGGTTACAATTACATAAACCAGGGCTGTCTTCCATGGTATTTAAAGGTTTTAGTGATGATTCGAATAGTTTTTAAATATACCTCGGAAAACTAATAGCATAGAGAGAGATGATTTCCTCTGGTTGATGAGTCAAACACTGGGAAATGTCAGAAAAAAAAAGAGTGCCTGGTTCTCCAGGAACAAACTAAGGAAACACTTCTGCAGAAAAAGGGAGTAGAAATTGTGAACTCTCTTTAAACAAACAAGAACTGTTGTTTGATCAATGATTAATTTTACATTTGAGATGTAAAGATTTGCATTATCAGTAAACATTAAAGGATGGGGGAAAAAGGTGACTTGTAGCGTGAGGTCACAGATCAGATCACAGCCGCACTGAATAGCAGAACAGGCTCTAGAAACTAAATGGCTGACTTTTGTCTCTGTATTCTTGACTTTTAAAAGCTTAATTTCTCAGCTAATCCCAAGAGCTGGGTACAGTGCTCAGTGTTTTGCTTACTTTAGTGTATTTGAATTCTTACATGCACATTCTGTCCAGGAAACTGGGTTTCTTATTGAGTTGGCACTAGCTCAGTAAAGCAAAACTCATTTTAACCTCGGATGATTTTAAACTCAACGTGGCAAAAATCACTTGCATACCTGCAGTGCTCAAAAACTCTCAGAAGCTGTGCAGTCCAGCACGTTTTTTTTTTTCTGGAGCCAGACTATGTTAAGGTTGTTGACACTTCATTGTGTATATCAAGGGAGAGGCAAATAAATTGGTCACTTTCTTGAGCCGTCTAAATGAAGTAAAAGTACGCTCAACAATTTTCCGTAAGGCCATAGGATGTAGGAGCAGAATTAGGCCGTTAGGGTCATTGAGTCTAGTCTACCAAGCGATCAAGCCTGATGTTTCTCAACCTGATTCTCCTGCCTTCTCCTCATAACCTTTGATCTTCTTACCAATCAAGAACCTATCTTAAATACACTCAATGACTTGGCCTCCACAGCCCTCTGTGGCAATGAGTTCCACAGATTCACTACCCTTTGGCTGACGAAATTCCTCATCTCAGTTCTAGAAAGGTTAACCCTTCACTCGGAGGCTGTGCCCTGGAGTATTAGTCTCTCCGACTGGTGGAAGCATTTTCTCCATGTTCAGTCTATATAGCTCTCTCAGTAGCCTGTAAGTATCAATGAGATTCCTCTTCATGCTTCTAAACTTCATTGAGCAGAGTCTTCAACCGTTCCTCATATCAAGCCCTTCATCCACAGGATCATTCTTGTAAACCTCTTCTGGAACCCCTCCAAGGGCAGCACTACCTTCCGTAGTGAAAGGGCCCAAAACAACACTCCAAAAACAGTCTGACCAGAGCCTTATACAGCCTCAGCAGCACATGTCTGCTTTTGTATTCTAGCCCTCATGAAATTAATACTAACGTTGCACTTGCCCTCCTAACTGCCATATGAACCTGCATGTTAACCTTAACAGAATCTTGAACCAGGATTCCTAAGTCCCTTTGTGCTTCAGATTTCTCAAGACTTTGCCCATTTAGAAATAGTCTACACTACTCTTGAATTGCATTACCTTACACTTTCCCAAAATGTATTTCACCTGTCACTTCTTTGTCCATTCTCCTAGCCTGTCCAAGTCCTACTGCAGCCTCCCCATGTCCTCAACACTTCCTGTCCCTCCACCTATCTTTGTGTCACCTGCAAACTTCGTAACAATGCCCTCAGTTCCTACGTCCAGATCATTAATGTATAATGTGAATAGTTGTCGTCCCTACATTGACCCCTGTGGAAAATTCACCAGTCACTGGCTGCTTTCCTGAAAAAGACTACTTTATTCCCACTCTCTGCCTTCTGCTGTCAGCCAATCCTCTATCCACACCAGTACCTGTCTCTAACATCAGGGGCTCTTATTTTATTTAGCAGCCTCCTGTGCAGCACCTTGTCAAAGGCCTTCTGGGAACTCAAATAGATCATGTGCACTGGCTCTCTTTTGTCTGACTTGCTTGCTGCCTCCTCAAAGAATTCTGACACTTATCAGGTATGATATTCCTTTCACAAACCCGTGCTGACTCAGCCCTATTTTGCCAAGCACTTCCAAGTACTCCACAATCTCATCCTTAATAATGGACTCTAAAATCTTATCAATGACCAAGGTCAGGCAAACTGGCTTACAGTTTCCTGTCTTCTGCCTCTCTCTCTTCTTAAGCAGAGGTGTTACATTAGCCATTTTCCATTCCTCTGGGATGCTCCCTGACTCCAGTGATTCCTGAAAGATCATCATCTGTGCCTCCACAATGTCCAGCTATCGCCTAAAGACCCTGGGGTTAGTCTACCTGGTCTGGGTGATTTGCCCACCTGCAGATCTTTCAGCTTCCCAGCACCTTATTCTTAGTGATGGCCACTACACTCACCTCTACCCTCAAATCTCCTCAGGTTTTGGTACGCTACCAGTGTCTTCCAACGTGAAGACTGATGCAAATGCCCTTTCAGTTCCTCTGTCATTTCCTTTTCCCCCCAGTGCTACTTTTCCAGCCTCTTTTCTAGCAGTTCAATGTTTCACTCTTGCCCATTTCTTACCTGTTTTATATACACATATAAGAACTCTTGCAATCTTCTTTTACATTACTATGTTGGCTGCCCCCTTTCTCATAGCTGTCCCCTTTTCTGCCATACCAGAGTTAGATTCCTGACCCTTTCCATACTCCCTGTCCTATTACTTGTTCTGGAAACATTAATAAGCTCTCCTGATCCCCCTCTCACTGTAACATTTGCCATACTTTTCCATGCAAGTGAACCTTCACCCCAGCACCTAATTTAGTACCAAGCCCTTGCAGTAACCCAGTTATGTAATTCGCTAGGACTCTGGTCCCAGCATGATTCAGGTGGAGCCTGTCCCATCAGTACAGCCTGATCTTACCACAATATTGGTGCTCATATCCCATAAATTTGAACCCATTTCTCCTACATCAATCTTTCTGCATGCATTTACCTTTTTAATCTTATGAACTGCATGCCAGTTAGCTCGTTGTTCTCGTAGTAATCTGGAGATTCTAACTTTTTTTGGTTCTGCTTTCAATTTAGTGCTAGCTGCTCGTATTTTTTTTTATTCATTTGTGGGATGTGGGCGTCGCTGACTGGCCAGCATTTCTTGCCCATCCCTAGTTGCCCTTGAGAAGGTGGTGGTGAACTGCCTTTTTGAACCGCTGCAGTCCACCTGCTGTGGGTTGACCCACAATGCTATTAGGGACGGAATTCTAGGATTTTGACCCAGCAACAGTGAAGGAACGATGATATATTTCCAAGTCAGGATGGTGAGTGACTTGGAGGGGAAGTTGGATGCGGTGGTGTTCCCATATATCTGCTGCCCTTGTCCATCTAGATGGAAGTGGTCCTGCTGTCCGAGGATCTTTGGTGAATTTCTGCAGTGCATCTTGTAGATAGTACACACTGCTGCTACTGAGCATCGGTGGTGAAGGGAGTGAATGCTTGTGGGTGTAGTGCCAATCAAGTGGGTTGCTTTGTCCTGGTTGGTGTCAAGCTTCGAGTGTTGTTGGGGCTGCACTCAGGCAAGTGGGGAGTATTCCATCACACTCCTGACTTGTGCCTTGTAGATGGTAGACATGCTTTGAGGAGTCCGGAGGTGAGTTACTCGCCGCAATATTCCCAGCTTCTGGCCTGCTCTTGTAGCCACTGTGTTAATATGGTGAGTCCAGTTGAGTTTTTGGTCAATGGTAACCCCCAGGATGTTGTTAGTGGGGGATCCAGTGATGGTAACACCATTGAAAGTCAAGGGGCGGTGGATAGATTGTCTCTTATTGGTGATGGTCATAGCCTGGCATTTGTGTGGCGCAATTGTCACTTGCCACTTGTCAGCCCAAGCCTGAATATTGTCCAGATCTTGTGGGATCTGAACATGGACTGCTTCAGTATCTGAGGAGTCACGAACGGTGCTGAACATTGTGCAATCAGCGAACATCCCCACTTCTGACCTTATGATGGAGGGAAGGTCATTGATGAAGAGGCTGAAGATGGTTGGGCCTAGGACATTACCCTGAGGAACTCCTGCAGAGATGTCCTGGAGCTGAGATGATTGACCTCCCACAATCACGAACATCTTCCTATGTGTCAGGTATGACTCCAACCACCAGAGCGTTTGTCCCCTGATACCCATTGATTCCAGTTTTGACAGGGCTCCTTGATGCCACACTGTCAAATGCAGCCTTGATATCAAGGGCTGTCACTCTCACCTCACCTCTGCAATTTAGCTCTTTTGTCCGTGTTTGAACCAAGGCTGTAATGAGATTAGGAGCTGAGTGGCCCTGACAGAACTCAAACTGGGCATTGCTGAGCAGGTTATTTCTGAGCAGGTGCTGCTTGATAGCACTGTTGCTGACACCTTCCATCACTTTACCGATGATTAAGATGAGACTGATGGAGCGGGAATTGGCCAGGTTGGATTTGTCCTGCTTTTGTGTACAGGACATACATGGGCAATTTTCCACATTGTCGGGTAGATGCCAGTGTTGTAACTGTACTGGAACAGCTTGGCTAGGGGAGGAGCAAGTTCTGGTGCACAAGTCTTCAGTACTATTTTGGAATGTTGTCAGGGCCTTTGCAGTATCCAGTGTCTCCAATCGTTTCTTGATATCATGTGGAGTGAATCGAATTGGCTGAAGGCTGGTATCTGTAATGCTGGGGACCACTGGAGGAGGCAGAGATGGATCATCCACTCGGCACTTCTGGCTGAAGATTGTTGCAAATGCTTCAGCCTTATCTTTTGCACTGATGTGTTGGTCTCCCCCATCATTGAGGATGGGGATATTTGTGGAGCCTCCTCCTCCAGTCAGTTGTTTAATTGTCCACCACCATTCACGACTGGATGTGGCAGGACTGCAGAGCTTAGATCTGATCCGTTGGTTGTGGGATCGTTGAGCTCTGTCTATCACTTGCTGCTTGCGCTGTTTGGCGTGCAAGTAGTCCTGTTTGGTGGTTACACCAGGTTGATACCTCATCTTCAGGTATGCCTGGTGCTGCTCCTGGCATGCCCTCCTGCACTCTGGATACCCTGGCTTGATGGTAATGGTTGAGTGGGGGATATGCCGGACCATGAGGTTACAGATTGTGGAATACAATTCTGCTGCTGTTGATGGTCCACAGCGCCTCATGGATGCCCAGTTTTGAGTTGCTAGATCTGTGCGAAGTCTGTCCCATTTAGCACGGTGATAGTGCCACACAACACAATGGAGGTTGTTCTCAATGTGAAGGCGGGTCTTTGTCTCCACAAACACTCTTACCGATACTGTCATGGACAGATGCAGCTGCAGCTGGCAGATTAGCAAGGGTGAGGTCAAGTATGTTTTTCCCTCTTGTTGGTTCCCTCACCACCTGCCGCAGACCCAGTCTAACAGCTATATCCTGTCAGACCCGACCGGCTCGATCAGTCGTACTTCTGCCGAGTCACTCTTGGTGGTGAACATTGAAATCTCCCACCCAGAGTACATTTTGTGCCCTTGCCATCCTCAGTGCTTCCTCTAAGTGTTGTTCAACATTGAGGAGTACTGATTCATCAGCTGAGGGAGTACAGTATGTGGTAATCAGCAGGAGGTTTCCTTGCCCATGTTTAACTTGAAGCCATGAGACTTCATGGGGTCCAGAGTCAATGTTGAGGACTCGTAGAGCAACTCCCTCCTGACTGTATATCACTGTGCCGCCCCCTTTGCTGGGTCTGTCCTGCCGGTAAGAAAGGACAGATCCAGGGATGGTGGTGGTGGTGTCTGGGACATTGTCTGTAAGGTATGATTCTGTGAGTATGACTATGTCAGGTTGTTGCTTGACTAGTCTGTGAGACAGCTCTCCCAATTTTGGCAGTAACCCCCAGATGTTAGTGAGGAGGACTTTGCAGGGTTGACAGGGCTGTTTCTGCCGTTGTCTTTTCCGGTGCCCAGGTCGATGTCAGGTGATCCATCCAGTTCCATTTCTTTTTTGAGTCTTTGCAGCGATTGGTATAATTGAGTGGCTTGTTAGGCCATTTCAGAGTGCAGTTGAGAGTCAACCACCGTGCTGTGGGTCTGGAGTCATATGTAGGCCAGACCAGGTGGGGGTGGCAGATTTCCTCACCTGAAGGGCATTAGCGAACCAGATGTGTTTTTCCGACAACGATTTCATGGCGATCAGTAGATTCTTAATTCCAGACTTTTTTTTGAATTCCAATTCCAACATCTGCCATGGTGGGATTCGAACCCAGGTCCCCAGAATATCAGCTGGGTTTCTGGATTAATAGTCTCGCGATAATACCACTATGGCATCACCTACCCCCTGCTGTTCCCTTACCAGAACCTCTTTCCTCTTTCTACCTGTATCATTGGTACCTACTTGGACCACAATAACTGGATCTTTCCCCTCCTACTCCAAGTTCCTCTGCAGCCAGATTGGGGCACTAGGCAGGCATTACAGTGTGCAGGACTCACGACCCTGGCCACAGAGAACAATGTCTAATTGCTTGACTATACCATCCTCCTTTCTTTGATAAATACCTGGTCTTAATTTGTTTTTTTTTAAACAAAATGTGTGTTCAACACATGTTGTGCAGTGGCATGCAGGCGTAAAGCCACAACACTACAGGAATAAGCCATAAGAGTAGAAGTATGCCATTCAGCCCGAGTCAGCTCCACCATTCAGCAAAATCATGGCTAATCTGATAATCCTCACCTTTACTTTCCTGTTTTTGCAACATGGTCCATGATTCCCTTATAGAATAAAAATCTATTTCAGCCTTGAATATACTTAACGACCCAGCCATAACAGCCCTCTGTGGTAAAGAATTCTACAAATTCACAAACTACAATGAAGAAATTCCTCCTCATCTGTTTTAAATGGGCAACCCCTTATTCTGAAATTATGTCCTCTGATCCTGGACTCTTCCACAAGGGGAAACAACCTTTCCACAGCTACCCTGTCAAATCCACTAAGAATCTTCCATGTTTCAATAAAATTGTCTCTCATTCTTCTATATTCTAATGAGTACACAACAATCAACTCAATCTTTTCTTTTGAGATGGTTCCTCCATACCTGGTATCAGCCGAGTGAACCTGCTCTGGACTGCCTCCGATGCCAGTACACCTTTCCTTAGATAAGGGACCCAAAACCGTTCACAGTATTCCAGCTGTGAACTGACTAGTGCCTTGTATAGTCTGAGTAAACCTCATTACTTTTATACTTTATTCCCTCTGAAATAAAAGCCACCATTCCATTTGCCTTTCCCACTATCAGGTGAACTTGGATAGCTTTTTGTGATTCATAGACAAGGACTCCCAAATCCTCCTATTGTGTAGCTTTTTATTAAAGTCTTTATTATTGAAATGGAAAATCATCTCCTCTATTCTTCCTGCCAAACCTCATATTTCCTACATATTCCATCTGTCATGTTTTTGCCGACTCATTTAACCTATGCAGAATCTTTGTGTTACCATCACCCTTGCCCTCCCATCTATTTTTGTATCATGCCCAAACTCAGCTACAGTACATTGATCTTCCTCATCGAAGTTATTAATATATGTTTTGTAAATAATTGTGGCCCCAGCACTGATTTCTGTGAGGCTCCACTCGTTACAGCCTTGAAAATGACCCCATCACCCCAACTCTCAGTTTTCTATTAGCCAATCCTCTATCTATGCAAATATAACACCTCAAACACCATGGGCTGTTATCTCATTAAGTAGCCTAATGTGTGGAACATGCAGCACACAAACAGGTAACTTGGCTCAATAAATCTGTATTGGTGTTTTTCCCATTGAAGCAGTAGCCTTTGCCTCATATGATCATTATGTAGGACCAGGCACCAGAACGTTAATGAGAAAATACTATTGCACGATACTACAGATATCGACCAAAAATAAATTTTAAAAGTCTCCTTGTACCTATGATATATTGCCTTGCAAATTTCATAGCTCTTTTGGTTATTGGATTACATAAACCTGATAGATATGAATTAATAATCATCCTTGGCTAATCAGTAAAGAGACACACAAAAATAACTTTTCTTACATTAAAGTCACCACATGAATGCAAGCTGTGTTGTAATTTTTATTTAGAACTGTTTCTTCAAATACGTACTTTCTTTCTTTTACTGTGTAAATCATTATGGACATGAAGGACAGCTGAACTCCAACTTCCAAGTCTCATTTAATAGCACGACTAAGCTGAAGCTGGTGAGGTCTCCCACCAATTTTTTTTCCTCATATCGCCCACTCCGTTCCCTCACTCTGATGCCTTCCATAGTGCCCTTGCCTACCATGCTGGTTCTTGTTTAATTTTGCCCTTCAGTATCATACTGTCCTCTCCCATTCTGGAGCATTTGCTTTTTCTGCACTTTGAGAAGGCCTGGCTCAGTCAAATGGCTTCTGAAATCTGGCTGGAGACAGGGTTTGCAATTCCATACACCACAAGGGATTGTCTATTTCCCGGACTATTTTAGTTCATTAAAAAGTGATAATTAACTGGTCTGTTCAGGTTTTCCACTTCTAAAGAACAATTCAATTAAAGAAAATGAGATAGACTCTTATGATGTATACATTGTATGGATATTAATATCCGCTGTTTCTCCAAGTTACTTCAGAATGTGGTATACCATCGATATTATAATGTCATTGCTGCTGAAATGGTAATTAGACGTAATTTGATGTCCACAATAGAACGTCTTTACCAGCTCAACTACATTACTCCACACTGATCTGAAGTTGATACTTTGAATGAATTACACACAACATTCCCTTTCTCTACTACCCCAAAGAATAGAAACAAAATTTTATTTGCATCCAGATAGCCAATAAAAATCTCCAGCTAAAACACAAGCACCACCAAGATATTTCTCTCGAGGAATAACTTCACCTTGCATCATCAACGTAGCCTGAACTCGAGTCAGCTGGTACAAGTTAGGAGTGAGGAAATTGGATGGGGCAATTGATGAGATACAAATACTATGCTTTCTCTCACAAATGTGCCACCAGATCATTCACATCCGCGAGAGGTGACAGACAAGGGTGGTTTAATGTCCCGAGCATATATAATGTGAATATAATTTAGGAAAGAAGAAAAGAGAAACAAAGTGCTGAATTTATTTTTTCTAAAAGTTAAAGAGAAAGGTGCTAAATATGAGATTCATTACTTAAATTCAATGAACAATAGAAATCACTTAGTAAAATGGTAATTAACAGTAGAGGCTGCAACGACTGAATTTTTCAGGATAAATATTTGAGAGTTTGCACAAAGCTTGTTACTCGCAATAGGAGGATTGTGCATATTACTGTAACAATACCTCCAATGAAAGTGAAAACAAGACTCTTCAGCTATTCCAAGATTCAACTATGCAAATCACCATTCAATCCACTACAGATCTGACCACAATTGGAATTCCAGTTTGTGTAGCACAGCACCCCTCTGGAAGTGAATTAAAGAAAATGTGCAGCACAAAAGTTTCCTTTTGTCCACTACCTAGTAACTGCTGCTGAATACAAGTAAAGTCAGGTAAGAAAAGGATCATTCTACTCAAATATTATCAAAACACTCACTGCCTTGGTTTTTTCATGGAATGAGAAACAGTCACATTCCGCGAAAAATACTGAATTCATGCAACTTCAGAAAAGGGGTTAAGATTTTTTTTAATGAATGGACTGTTCTAATGATACTTCTACGGACAATTTTTGTTTAGTCATGGGCATATTTTTAATGATTTATTGGATGCATCGTGAGCAAGAAAGGCTCCACGCTATGCCAAAAAAAATGGAAGAAACTGATGATTGATGCTGTGTCGCAAAAATTGTAAGAATAGTCTGGGTAGGATGAGATTTCAGGTTCACAGGAGCTCATGAAATGGGTCAAATGCTTTTCCATTAATTCTCATTGACTGGGATTTCAGCTGAAAGGAGACGAAAATGCTTAACCTCTTCCATCTCTCAGAACATAGCACTTGTACAGATTTACTTGAAGTATACTAGTCGAGGCTGTGATTATGTCAGCATATCCTTTTCCATCTCCAAGTGACTGATACCAATCCTTCTTCATTATTGGATTACAAGCGGGATAATGGGATGTCGTTAACCAGATACAGTTCAGTTTTCCAAGCTAAGAGTGAGATGATATCACAAAATAGCAAGACTCCTTGTTCAAGTATTCAAAGTTCTCTGGATTCCTGAGATTAGGTTACTGCCTGTAAATCAGTATGTGCTGTCCAACGTAGTTTCTAAAGGCCATACATCTTTCTCCTCGTGTATTTGATCTCCCCGGTGTCAAGCAATGACATGCTGAGTATAACATTGTGTTGTGAGATAATCCAAATGCATCTTTAGGTTTTATGATTGAGGAAAAGGAAAATAAATGAAGGAAGAAAAAACAGCAACAACGATGTAATGAAAGGCCAGTTAATCTATTTTTGTGATGTTGTTTGAATGAAGAATGTTGACTCAATATTGAGGTTACCGACTTCTTCAAATGGCACCATAGAGGTTTTAAACTCCAAACACGTGGATGGGGCCTTGGATAATATTTCACTCAAAAGGGAAGGTTTCCAACAATGCAGGAATCCCTATGAATGTACAACCTAGGAGTGTGCCCTCTTCTCTGCCATTCAGTAAGATCTCTGCTGATTTGTTTGTGGCCACAATTCCACATTATTCCCAATTTAAATTCCACCAGCTGTGATTGGATTTGAATCCCTGTCTTCACAGGATTAGCCTGGGCCTCTGGGTCACTAGTACAAGTGGGGTTGGTCTAGCTCAGTTGGTTGGATGCTGGTTTGCTATGCAGAGTGATGCCAACACCATGGGTTCAATTCCTGCACTGGCTGAGGTTACCAGGTGGATTCTTGTACTCAACCACTCCCCTTGCCTATGGTGTGTTAATCCTTAGGTTAAAGCCCCACCTCTTGTATGAGAGGGAGTAGCCTCTGATCTGGTAAGACTTTATCTTTATCTTTTATATAACCAGTACACCACCATCTTGTCCTGAAGTTTAATGATATTTTTTCAAGTTCACCTGTACTTACACTAATTTTAATACACTTCTCTTTTTAGGCTTTTAGTTGTGCATCTGAGTGTAGTCCTGCATCAAGGGTTTTATTTTAACCAACATTTCTTCCACTGTGCAACTAGAAACACGGTGGTAAATCTTCATTTTAGCTCACGGCAGTTTTGTTAGATTTCCAAATTTCCATATCCTCTTGCTAATGACATTAAGTTTCTGAAATCAGTGAAAACACACACTTAAATTAGAACATATGAAGGGAGAGTGTGAATATCTGTTTGACCGGAGTTTCGTTCAGGTGTCACTGCACATCCCTCCAAGCTTTCAAGTAGTGCAGATACTATCCTAACTTAGAGGTGGGGGTGGGGGTGAAGGGGAGGGAGAGGTGTGTGTGTGTGTGTGTGTGTGTGTGTGTGTGTGTGTGTGTGTGTG
>NC_063353.1:37241543-37272184 GCF_021869965.1 Rhincodon typus
TGTGTGTGTGTGTGTGTGTGTGTGTGTGTGTGTGTGTGTGTGTGTGTTATGCACACACACACACGCATGTGTGTGAAGAGCAAGAGTTAATGTCTAGATAACGGAATTTCTAATACTTTCAATATCCAATTATCCAATGTCAGCAAATGTCCAGGTTAGGCCACAGATGTAATTGGATTAAAGTTCTTCCCACTCTGTCTAACAAACATGACCTTCAACTCCAGTAAAAGTTTCTAAAGAAGGACCAAGCTAATATTTACACCACATCTTGCCACAAATCTCAGGATATTCCCAAGCATTTCAATTAATTACTTCAAATTGCAGACACTAGCTATGCAGATGATGTGACATTTCTAATTTCCACAATGAATATGGATGCTGTTTTATTTTCCATTATTCCTAAATTATAACCAGGATTATTCTATGCATTCATTCTCACCAATATATTAGTTAAAACTTCCAAAATCTCAGACACTCAGCTGCTTGGGCTGGAATGGAGCCTAGATATCAATTGCGCAAACACAATGTGCTGTCTTCATGCTCCAAGCTCCCATAAAGGTTTTGATTTTCTTATCATTGTTGACAAATGTCTACTCCTGTTTTGCCTCATGATTTTAGACTCTCCAAGATATGGTTCCAGACTTTCTTAAATCCTTTGTAATTCTTCTCTCTGCACTTTCCTTCTATATTAACAACTAAAACCACTGATGAACCTGTAATTGTCCTCGAGTACAATACCTGCAACTATTAAGTGCACTCCAAGCACTACGTTAGCCTGTGACATAGATATGATTTCTGAAAATAGAAAATCAGTCATTCTAAAAATCATACAGTGGAGAACTTGCCTTTCATAAACTTCCCTGATCTTCTTCCTAGATTTAATTGGAAATATTATCCTGGTTAAAAAAAGAATTTTGGAAGATATAGAACCATCAATATGAAGAATTCTATTCCAAATGTACTTTCTTTGAGGTGTAGGAGAACTTTCAACTAACCCAAACCTGACATGAAGTTACAAGAATGTCTCCTGAGGAATTTTGTGTGAAGCACTATCCAAACTTCTTAAGGATTACCTGTTAATACCATCCAAACACAAAGCTTTGGCAAGTCTCAATGCAATATGACAAAGAAAAAAAAACTTTAGTAATGTGCTCAAGTTGGATTTTGAAAAGTTCTTTCTAATCAACTTCCTTGTATGAAGAAATATAGCAGTGTGGAAAAATATAAACACAAATTTTTCCCAGGAGGTATCACAAAAGGGTATTCAGTTTGGAGGATGTAGCAGAAAGACTGTGCAGTGGAGGTGGTACTGTTGGAAGATGGAATGGAAATAAAAATACAGTACAGCAAAGACAACATGTAGCATATTTGGATAGTTTGAACCAAAAGGTTGAGGGGAAAGTATGTGTTAGAGAAGCCAGTACATGATAGCACACAGAATAAAGAAACAGCAATGACAACATGCAGAATAGGTGGAATTGTGTGGAGGTATATGCTAATAGAGGCAAAATAAAAAATATAAGGAATACATAATTGGCAAAGATACAGTTTTTCAGTGATCATATGATGTCTGTAACTGTATCCCATTCCCTTAGTGCCATCCCCTCACCTGCGACACTGGCCATGGATCAATGGTGCAATCCATGATTCTAATCAAAAAACTGCTCAATTTATGGAATGGGCAGTCAACGTTTGCAACTTTGAAATACACTGACGTCTCATGCCTAGTATCACTTGCATGATAGAATTTGCTATGACTAAAGTCAGGCATGGTCAGACAGCTGTTCTCATGGATAACATTGATAATATGAATGGGGGAGGAGTTGACAAGCTGGAAATCTGGTCAGTGTTCACAACTTATGCGCAGTTTTGTTTTGCACCCATTATACAGCTAATGGAATGCTGGTAAACAGTTTGTAGCAAGATTCACATCCAATCACACTCTCATTGTATTTCTTTTCAGATTTCTTTTGGGTTTACAAGGGAAAATAAACTGTATTTCCTGCATAACAATAAATATCCTGAAATCCAATGCAATATGGAGCAAAAAGGGAGATGGTGGCAAAGTAGTAATTCCACTGGACTAGTAATCCAGAATTCCAGGCTAATGTTTTGAGGAAATGGGTTAAAATCTCACCAGATGGCAGATGATGAAAACTGAATTCAATGTAACAAATTTGGAACAAAAAGCGAGCCTAATGATGATCATGTAACAACTTCGATTGTCATAAAAATCAAACTGGTTCACTAATGTCCTTTACCTGCTCTGGTGTACAAGTTATTCCAGATCCACAGCAATGTGAATGACACTTAACTGCCTTTTCGTTAAGAGATAGCAGATGCTGGAGAATCTGAGACAACAAGGTGCAGAGCTGGAATGAACACAGCAGGCCAAGCAGCATTGTCCGGAGGGAGGAGGGTAACTTCTTCAGGCTAGCCATCCTTAGAAGAGGCTTCACAGTGGGGTTAAAATTGTATCAGAGATAGTAGGAACTGCAGATGCTGGAGAATCTGAGACAAGGTGCAAGGTGCTTGGCCTGCTGTGTTCATCCAGCTCTGCACCTTGTTGCCTCAGATTCTCCAGCATCTGCAGTTCCTACTATCTCTGATACAATTTTAACCCCAATGCAAAGCCTCTTCTAAGGATGCCTAGCCTGAAGAAGTTAGCCTCCCCCCTCCGGACCCTGCTCGGCCTGCTGTATTCATCCAGCTCTGCACCTTGTTGCCTTTTGGTTAATTAAGGATTGGCAAAGCTAGCTTAGCCACTGATGCCTACATCCCACGAATGAATATATATTTTTGACTTCTTTGTTTGCCTTGTTCCCTGGCTATTATCCAGGTATTTTGCATTTCCACATTTTCTTTGGAGATGTTTGACAGGTTTCTGACTTTTATTTGTTTGTGGGAGATGGCCCGGAGAGGGCGCTGCATTTATACAGTACCACAGATGTCGGAACATGCTGGAGGAACCCATGGTGAGTACATAGTTTGGGAGACATCAAGGAGAGAGCTTGAATGTGGACAGCAGTGCTCTGAGGATGCACCATATGAAAGGAATTGTACAGACAGCAGAGAGGGTATCTTGTTACAATTTTATTGTGTTTAACGAATTAAATGTTTTTCCATCAACACTGCTGTTCTAAGTTTACAATAAAAATGCAAGTGAACCTGCTCCTGACCAAGGTATATATGAAGAATGGATTGTTTAATATTGTCATATTTCTTATGAGTAGAACTGTGCCACAGTTAGCCTGCACTTTTGGGACATGTAAATGAGCTCTGCTGCTACCTTTGGCAATATGCATGAACTGATCATAGTGACTGACAGTTTCTTGTTTTATAATTATGAATTAAATTGATGAAGCGTTATGCACAGTAAAACCATCTGCAAAGAATGCGAAAAGGATATCTGAAAGTCAATCACAAGTTAAAGGGGACAATCACTGCATACTCGTTTGTGAAATAGCATCTCCTGAAAATTGCACAGATAAAGTGGGACAGCACATCAAGTTCAGCCGCAAACATCTCAAGACTTGAACTTATTGACGTTCGCTATCTTGTTTAACTAAAATTTTTTAATGTCAAAAATATTATTAGTATAGAATGGGAGGAACAATATCACATCACCAAAGCAGAATTGTGTCAGTCATTACAGTACATAAAAAACAAAACAAGGACATAAAAACAATGTCAGAGATTCGCATTTCACTGGATGTCACAACCTTCTGACAACTTGTTATGAATGCCGAGTTTCGCAGGAGGGAAACAAAATGTATGTTTGATTTTGGAAAACTCTTCATTAGATCTATAAACTGATCAGGTGAGTTTGATAAACAGCATAGAAAGATAGAAATTAAAAGGAGGAGGCAATTCAGCCTTTTGAGCCTGTTCAGTCATTTAATAAGGTCATGGGTGATCATCCAACTCAGTAACCAGTTCCTGCTTTCTGCCCATAATCTTCGATCTCTTCAGCCCAAAGAACTATATCTAACTCCTTTATGAAAATATTTAGTGTTTTTGCATCAACTGCTTTCTGTGGCATAGAGTTCTTCAGGCTCACCACAGTTTACCTGAAGAAATTTCTTGTCATCACAGCCCTAATTAGCTTACCCCATTTCCTTAGACTATGAGCCTTTGTTCTGGCAAGCCCGGTCATTGGGAACATCCTTCCTGTGCTCATCTTGTCTAGTCATGTTAGAATATTACAGGTTTCTATAAAATTCCCCCTCATTCTTTTAAACTCCAGTAATATAGTTCTAAATGATCCAGTCTGTCTTCATGCATCAGTCCTGTCATCCCAGAAATCAGTCTGGTAAACTACTGTTGTACTCCCTCCACAGCAAGAATATCATTCCTCAGATAAGGAGGCCAAAACAGCACACAACACTCCAGGTGTGATATCACCAAGGCCCTGTTAAATTGCAGAAAAACATCCCTGCTCCTATACTCAAGTCCTCTCACTATGAAGACTAACATACCATCTACCTTCTTCACTGCCTCTTGCACCTGCATGGTAACTTTCAGCAAATAATCTACAAGCACAACCAGATCTTGGTTGCACATTTCCCTTTTGCAATCTATTGCCATTCAGATAATCATCTGCCTTCCTGTTTTTGCTATTAAAAGTGGAAAACATCACATTTATCCACATTGTGCTTTATCTGCCATGCATTTGACCATTCACTCAATTTATCTGAATCAGAATGAAACATTTCTCCATTCTCCTCTCAGTTTACCTTCTTACCAGCTTTGTCTCATCTGCAACTTGTGAGATATTATACTTAGTTCCGTTATCTACATCACTAATATATATTGAGAGTCGCTGGGGTCCAAGCACTGATTCCTGCAATATCCCACTGCTCACAGGCTGCCACTTGGAAAAAAGACCTGTTTATTTCAACTGTTTCCTGTTTGCCAACCAGTTCTCTATCCATGTCAGTACACTACCTCCCAAATCATGGTTAGTTATGACTCATTAGCAGGTGAACTGACCAACTCACACATTGTTAAAAGACTCAATAACCTTTACAATAAATAGTGCATACCCACACGAAACAAAATTATGACAGTTATCTTCAACTCTCTTTCCAAAATGCATTTCAGGCTGGGTGGGAGGGGGAAAAAAGGAAGGTCAACTGAAAATTTCAAATCACAGAATAATTTTTTTTTTAACTGGTCAATGATGAGGTTTGAACCGCCATAATCCAATTGATTGGCAGAACTGGCTTGAGGGTCTGACTGGTCCTGTCATCTGCTTATGTATCTTTCTGCCTTCTCTACTCCTTCAGAAACTGTTCAAGTAACTTTTCATTTTCCAAAGGAAAGCAGCATCTAAATGTGGTAAAAGGAGAAAGTCAACCACTCCCTAAATCAGAAAGAACATAATGGTCCAGTGTTGAAACATTGACAGACTGTGCCACAGCATGGATGAATGCTAATTCTCTTCACGGTGAGAAGCTGATGTCAGAGATGTCATTGTGTAGAGCTGCCAAGGGGCCATCAGCCACTTCTCCACTTAAAAAGGGAAGCAAATTCAGCTTGAGAGATGCCCCTTCCTGACAAATGGTTTCCTCCCAAACTTTTAACCCATTCTTTCTCTTTACTGATGCTGACAGACAGCTGCACTTATCCAACATTGTCTGTTTAAACAACCTTTGGCTCCAGAGGACGTACAGTCATCGAACAATCCTAAAAGAACACTCAGAACTATTTGCCTTTCTGTTCCAACCTACTCAATGATGAGTTATGAGAAGGGCAGACCAGAAAATCAGAAGAGAAGAAAATTTGTAAGTACACAACAAACATACCATATTTACGAAAGAAGTTGTAGCACATTGTTCAGGAGTTAGCTGAACTCTGCATAAAATTAAACTTCATGCAAGTAGAGTTATAATCTTTATAATCCATTTTATTTCGATCTTATCCCTTAGCTTATTAATACCGTGCCTCTTGTACATGCATGAATAAATGTATTGATTCTCATGATGTCCAGGTAATGTTAATGATTGATCACTGCAAGATCTTAGAGCAATGAGATGGATTTGAGTATGAATAACAAAATGCTAATAATGAAAAAAGAAAATTAGAAAAGGTCGGCACAACATCATGGGCCGAAGGGCCTGTACTGTTCTATGTTCTAAAATAAATCATTGAACTTTTAAAAATTTTCCGGACATGAGTATATTGGCAGATGTTAGTGCATGCTCCCAACATCAGATCTCTTGGTATTCCTGTCTATGTTTACATCAGAGTTAATAGTTTGGGCAAGTAATTTAATCTGTTGTGTTTCTATACTCACCATATGTAATAGTTGATGCAGTGA
Source organism: Rhincodon typus (assembly GCF_021869965.1). Lineage (NCBI taxonomy): Eukaryota > Metazoa > Chordata > Chondrichthyes > Orectolobiformes > Rhincodontidae > Rhincodon > Rhincodon typus. The sequence goes on from NC_063353.1 coordinate 37,247,866, forward strand.
AAATGCTCATTTCTGATAATAAACCACTTGACCTAGTCAAACTCAAAAGTAATTGGTGTGAACAATGAAACTTAGTGACACGATTTACAGAATAATCGTTCACATGATTTTTAAATGCCTTACTACTTTCCAAATGACTTGACTCATGCTGAAGTCAGAGTAACTGCCTTTAGGATTAGTTTTGGTCAAAAGCAGGATCAAGTTGCACTGTGGTATACTTACCACAGTTAAATATTCTGCCAATGCTTAATGCTTCATGCTTCAGATCACACATGAAAAATGCCAATTTAGGTGAAGGCTTCTCTATGTGTACAGAATCATAATCTCAGTGTGAGGCATTCACTTCTGAAGGTACAAGGAAAAAGTTAAAAAGGAAGTAAAATGCACCAGCTGCTTAAAATTGTAAGGTTTCGCATCAAAGAAGCCCACCGAAAGAAAAGAATTCAGCCCAATGAATCTCAGGCAACTCTATCCAGTAGCAGTATTATTTGTCATATGCCTCTGCCATTTTACCAAATCCTGCAATTTTGTTCTTCAAATGATTTTCTAATCCCATTTGAAGGCTATGATGTAATTCTAATCCACCATCTGACCAGACAATGCATTTGGAATCCTAGCCTCTTAAACAGTAAAAAGATTTTTCTCCATGGAAACTCTAGTCCTTCTGCCAATCACGTCAAATCTAGGCACTCCGGTTGCTGATCTTCAGCAAGGAAACAGACCCTTCTGTCCAACCAGTCAATGCCAAGATGAAATAATCCCAAAATGAACTAGTCCTAACTGTCTGCCCCTGGCCCATTTCCGTCCAAACTTTTCCTATTCATGCACTTACCCAAATATCTATTAAAGTTGTAATTATGCCCACATCCATCACTTCCTCAAAGTTCATTCCACACACAAATCACCCTCTGTGTAAAAACTGTGCCCCTCATTTTTTAAATCTCTCTCCTCTCACCTTAAAAATGTGCCCTCTAGTTTTGAAATCCACCATCCTAGCGAAAAGACACCTACCATTAATCCTGTCTATACCCCTCATGATTTTATAAACTTCTATAAAGGTCACCTCCTACACTCCAGTAAAAGAAGTTCCAGCCTATCCAGCCTTTCTTTATAACTCAAACCTTCCATACCTGACAACATCCTGGTAAATCTCTTCTGAACTCTCCAGCTTAATAATATGCTTCCTATAACTGGGCAACCAGAACTTGACATAGTATTCCAGAATAGGCCTCACCAATTCCTGTACAACCGCAACATGGCTTCCCAAACCCTATACTCAAAAGACTGAACAATGAAGGCAAGCGTATTAACTGCCTTTTTAAACCAACCTGTCTACATGTGACGCAAATTGCAAAGAACCCCTCAGTCCTCTGTTCTACAACACTACCCAAGGCCCTACCATTAATTGTACAGGCCCTGCCATTGAAAAAGTTTATTTTTATTTATTCAACCTAAAATTCTATGCAATTTTAAATATCTCTATCAAAACTCCTTTTCACTTTCTTTGCACTAAAGGAAAAAAAAACCTAGTTGGAATACCTATAAAATTGTGATCCCTCATGCCCAGAACCATACTTGTAAATGTTCAATTCACTCACTGGATGAGGGCGTCACTGGCTAGGCCAGCATTTATTGTCCGTCCCCAATTGCCAGAGGACAGCTAAGAGTCAACCGTATCACTGAGAATCTGGAGTCACAAGTGGGCTAGACCAGGTAAGGACAGTAGTTTTCTTCCCCAGAGGACATTTGTGAACCAAATGGGTTTTTCTGACCAAATAATAATAGATTCATGGTCATCAGTAGACTCAATTCCAGACTTTTTAACGAATTCACATTGCACCATCTGCCGTAGCAGGATTCAAACCCGGATCCCCTGAATATTACATGGCCCACTGGATTAACAGTCTAGTGGTAGTACTACTCGGCCACCGCCTCCCTTCCATCGAGCTCCTGCTTGCCCTGCCACTTAACCCATCTTCATCGCTTTGCAGCCTCTTTATGTCTTACTTTTCTACACAGCCTTGGATCATCAGCAAACTTGGATATAATTCAATCAGTCTACTCATCTACATTATTGATATGGATTGTAGATAGCTGAAGCCTAATTACTCACTCTGGCTAACCTGTTCTGTGCACAAATCTTTGAAAGTGGCAAACACCCAGCGGTCTTGCTTTCGGTCTCCTTATCGGAGGACAAATGTTCTGGCTCTGGAGGGACTAGACAGGGTAAACAAAGGAAGGACATTCCCGATGATCAAGGAGTCCAGAACCAGGAGCCACAGTCTAAGGTATAGGATAGGACCATGGTGACGCGGTGGAATTCCCTGCTACAAAAAGCGATTGAGACAAAAACATTGAACAGTTTCAAGATAATGACAGGTATAGTTCTTAGGGCTAAAGGAGTCAAAGAGTATTGGGCGAAAGCAGGAACAGGTTACTGAGTAGAATAATCAGCTGTTACCATAATAAATGGCAGGACAGACTTGAAGGGCTGATTGGCCTACTCTTGTTCCTATTTTCTGTTTCAATGTTTCACCTCAGTATACGAATGAAGAACTTTGCCCTTCATCCTCAACAGAAACACACCTGCACACCGACATCTTGACTAGGTGTCGCATAGAGATTGTGATTCAGATTATAATGGGGATTTCAATCCTGAAATAGGGATTTTGTAAGGACTAGTTCATCCCCAGTTGCAATTTGTGCTCAATTCTGAGCCAATATTTGTGGCATTTTTTTCTCTTTGCCATACAAAGTGCAGGAACATCTCAGTGGTTAGATATAATGACTTGGATATAAATTTAAAAAAGAGCTGGCTCAAACACACCTTAGTTCTGCAGAATTTATTTGCAACATGACACTGATAGATCGTAAAAGGTTTCTGTGAAAAATTTAAAGGTGAAAAAACAACATGTTCAATAGTAGTCATTTGTTGAAAGCTTTAAAAAGACAAAATAATGTGGAAAGACATTTGAAGTTCTTAAGCTCATAAGCAGGCTTTGAATTATTTATGGACTAGCTACAAATTGTGTCTATCGTTTTAACATTTAAAAACTGAATTTCAACTAGGAAGTCACTCCTGAAGAGATGAATCCTACCTGGTGCCTTTGCAACAGATTTTCAACAAAAAGGGCAAATGTAATTGTAGCATTTTTGAATAAAAGTACCTTTTCTTTCAGAAGTACAATGCATTGTTCGTATGCAATGGTTGGAATGTATTGAGATGACAGTACTTGAGCTGACAAGCTTGATAGGAACAGTGAACCGAAAAAATATTTAACTATCTCCCAGAAACAAGACTACATTACGTGGTTCCACTCCCATCCTCCCAAAAACAGAGCCCCTGAATGTCCCAAAGTGCCTAATAACCAATGGAGTACTTCAAGAGCATCAACTTTGCTATGTTACGAGAACATGAAATAACCAATTTGCACACAGCAAGGTTCCACAAACTGCAACAAGACTGAAATAACCAAATAATTTGCTTTGATGGAGGATAATTATTGTCAAGAAAATGAGAAAAACTTGTGTTTTTCTTTGAGTATGATAAGGCAAACTGAACATCTAAATCTGCTTTGCTTGGGGCCAATTTGTGAACATGTTGGAGAAGGGGGAAGATGGCACCACAATTCGCTGAAAGGTCCTGGCATCCTGGTCACAGGTTAGCATCTGGGCCAGTGCCAGTCATTGACTTTCTCCACTGTGCCAGGTTAAGTGCCGCACCCTTTTCTGCCAGATCAATATCAGTCTCTCTTTGCTACTGCACTCACTTCTCCTCCCCCACCAATCTCATGATCACCTCACTGCAACAGTTTAGCAGTTAGCTGAGGCAGCAGGCACTCGGAGGCCTGCCGAAGACCAGGCTCCGGCTTAGCCCCAGACAGAAGACATTGTGGTGTCGGCAATCAAGTATTTCATCCACACACACAAGGGGTACCAGGAGTGGCTGTCAGTTCCGTGGGTAGTAATGGCTTTCACTGACCCAAAAATACCATATGACTGTCTGCCTTCAGGTTTGCAACCAATCCAACACCCCTCAGGGTCTGCTGGAGAGGTGCAATATACCTGCAATCCAACCCCCAGCCAGCGATGCTCAGGACCAAAGATACGGTGACAGGGGGATGGCGAACATGGCGTCCAAGTCCAGGTATCCCTTTCCTCACAAGAACATATGGCAGTGCCAAGAGGCATCCAGCCAGAGGAGGAATCACATATAGCCTCCTTAGGAGTCTCCACTCAAGTTACTCCAGAGCTGACCTGGCCCTTCACCTCACCACCTCACCACCTCACCACCCCCCCAACCAATTCCACCCCCCCCACTCCACCCCCAACCCCACAACCTGCTTCACCACCCCGCAATCCTAAGAATTTCACAATAAGCAGGGTTCTGGGCATGTCTGGCCCGTTTTGAGTGCAATGGCTCCTGGGTTGCTCTACCAAATCTTCATGTCCAATAGACTCCACTGCCGAGTGGGCTCTCTCCACTTCAGCTGTGGAATCAGGGAGCACACTAAGATGTATTGGAAGAGAGATGAAGAGGATGACCTATTGAGGCTACTTTGGTGACAAGGGTGACATTGGACTGTATGTGATTTTGCACATTTTTACAAATGACACAACTTTGACCTTATTTATAGGTGTTCATCGCTCGTTGTAGCTCCAAATCTCATTGTTACAGCATCAGGCATCAGCTCATTGCCATAGATAATGTTCTACGGATGGAGGTCTGTGCTGAGAACATGCTACATCATCTGGAAGCAAGAGGAACAAGACATTTACAGGATATTGGGTGCTGCTGACACCTTTCACCTTCCTTGAACAACATTCCTACTCTTTTGTGGGTTCCTTGTCCAAAAGTATAGCTGTCAATAAGTTGTTCAGCAATCTGTAAAGCAGGCAGGTGCAACAGTAAGAGGGGTCAATGCATTAGGGGGGCCAGGGAATAGGTACCCTGAAACTGCATCCAATGAAGTACAGGGATCTGTATGCAATGTTCTTTCCCTTAAAAAGCCCTCATGTCGATGAGTTCTACACACCACTTCTTACAGATTGAGACACTTAAACCACTCACTCAGAGTGCTGGCACAGCCATTTCCTTTTCCTCATTGTGCGCTTTTGATTTCTAACACAACAGAAGGCAACACTGAGCATTTCTCAACCAGTGGCTTGCAACCTTCATATTAACATGCCACTGAGCTCCCCAAAACATCCGAATCCCCTTCCTATAAACCCCACAGGCTTCATACTTCCCAGGTCCCCACCCAACCCATCTGTATTAACCTGCATCTGTCCACTTTTCCTACTTAGCCCCTTCCATATGTAGTTATCATGCCAGGTATGGGGATCTTGCTCCCACCTTGAAACCAGAGTGCCCCTGGCTCATGGATGAATACCTCTCCCACATGACCCCTTTCACATCCGCACTTACTGTATACGCTCTTTCAGATGCTGCTGCAACCCACTTCACAACTGTCATACCCCCTTACCATTAGCTTGCAGCCCCCAGTCCCAAAGACTGACGAGTTGAATCTTATTCATGACAGCTGCTAGGCTGACGCCTGACCTAAACTTCCTTTCAAAATAAAAACCAAAAGAACTGCAGATGCCGTAAATCAGGAACAAAAACAAAGTTGCTGGAAAAGCTCAGCAGGTCTGGCAACGTCTGTGAAGGAGAAAACAGAGTTAATGTTTCGGGTCCGGTGACCCTTGCTCAGAACAGTACCCGTTCTGAGGAATACTGCCAGTGTTAGCTGCAAGGTGCAGGTGTGAGATTGATGTATCACACTGCAAGATGTATGTCCCCCTAGACTGAGGGCTGCTTACCAGAAAGGCCAGCTGCCAAGTTGTGTGACTGAACGGACTAACACGACAAGGCAAGAAAGAGATTCTGTGAGCATGCAAGTTGGAGTTATGTGCAGCCTGTAAACTGGATCCATGTCCATGTTCATGCACGAAAAGTGTCCCTGCTACACCCTTTCAATGCAAGTTGCTGGTGTGCCCTGCAATGCAAGTTTGTGCTCCCAGCTGGTAAATCACAGAAGTGCCATGATGGTGGTTAGCAATTACTTCTAAAGTTAATATAAGCCCTGCAAGACTTTGTGGCTAATTCAGTCACAAATCTTGCCATAGCCCATTTGGACCCCTATAAGATTCTGCCCCAAATATCAAAACCTTGAACAGCTCTGTCACACTTTTTGGGAATTGAAGCAATTACTTATCTCTTTCATATCAGGCCGTCAGAGCTGGCACCAAGTTAAGCCAGTCTGATAAGAATATGAAACAAACACAGAGAAGGCTGGAGAAACTCAACAGGTCTGGTAGCATTTGTGGGGCGAGAAACAAAGATAACATTTTGAATCTGGTACGACTGCTTCAGAACAGGAAAAAGATATAAACTGAGGAAGGGTCTCCGGACCCGAAACGTTAACTCGGTTTTCTCTTTCACAGATGCTGCCAGACTTACTCAGCTTTTCTAGCAACTTTGTTTTTGTTTAAAGATATAAACCATCTGGTTCATTAAAATCCTTTAGAGAAGGAAATCTGCCACCCTTACCAGGTCTGACCTATGTGTGATTCCAGGCCCATAGCAATATGGTTGACACTTAACTGACCTCTGGGGCAATTAGAAATGGGCAATAAATAATGGCCTGGCCAGTGATGCCCACATCCCATAAATGATAATAAAAAACACCTAGGTCCTAGAAATGAATGACTAGGGTTCCATCTCGGTGAACAATTGTTTACTGTTGATTATTAGGGTCTATTGTAAACAGTTAATGAAAGCATGGTCCCAGGATTATGACATTTTACAAATGTTCACTAATGTCCTTTAGGGAAGAAAATCTGTCATCCTCACCTGGTCTGGCTTACGCATGACTCCAGACCCATAGCAATGTAGTTGACTCTCAACTGCCTTCTGAAATAGCCTAGCAAACCATTCAGTTGTACCAATCACCACAAAGTCTCAAAGAAATTAAACCATACAGATCACTGGCATCAACCCAGGCACCAGAAAAGTCAATGGCAGGAAGAGCCCTGTCGAACCTGTGAAGTCCTCCTTTTACTAACATCTAAGACCTAGTGCCAAAATTAGGAGAGATTAGTCAAGCAATAGCCTAACACAGTCATACTCATGGAACCATACCTTACAAAGTTCCAAACATCACCATTACCATCCCTGTATATGTCCTGTCCTACTGACAGGACAGGCCTGGTAGAGGTGGCGGTACAGTGGCATACAGTCGGGAAGGAGTTGCCTTGAGAGTCCTCAACATTGAGTTTGGACCCATTAAGTCTCATGGCTTCAGGTTAAACATGGGCAAGGAAACCTCCTGATTACCACGCATGGTCCTCCTTCAGCTGATGAATTGGTACTCCTCCATGTTGAACACCACTTAGAGGAAACACTGAATGATGGCAAGGGCACAAAATGTACTCTGGGTGGGGGACTGCAATGTCCACCATTAAGAGTGGCTCAGCAGCAGCATTACTAATCGAGCTGGTCAGGTCTTAAAGGACATAGCTCCTAGACTGGGTCTGCAGCAGGTAGTGAGGGAACTAACAAGACAGAAAAACATACTTGATCTCATCTTTACCATCTGCCAGCTGCAAATGCATCTGGCCAATGACAACATCATTAAGAGTGACTACTGCACTGTCCTTGTAGAGACGAAGTCGCGTCCTCACATTGAGAATAACCTCCATCATATTGTGTGGCAATTTAATGTGCTAAATGGGACAGACTTCAAACATATCAAGCAAGTCAAGACTGGGCATCCATAAGGTGCTGTGGGCCATCAACAGCAGCAGAATTGTACTCCAGCACAATCCGCAACCTCATGATCTGGCATATCACTACTCAACCATTACCATCAGTCCAGGGGATCAACCATGGTTCAATGGAGAGGGCAGGAGGGCAAGCCAGGAGCAATACCAGGCATACCTGAAGATGAGGTGTCAACCTGGTGAAGCCACCAAACAGGACTACTTGCACGCCAAACAGCATATGCAGCAAGTGATGGACAAAGATAAGAGATCCCCTAACCAACAGGTCAGATCTAAGCTCTGCAGTCCTGCCACATCCAGTCGTGAATGGTGGTGGACAATTAAACAACTCACTGGAGAAGGCGGCTCCACAAATATCCCCATTCTCAATGATGGGGGAGCCCAACACATCAGTTCAAAAGATAAGGCTGAAGCTTTCGCAATAATCTTTAGACAGATGTGCAGAATGGATAATCCCATCTCAGTCTCCTCTAGTGGTCCCCAGCATGACAGATAGCAGTCTTCAGCCGATTTGATTCACTCCACATGATATCAAGAAACGATTGGAGACACTGGATACTACAAAGGCTGTGGGCCCTGACAACATTCTGGCAATAATACTGAAGGCTTGTGCTCCAGAACTTGCCGCTCCCCTAGCCAAGCTGTTCCAGTACAGTTACAACACTGGCATCTACCCAGCAATGTGGAAAATGTCCGGTACACAAAAAGCAGGACAAATCCAACCTGACCAATTACTGCTTCATCAGTAAAGTGATGGAAGGTGTCATCGACAGTGCTATCAAGCAGCACCTGCTCAGCAATAACCTGCTCAGCGAACCCAGTTTTGGTTCCACCAGGACCACTCAGCTCCTGACCTCATTACAGCTTTAGTTCAAACATGGACAAAAGCAGCCAAATTCCAGAGATGAACTGAGAGTGACAGCCCTTGATATCAAGGCTGCATTCGATTCAGTGTGGCATCATGGAGCCTAGCAACACTGAAATCAATGGGTATCGGGGCGAAATCTCGGTGGTTGAAGTCATACCTGACACAGAGGAAGATGGTTGTGGTTGTGGGAGGTCAATCATCTCAACTCCAGGACAACTCTGCAGGAGTTCCTCAGGGTAGTGTCCTAGGCCCAATTATCTTCAGCTGTTTCATTAATGGCCTGCCCTCCAATATAAGGTCAGAAGTGGGGATGTTTGCCCATGATTGCACGATGTTCAGCATCATTCGTGACTTCTCAGATACTGAAGCAGCCCATGTTCAATTGCAACAGGATCTGGACAATATCCAGGCTTAGGCTGACAAGTGATAAGTAACATTCACATCATACAACTGCCAGGCTATGACCATCAAACCACCATCCCTTGACATTCAATGGTATTATCATCACAATGACCCACTGTCAACATTCTGGGGGTTATCATTGACCAGAAACTCAACTGGATTCACCACATAAACAAAATGGCTACTAGAGCAGGTCAGAGGTTAGGAATACTGCTGCGAGTAACTCACCTCCTGACTCCCCAAAGCCTGTCCATCATCTTCAAGGCACAAGTCAGAAGTCAGGAGTGTGACGGAATACTGCCCACTTGCCTGGACGAGTCCAGCACCAACAACACTGAAGAAGCTTGACACTATCCAGGAAAAAGCAGCCTGCTTGATTGGCACTACATCCATAAACATTCACTCCCTCCACCACTGATGTTCAGTTGTAGCAGCGTGTACTATTTACAAGATGCAATGCAGAAATTCACCAAAGATCCTCAGGCAGCAACCTTCTGAACCCATGACCATTTCCATCTAGAAGGACAGCAGATAAATGGGAATATCACCACCTTCAAGTTCCTCTCCAAGCCACTTATCATCCTGACTTGGAAATATATTGCTGTTCCTTCACTGTCACTCGGTCAAAATCCTGGAATTTCCTCCCTAGGGGGCATTGTGGGTTACCCCATAGCAAGTGGGCTGCAGTGGTTCAAGAAGGCAGCTCACCACCTTCTCAAAGGCAACTAGGGACGGGCAGTAAAATGCTGGCCAGCCAGAGACATGCACATCTCACAAATGAATTTTTTTTTTAAAATCTAACATGACTGTTGATTAAGAAATATGGAAGTTTGGCTTTACCATTAGCCTTCCTCACTTCATTTCATAAACAAAAAATCTTGCAATCTCTCACAATGTCTAACCAACTTACTTTTGTAGAACTTAGTCTTCTTCATTTTCTTAAATCAGTCCAAATGTTATTTTATTCAAATGGGCATTTCAATCACCACACTTGAACACTGAGAGTTGGATCTTGTTGCAGTTCCTTCTTCTACAGCATACACATTTCAATGACACTCTACATGAGGTTTATTCTTGAAAATATCCTCTTTTCTCTTGTTTTTTCTCGTTCACATTTTTCACACAAGTTATCCTACCCTGGTTCCTCCCTTGTGGCTTCCAGATGGATGCGTTTGAAACTTGTTGTAACGTTTCTATTATCCCATATTCCAGCTTGTAGCAAAGTCCACAGAGACTCAGATCTCTGCTACACAGCTCAAACTTATATTACTAACAAACTTCTATTACTTACCATCTCAGGTACATGATTGAATTCACAAGGCCCCTACCAGGGCCCTATGCTGTGACAAGAAACCACTCTATACAAGAAATGTGAGTTTGTTATTCTCTTTCTCGTGGTCTACGCACATTAGTTCAGGATGATTGAAATCATCAATAGCCTGCATTCACCCTTTCGCAGCTATGCATACTGCAAAATTTGTTGGGAGTAGTTCATTGAATTTTTCACGGTGTCCTGGTTGTATTAAATACCATTGCAATTCCTTTCTTTGTCGAGGCATATTTTCACTAATATTGACTCAGGCTTCACCTAATCAAACAGATAAATCCATTTCGATCGCACCCTCATGTTCATTCTTCCTTCTCCTGCTCCTGCTCCTTTCAAATATTTGACTCCATAACAATTGCTACATTCGAGGTAGTTCATTATGTGAGGTACTTCAAGAAGACTGGATGATGTGATAAAGTGGCATGCTAAAGCAAATCTTGATTTATTTGGTCCTTATTTTGCAGCATCCGACACTCCAAACAAAAGAACATGTGGGAAACTACTTCCAGTGAGTTCCATTAATTGAACTATAGATTCACCCTCTCATTTGCCAGTTACACAAGATAGACCGGATTAAGATCTGCCCTATATTTGAAAAACAAATGTGCGTTTATACAGTATTTTCCATGACTTCAGGATGTCCCAAAGTCCGATACCTAATTGAAGTGCAGTTCCTGCAATGTAGGGTACACAAACTGCACGCAGTAATGTTCCAGCAATAGAAAGATAATGATGACTAGAACATCACTTCACCTGCACTTCCCAGAATCTAGTCTACTGCATTCGCTGCTCACAATGTGGTCTCCTCTACATTGGGGAAACGAAGCGTAGACTTGGTGACCGCTTCGCAGAACATCTACGTTCTGCTCGCAAAAAAGACCCTGAACTACCTGTCGCCTGCCACTTCAACGCACCACCCTGCTCCCTGACCAACATCTCTGTCTCTGGCTTGCTGCAGTGTTCCACTGAAGCCCAACACAAGCTGGAGGGACACCACCTCATTTTCCGCTTAGGGACCCTACAGCCCTCCGGACTCCATATTGAGTTCAATAATTTTAGGGCCTAAACTCTCCCATGTCCCAGCCCCCCACCCCACACACCAGGCCTTGTCACCACATCGCCTGCCATTACACACCCCATGTTGTTAGTCACTAACAGTCCCCATTAACAACTATTCACCCTCCCAGCCTGATCGTTAGCAACTCCTTTGTCTGTCCAACTGTCTTTCTCTCTCTTTGCGCTCTATCCTATAATTTACTCCCTATCCCACCCACGTTCCTACTTTCTGCATATAAACTGACGTTTTCCCAACCACCATCAGTTCTGAGGAAGAGTCACCGGACTCGAAACGTTAACTCTGTTTTCTCCGCAACAGATGCTGCCAGACCTGCTGAGCTTTTCCAGCAGCTTTGTTTTTGTTCCCGATTTACAGCATCCACAGTTCTTTCGGTTTTTATTTTATTTGTCTTGGTTGATGGATAAATTTGGCCAGGTCATAAAGAGAACTCCCCTGCTCTGCTCTGAAATAATGCTATGGGAGTGTTTATGTTCACCTAACAGAGTAGATCTACCTCATATGGTGCTGTAGCAGCAATTTAAAGCAGGGGAGTGAAACTGATGTTTTTCTTTTTAATCAAAGACCTTAACAACAGGAACTACACAGATGAATGTATGGGTGTACATTATGCAAATTGTGACTGTGTTGGCCAGAAATGGACAAACTGCTGAGAATTATTTACATACAAGGTGACAGAAGACAATTAACTTTACTCACCTGGCTATATTCTCAGACAGAGTCTGGCAAATGAGCAAATTGGCGTCTCCTCAAAGCTGGAGTTAAAGCAAAAACCTGTTCTACCATGCAAATCAGGCAGTATGCATTTCCTGCATAATGCTGGAAACAGAATGCTGCAAACAAATACTGTATGCACTTATTGCATGCCAACATTCAATAACAGATGTATCCATTCTGAAAAGGTGTGGAACATAACATTTTAGAGGGTTCTACACTTTGCATCAACCAATTTGTGAAACATTTGTAGCTAACCATAACCTGATTTTTAGGTCGCATTAGTGAACTTGTACCAAAAGTGGCACTAGTGATTAAAAAAAAAGTTATTTGCTTCAGATGATCATTTAAATTTGACAGACATGTTCAATCATGGTAGGTATTCCAGAGTTTGCCCCTAATGTAAGGTGGCCTGTAACCAGCACTCAAATCATCGAAACCGAAAGAACTGCAGATGCGAAGGGCAAAACAGAGTTAACGTTTCGGGTCCACTTCCGAGGAACGGTCACAGGACCCAAAATGTTAACTCGATTTTCCTTCACAGATGCTGCCAGACCTGCTGAGCTTTTCCAGCAACTGTGTTTTTGTTGTGACTCAAATTATCATTGACATCATCATTCTAAACATGTTTAAAAGTCTACAAAAACATTAGTGTAGCAGTTGGATTTTCAAAGTGAAGACAAAAAAGGAATACACGTAGTTCAGAAGATTGACTGGATAAAGATAAGCACTATGTGTTGCATGTGCATTCCATGGAGTCTCATCACGAAAATAAGTTCCATCGTGATGTAGTAATTAATTTTGCCTTTTAGATACAATGCTGATAAAGTCCAAGTATACAACAAAGTAAGCCAAATTTGCCATCTTATTTTGACAGTTAACAGTTCGGAATTTTCAAAGTTTCTATCTACATTATAAATTACCATTTCTTCAGAAATTTTCACATTGAAACTGTTTCAATTAATAATGTCATAATATGGTCAAATATGGTAACATATCATCACTGGTAGACTTCAGCATTCCATACCCCTTTACTTTACACATGCTAAGTTTCCAATCTCAGCTATGCTGCCACCGAAAACATTTTTAAAAGTTGGAAGCCACCTTTTTCAGTATGGAGGGAAAATTGGACATAGGATTATGCAGGTTAGTTCCAGTGAGGCAGGGAATGACAACTGGCTCACTGGTCCAAATATATCCGAGATTGCACGTGGTACATGGCCCGGGAAGGCCAAACAATCTTGGTGAAAATATGTTTCTATTATCACCAATGTTTCATCAATTACCTTCTCCCTATCATTATGCAGAAGTGGGATGTTTGCCCATCACAGCGTTCATTACCATTTGCAACTCCTAAGATACTGAAGCAGTTAGTGGTCGATTTGCAGCAAGACCTGGTCAACATCTAGGTTATGTGGCAAGGTAAAGACCATTGCCAACAAGATAAACTCTAACCATCACTCCTTGAAATTTAATGACATTACCATCGCTAAAACTCCTCAGTATCAACATCCTGGGGGTTACCATTGACCAGAAGCTGTACTGGCTACAACGGCAGGTCGAGGCTGGGAATTCTGCAGCAAATAACTCACCTTCTGTCTCCCTAATATCTGTCCATTATCGATGAGAAACAAGTCAAGAGAGTGCTGGAATTCTTTACACTTGTCTGGATGGGTGCAGCTCCAGTAACGCTCTGGAACCTGGACACCATCCAGAACAAAACAGCCCTCTTGACTTGCACCTCTTCCACAGCGCACAGTGACACTAGTGTGCATCATCTCCAAGATACAATGCAGTAACTCACCAAGGCTTCTTTGAGAGGACATTCCAAACCCATAACCTCCATCACTTACTAGGACAAGGGCAGAAGATGGATAGGGACACCACTCCTGCAAGTCACAAACCAACCTGACTTGGAACTATATTGCTTTCTATATCATTCTTTCACTGTTGCTGCATCAAAATTCTGGATCTCCTTTCCCAACAGCACTGAGGATATTCTTATGTCCCAAAGACTGTGGCAGTTCAAAAAGGCAGCTCACCACCATCATCTCCATGGCAATTAGATTGTCCAGACAGTGATGCCCTTATCACGTGAGCAAATAAAATAAATTGATGCTATACAGCTGAATTGCTGCTGAAAATCTCAACTGTGTCTTTGCTATCTCTCGACTTGAGTTCCAATACTCCCTTGGACAGCCTCCAACCTATTACCTCCATAATGTGAGTTCGTCCAACAGCATATCCTAACACATCCCAAATCCTATTTGTGCATCTTCCTTGCGCTCATTGATCTGAACTGCCAAATGGATAACACCCTATTTAAAATCACTATTCATATGTTCAAGTCTTTCCACAGCGTCGACAAACCCTTCAGATTAACAAACACAAAAGATAGATTTGCAGATGTATCTCAGATTTCTTTTGGTTATCATTGGCAGCTGAGCCTTCAAGTACCTTTAGCTGTGGAATTCCTTCCTTAAATCTCATTGCCTGCCATTCCCAATATAAACTGCTCCTTAAAATCTCCCTCTCTGTATAAGGTTGCTTGCCCTTGTATCCCCAGCTCAGTACCAAACTTTTATGCTCCTGTGAAGTCCTTTGTAAGTTTTAAAACGTTGAGGGTGCTATTTAGTTACTAACGTCCTTTAGGGGAGGAAACTGCTATCCTTACCTGGTCTGACCTAAATGTGACTTTAGATCCACAACAATGCGGTTGACTCTTAATTGCCCTCTGGGAAATTGGAAATGGGCAATAAATGCTGGCTTAGCCAGCGATATCCTCATCCCGTGAATGAATATAAATGCCAAGTTGTTATTGCAAATTGAACATTCCTAACTACTTATGTGCTGATTCAAACTGTTTTGTGAATGAACATGAAATTGGATGGAAATTCATTGATATGCAGATTTTGATGAATTTGCCCCAATGTAACAGAAGTGCTGCAATGTGAAGTTCAACTTCTTCTGAGCCTTAGGACTACATAGCATATAATTCCTAACCTTACAGGTGACAGTCAAAGAAGTAGGAGTGCTACAATGCTCAAGTGTTAGGCAGCATCTGTGAAAATAAATCAATGATTTTTTTCATGCTCAGACACCCCAGTTAAATAAAATAAAACTGATACCCAATAATAAGCTGCGTTGAAGTGATTTTTAAAGTGTTGATTAATGAGAGAGAAAAACTAACTGCATCCATGCGCCATTTCATCCAAAAATAATCTTAAATTGTGATAGAGAGTGACAAATCACGAGAACAAAATATTACCAATTGTTCTTTATTAAGGAATAAGTATGCACAAGTCAATGACAACAACATGCATTTATGTAGCAACTTTAACATATCTTAATATCTTAAGATATGTTAAAATATCTTAAGACAGGAGTGCTTCAAACAAAAACTGAACAATGCACAATGATATTACAGCAAGAGACCAAAATCTTGGTCAAATAGGTACAGTTTCAGAAATATTGCCAGAGAAGAATGAGTTAGAGATGTATAGGGAGGGAATTCCTGAGCTCAGGGTCGAGTCAGTTGAAGACACAACAATCCTGGTGGATTCATTAATATGGAGGATGTGGAGAAGTTCAAAATTAGATGAGTGGGTACATCTCAAAGGAGTGAAGTAATTCTGAGATAGAGTGAGATGAGGCCACGTATGGATTTGAGAGAAGGATGAACATCTCAAAATTAATACTTCAGTCGATCAAGAGCCAATGTAGGACAGTCAACATGGGGTAATGCATGACAGTATGTTAATAAACAATTGGATGACATGCGGCATAGGAACGCGTGTTGGTCATTCAGCTCTTTGAACCTGTTCTGCATTCAGGGAGATCATCACTGATGAACACCTCAGCTCCATTTCCCAACTTTGCTCTATCCCTTGACATCCTTACATTTTCTTTTAAACTATCCCAACATCCACAGATTTTTGGGAGGAGAAATTTCCAATTTCTTTGTTAGGAATAATTGCTTCTTGCTTTCACTTATAAATGGTTTACTTCTAACTTACATTCCAAGGAAAGTAGTTGCTCTCTAATGACTCTCCTGAAATCTTTGATCATTTTTAAAGAGCCACAACTAGAACACTCGTCAATTTTTTAAACTCATGGGATTATAAAACAAGCTTTTGCAACCTGTTTGTAACTTAATTCATTTAGTGCTGGTATCACTCTGATGAATCTACGCTGCATTACTTTCAAGGCAATGTATCTTTCCAACGGTTCTACATCTGATATTGAATACATTACCCCATTTTGGGTCTGACCAAGACTCTATAACCAAAACATCTTGTTGTCACCGTCAATTCCAACCCCCATGAGGTGAAAGCATATTACTTTAACCTTTGGAGACTGTGCACGAGTTTTTCTTTTATGAAATCTGGATACCTAAGCTCCATTGCTCCTCTCCTGCTCGTAGTTCTTTACCATCAATTAATCCGTCTCAGATCCAAAATGAATACCTGAATGCTTCCTAATTTTGAACTCCATCTGCTGTAGACTGAATGAGTCAACAAAACTATGTCCCTTTGAAATCTCTTCTCTATACAATTTACTGCCTTCCAACTTAGTATCCTCTATAACCCTTTACCTCAGTTGGCTGGATGGCTGATTTGAGATATACAGCAATACTAGCAGCATGGGTTCAATTCCCGCACCAGCTGAGATTACCATAAAGGACTTGCCTTCTCAATCTCTCACTCTCCTAAGGCATGGTGTCTCTCAAGTTAAACCACGGCCCAGCATTCATCTCTAATGAGAGAGCATCCCTACAGTCTGGCGACTTTATATACAAGTCTTCATTTCTTCATCCAGTCTGCAATGCATACGGAATAGTAAAATAGGCAGGGGATCCTGGTGGCTTTCAAACTCCTAATGCAACTTCTCCCACTAAAAGATCTGCAATTAATTCAGCTAAGTGTAGTACTTCAAAGTCAGATACAGTCAATACTTCAACACAGAAAAGGAGAGCTGAACATGGGTTTTTCCCACAGCAAAAACAGAAGTTGCTTGATGCTCAGCAGGTCTGGCAGATTTGTGAAGGAAAAAATCAGAATTAACGTTTCGGATCCGGTGACCCTTAGTTCTGAGGAAGGGTCACTGGGCCCAAAATGTTAACTCTGATTTTTTTTTCTTCACAGATGCTGCCAGACCTGCTGAGCTTCCAGCAACTTCTGTTTTTGTTCCTGTTCTACAACATCTGCAGTTCTTTCAGTTTTTATGGATATTTCCTATGCTGTTATGATTCACTGCTACATGAATGACGCGGATCTTTAGTGAGCCATGAGTGAAGTCAGCAAAAGAAGTGTCTTTAAGACTTCAATTTTCTTGTTCTATGGAATTCAAACACATGAAACTCAGATAAAGATGACAATTTTTGATTTGGGATCAGAGTTTCTAGAAGCGACTGATTTTAAAAAAAAGTTTGGTAATCTTTCAATGAGGTCAATAGCTATCATACATTTATCAATTCAGTACAAACAGAAATGGCAGAAATCAGTTAGATGCATTTGATACAAATGACTACACTTGTAAATATGTTGCTGTCTCCTGATGAAATTTGGCACTGGGCTGATATAGTTTGCTGAGCAACAGAGCAAAACTGGGAATGATAGAATGTTTTATGCTCAGATCAGGTGTCCACAATTAAATATTACTCAAATTTTAAAATTTCTGTCACACAATATCACAATACTGCACTTTCAAATCAAGTCTAATATGATTAAGTAACGGGTAAATTCTCCACTGTTACGTCCCAATACCTTCTAACAATCTCAGGTTCAGAAGGACTTTTCTCACTGCTTGATTCTGGCTTTTCCATTCCCAAAGCAAGGCTATGTTTTTGCACAGTAGAAGTTAATATTTGGTCTTGTGCAGTGGCAGGTGCGAGGAACTGTCCCACTTTTACTGGGAATAGGATTGAAACCATCCAAATTCACGTAATACAGCATCCTTGTAGCCGATGGAACATTATGAATCCATGGTAAGGAACCAGAGGAGAATACAAACCGTTTACCTATGCCTTCCGAGAAAGCATTCCTTTAACTTTTGTTAAAGTGGTTCAATACAGATGCCGTTCATTTATAATTAAAGCACAAAATGTGCAGTAAAAACAACCAAGGCTATTTGGTTCCTTACTGACAGTCTATTGGAAAATGTTGAAGCTCCATGTGGCTCCATATCTGATGCTTTTGGGTACTATAAGAAGATCAAGAATAGTAGACATGCTGGCAAACGTCATGGCAAATAGCTGCAAACTAAGGCTGCTATTTGATATTGAGGACAAGTGGAACAGTGTGAAAAATGTATACTGGTACAGCTGACTTGATAAGGACATTGTTCATAATCAACTTCTATCGTACTGGAGAAGGATTTTCACAAATGTCGTCACAGTTGACCATGGAGCAATACGGCAATAGTTTGGGACGGTGTCTCAGTTCACTTACATGGGTAATAAAATTGAGTTATTCTGCAGCATGATGGTGGAGGACCAATACCGTAAAACTATTTCTGGAAGTGAATGAGTACTACAAAAATATTGTGAGATGGAGCTTGCTGCAAAAATAAAGGCACATTAGCAACACGTGCTGTTAATGTACATATTGGCTAGCAAATCTGGGGATTAAGAGAGATGACAGGCATGACGTGTAATTCAAATTTCCATCATTGGCTTCATACAATCAGAGTAATTTCCTTTGCTTCACAACTATAATTCAGAATTTTCGGATGAACTGCCCTATTGCACGAACGATAGAAATTTGTCGAACAATTAAGAACATAAGTATCTTTTTAATGACATGATAATCATTAATGGAATGCTAATCGATTCCTCCTGTTCAGAAATGGAACAGTTTTAAACTGATCAGTCCTTCAGCTTTTCCTTTGCACATTATTCTAAATCAGTTTTAAAAGGTCAGCTTAAATGTTTTTAATTTTCCTTTGATTTAATTTCTCTCTCAATCCACTTTTCCCTTTCATCTCTATTTCCCTTTCTATGTCTGAGCTGACTTTAATATAATCTTGGTCTTTACCATTCCTGTTTTTATTTCCCACAATCTTTAATTGTCATTGGTTAAGGAGATATGCCAATGATTTTTAAAATTTTAATTACTTGGATTTTGTTGATGGTTCCATAGTTAAGTGAAGACCCAGATCCTTCGATGGCCTAAGTTTACACTTCCACCAAGTGAAACAAATCTTGTATGAATGAAAAGAGCAGGACAATTCCATTTACCAGAACATGCCACGAGATAGGCAGTTGCATTAAGAACTCACCCGCAGTGTCTATCACTTGTTACACTATTATGCCAGTAGGGCATTTTCACATGCTATAATATTAAACAGCATGATGGCCCCGACATTGTGGTTGTGATGATGGTCAGTCTGTATTTGCCAAAATTATACTTTGAAACTGATAGAAATTTATTGGGGCTGTACAAATAAAATTAATGCGGTACTTCAAAAGTTAGCGGTTTATCCACAGATTGCATTGGAGATCCTGTATTGCTGAGGCTAGAATAAAATTAATGCCAGCAAAAGGGGAAAATTCACACCACAGATCCTTGTTTTTTTTAAGGAAGATTTCTGGGAGGTCAGCAGTGACTGCCACCACTTCATTGGTGACTGCAAAATCTGGGCTGCTAACATTGTGATGAGCAGAGCGTTAAATTTTTTTGACAGAAGTTTGGATTGGAAATGAGCTTGTATGCATGTTGGCTCGTTTTGGAAAGAATTTAAAACTTATTAAGTCAGTCTCTCTGGAACCATGACCTTAAACCAGTATATACCTTCTGAAGTGGTAATAGAATTTAGATTATATTACAAAAATTTTTGATAGAAGAGCGGCCTGCTTTTGATTTCGAAACATTGAAAATAAGCGCAGGAGTAGGTCATTCGGTCCTTCCAGCCTGCACCACCAATCAATATGATCGTAGCTGCTCATTACAATCTCAGTATCTCATTCCCGCTTTCTCTCCATACCCCTTGATCCCTTTAGTGGCAAGGGCCACGTCCAGCTCTGCAGTGAATATATCTAATGAATTCATCCCAACAGCTTCTTGTGGGAGAGATTTCCACAGGTTCACAACTCTGAGTGAAGAAAATCTTCCTTATCTCAGTCCTGAATGGCTTACCCCTTATTCTTAGACTGTGGCCCCTAGTTTTGGACTTCTCCAACATCAGGAATATTCTTCCCACATCTAGCCTATCCAGTCCTATCAGGATTTTATATGTTTCTATGAGACCCCCCCCGTCATTCTTTGAAATTCCAGTGAGTACAAACCTAGTCGACCCAGTCTTTCCTCATATGTCAGTCGGCCTTCTTTGGAATCAATCCAGTTTAGAATAATCAAGGATTGGATTTTTTGCAAACTAAAATCAGAGATTGAAAAACTTTTGGGTTCAGGTCAAAAGGGGACTAACTGAAGTCAGATTCAAAGTCCAAAAGCACTCCTTATTTGGAAAATACAGGCTAAAATATTAAAATAGTTTCACTGTCCAGGATTACATAAAGATGTAGTCACAATTTTGCCAGTGATGCCATACATGTTTGGTAATAGGAAAATGCACTTAAAGAAGTGGAATGCATATTTGTCACAAAAATTGACTTGCTAAAAATTATTGTTAAGTTCCATTGACTGATACAGCCAGGGAAACACGAGTATGTGTAATACTGGATATACTTTACCAACGCAAAGTCATGCTGCTTGGAATGAAAAGTGCATAAACAATGTTCCAATGGTTGAGCAATAAAACTATTGAAAGACTTAGACAAAATATCAATAAAACCTTGCAGTTCACTCCTGAATAGAAGACCAACTCACAATACCTTCTCAGAAACTATGCACTTAACAAGCAGAATTTTGCAATGAAATGGCAGATGCCTTAATATCTACTGAATTTAAAAAAAATCTACCTTCCATAGGATACGGCATTATGGCAAGGCCAGTGTTTGACTGCCATCCTTGATTTTTCGTCCAGTCACTGCTTTGTCACAGCATTTTACAGGAGAGTTAAAACAACCACATTACTGTAGATCTGGTGTTCCATGTAGAATGGTAAGGTAAGGATGACAGATTTCCATCCCGAAAAGGAAATTAATGAACTGGATGGATTTTCATGACAATCAATGATAGTTTCTCAGTCACCGTATCACAGAACTAATTTCTGAGACTAGCTTCAATTCCAGAGTTTATTAATTGAATTTAAATTCCACTACTGTGATGAAATTTGATCCTAAATTCCCACAGCATTTACCTGGGTCTCTTGATTACTAGTCCAGTCATATTATTTCACAGCAATCTCCCCCTTTATGGAATCTAACTTGAATTTTTAAGGATTGATAAATCTCCTGGCCCTGATGGAATGGATCCCAGGGTACTAAAAGAGATGGCGGGAGAAATAGCAGGTGCACTGGCGGTAATTTTCCAAAATTTGCTGGACTCTGGGGCAGTCCCAGCAGATTGGAAAGCAGCAAATGTGACGCCACTGTTTAAAAAGGGAAGTAGACAAAAGATGGGGAATTATAGACCGGTTAGCTTAACCTCTGTAGTGGGGAAGATGCTCGAGTCTATTATCAAGGAAGAAATAGCAAGGCATCTCGATAGAAAATGTCCCATTGGGCAGACCAGCATGGGTTCATGAAGGGCAGGTCATGCTTGACAAATCTTTTGGAATTCTATGAAGAGCGAGGTGGACAATGGGGACCCAGTGGATGTGGTGTACCTAGACTTCCAAAAGGCCTTTGACAAGGTGCCGCACAAGAGGCTACTGCATAAGATAAGGATGCATGGCATTAAGGGTAAAGTATTAGCATGGATAGAGGATTGGTTGACTAACAGGAAGCAAAGAGTGGGGATAAATGAGTGCTATTCTAGCTGGCAGTCAGTGGTGTGCCTCAGGGATCGGTGTTGGGACCGCAATTATTAACAATTTATATAGATGATTTGGAGTTGGGGACCACATGTAGGGTGTCCAAGTTTGCAGATGACACTAAGATGAGTGGCAAAGCAAAGTGTGCAGACGACTGTGAAACTTTGCAGAGGAACATAGATACATTGAGTGAGTGGGCAAAGGTCTGGCAGATGGAATACAATGTAAATAAATGTGAAGTCATACATTTTGGCAGGAGTAATAGTAAAAAGGATTATTACTTGAATGGTAAAAAGTTGCAGCATGCTGCTATGCAGAGGGACCTGGGTGTCCTTGTGCATGAATCACAGAAGGTAGGTCTGCAGGTACAACACGTAATTAGGAAGGCAAATGGAATTTTGTCCTTCATTGCTAAAGGAATTGAAATGAAAAGCAGAGAGGTTATGTTGCAGCTGTACAAGTGCTGGTCAGGCCACACCTGGAGTACTGTGTGCAGTTTTGGTCTCCTTATTTGAGAAAGGATGTACTGGCACTGGAGGGGGTGCAAAGGAGGTTCACCAGGTTGATTCCGGAGTTGAGGGGGGTTGGCTTATGAGGAGAGACTGAGTAGATTGGGATTATATTCATTGGAATTCAGAAGATTGAGGGGGGATCTTATAGAAACATAAAATTATGAAGGGAATAGATAAGATAGAAGTAGAGAGGATGTTTCCACTGGCAGGTGAAGCTAGGACAAGAGGGCATAGCCTCAAGATTGGAGGGAGCAGATTTAGGACTGAACTGAGAAGGAATTTCTTCACCCAGAGGGTTGTTAATCTGTGGAATTCCTTGCCCAGTGAAGTAGTTGACGCTACTTCAGTAAATGTTTTCCAAAAAAAGGTAGATTTTTTTTGAACAATAAAGGAATTAAGGGATACGGTGAGGACGCGGGTAAGTGGATCCGAGTCCACGAAAGAATCAGCCATGATCTTATTGAATGGCGGAGCAGGCTCGAAGGGCCAGACGGCCTACTCCTGCTCCTAGTTCTTATGTTCTTTTACCACTTTTCAATTTAACTGAACTACGACAAAAAAGTGAAAGTTCTTCAAAACAGCCAAAGGTTTTATCGGTTTTAGATCTGCTCATTTAATGAAATTTTTTTCCATTCTTTCAACATTCTTTTCTGAAAGTTACATAAAATTTCCAAGTTACCACATCTGCTTTTCAGAATTTGTAAGCACACAATGATAGGGAGCTTTCTCTTGAGGCTATGGAAAACTTCTTCCCCACCTCCATCCACGAAAATATACAAAGTTCCAAAAGGAAATTCCAAAACATTTAAATTGGACATTCCAGAAAGTGCAATAAAATTCGACTCTTTGTCCACAATGCATGGTACGTTCTCAGATGCGGCAATACAAATTGTAATAAATGTTAATACTACACTCATTCTAAAGGTGGGCATTTATATGGAAAGGTTCTACACGGTTTCTCGACCCTTGGTGCACGATAGAAGGCAAGCCTTAGACTTTGGCCTTCCCCATTCCTTATACACTTGAGCCAAAAGATAACTTAACTCAATATTGAGATCTTGTCTAAAGCTGGAGATCCTCTGCTACATAAAACCTGACAGTCCCTGTGGTGTTTATGGTCAACCATTTTAGGATCACAGAGTTCTGAAGGGATTTCTCAGTAGCCAGTTTCCTCTACCCATGATAAATTAGTTGACAATGAAGAGCTAAGTTTCTTTCCTTCTTTCTCACTGAGCAAGTCTAGGTCTTCAACATCATTCAGGTACGAATTGTCAGACCACTGACTACCCACAGTGTACTTGTGGCAAATAATGTATATTTTAAAATACCTCCATGAATCCGTTCTCATGATGACACTGATTAGTACTGTTAGAGCGAAGCTAAATGCGGCACTGACAAACCCTGTCTTTATGAGCACAGCAAAAAGAACACAGCTTACGCATGTGGGACCAACATTGGGGAAAACGAGGCAGTGTATAAGTGAAGTGAGACAGAACAAAGAAAGATAACATTTTCAACTAAAATGAGTTAACTTTCATTCAGAATGAGCAACATTTGATTTCTATAATTACTCATCAGCTGGTAAGAGTTTGAAGCTGATTGTTGCAGATTCCATCAGTAGGAGGAGACTCGTTCATGAAATGGTGGGTTGGTGGTGCCAGGGTGATATGGGGCGGGTGTGCGGGTGCGTGCGTGTGTGTGTGCGGGTGCGGGTGCGGGTGCGTGGGGGGGGGGGGGGGGGGGGGGGGGGGGGGGGGGGGGTG
>NC_063353.1:37272284-37288069 GCF_021869965.1 Rhincodon typus
GGGGGGGGGGGGGGGGGGGGGGGGGGGGGGGGGGGGGGGGCGAGCAGTGGAAAGTGTGGCAGAAAAATATGCATGGCTCTTGAGGAAATAAATGCTTTATGTGAAAAGTGGAACAAAACATTGCTTTCAATTTGAAGAATAACGAGTAGTATAATGAAACCTGAAGTAGCCCAGGAATCATGTCAATTTCAGGTGTGTATATAAATACAACTCAATTTTGGGTCATTGGTGATAGTCCTAAATGCAAATATTTTTAAAAAATGAGAGAACGAATGCTAATCAAAGTCAATTGGTGTCCTTGTTAAATTATTGCATTTTTAAAAAGTTAAAATTTCCTCACCTAACTTCCAGCACCATTTCCTACACATTTTTTGTTGGGATCTTAAAAATGCAAGCCTTGTTTTCTTCTTCAAGGAGCCTCTATGTTTAATAATTGCAGTTAATGGCAAGTCACAGGCCTCTTATAATCAGTACTAAAGAAGTACAAATTACTTGCTTCACGTTATTCAAATGGCACCCAGAAACTATTGAATTATCTTAACATCTGCTGCTGAATTTACTGATTTTCTGCCCAATGCCCATCATATAAAGCCTACCAGGAAGAAACAGAAACAGGATACAGCTGTGTAGAGGGGAGTGCTGCTCTGTCCTCCCAAAGCCATTGTTGTAATATCTCCTTCTACAATCTTCGGGGGTATTAAGACTCCAATTGAATGCCAGTCAACTCTAATTTCTCTATATACCTTCCTGGTTTTTCAAACTTCTTCCTCCTAATAGTGTTTGCAACTTGTCCTTTAATGTTCTCAATAAAATAAAAACAATTCACAGCAAACAACTGCTGTCAAGTCAACACTTCCTGTGGTTAAAGGTCTCTGGCAGCCACAACTTCAACCTAGCTCTTTTTAAACTTGATCCATTTTCCATCTTGGCTGCTCAAAGCCTTAACAATAAATTAAATTTGGGGTTTATATTCTGCAACGACAATGATTAATGTAGCATGGAAAGGTTCAGTGCTTCCAAGTGCTTGAAATGCATTTCTGCTACAGTGCTGCAATTTATCGGAGTTTGAATAATAATTATCTGCTTTGTATAATCAAATTGAGATCTTGTGCTGACATGCTTATAGGATCATAGGAGAATGACTGAATCCCTGCAGTATGAAAACAGGCCATTTGGCCGATCAGGTCGACACCGACACATCCCTGTTTTCTGAAAATAAGCTTTATGACCAATGGAAGAATGAAGTTACAACGCGGACCTTACTTCTACTTTGCACAGAAATCAATTACTGCCGTAGCATTTCTGTTAACATCCAAAAGTTAAGAAGCAAGGCCTTTTCACAAATGGAGCCTGATGTTTTAAACATGAATGAAGGTTCCAACAGACTGTTAACCTCACAGACACTTTTTAATCAGTCAGAGAATCAAGGGTTATGAGGATAAAGCAGTAAAGTGGAGGTGCAGACTTGAATTCTATTTAAATACAGAGTTATCTTTTGGAGTACAACATTGGTTATACTCTACTCTGAGATCACTCCCTTAAATTTATAAAAAAAATGATCAATTGACTGCTTTTTTTGACTGGTCATGTTTTGATAAACGTGAAAATCTGAGGGCATTACTAGGGAAGAGTACATAACAGAATTTAATACGAGGTATACAATACTGCAGAAATTTCATTTGGAAATTATCCAATTTGCACTGGCATTTAAGTTATAGGAGCCAAAGTACCAAGCATGGCCAGACTCTTAGTTTAACTGGAGTCAAATGCAGACAAACATAAATGACTCGAAATAATGTCAGAAACACTAAAAAACCCTACAAAGCATTCCTTCTCAGCAACATTTGTAGCACAAGTGGGCAACTGGTGGTACATCAGAAAATGGAGGATGCAATGTGAGACAGGTCACAGGTGACAGCACAAAAGGAGAACGATAATTAATAGAAATGAGGACAGATATGCTATTGATAATTTTGAGTGTGAAAGAGAATTTCGGATTCGCAATAAGCGAATGAATTCCAAAAATACTCAGGGTGTAGACAATCGATGTTTCAACTGCGATTCAACATACCACCGTGCCATGTATTGTCCCAAACAGTTGAATAAAGTATTCAAAATGCAGGATTTGGAGGAAAAAGATGGAGACACAGATCAAAGAGAGGACACTATACTGATCACAAGAAGGTGCAATGCAGTCGTGGCAATGTCTTTCAATGGTTCTGTGTTGGACAGTGGAGACATGTTTCCAAATTGTGGAACAAACTGGCTCAAATGCTACTCAGAATCACGACAAAGTTAAGGAATTTGAGTGTTCTATGAATTTCAGATTTGGGCATTACAACAGTAAAATCTTTGAAAAGAGTGTAAAGCTTTTGGTATTAATTGTCATTAGCACAGATGTACCATCCACTGATATCCCCTTGTTATTCAATAGGCCATTGATAAACAGAACACAGATGAAAAATGACCAATTATTGTAAAATTATTGACAAAAATCTGTGAATTTGCAATTTACACAATTGGAATATTAATTTATTCCTTGAATGGAACATAACGTCTGGACTAAAGAAATAATAGACAACTGGTCATAGAAATTTAGAAGACAAAAAGTCAATTGTGTTAAAATGATTTAGGCAATTTACTAATTGCAATCTTCTAAAAATATTCAAACTTTTAGTAAAGGATGCGGAATAAAGGATGGGGAGTACAGTATGTATGTGATAAATGTTTAAGACTCAAAGGACACTGTCATGGTCAATAGTAAGTCAGCCTTCAGCCATAGATTTCATTGCCATGGATTTAAGATGATGCAATAAAGCAAAAAAAGTGCTATTTTTCATGTGGCTAATTTGCCAACCTGTCAGTCCTGATTCACAGTAAAGATGTAAAACAGTAAACCCAAGGAAAGTGACTGGTTCGGATGGTGTCCTTGGCCGAGCACTGAGATCCTGTGCGGACCAACTGGCGGAGGTATTCACCAACATGTTCAACCTCTCCTTCCTACAAGCCGAAGTCCTCACCTAAGGTTTTGGAGTAGATCTGTAGCTCGGGTTGTGGGTGTTGAGGTTGGTTGGCTTGCCGAGCTGGTTTGTTGTTCCGCAGACGTTTCATTACCATGCTTGGTAACATCGTCAGTGCAGCCTCTGATGAAGCGTCGGTATGTTTTCCTGCCTGGTTTTTAAACTCTGGGGTCCGTTGCGATGGATTGCCTCACTTCCGGGTTTCCTCCGTAGCGGAACGTATATGGGGTCAAGTTCAATGCGCTTATTAATAGCATGCTTCGTGGAGTGCCATGCTTCCAGGAATTCTCATGCTTGTCTCTGCCTAGCCTGTCCCAGGATCTTGGTGTTGTCCCAGTCGAAGTCATGGTTCTCCTTGTCCATGTGGATTGAGATGAGTGAGTATTGGTTGTGTCTTTTTGTAGCCGGTTGGTGTTCATGTACTCTTGTTGTTAGTTTCCTTCCTGTTTGTCTGATGTAGTGTTTCTCGCAGTCTCTGCAGGGGATCTTGTAGATGACATTGGTCCTGTCCATGGCGGGGAGTGGGTCTTTAGTTTGGGTGAGCACTTGTCACAGGGTTGATGTGGGCTTGTGTGCCACTCTGATGCCCAGCGGTCGTAGAAGTCTTGTGGTGAGTTCTGACGTGTTCCTGACGTAGGGTAGTGTGATGAATGTGTCGGGGCGTGTAGCATTTTTCTGATGCTGTTCGTGTAGGCATCTCCTGACCCAGTTCTTTGGATATCCATTATCCTTGAACAATTGGAAGAGGTATTCCTCCTCCTCTTGGCATAGTTCCATGTTGCTGCCCTTTTAAATAGTGTTTGCACGCAGCTTCATTTGTGTGTGCTGGGATGGTTACTATTGAAGTTCAATACCTGGTCTGTGTGTGGGGCTTTTCTGTGTACTTTCGTTTGCAGTTCCCCATTTGTCTTGCGCTCTACCATGACGTCCAGGAATGGGAGTTGTTTGTTCTTCTCCGCCTCTCTGGTGGATTTAATTCCGGTGAGGGTGTTGTTTAGGAGTTTGTGTGTCTCTTCTAATTTGATACGTTTAATGATGACAAAGGTGTCGTCTACGTAGCGTATCCATAGTTTAGGTTGGATTTGCGGAAGGGCAGTCCTTTCCAGTCTTTGCATCACTGCTTCCGCTAGGAGTCTGCTATGATGCAAAGACTGGAAAGGACTGCCCTTCCGCAAATCTAATCTAAACTATGGATATGCTACGTAGACGACACCTTTGTCATCATTAAACGGACCAAATTAGAAGAGACACACAAACTCATAAATAACACCCTCACCGGAATAAAATTCACCAGAGAGGAGGAGAAGAACAAACAATTCCCATTCCTGGACGTCATCGTGGAGCACAAGATAAATGGGGAACTGCAAACCAAAGTACACCGAAAAGCCACACACACAGACCAGGTATTGAACTTCAATAGTAACCATCCCAGCACACACAAACGAAGCTGCGTGCAAACACTATTTAAAAGGGCAACAACACACTGCAGCAACATGGAACTATGCCAAGAGGAGGAGGAATACCTCTTCCAAGTGTACTACGACTGCTGGGCATCAGAGTGGCACACAAACCCACATCAACCCTATGACAAGTGCTCACCCAAACTAAAGACCCACTCCCTGCCATGGACAGGACCAATGTCATCTACAAGATCCCCTGCAGAGACTGCGAGAAACACTACATCAGACAAACAGGAAGGAAACTAACAACAAGAGTACATGAACACCAACCGGCTACAAAAAGACACAACCAATACTCACTCATCTCAATCCACATGGACAAGGAGAACCACGACTTCGACTGGGACAACACCAAGATCCTGGGACAGGATAGGCAGAGACAAGCATGAGAATTCCTGGAAGCATGGCACTCCACGAAGCATGCTATTAATAAACACATCGAACTTGACCCCATATACGTTCCGCTACGGAGGAAACTTGGAAGTGAGGCAATCCAGCGCAACGGACCCCAGAGTTTAAAAACCAGGCGGGAAAACACACCGACGCTTCCTCAGAGGCTGCACTGAGGATGTTACCAAGCAAGTCTGCGTAATGAAACATCTGTGGAACAACAAACCAGCTCGGCCAGCCAACCAATCTCAGTCCTCCCCTGCTTCAAGAAGACCATGACCATCCCCATACCCAAGAACACACATGCAGTCTGCCTTAAGGACGACTGCCCAATAGTTCTGACTTCAATAATTATGAAGTGCTTTGAGAGGCTGAATATGGCCCAATCAACTCCAGTCTCAGAACCTGCCTCGATTCCCTACAGTTTTCCTACTGACGTAACAGGTCCACAGAAGTTGCCATATCTCTAGCTCTGCACTCATCCCTGGAACACCTGGACAACAAAGACACCTACGTCAGACTCCTGCTCATTAACTATAGCTCCACCGTCAACACCATTATCTCCTCCAGACTGGT
This sequence comes from Rhincodon typus, assembly GCF_021869965.1. NCBI lineage: Eukaryota > Metazoa > Chordata > Chondrichthyes > Orectolobiformes > Rhincodontidae > Rhincodon > Rhincodon typus. The sequence goes on from NC_063353.1 coordinate 37,277,731, forward strand.
CTCAAAACTGCGTGACCTTGGTCTCGGCTCCACCCTCTGCAACTGGATCCACAGCTTTCTGATCCATAGGCCACAATCAGTGAGGATCGGTAACTGCACCTCCTCCACAATAACACTCAATACTCGAGCCCCACCAAGGATGCATCTTCAGCCCCCTACTGTACTCCCTGTACACCTATGACGGTGTTGCCAAATTCTGAATGAAGGCCATCTACAAGTTCGCTGATGACACCACCGTAGTGGTACGGATACCTAACAACGACAAGTCAAAATACAGAAGAGAGATAGAGGGCTTGGTGACATGGTGCAATGAAAACAAACTGTTTCTTAATGTTGGCAAAACGAAAGAACTGATCATCGACTTCAGAAAGAAAGGAGGAGAACACACCCGCATCGACATCAACAGAACTGAGGTTGACAGAATGAACAGCATCAAGATCCTTGGAGTGACGATAATCAATGACCTGTCTTGGACTACCCATATAAGGTAAGGCACAACAACGCCTCTTCTCCCTCAGGCAGCTCAGAAAATTTGGCATGTCCATAGGGTCCCTCACCAACTTCTACAGATGCACCATAGAAAGCATACTGTCCGGCTGCATAACAGCCTGGTATTGCAACTACTCTGCCCAGCACCGTAAGAAACAACAGGAGGTGGTGTGCACAGCCCAGACCATCTCAGAAGCCAACCTTTCATCCATGGACTCTATTTACACAGCCCGCGGCCCTGGAAAGGCAGCCGACATCAAAGACACATTGCACCTTGGTAATAACCTCCCACAACCTCTTCCGTCAGGTAGAAGATACAGAAGCCCGAACACACACACAAGCAGGTTCAGGAACAGCTTCTTTCTGGCCGTTATCAAGACTGTTGAATGGACACTAGTCTCAAATAATGTAACCTGCAAGCCTCTAAGTCTTTTTGATCTGTACATCCTTTGCTTGCTGTGATTTGCCTGTACCGCTCGTAAACAAAGCTTCTTACAGTATTTCGGTACACGTGACAATAAAATCAAAATCAAAACAAAACAAGAAAATAATTGTGAATATGGTTATGGATGCATGGACAGGGACTGGATTGAGATGGCCAACAGAAGTTCTCAATGATTGGTGGTGGCAGTGGCAGTGGTGGGCAAAGTTTGTTAATAATAAATATGGAGAAACGTGTGTATTTGAACATCATAACTATGACTAAGATGGCAAAAAAATCCCTTTTACCTATACAAAAGGAACCCCTATGTAATAACTCCCAAACACACAATTGTTCACAATATATTTCGATAGATCAGCAGCAAGCTAAAATTATTGTGAGCACTAATGTGTATATGGTAAAAATTTGTTGCAGATGGTGGACGGGTATAGTGTTGTTTGGTTTTTGTAAGAATACTAATGTTCAATCAATAATCAGTGATGATTAATAATATGAGGCCCCAGATGGGGCTATGATTAGTTCAACATTTTCAGCATATTTGAATGCACTGTATAGGGGCAGAAAGACTTTCATTATACCCAAAGTCTCAGGAAGAATTGTATGAGTCTTAAGAAACAACACAAGACCATCACAAACCAGTTTCAATCTGGGAGACAGAGCTTACTATAACAGAGAAGGGCTTAAGGAAGGTTACTGGTAAAAACAGAAAGAGAATAATTGTACACCCATGGGAATCAGACTGTTTGGGGATATTCTTCAAGATTGCTTGGTATGGATTACAAATTACAGATTCTGAAGGAGTTAAAGAAAATAGAGGCCAGGTGTTTCACATCCCCAAATACTACACAGCTATGAGAATCAGACTGTTACAATTGACAAGTTTGACTCATGATAGACAGAACAATTCTGATGATTAATGAGGCCCAAAATCAAACATTTGTCACAGTAACGGGCCAATCAGTGGAAAATATAACTACAATAAGTAGAACAGGAAGACCATTGGAAAACATAAACTGATGAAGGTACAGGATGAGAGGCAGGAGGTTAGGTTCATGGACTGTGAAGATGGAAGCCAAGAGAACAGTGCAAGCTCAAACAGTGGGTCTTTGAACAAGCAGGCTCTGAGAAAGAGATGACAACATTTTGAAACAAATCCTACAAACAGTAGGGGAGGTGAAACAGCAGTCCAGAAAAAAACTGAAGGCAAGATGGAGGGTATGGTTGAACAAGGATAAGAAAAAAGGTACAATCCAGGAATAACACCAGGAGCTAAAGATCACATGATCAGGAAGTCCTGGCAGCCACAAACAAACGAGAAGACAATTCCACATGATGCTAAACAAGAACTACAAAGCTGGACAGAATTTGAGGTGTACACAGCAGTGCGAGTTAGGGGTTATCAGTTTTATCAAATAGATAGATATGCACTGGAAAGATGTCCCCTGATAGGACTTGTAAGAATAAAGCAAGGCTTGTGACACAACGTTTTGATAAAAGAACTGGTGGATCAAGACATAAAGCTAGATTCATAAATGGCAGGAAAAGCAATTTTTTTAAATTTTTCTGGCTTGGGAATGTTGATCAATTGATATTAAACTGCATTTCTGTAGGGAGATCGGCTTAAATTGGAAGTGTTGCTTTGACCTCCAAAAAGAGGCAGCAAATGCAGGGGGACACTCTGCAAGCTAAATAAATTTGTATATGACTTAAATTATGCTTCTAGAGGTTGGTACTTCTCAGCAATGTTTGTCTTATTGAAATTGAGTTGTCTTCAGTTAAAAACAGACCTTGCCATGTTTTACTGGCACCATGGAGGGGGACAGCTTTCAGGCCTTTTTATGATGCATACAGATGATTTTTCATGGAGTGAATGCATTGGATTTGAAAACATTCTCATAAACAGGATTAAAATAGGATTCATAATTGGAAGTCATGCTTCTGGGACTTGTCAGCACACTGCGTTAGAAATCAGACAAAATGAATCAAGCATCATTTTGCATCAGCAACCTTATTTGGAAAATGTTAGCTCCATTAATATTACTTAAAGCAGGGCTTCACAAAAAGATGCAGTAGCTTTCAAAACAGAAATGAAGGAATTGATAAGTCGCACTGGACAACTGAATTGGCTGTGCACCCAGATGAGACCAGTACCAGTTTTGAAGTACGAGAGTTGTGGATGATTGTGAAAAATCCCAAACCGGAAGATATTAGAGCAACAAAACATTGAAAAAATTAAAAATGGAACATTATGTTTGAAATTGCCATTATTGTAAGATGCCAGAAACATGAAACTACTTCTTTTTAATAATGTTTCTTATGCAAATCTCTGTGATAGCTGCCTGAGTAAAGGAGGTATACATTTTTTCTTGAATGAAAGGGAGGTAGATGTTGCTCTTTAGGTTGGGAAACTAAAAAGATCAGAAGATTAGTAAGAAATACATTAATGATGGAGACGTTTGCTCTTGCTGAGGTGGTAGGTATGGCAACTTTCTTCGCAAAAATTTTGGAAGAAATCCTAAAAAGGGATTCAGCGGCAATACCCATTGAATGCTACGCTGATATTAAGTTACTGTGGAATAACAAACTTAATGAGATGTGAGAATGAATTAAGATTGAGGATTGATATTGCAGTTCAAGGAATGGAGAGGTCTCCAAATTGGAATGGGTAGATAGCAGTTGTCAGCTATCTGTTTTACAAAGAAAGTAGCAGGCTCTAAAAACTGTTAGACATAGTGGAAGAAGGATCTGCAAAGACAAAATAGAAATATAAACTGAAGTCATTTGTATCTTTTATTGCTTTTTTTGTTATTAAAGATTGATTTAGCCATGGAGAAAAAGGGGAATCTGCTATTTAATATGGTCTGAAGAAATGCCTGAAATCTATTGAGAACAGGTGATGGATATATTAGTTAAGAGTTAATTGGGTTTCGATTGGGTGTATAAATATGGCAACCAGTAATCAGTGGGATCATTTCTGAACTTAAGGCATCTGGTGTGGAGGCAAGGAGGCAAGTCAGAGGACTTTGTTGTGGGTCTGATCTTGGGCCTGGTCAAGTTGGCCGTTAACAGGTCTAGGCAGTGGGAAGGGGAGGAGTTCAAAGTTGCTGACTGTCTGCCCCCTTCCATGTTCATGCCTGAATGTCTTTGGAGAGGGAGTACGTAGTGTTCACCAACGCTCTCGACGTCTTTAGAAATGGGTGGACACCATAGCAGATAGTGTGTTTTACCTCCCCTTTCAACTTCATTTTGATTTAGGCACCTCCCTCATCTTTGGTGGTCTGCAAAAATACCATAAGCGACTTAGTGATGAATAAAAAACAAACATTCAGCTGTGAGTAACAGCACTTCTGGAAATGAAGAAAAGTAAATCAGTTGGATGACTTTCAGGGAGTGAGTGTAACTGAAAAAAAATACTCTCACACAGAAGTGTAGACTTAATTCTGTTTAAATACAGTTATCACTTGGAGTGTACCAACTGAAACTGTTTGACAGATTCTAGCATCAATTAAGTCACAGCTATGCTCTTCTGCAAAATATGCTTTTCACACGCAGTAGATAGCAAACACCACATCACTAAATACACTAGCTGAATGGCACCCATCTGCAATGCAGCCCATGGCTCTCAATTCATGAGATCTTCAAATTAGGCATTCAAAATAAACTGACAGCCAAGGCAAACAGAACAGACATGAACAAGATGCCACAGCAGTTTTAAAAGAATGCAAAAGCATATGTGGAAGCAGAAATTTAAAGGCCAAATGTGAAGGCAAGGCCAACAAAAATAGATGAGCAACAAACTCTGATTACAGGTCTTGTTTGTTATCTATTAATTTCCTGTTGCAAATTGCTAGTGCTGAACCCTAGGATGCCAACAAGATCAGCCTTGGTCAACATATCTCCAAAGTCAAAAATTTTGTTGTTTGTTACCAATACACCTTGGGCACCTTCTAGTGATAGCAGGGAAGGCATAACCCCAGGTACTGATAAGCCTGCTGCAAATTAACAATTTGAAGACTTAATTGGTTGAAGATGGGGCTTCCACCCCACCCCCCAGATGATTGGCTGCAGTGAGAGACTTCCAGTGATACTATTGACAAGTGGCCAAGACAACAGGTGGAACTACAAGTTGTCCCCAGACTTTATGTTCTGGAGTTCAGGACCAGCTAACTGGGGTGGGGAGGGGTCAAAAGGTAGGGAGAAGAGTGAGTGCCATTTTTTGGATGGTGTCCTTGATGGAGGCCAGGTGGGAAATAGGCCTCATTGCCAGATATCCTTGAGTGGGACAATAGCCCTCCTCACCCAATGCCCAAATAGTGTAACCTATTGGACTTCTACACCCCTGACATCAGTCTGCCAGCCCTAAAATGAAGCAGAGTGTTAAGCAGCTCTCAAGTTGCCAATAATTGGCCACTTAATGGCCGCAACTGGAACAGGGGCAGACAAGCACCATAAGCTTTGCCCATTCATGATAAATTTGTGAACAGGTTGAAGGCAGGCAGGAAGGAGCTAGAAAACCACCTGCGGAGATATTTTTAAAACAGGTCCCTCCGCCTGCAAACCTGTTGGTAGGGGTTTTAAAATTCTGATCTTATATTTTTCTAATGCACATAAAAAAATGTTGCAGAAACAGAAAAAGAGATATTAGGAGTGGCAAAAAGGTGTCATATTTTACTCAGCATCTTAAAGGACAGCCTGGTGGAGAGGCTTAAGGATAGATTTCCAACCTGGAGTCTCAGTAGAAGACCAGGCCACCAACAGTGGACAAAAAAAATTATGTTCATTTACTGGGCTCATGAAAAACAAATCAGTTAGGCAAGATTCCAGACCCGAAACGTCAGCTTTCCTGCTCCACTGATGCTGCTTGGCCTGCTGTGTTCATCCAGCTCTACACCTTGTTATCTCAGTTAGGCAATGAACTTTGCAATATGATACCGGAGAAGTCTTTTTTTTAAGGTGAAAGATAACGACCTTAAAATGGTAACCTACATCGGTTGCCTTGCTATGATTTGAAGGTTGAAAATAAACGAGTTCTGTGGCTGATCACCTCACTTGGAACATTACCTAATAATTAGAGATATTCACTGTACAATGAACAGCCTGACCTGCACATTAAACAGTTCACCTTTCCCCCTTTTAATCCAATGTATTAGGGATGTGCTCAATTCCTTACCAATGTATGAACAGCCCTGAGCTTAAAATAAATTTACACTTGAAAGCAAAAAGTTAACAATGTGTCTTGCATATGTACTGTTCTCACAAGCTTCAAATTTATGGAGTAACGTTTGCTTTATGTTTTACTTTTTCTTGCATTCATCAAGGGGAGGGATGTCAGAGCTGGAAGTAGGCCCATGGCGCCAAGCCCTCAGGTTGCTGAGCAGTAGGAAATAAAGCTCCCTCCTCTCCAGTCCATTTTCAACACAGTCACCCTGGAGGCTACTTGAAATGCCAACTTGTGATCAAGTAGCTCAGTGTTGTGGACATAAGGCCAGTAGAAATTTTTTTGTCCCAAATGGGTTTGCCAGCCCTCCAAGATTGTCCTGCATTCTCCAGAAATTAGAAGTTATTTCCCTGGAACCTATTGCAAGCAATAAAACCTGGAGAAAACTCATCAAAATAAACCAGGGTTTAAAAATTTGCTTTGAACACCTCAATTTTCTCATAATCACATTACTGTAAAGGGGAGCACAGTGGATGTTTGACCAGGCAGGGACGTGAACGTAGTTAATAATGTGATGAAATTTTGAGGAATACTTCAACCGAAGTTGACAACATAAATCCCAAACTGAATTTCACAAAAGATCCATACAACTAACAGTTAAAAGGATACCTTCATCTCAGGAACCTAGGCTAGATTTTAAATTTAGTTCTGAGAAGTGACAAGATGGTGAGCATCCTGCTAACAAAGGAGATTCCATCTGAATGATTAAAAGAAAATACCTATAGGGTTAATAGATTAAATCTCTCCCTTAAAATCAGTGACTGTGAAACCCTTATGTAAATTTAATGAAATTACAAAATGTTTTTGTTTTGGGCTGTAAGTCAGTCCCAAATGGCAATTACTTTCTCAGGCAGTTTGGATCCAGCAATAATTTGTCTGACTGCTTAATGTTCAGAATACTGTTGCCTCTGGCTAATTTTTGGTTGTTCCCAGCATCACATTGACAGTCTGCTACAAGCAGCAACATTTTCATAAGCTGCCAACTTTAAAATAGACTGTAAATTAGCTGTCCATCAATGGGCTCTCCATTGAAGTAAGGGCATGTCATTGGAGAATAGGAGAAAAGACCATAACTGATCAAGATTCTGCCACTGTTCAGGTGCTATATGCTAATGATATTTGGATTCTTTTCCCTACTCTACATCCTTTTTAGCAGCTGGTTATTAATTTGGAATGTACAGGTTTGATGATGGCAAGGAGAATGGTACAAAGGAAAGAGAGGAGAGAGTTCCTTCTTTTGCCACCAATGAAATCAATTACGCTCCTGGGCTCTTGCACCAGGTACAATCAGCATTATGATTGTTACTTTATTTACATAAGTGTTTCTATGAACAAAGAAAATGTAAAAGATGCTCTGGTGCATCCAGACAGTTGGACACAATTGTGATATTACAATATGTAGAATATCCACCCCATCCAAAAGCTGTGATCTGCAGGAGATTGAAAACTTAAGCCAAGTTATATAAACAACGCAGGAAATTCTGCTAATCCAAGGGTCACTTTTAGGGCGGATACATAAAGAGGTGAGTGTCACAGCATTCACTGCAAAAACATTGCAAAACAGACATTACACTCTTGCCATAATTTTACCTGAAGTAGAGGGTAGGGAGAGGTCTGGTACAGCAGGACACAACAACTGGGGTTGGGATTCCAAAGGGTCTGTTGTGCTCAGAGCAGAGGCTGGGCAGGAAGCCTGGGTACAAGCCAGGAGCAGCACTGGGGCACATTATTTCTGAGCTTGTCCCTGGCAGAAGAAGCTTATATTAGATTACAATTTAGTAGGTCATAACCAGGACAGAATGTGGTTTAGATGACAGAAGTCAGACAAAAGGACAGGGAGTTGACAAAATGATGCAGCTGACAATGTGGTGAACTCTGCTGACACACCAAGATAGCCTGTTCTGCTTGCATCAAAATCTGAGAAATACATTTTGAACAGTGGATTATGTAGTACAATATACACCAAATAACATGCAGTACATTTATTGAATTCTTTGCTAAAAGAACCATATTTCTGGAGGAAGATTAATATAACGCCAGATATACTTATAAATAGTTTCTAATCAGCCAGTTCAGAGATGGTGTCACACATCCTCAGCCAATGTGGGGCTCGAACCCAGGCCTCCTTGCTTAGAGATAGGGACAATACCACAACTGCACAACAGTTTTCCCCCTCCAGGTACATTTATAAGCTACATCCCATCACTGTTGAAATTATTCTATTACTATAGTCCTCTGCATGTTTCAAGTAACTGCAATACAATTTTTTAAAAATGACATTTAGACATCAGGCATTCCCCACCCAAGACTTGCCGCTCATTTTCCAAGAAGCTCTAAAGGCATGCCACTCAGTGCTGTGCCAGTGCCCTGCCCAAATCTTGCCATAACTCCCCACCCACTCCTGGTATGGTTGAGTGCCTTAAATCTTTACCTCTACTGTTCACAGATTTTAAGGGCAAGGCATTGTTGAAATGGCAATCAGATAGTACAGCAATTTCTAAAAAAATGGGAGAAGAGTGGATGAATACGTACCAATAGTGGAGGGAACAGACTTAATTATTTTAGAGTGGGGTGGAGGGGGGGACTTGTTCTCTTTGACTTGGAAATTTCTTTAGCAGTTCAATTTCGAGATAGTTTGTAGCAAACTCAAAAATCAAATAGAAAACCTGTCAAGTCTAAAATACAACTTTCTGGTTATGTCTGATGCAAGTTTCCATGCAGGAAAGCTTAAAGAACATGAGCCTTTGGTTATAAACTGCTAAACAAGATCAACAAATAGTAATTGGATAATTGAAGAGTAGAAAAGAACACAATGCAAATTTACAGTAATTACACAAATTCTCATTAGAAAACAGCATCTGTTGCACTAACTTCAAAAGGTCCTCAACACAGGTACCCAAGTGGTAGATTTTGCCTACCATTTTTTTTTGCCTGACCTTCAAGGCAATCTCTCTCTCTGACATATCTAAACCTAAAGGAATTAGATGTAATACTTAATTAGAACAAGACAGACGCAGAAATACTTGATCAACATTTGAATTCTTCAGAGTTTTGTTATCAAGATTGATGATGGCTGTGTTGAGTGGCCTGCTCAGGAAATTTGTAAGATGTGCCCGGGTTGTATCTACCACTTAACTTGTAACTTATAGTTTATAATCAATTGCAACTTGCCTGTTAATTCATGTTTAATTTATTTAGATTTTGGGTTTGGCTGTTGCAGTGAAAGCTTAAAAAATGACATTTTGTCCAACAGTTTTCTTTCTATTTGATTTGTATGGGAGTTCCAACATATCATTGAACCAGTATGTCGGTATTTAAATTAAGGAAAGGAAATATAGTCTCTAGACAGAGTGCTTAGTAAATCACACAATATTCCAGTGTAATTTCTCAATGCTGAATCTTCCTACACCTCCAAACCTCACCAGTCTGGTTTCAGGTCTCTCTTTCTTCTTTAAACAGAGATCCAGTTAGGCCCTATCCATCATATCCTCCTCCTCCTGTGAACTTGTCCTCATAGTGAACAACTTCAAGTAAGGCAAAATACTGAAACCGCTGGACATCTGAAGTAAAAGCAAAGTGCTGGAGAAACTTAGCAGCACAGGTTGCATCTGTGGACAGAGAAACAAGCTGAGTCCAAAGATTCTTCTTCAGACTTCTTTTGGAGCAACATTTAACTCCGCTTACCTACTACAAAGAAGTTGCTATGGGAATCTGAGTGGGCCCAACTATGCCTGCCACTTCTTTTGGAACGGTGGAAAATTCTTTGTTCGAGCCCTCAACCATATCCATTTTGTTTCAAGCACCTCGGCATTTACGCTTTCCCTCCCATCTAGGATCACGCTTGTCCGATCCTATTTCAGCTCCTGCAGACCATCCTGTTTGTACAGTACCTTTCCACTTAAGCACAAGAGATACTGCACCTTGTACCTCCTCCACTGATTAAGGCCTCAAACATTCCATCCTGGTGAAGAAGTACAACTTTCTTGTAATTCTGATTTAGCATGCTGTATTTGATGCTCACTATGTGGTCTTCTTGGCATCTGGAAGGCTAAATGCAGATTGAGTGATTGCTTCGAAAGACAAACTCTCAGTTCAAAAGCATGATCCTGAGCATTCAGTTGCCTGTCACTCAATTCATTATTCCACTACCCATTCTAATCTTGACCTCTTATGCTATTCCAAAGAAGCTC
>NC_063353.1:37288569-37331943 GCF_021869965.1 Rhincodon typus
CTAGATAGATGCCAATGTGGTAACAACACTAATGTAGCTTGACTGTGGTTGCAGTTGGCTTTGAAACACAAGTCATCAATATAATTGCCAGAATGTTGTCAATGCCCATAGCCTTTTCAGTATCCAATACCTTCAGTTGTTCTTGGTATCACTGAGTGAATTGAACCGGCTAAAGGCTGGCATGTGTGATGATGATCTTGGGAAGACACACAGATGGATCATCCACTTGGCACTTGGAGCTCAGGTTGATGCGGATGCTCCAGCTTTGTCCTTTGCACTGTGTTGGGCTCCCTCATTATTTGAGGATGGGGCTATTTATGGAGCCTCTTCCTCCAGTGAATTGGTTAATTATCCACAATAACGACAACTAGATGTTGCAGGAACACAGAGCTTAAATGTGATCTGTTTGTTGTGTAATCATTCAGCTTTGTCACTTGTTACTTATAGTGTTTACCATATGTTGTAGCCTCACCAAATTTCATTCATGGGATGTAGGCATTGATGGGTTGGCCAACATTTATTGTCCATTCCTCATTGCCTACAGAGCTGTGAAGAGCCTGGAGTCCTGTGTAGGCCAAACCAGGTATTGAAGGCAAATTTGATTCCCTGAAGGACGTCCGCGAACCAGATAGGTTTTTATTGAAAATCAGCAATACTTATATGTTTTCTAGAGGGTGGCTTTTTACTCCAGGTCCTTTATTGAATCAAATTTCACCATCTGCCACGGTGAGATTTAAACCCATATCTCAAAACATGAGGATAGGATTACTAGTCCAGTTAAATTACTGCCATACCACCACTTCTCTTAATAGCTCATGTTTAAGTATGCCTGGTGCATACTCCTGCTGTGCTGTTCTGCACTCTAGATTGATCCAGTGTTGGTTCCCCATCTTGATGGTAGTGGTGGAGTTGAGGAAATGCTGGGCCATGAGGTTAGACAGTGTTGTTGAATAGAGTTCTGCTGACAGGTAAAAGAACTTCACAGATGCTCAGTCTTGAGTTATGAGATCGGTTTGAAATCTATCCCATTTTGTCTGCTGCTTAATGTCACATACAATGGAAGGTATCCTTAAGGTGAAGATTAGATATGGTTACTACCAGGGCTGTATGGTGGTCACTCCTGCAACGCTGTTATGGGCACAGAAATAGCTGCTGCAAGTAGCTTGTTGAGGATGAGGTCAAGTTGGTATTTCCCTTTCTTTGGTTCACTCACCACCTGCTGCAGACTCAGATTAGTAGCTGTATCCTTTACAACTTGGCCAACTCAGTAAATATTGGTTCACCCGAGCCACTGCTAATAATGCATATGGAGAAACTCCACCAAGAGTTCTGTGCCCTTGTCATCCTCAGTCATCTTGCAATTGGCATTCAACATGGATTAGCATCGATACATCAACCAAAGGTGTTTGATACGTGGCCATCAGCAGGAAGTTTATTTGTCTATGTTTGATCTAATACTCTAAAACATCACAGGATCTGGAGTGACTGTTGAGGAATCCCAGAGCTTATCTGTAAAATACATAAGAAAAATGGCAGCCACAGACTGTCCTTTAGTTATTTTAGTTTCAAGGTGAAGTTAAAGTAATTCAAATCAACATGTAATATCTACCAGGGGTTCTGCTATAACGCGATAATTGCGTTCCAGCGCAACATTGCGTTATAGAAAATTGTGCTATATAAATAATGGGAACTATGGGAAAAGCAGGGCTAGGGGCACAAAGGATACATAATAGTTGTATTTTCCAAAATTTTTCCTCACCTGTGCAGCTTCATTCTTATAGCTGCAGTTATAATGACCGTTTATCAGACAGGTAATGCTACAAAGAGGCAATACATTTACGAATATGATCTTGTATTTGCAGTGAAGTGACAGCTGAACTTTAAATAGAGTTCTGCCACTGGAAATCCCAGCAATGGTTAGTGCGAGCATGATCCAAAAAAGGTGAGCAGTGCTCAATTGTGTGAGGTAGAGTTCACAGCCAGCAACCCTCCATGAAACTCTCCCAAAATTGACTCGTCAGCAATTTTTAGTAAAATTCCCTCCACTTAAATGTTGATCTGATCTGACATTCCATCAGCACTGATTACTGGATAGATTTTCAGATAAGTGAAGCAGAGGAATCTGCAGTTTCTTTCGTATGTAGCTCATTGACAATGAAGTTAATTGTAGGATTAAAATGTGTTGTAAACCTGATTTAACATTGTGTTCAAAATATTGCTGGAAACGAGCACATTGTAAAACAAACAACTTTTGGTATAAATGAGCAAGTTCAAAAATTCTTGCATGTCAAATATGTAACAAAATCTAGGCAAAAATAGTGCACACAAAGGTGCATGTTTTAACAGCACTCATTATTTTAAACTGTGCTTCACTTTTTACTTATATCATCAATTTAGCATTGGAGTCCATTCTTCTATTTAAATGAGCTGCATTTTTAAATATTGCTGACTCATTTCATGGGTTCAGCATAAACTAAAGCTTCACATACTTTCCTACTAAGTCGGTCATTCACTGTGTGATATTATATTTGAGGTTTATAACATACAATCTATACTTGATGAAATCACGTTATAGCCAACTCAAGTTTGCATTTTACAGATAGCATTCCCTATTTGTCAATCGTGTTATAGCCAGTTTGCATTGCTGGAACACATGTAATAGGAGAACCCCCTGTAATTGTATTTTTGAATTGGAAAATCTGATGCAGCCTGTTTCTTGCTGTTTACCGTAGAAGCATGGGAACAGTAGTGGGCCATTCACCTTCTTGAGCCTGCTGTGCCATTCAAGACAATCATGCTGATCTCTGGCCTAACTCCATATGTCTGCGTTGAGCCCATATTCCTTGTTACCCCTGCCCAATAATAATTGGTCCATCTCAGCTTTAAATTTAATAAATGAAGTAGCATTGACTGCCGGTTGAGAAAGGGCACTCCAAACCTCCACTAATTTGCATAAGGAAGTGCTTTCTCACATCCTTCTTGAATCACCTGGCCCTAATCTTAACTCCATGAAAATAATTTCTCTTTATCTACCTGTTTTTCCCTGTTTGTATCCTCAAGACGTTGAATAGATCACCCCTTAACCTTCTAAATTCTAGAGAATAAAGGCCTAATTTGTCTAATATCTCCTCATAACTTAATCCCTGAACTCCAAGTATCGTCCTTGTAAACTGCGTTGGACTCTTTCCCGGGCCAAAACATTCTTCCTAAGGTGTAATATCCAAATCTGTTCTCAATATTCTACTCTAAGTGGGATCTAACTAGGGTTTTGTGTAACCGTAGCATAATGTCTGCATCCCAGTACTCGAGCCTTTTAGATATGAAGGCCAGCATTCTATTAGCAGCCTTGACTATTTTCTGCACCTGTTCTTGGTATTTTAAAGAGCTATGCACCTGAACCCCCAATCTTCTTAAAATTACCCTGATCTATCCTTTTCTATCTGAAATGGATAACCTCACACTTACTTGCGTTAAAATTCATCTGCCACAGCTTTGCCCATTGATCTAAACTATCAATACCTTAATGTAATTTTATACCGTCATCAACATTGTGTATAATAATGCCTAATTTTGTGTCATCAGCAAATTTGGATATTTGACTTTTTATGCCACTACCTAAGTTGCTAATGAATATTGTGAATAATTGAGGCCCCAATACAGATCCCTCATGTCCTGCCAATTTGAGTAATCGCCCATTATTCTAACACTCTTTCTTCTCCACCCTGCCCCAACCAATTTCCTGTCCATGTCAGTAATTTGCAGTCCGTTCTATGGGCTTCCACCTTAGCTACGTCTCTTGTATGGGATTTTATCAAAACCTATGGAAATCTTTTATCCGTAACATCCCTTGACTTGCATCTGTCCACCATCTTTATCACCTTTTCAAAAAAGTTCTGAAATTTGTCAGGCATGACCTACCCTTCATGAATCTATGCAGACTCTCCCTGATTAACTGAAATTTTTCGAGGTGATCAATTACCTGTTTTAAACTGCTATTCACAGTTTCACTGTACCGACACTGCGTACTTGGATGACATGCATGCCTTAATCTTTGATATAAGCTTGTGCTACTGGCAGATCAACCAGGTTGCTGATTGGACAGAATCATATCTCCTTGATTATAGAGTCAAGCAATTTCCCTGCCATAGTTGTTAGGCTAACTCGTCTGTAATTCCCTGATTTCCCCATGTTACCCTTCTTAAAGAGTGAATTTCTTAAAGAAAGAAAGAAGGAAAGAATTTCCAATCCAGAGGTATGACTCCTGAATCTAGGGAACTCTGAAAGATTATGTTTAGGGTATCAGTGGTATGTTCTCCTACCTTATTTAACACCAATGATGGAAATCATAAGATCTTGGGATTTGTCACTTTTCAGTTCCATTAATTTGACTTTATTTTGGTGTACCTTGATACACATGACAAAGTGTTGTCTTACGTGCTTCACAGGCAGATCCATTGTTGGTGATTTCCCCATTGTTGATGATTTCCTTAAGCTAATTTTATTTAGACCTCAACCCTGATCCTCTGTTAATTTATTCGGGTCTTTCAGCAAGCTATCCTCTTTTTCTGCTGTGATTACTGAAGCAAAATAATCGGTCAGCATGTCTGACATTTCCCCATAGTCATTGACAATAACGTCACTGTCACCTTTAGTGGACCAATAGTACTATTAACCAGTCACTTCCCCTTTGTGGAACCCTACAATCTTTTTCTTACTGTCTTTTATGTTCCTTGCAGGTTTTCTTTGATAATCCTTTTTAGCCACACTTAAGCTACTTTGTGACGCATTGTTGGTCTGTATGTTTGTCTCATTCTGTGGGAATTGAACTGTTTTTTGTGTTTTTATATGTCCTTTCTTTTAGTTTTATACTGTCCCTTGCCTCCTTACAGGCTGTTTTTTTTGTTTTATTTGTGAGGCGTAGCTTTTTCTTCTCATGAGTGCAAACTGCTTATGAACACCCTCCACTGTTCCTCGCTTCTTTTTCCCATGAGCAGAGTTTCCCAGTTTACTGTGGACAGTCTCTGCCTCATTCCATTAAAGTCTGCCTTACTTAAATCCAAAATTCTACATGTCACTCTTTGGTTTCATGTAGTATTTGTCAGAGACAAGCAATCAAGTTATGATCACTATTTGGCCAATGCTCATGAACAACTAAGTCAGGTTGATTACTCATTACTAGATCCAAAATTGATTGTCCCCTTGTCATATCCAAGATGTATTGCCCTAGGAAACTACCCAGGACGCGATCTAGAAATTTGCAACCTTTCTGGCAGGTGTTTGGCTGTCTCCCCCAGTCTATGTTAAAATTAAAATCTTCCATTATAACTACACTGCCTTTGCTACATAGTCATCTAATTTCAGCATTTACACAATTTTGAGCTTTTGACTTGCTACCAGGTGGTCAGTACAGGACCCCTAGTATGGTTTTAGTTTCTTTTACAGTACCTCAGTTCTACCCACGAGGTCTTCACTGGGTGCTTTGCCCTCATTACTTCCTCCCTCACCATAGAAGTATTCTGTTTCTAATCTGTCATGCTACTCTGCCCCTTCTGCCATTTTCTCTATCCCACCTGTAAACCTTATAATCTGATATGTCTCGATACCAGTCCTGGCCATCCTGCAGCCAAGTCTGTGTAATGGCTATTATATCATAGTTTTCCATTTGAGTCTGTGCCTGCAGCTCAGTTACTTTGACCCTTACACTTCATGCATTTGTATAAAGAACTCTAATTTTGGCTGTACACTTTAGCTTGTTCTTCTTTATCTTTTTATTATTTCTCCCTCCTGTCCTATTCAATACACTTTTTTTATGTCTTATTCATTGTTGGCCCTGCTTTTTCATCCTATTAATCTGTACCTTCTCCTCACATGCTGACCTCCTACTCCAGTTTCCCCCACCCCACTCCCCAAACAATGCCACCGCCATACAACTTCAAACCTCCAGAATGGCACTAGCAAACCTCCCCACAAGGATATTGGTGCCCTTCTCGTTAAGGTACAACCATTTTCTTTTTTGGACAGGTCCTACCTGCTTTGGGAGAGATCCCATTAGTCCAGATATTTGAATCCCTCCCTCATGCACCAGGTCTTTAGCCATATATTAAGTGGTACTGTCGTCTTATTTTTGGCCTCACTTGTTACCCATTATTTATCAAAATGTTGATCTCGGTTCAGTGGGATACAAGTTTATTATTGGGTTTAGTGAGTGATATAGTAGAACTATAACACAGATGTTAATTCAAAGCTTGTTTTTGATGGTGTGTGGTGAATAACTGAGTTACTGCATAATCAAAACAAGGCCATTAGATAATCCCCCATCCTTTCCTATATTCTCATGTTCTATCTGAGATTATCTTTCTCAACCTGCATGAATCTCCTTGTCATATTCTTTTTGACTAAAAAGAAAATCATTTGAAATCTCTGGTCATGTCCCTTCCAGGTCAATACATTTATTTCTGATATTCAAGACTATGTTTGTTTATCCAAGCAGAGTCATGATTGATCTAATGATAGATGCATTGTGTCAAAACATAGTGGAAGATGGTGGACAGAAGATTTTAGTACTTTATGATCATATTTGCTTTGCACAAAAACTATTCAGAATTAGAGCAATTTTAAAGAATAAAATGAAACTTTAGGTCCTAAATATTGTTGAAATTTTAACCTATCAATGGTTGCCAAATTGTAGAGAGCATGCAGCAATGATCGCAAATATTTGAGAATTACATCCATTGAAGGAGCTAAAAGCTATCACTGTTGATTTAACTGATGGCCATTTTAATCAAAGGAATCAACATTGATCTGACATGAATGTCTGCCAGTGAAAGTAATGACAAGGTTAAGCTTGTTTTTCTGAGTGTTAATCATTAAGTAAAGGCAATATTAAACCTGCCTCCATTTCACAGACACGAGTGAACGTTCAATGGCAGTTACACTGTTCTGTAGAACATTTGAGTACTAGGAAACATGCTGTTTAGTCACCTGGGGAAGGCCAGCATATTGCTCCTTCAAAAGGTTACCTTCCCCGTCCTCGTGTTTGCCATTCAGATTCCCCTCAGTCAGGTTATCAAACCCTCATCTAAAGTATCGTCTGTTTCCACCAGTAAGTCCATAAATTAACCCATAATGGAGTTGATGCAGCTTCTGGAGGTGAATTCAAAGGAGATCCTAAAACAATTATTGTAAAGATAATAAAATTCTAGTTGAACTTGGTTGCCTTTCTTGTAATTTTTATTATTCCGTTGTGGGAATGTGATCTGTACCAGCAAAGCCATTGTTTATTGACCATTCCTAATTGCCCTTTCAGAAGGTGCTAACGAGCTGTTGCCTTCGAACACCCTGCACCCCAAGTTCTTCAAGCTTGCATTGTATCCCTGCAGACAAGGTGAAGCCCAAATGATGACTTCTGAGTTTCATTCCTGTTAGATTATTACATTTTGCATCTCACTACGTTCAGAATAGTTGAGTTTACGGTAAGGCAAATCTTATTTGCATATAGAACCAGGTAGAGCATAAAATTAATCATGAAATTGCATTTTTGTAATATTTTGGAGCTGCTCAGACAGCAGGAGTACCAACAAGGCCATACTGCTGTGGAGATTGGCCTAAGTCACATATTCTGGAATCTTCTTCAATATACGATTCTTAATATAAAGAGTCGGCAGCATTTTCACGTAGACATGAATAGACATAGTGCACCACTCTAGTCAAATGGTTCATGTGAAAAATAAAAACTACCATCACAAATGTAAACCAAAGATCCTAATTGAACCTCTCTCTTTGAATAGAGAGCAGTGTTTTCATAAAATATGATGAATTATGATTTTATTTTGCAGGTTTATTACAGAGATTTTTGTACTTATTTGCCTAGTCTCAAAATGGCATCTTGGATGTGTCTAGTGACTTCATTTGAGAAATCTGATTTCCCATGGAAGTAGATGAAGGCGCTTAAAAAGAGACAAACCTAAATAACCCATGCATTAATCTATAGAAGTTGATTACCATTCAACTATTTGAGTGTGGTCATTTTATTCACTAACAATCAAGTTCAATTTTTTTTTAATTCCTACATGAAATCTGGGGTACCCTCCCATATATAATTGACTTTGGGATGATGGTGGTCTCTTGATCTCCGAAACCTTGTGGCGTAAGTGCACCCAGTTGCTATTAGATACAGGATCTTGACCTAGTATCAGTGAAGGAACATGATGTGTGATCTGGAGGGAAACCTTAAGGTGAAGGTGTTCCTATACACTTGATGCTCTTAACCTCTACTACCTAGAACGTGATATGAGTTTAGAAAGAGCTGTTAAAGCAAGATTTTTTTAATTCATTCAAGGGGCATCGCTGGCTAGACTAGCATTTATTGCTTATCCCTAATTGCCCAAAGGGCAGTTTGGAGTCTACCAGATAGGCTTATCTTGACAATTGACAATGTTTCATGATCATTATTAGACTCTTAATTCTAGATGTTTTTATCTGGATTTATAATCTAGCAATAATACCACTAGGCCATTGCCTCCCTTATTACAAATTGTTCCTTGCAAATGATGCACTGTAGCAATAGTGCACTGGTGGTGAAGGGAATAAATGCTTCAGATCAATTTTATTGCCATGTGATTATCCAATGAATTAACCAGAAAACTATTTTTGCACAATCCTTTAACTATCACAGCAAGTGGTTAAGGTATGGAATTAATGCCTAGAAGTGTAGTGAAGGCTGGTCAATTGGAGGCAGGCACTCTGGAAGATATTGGATGATTATTTGGATAGAAATAATGTATGGTATAAAAGCAGGAGATGAGCAGTAGGTAATGATACTCCTTTGAAGAGACAGTACAGACATGATGGGCTGAATGGCCTAAAATAAAGGATGACTTGGCAATGAGATACTGGCCGCTGTGGAATTATTTCAATACGAATTGCATCTCTACATGTTCAAAAATTACAATGTCAACCATGTGGAAAAAAATGTTTATAGTGTTTGCTGAATCTTAATTCTCTCTCCTCTGTATTCTTTATTAGTTTGTTTAGGACTTTTTAGTAGCGCTAATTATAACCCTAATTCACACTTCTCAATATGCAGTTCTGTTTTTAAACAGCTGAAAGTCAGATCAACACAAGGACTGTAATCATCTCCTCATTTCTGCATGGAAGGACAGTATCCCAGGAAACCTGCAATGATTGGAACCATGGCCAGGTGGATCTCATTGACTGAGATTCTTGATTTGGGTTGTTACCCTAAGCCAGTCAGGGAGCCCTGGTTGACAGAGATAAGCCGGTGATTTGAAAGGTCTCCTCCATCTAGAGACTGACTCTGACTCTGAGTCACAGCCCGTGTACAGTGTGCATATAAATAAAGGGTGACTTGGTGACTGGGTACCAGCCTCAGTGCAGTTATTTCAGTGGCGCCAAGAGAAAACATGCCTGAAGAACATCTGTAACTCTGAGACGCTGTTGGTTTTATTTGGCTGTTAAAGAACCAGGGGAATCTGTATCAGGATTTTTGACAAGGTTAAGATGACTGGTAGAGACATGTTTTGGATTAACCCTGAATGAGATGCTGACCGACCCTTTGGTATGTGGGATTAATGATGCAAACACACAAAAGGACCTACTAGCTGAAACTCAGCTAGACTTCAAACAGGTTCTGCAACTGACTTTGTCGTTTGAAAATGCGGCAAGTGGAGCATAGGAACTACAGGGCATCCCAATGGAAGTAGATACCCTCACCTGTTCAACTGAGCTTGGGAAATACTACGTGAATGGAGGCAATCGCAGAGCCTCCCTAGGAGCAGAGGAACCCCAAGTCAGCCCACAGCAACACCCCACAACAAAACCGAGCCTCGGCCAAATAGCTTAAAAAGTTCTTCAAGTTCCAGGCCGGCATGGCATTGTAGGTGTTGCCAGTATGTGGGTTTGAGACAGCGAAGGAGTCCAATGAGGCCTGGCTTGAGTAAGAAAACTCGTAGGCCAGTATAGAAAGTCCCCCTACATGTGGTTTGGAACAGTTAAATTGCTTAGCAACATCCAAATCAGAACTGGTTTGGAATAAATGTCTGATTAAATGGTCACCCAGTTTTCATGGAGGTTAGTACCAGCACAATTGTATCACTGGTTGCTGAACTTGTCTTTACCAAGATTCGCTCTGAGCTCCAACCTTTCAGTTTGCACCAGATCTTAGCCACACTGAGAATATATCCTGGAGTATCATTGCAGATTAGGGGTACAACTTTGATTCTGGTCTCCAGTGAGAAGCAGTTGGTGCAGTTGCCATTGATTGTAATGAGAGGCTTGGCCCCAAGCCTATTGGGACAGAATTGGTTGATTGGATCAACATTTTCCATTTAGAAAATGGCTGCCTGAGCAAATTCCTAATTAAATACCTAGGGGTTTTTCAGGAAGGGCTATTGACTATAAAAGAGGGAAAGGTCACTTTACATATTGACCCGGAAGCACTTCTGCGATTTTTGCAAGGCCTGCCCTGTGCCGTTTGCCTTACAGGCAAAAGTAGAGATGGCAATCAGGAAGCTAGAGAGGGAAGGAATTATCATACCAGAGCAGACTGTGGAATGGGCAGCACTGGTCAAACCGACTGTGAAGCCTGACTGCTCGGTTCGCCTTTATGGGGATTCTGAACAAATGGTAAACTGCTTCTTGCAGGCGGATAAATACCGAATCCCCCTCATAGAGGACTTGTAAACAAAACTGCTGGGGTGTCTGTCCTTCATTAAGCTGGACATGGGCCATGTCTACCTGCAATTGCAACTAGATAACAAGTCCCAGAAGTGTGACAAAATTAATACCCATAAGGGTTTCTACCAATATACAAAGTCTCCATTTGGGGTATCGGTCTGTGCCCTTTTCCAGCAGACCATGAAGAACATTTTACGAGTGGCTATCCCAAGTTGCCGCTTATCTGGATCACGTACTATTGACAGGGAGGACCAATAAAGAACACTTGGAGAACTTAAGCATTGTGTCTAAATGTTTCTCCTTGGGGAAAAGCCGCAAGAGAAAGAACAGGCCTATGTCCCTGGACTTATTGGGGGAGAGATATAATGATTGGAACAATGACCAGGTGGATCTCATTAACTATGAGACTCTTGATTGGGGTTTTTACCCTGGGACAATCAGGGAGCTCTGGTTGACAGAAATAAACAGGGGTTTCAGAAGCTCTCCTCAGAATAGGGACTGATTCCTGGTCACAGCCAGTGTCCTGAGTGGAGTTCCTGCTGGTAATACCTTAATCTGTTCAGTCAAGTCGTGCAAAAAAAGTGAAGTCCCTACCTGTAGTGTAATGTACAATTTGACTAGCATCAATCTGCTTGCATTTCTTCCATGACAAATTTTCTCCAGTCGTGATGTTTCCTGTAGTATTGATTTCTGATACCCTCCACGGAATAGTTGTACGAGCCTAGTTAGCTTTCAATATTTCATCTGCAGCCATCAACCATGCTTGAACCTTGACAAGGAAGATGATTTGTTGTTCCATGGACACTTGTACTCAAGAACAACTAGTTGCTGATGAGCAGCAAGCACTAGGCTACTTCCCTTCTAATTTCGGGCACCCATGAACTCTGATGTGCCTCTGGTGCTACTTCTGTTGAAGTGAACTAACTGTGCACAATTTGGGGATTGGACATAAGATATTTGCGTTCCTTTTGGATCAGTGACAATTGACTGCTCATATGAACCTGTGAATCTGTCAGGCTCTAGAAATGTGCCATTTTACTAAAAGAGAAGAAAGCTCAGCAATGCTTTTAACTGTGAACACCGCATGATAGATTTTTACGTAAAAGCTTCAGAAATCTATACATTGTTTTAATGTGTGCAGTGAGCTTCTGGTAGAGTTTAGAATTGAACAATTCAGAGTAAAGACCACCAATATCACACAATCTTAATTTACTCAAACCTTTATCTGTATACTGTCAGCAATTGTGAACTTAGCCACAGGGAATGCTATATAGAGAGGAAATTGGTTAATATCCCTCTTACAGTTCATCCAGCTGTTTTAGTTAGTTTTGACTGGTACATGATGCCTGAAGTTATATATGCATTGCATATTGACGTGACATTTCTTTAAAAACCTCAGAAGCAAAGAAATATAGAGAGGCAATGGCTCATCAGACATTTAATTTCATTCCTTGTGGATTGATTGCAGTCTTTTCTATTAGCTGCGACAATGTAAGGTGATTACTGTACTTCCATAATATGTACTGCTGGGAAATGCATTATATTGTGTTTTGTTACTCCTGTTGTTATTCCTGTCCTCAAGATGTAAAATGCAAGTTGAGAGAAAAAGGTTTGTCAATGTAGAATGTGCACATATGGCAAAATTGATTTATATTTGAGAGTTGTACCCTGGATAGGAGTGTAGAATGTAGTCAAAAAACACAGTGTAAGTGGCAAATATATATTAAGGTTATTTGACTCAAAAATCGATAATGAGAATTGAACGTTTTACTGGCTGTGTTTGTATCTTGCCATGTTAGATACTGCAAAGCAATCAAACACTCATTCAATATTTCTTTTACTGTAACCCCTCTCAGGTACAGATGCAGCAGCATTTCTCATAGTACAAGGAACTACCTAGCAATCGTCTGCAGATCATTTCTCAATAAATGTGCAGTAACGTTAATCCTTCTTTGTTAGCATTATCATGCATGAAGGACATAGAGCAATGACAGCACTGCCATCGTAAGAACTGAATTAAGATTAATTTATTTTTATGCATTTTTGGGGAATTGAGTGGTTCTGAAAAGACTGAAATTTATTGTCCACCTCGAGAATGCTGGTGCACCTTCTTCATCCATCACAGTCTCTGTGGTCAGTGTGCTGTTTCAATATTGTTTGATTGGGAATTCTGGTCATATTGACGCTTATGCAATTTGTTTCCTATTTACATTGGATGATTTGATTGAACCTAAGTTGTTTGTTTGGGAAACTGAAGGGGCAAAATTAATTTCCAACTACTACTACCAAATAAACTCCTGGAATTGAACAATTTAAATTGGAAAGTACTGAAGGTGAATATGGTTTAGGTTATTAGGATGTGAAGTGCTGTTAATAACCAATTTAAAAACCTAATTGACAGTTAGAAGCTTCCCCATTCACTTAACATTTGAGCACCTCAGTAATAGCTAGAATAAAACGAAGAGCTGTGGACGTTGAAGATCTGAAACAAAAACAGAAACTGCTTGGGAAATTCAGCAGGTCTGGCAGCATCTATGGGGAGAAAGTACAGTTAAATATTCAAGCCCAGTGACCCTTCTTCAGAACTGAGAACTGAACTTTTCTGTATTCTGAGGAAGAGTCACTGAACGTGAAACGTTAATTGTACTTTCTCTCAGATGCTACCAGACCTACTGAGTTTCTCCAATAATTTGTTTTCTGTTTTAGCTGATGTTGCTAGGAGGTGACTAAATAACAAGGTGTGAATGACTGAATGAACACTTGTTTATATCCAAAATAGCTGCCTTGATTAACACGTTGTCAGCAGCAACTTCGTAATTACCAGTACTGATAATGGAAAATGATTTGCCCAACATAGATGTGGGCAGTTCAGGTAATGGGGACTTTATATGTTTAAGTTAGAACAGTGTGTGATTGAGAGGAATTTGGAGGTGATGCTCACTTACTCTTTTTATAACCTTTTTAGGTGCTGGAGGTTCAGAAGTCTCTGTATTGTTGTAGTATATACAGTCAATAGGATCTGCTGTGGAACAGTACAGTGGTATTGACGGGATGAATGTTTTAATCTAATGGAAGTGAGGTTGATCAAGTGGACTTGGGGTTACTGTTGACCAGAAACTGAAATGGACTAGCCATTTAAATACTTTTTTTTAAAAAAAAGAGCATGACAGATGCTAGAAATCCTGTAGCAAGTAATATTCCTCTGACTCCCTAAAACTTGTCCACCATCAACAAGGAGCAAGTCAGGAGCATGATGGAATACTCCCTGCTTGCCTGGATGAGCACTCCAACAGCACTCAAGAAGCTTGACACCATCCAGGACACGTGTGCAGTTCAGGTTAACCAGAGTGGTTCCTGGCTTGGTGGGATGAACCTAAATAAGTGATTGAATAAACTGAATAGATTCAGTTGTTTTCTCTGGAGTTTAGAAGATTGAGAGGCGGTGTCATTGAAACTTAAAGATTTTGTACAGGCATAAACAGAATAAATGCAGAAAAGGTGTTTGTCCAGTTTGCAGATTATAGAGGCATGGGATACTAACTCAGGATAAAGTCAAGCCATTTAGGACTGAGATGAGGAGAATTTCTACACTTGGAGGTGGTGAATCCTTGGAATTCTCTAAGCTGGAAGGCTGTAGAAATTCAGTCATCAATTTCAACAAAGGGAATGATCGATTTCTAATTGCTAATGACATTGAGTGGATAAGGTAACAGCATAGGAATACGACATTGAGGTAAGTGATCAGCATGATGTAGAATGATGGAGCAAGCTCAAAGGGTTTAATAGCTTATTCCCGCTCCTGTGTTCCTAAGTATGTTTAGATATCGAACACAAATGGGGTTGGGTCTAGCTGAGATTTCCTACAAAAGCTAACAGCCTGCTAGAATTTATTATCTGGCTTATGTGTGATGATTGAAAAATATAGTAGAGGTTGATCAGGACACTTGGAATTGACTCAGCCTTCAAGCAAAGAGAAGGAAATATTTGAGTGAAATAAATAATTAAACCAGCAGCAAACAGGTCTCTGAGATTTTAGCTATCAGTTTGATTTGCATTACTGATGGAGAACTGTTTTCTAGAGTTGTGTAGAAATTGCAGCAAAAAAGTTGCTATGGAGGTGCCAAAGAAGAAGAGGTGATTGAGTCAGAGAGCAAAAGAAGTAACTTGGGTTTAAGTAAAAGCAATTGAGAAACAGGGCTTCAGATATTGATTAAGGCTTAAAGAATTAAGACTGATGGTGTTGAGATATTGATCAGCCAGGTTCTAATAGAGCAGTGGAACAGCATCTTGGAGTTGAATGGCCTGTCCCTATGGTTCCCATTTTGTGGAAGTCAGTAACCAATTAATTAGATTTTATGTAAATGGCTTTGGATTTGAAGCAAAGTTTATGGATTTCATTCATCCATGTAGTCTCCTGTGTAAAACTAAGTGGTGCAGTGGGTATAGGGGCTGGATTAAACTTCATCTAAGGATCGAACAAGACCATGAGAAATTAGACTATTACTTAGTTTTATTCAGTTCCTGTAACTCGAGCAAATCAAGGGTTCAACACGGGGCAAGGAAAATAACGATCTGAATTCATATTTTTGTTTACACTCTCTTTTTATAACAAAGCACATAGATTGTACTTGGATCAGTAATTTTTGCATTTTGAAGTTTTTTGCTTGTGTTGTACTTGTTTGTTTAGAGGCAGACATTCTGAAATAGACCATTGCACATTTCATCAGGTGCATAGCAAAGGTGGAGTAGAAGGACAAACAAAATGTACTGTGATGTTGACTGAGTTTAATTAGATTCCGAACTATGTTGTGAAAGGAATTTGTTTCGTGGAAGCACTAATGAAATAAATCAGAATTTTGCTTCCATTGTATTTAACTCATTCGATTTACATTTTTTTTAACCACTCCACTAGGAGGGATGGGGAACTTCTTTTGTACCTTTAATTTGGCCTGACTACGAGCACAACAGCGTAGTGATATGGTACAAGACCCAAGGTTTAAATCACACCATGACAAGTTATATAATTGAATTTGGATTGTCTGGTGACCTGTAAGCTTGATTAATAGCATAAATATGAAAACTGCAAGCTTGTTGCAAAATGCCAATTGGTTCATTAATGTCCGATAGGAAAATGAATTCTTCCCCCACCGCCCCCCAACCTCCCACTTTACCTGCAGTTGCAACGATTTGACTCTTGTTGCATTCTCAGGTGACTTAGCAAACCAATCAGTTACAAAAGCAATTGCAATGAAGTATGAAGAATGCCCAACACAGCCTTCTCAGGCCAACTTTATTCACAATAAATACTTAAATGGTGTGATTTTAAGACCTGTAGAGGAGGCGACGTTCTTGGGAGTGAATGTCCACTGGTGCCAGACAGAACAATAAGATAGTTAAGAAGGTTTTTGGAAGCCTTTATTAGCCAAGGAATAAACTCTAAGAGCAGGAAGGTTTCTTTTCCTGGAACTGTATAAATAATTTGTTAGACCACATCTGAGTACTGTGTAGTTCTGATCACCTCATGACAGAAAGGGTATCATTACAACAGGGGGCACAGTAGAGATTTGCAACGATGTTGCCAAAACCTGAAAGGTGCAGCTGAGAGGAAAGATTGGTTAGGTTTGGTTTGTTCTCTGTGGAACAGAGGAGAATTTGGGGAGACTTGATTCATGTGTACAGAATTGAGGAAACTGAAGAGAATGGCTGGGAATGGGCTCTTTACCTAGGGTCATAGATTTAAAATTATTGATAGCCAAATTAGAAGAGAGATAAGGGAAAAGTTGTTTTCACACACAGCTTGGTATATCACTGCCTCAAGAAGTAGTAAAGACAAGAAATATTTTCAAAAGGTGCCTGAACATACACCTTAACTGTTGTTAGCTGGCAAAATTTGACTGGTGCAGACATGATAAACAAGTGACCTTTTCTGTGCCACCAACTTTGAGATTTAACATGGATACAGAAAATAAATGTAACATGTCCAGAATTCCATATTTTTAAAAACTTGAAAAAGCAGAATAATGCACAAGGCACCTTTAACATTTGACAAATGCTGCAACTCATAGATGTGATGTTCTCTGTCTTCAAACTTTTGTTATATGGCCAGAGAACTCAACTGGCCATCAGCATTGGTCACATATTTCTTTGCATATTTTGAACTACCATTCAATCTCCCTTTTTAAGTATAAACTGCTTTCCTTGTTTAATATGCATTGGAATCACTGATGTATAAGACTGTAGGAGCAGAATTAGACCATTCGGCCAATCATGGCTGATATGTTTCTCAACCCCATAACCCTTGATCTCCTTACCAATTAAGAACCTACCTAGCTCTGTCTGAAATACACTCAATTACTTGGCCTCCACAGACCCCCGCGGCAATGAGTTCCATAGATTAACCACCCTCTGGCTGAACAAATTCCTCCTCCCCTCAGTTCTAAAGGGTCATCCCTTCACTCTGAGACTGTGCCCTCAGGTCCTGGTATCTCCCACTAGTCGAAATATCCTATCCACATCGACTGTATCAAGGCTTCTCAGTATTCTCTAAGTTTCAATTTGATCCATCCTTCGTGCTTCTAACCTGAATCAAGTACAGATCCAGAGACCTGAATCATTCCTCATATGACAAGCCCTTCATCCCTGGGATCATTCTGGTGTACATCATCTGGACCCCCAGTCCAATGCCAATATTCTTTCCTTGGATATGGGACCCAAAACTGCTCATGTTACTCCAAATGTAGTCCGACTAGAGCCTTATACTGCCTCAGCAGTACATTTCTGCTGTTGTATTCTAGCCCTCTTGAAATGAATGCCAGCATTGCATTTGCCTTCCTAACTGCCAACTGAACCTGCACGTTTAACTTCAACAGAATTCTGAACTCTGATTCCCAAGTCCCTTTAGGGTTCAGATTTCTGAACCCTTTCATCATTTAGAAAATAATTTATGCCGCTATTCTTCCCACCAAAGTGCATAACCTGTCACTATCCCATATGGTTTCTATCTGAAACTTCTTTTCTGCAACCCCCCTCCAACTTGTCCAAGTCTTTGTGTAGCCTCCCACTTCCTCAGCATTACCCGCCCCTCCACCTATCTTTATGTCATCTACAAGCTTAACAACAATGCCCTCAGTTCCTTCATCCAGATTGTCAATTAATAATGTGAATATTTGTGGTCTCAGTCTTTGCCTTTCACAATTTCAACAAGGCTTGGCCACGATAGAAGCACTAGGTGGAATAAACAGGAGTGTGACAAATTAAAGTCTTACACCCTCTCCCAAAGTAGTTTTATTTCCTTTATTGACTCAGCCTCCATATTAATACAATACTCATACTGTATTCCTAAGGCAAGAGCATAATACTTAACAATACCGGCTAATAGTGAAAGAATTATGAAATAAAATATCATACAGTTCAGTGGGGAAATGTCATAGACTTCAGAGTTCACTGCTTTCTGTTCCTTGTGTAATCCGTGCACTTAAATATTTTTGAGCCCTACATTCCTTGGTGCATCTGAACACATCTGAAAATGAATCTATCCAAATGTTTTGATGGCAAGTTGATTTCTTTTGTTGAGGTCCTTTAATTACCAGGACGCATTGGTTCTATGTGAGCAAAATGACATTTATTAGCATAGCTACGGTTATTATTTGTAATTACATTGCAGTTCCAAATGCCCAAGTGATTTAATTAAATCATTTCTGTGTCTAGTTACTTAGCAGATGCTGTAAATTACTACTGAGTGCATATGTTAAGAGTACGCTATTCTAATTAAAGGATCTTCAAGTGAACAAGCACACCTCAAAAAAACTAGAGAAATTCACTTGCTGGTCCACAGCTGTCAGCCTACCACTACAAGTATCTTCATTGTGAGAATGTTTCCCTGTTAAGAGTTCTTTTTATTTGAAAAGGAATTTGATTTTGTTTTAAAAGGCAAATACCCTCATCACAGTACTGTTGTTATTTTTCGAAAAAAATTTTCTTTGACACCAAGAGATGAGTCAAACAAAGTTTGAAGCTAATTGAAGTATTGGACTTTTTCAAAGTGTGCAGGTGATTTTATTGATTTTATTTTCCAGTTAATCTTTTCCAATAATGTTTTGAGTTGCTGAGGAATGATACGATTGGTTGACTAACAGGAAGGGACAAATGCTAAACCTGAGACCATCAGTGCCATAGTGAATATCTTTTCCAGAATGCCACCTGTTTGGGTTGAATAATATAGGTATAATGTTCAAATTTGAAGACTGAAGAAAGAGTCAGTCAAATATGTCAGGTTTTACTTCTAGTTGTTCATGTAAGTTGACATAAATCCACACAAATGTAGGTTGTGCCTGCTCTTTTGGAAGAAGTTAAGTGAAGTGATGAAGAGGATTGATAAAGGCAGAGCAGTGGATGTTGTCCATTTGGGCTTCAGTAAGGCATTCAACAAGGTTCCACATGGCAGACTGGGTAACGAGGTTAGATCACGTGGAATACAGGGAGAACTAGCCATTTGGATACAAAATTGGCTGGAAGGTAGGAGACCAAGGGTGGTGGTGGAGGGTAGCTTTTTGGACTGGAGGCTGTGACCAGCGGATGTGAACGTAGGAGGTACGATTAGTAACTTTGCAAATGACACAAAAATTATAGGTGTAATGGACGGCAGAGAAGGAACTTCTGTACAACAGGACCATGATCAGAAGGGCTGATGGCCAGGTAGAGTTTAATCTAGATACATGAGGTGCTGCATTGTGGTAGGGCAAATCAGGGCAGAACTTATACACTTAATGGTAAGGTCCTGGGGAGTGTTGCTGAACAAAGTGACCTTGACGTGCAGGTTCATAGTTCCTTGGAAGTGGAGTCACAGGCAGATAGGGTAGTGAAGAAGGTGTTTGGTATGCTTGCCTTTATTGGTCAGTGCGCTGAGTATAGGAGTTGGGAGGTCACATTGCTGCTATACAGGACATTAGGCCACTTTTGGAATACTGCGTTCAATTCTGGTCGCCCTGCTATAGGAAAGATGTTGAAAGGGTTCAGAAAAGATTTACATGGATATTGACAGGGTTGGAGGGTTTGAGCTATAAGGAGAGGCTGAATAGGCTGGGGCTACTTTCCCTGGAGCATCGGAGGCTGAGGGGTGACCTGACAGAGGTTTACAAAATCAGGAGGGGCATGGATAGGTTGAATAGTTAAGGTCTTTTCCCTAGGATGGCTGAGTCTAAAACTAAAGGGATTGGTTTAAGGTGAAAGGGGAAAGATTTAAAAGACCTTAGGGGCAACTTATTCACACAGGGTACATGTATGGAACGAACTGCCAGAGGAAGTGGTGGAGGCTGGTACAATTACAACATTTAAAAGACATCTGGATGGGTATGTGAATAGGAAGGGTTTAGAGGAATATGGGCTAAATGCTGTCATATGGGACTAGCTTAATTTAGGATACGTGGTCGGCACAGATGAGTTGAACCGAAGGGTCTGTTTCTGTGCTATACATCTCTATGATTGTATGAGTGAATAACATCCTTAGACAGCCTCTAATAGAGGTATGAACGCTGTGGACTATGGAGAGATTTGTGAAACACACGTGGCTGCAAAATTTAGAAGAAATGTTGCATTTGCTGTTTGCTTACTCTGTTAGCCCGCACTCACTTTGTGCTTACTTGCACCTTGGCATCATCCATGCCTAGCCTGTTTTGCCATGCCAGTGAGGGCATTCATTCAGTAAAGCAGCTTGCCTTGCTGGTCAGCAGTCCTCGTCAAGGTGGGACGCATCTTGCAGCACGGCAGTGTGCTGTGTGAATCTCACACCTGCACTGGATGGCATAATTTAGACATGCAAGCAAGCAGCCACGAAAATATTTGGAAAATAATCCTCCATGAAATCCCATGGAGATACCCATCATTTAGGGTCCTGGCACAGTAAGTCAAAGGTA
The DNA here is from genome assembly GCF_021869965.1 of Rhincodon typus. NCBI lineage: Eukaryota > Metazoa > Chordata > Chondrichthyes > Orectolobiformes > Rhincodontidae > Rhincodon > Rhincodon typus. The sequence continues at coordinate 37,309,176 of NC_063353.1, forward strand.
GCTTCCAATTATTGACCACAGTCAGGATTCCAGTTGGGATTTTCTTAGTCAGGGGTCCTTGCCATTGGGGCAGGGTAGGTAGTTAATGAAACATTTGGTAAGAAATGGCAAGAAACCTTGCTCGGCTTGCAGCAAGAATCTGTCAAAGAAACTTGATGCAACTCACACCCTGAACAAAAAAAAAATGGAGATAAGGGGCTGAATCTGTGTTAAATAACTAGAACAATATCCTCATGTTCAGGAGGAATATGGTGAATATATACTACTAATTACACAAGAGCCACTGGCAACTGTTGGTATTAGCATAAGCATTGGCGGTTGTAATAAGCACTTGATTTTTTTTGTCCGCTCTTTTGGGACTCACCAGATGAATTGTGTTGATCTTTAAACTTTTGTTCCTTTCTAACCTCAAGTACTCTTTTGTGAAATGAATGTCCGAGTTTACTGTAAAATGCTGTTATTCAGCCACTTTACGTGTAATATTGCTGAGAGGAGTTAAATTTTGGAGGATTGTGGAAATAGAAATTTATTTCAAGTTTTGTGGACATAGCTGGAGTGGTTTCATTAAAAGAGGTGCCATCAGCTCACGATTATCACCTCTGTGCTGTGTACCTCTGACTCCAAGAGTTTTAGATCTCAGGTAGCCTTTAAAGGAAGAGCAATAACATAGTTAAGACATAAACTTAGGACATTTAACCTTGTAAATGATTTTACCCTTTTTTAAAATCATTTCAGTTTGGATTTGCATTTACAAAATAGTTTCACTTTCAGCTCTGATATTTTCAGAAGTGCTGTCTTATGCCCAGCAATTTGAGCATAGATGAGAACTAATGCATTATATTCAATGTCACTAATTTGCTAAGTGAAATGATCTGTGTCACAGTTATGTTTTGTAGACACAGAATGAATGTACTTTTTTTAGATGTTTGGGTATGTGCTCAATAAAACATTGATCTTATGTAGCATGTAGTGTTCATCTAAAGAATTCAGCCTAGGATATTGGAATGTTAACAGCCTCTTGATTTCTTCTCACGTTTACCAGTCTGTTTTCATCATGCACCACTTGTAACAGGGAATGTCAAATAGGCCTGACATGGGGACCTACCTGTGCCATTCTGAACCCTTGGGTTATGCCCGAGGGACATCTAGAGGGAACTTGCCCACTTGATTTTCTTCCCCACTTGCAACTGTTTAGAAAAACCTGGTACATTCTCAGTTCTGCCGAGTACTGATGAAGAATTGTGGCTCAATCTAAACATTACTGCTTTTGAAAGGAACAACCTAAGAAATGGGAGCTGCAGAAGGCCTTCAAATCTGCTCCGCCATTCAACAAGATCATGGCTGACTTCTGCCTCGACTCTGCCTTATGCCAGCATCCGTATATCCTATATATGAAATGTATTGTTTTCAGTCTTGAAAATTCAACACTGAGAGCTCACAGCTCTGAGGTAGAGAATACAAAATCATAACTCTTTGAAGAAATTTCTACTTGTTTCAGTCCTGAATGGCCAACTAACGTGCTTTCTGTTTCCCTGTTTAAATATTTCTTCTTTTGGTATACTATTTCTCATAACACAGCAATCTTCCATCATAAGACACATTTGGAAGACTCTGCCTTGTCTTATTTGTGCCTGAAGTGTGTATGAAATCAATTTCGGTTGATTCATCTCAGTGATATCAACCTGTATAGGCTTTGCTTCAACAGTGGTGCTTTATCTCTTTTTGATTTCTCTGCAGCAGTCAACCCATTCAAATAGCCTTCTTTATTACGTCTCCTTTGTTATCCACCTGGACTGCACCAACCTACTACCTATTGCACCAGAGCCAGCATATATCCTACAGTGCTTTTTGCTTCCAAGTCGACGCGGTCACCTTTGTCTTCCAAGGTCCCTATATCACCCCCATCATAAACCTTCCTTTTGTGTTTCCTTTTGTAAGTCTGTGATCAACTATCATGTATCAATGGCAGCTCGTGTCACCTCTCTACAGCCATATGTAAAATCATGGTAGTGGTCCTTGGATGATATCAAGGTGCAGATTGATTTTTGCAGCTCAGAATTGGTAAGACTGATGTCATCCTGTTCAGCTCTTTGAAAAATGCTTTGCTGTGAGTGCCCATTTTTATTTGCATATGATCTCAAACAGTGGTACACTGCTTTGAATCTCAATTGCTCAATATTGTCATGACCCACTTGGAAAAATGTGCTAATCCTTGAGCCCGATTACTCCTGGGTGGTCGCAAACGTTAAGGATTTGATGAAGTGACTCAAAGTCCGCAGCTTGCTATCTAATGGACTCACATTATTGGAAAATGCTGGCTAGGTTTCTGTGTTTAACGAGAACTACTGTTTATTATAAAGACATCATATCAAACCACAGTTAAACAAAATACGAATGATCAACATATGCCTCTTCTAACTGAAGCTCCAACACCTTCTTAAAACCATAAACACACATGCAAACAGGTGGAGACAAACGAACAAACAAACATGGATGTTATGAATGGAGGAAAATGTATTGGGCAACATAGTCACTTGTACCAGAATCTAGGATTTGATGATATGTCCTTTTTACTATTTTCATACTGATCTCCAATCATCATAACCAAGTCCTTTCAGCCCCTTGCTGAAGACACTGGGAGTTGGCACAGTAATTGTTCAGTTTGTCAGTCGCTGGTTAGAAGCAACAGCTTTTATCGAATGGTGGGAGAGAATAGTTAGCTATCCTTCAGGCTTTTAATTATTTCACTGCAAAGAGAAAAGAGATACCAACTTTTACAGTCTGGAGACTTTCTGTGTCCATATTGCAGCTGTCCACCTGCCCAGGAGCCAGCTCTCTAACAGTTGCTAAATAGTAAGACAGAATAAATCAGGAGATAGTGAGGACGTATATATTAATTATGGGTATCTTTAATTGTCATGTCAATTGGGAAAGTCAGGTTGACACAGGTAGCCATGAGGAAAAGTTCAGTGTATTCTCAGAACATTATGTTGCAATCCAACCGGAGATAAGGCTATTTAGGATCTGGTGATATGTAATGAGACAGGCTTAATAAATAACCTAAGAGAAAATATCCCTAGGGAATAATGATCATGACATGGTAGAATTTAGATTTCAGTTTGAGAAGGAGAACTTTGGTTGGAAACAGCTGTGCTAAACTTAAGGGTATTTGGAAAGAAATGTGGACAGAGCTAGTTAGAGTAGATTAGGCAAGGAATTTAGCAGCGAGGACAGTTGAGGAGCAATGGCAGATATTTAACAAAATAGTTCATGGCTCACAACAAAAATGTACGCCAATGAGAAAGAAAGATTCTAAGGAAGAGGTAAGTCAACCATGTTTAACTGGGGAAGTTAAGGATAGCATCAAATTGAAAGAAATATATGCAATGTGGCAAAGATTAGTGACTGGCCAGAGGATTGGGGAAGTTTTAAAAACCAACAAAGAGTATCAAAAAGCTAATAGATAGAGAAAATAAATTTTGATGGATAACTTGAAAATCATGTAAACATGGACAGCAAGACACTTAATAAATGTTTAAAAAATAACACACCTAGGCCCCTTTGGGTATATAATAGTGGGGAACTAGGGAATGGCAGAGGAGTTGAATGAATACTTTGCAAAAGTCTTCTTGGTAGAAGACACTAATAGCATTCCAAAAATATTAAATAACCAAGGGATTGAAAGCAGAGAGGAAATAAATGCCATTACTATCATTGCTGAAAAAGTACAAGGGAAAACTAACTAATGGGGCTAAAGACTGATAAGTCTCCTGGTCCTGTTGGAGTGCATCCTGTGAGATCCTGATTGAATTCCGCAAGTCTTTGCTAGATTGTTCATGTAGATACTTGATCTGAGTCAAATCCTTCAATCCCATTTTCAGGTACGCCACGGGGCTGTGGATATCTGGTAATTGATGGTCATTTAAGGTCCACTGAGCAAGATGAAGTCATCGAGTGAGCTAGATAGAATCCTTTTACAAAATATAGAGATAGAGGAGGTCAGTTGCAATATACATAACATACACAGTACTGAAACAGACCATACAGGCCAACTGCTTCATGCTGATATTTACGTTGGACATGAACCTTCTCCCATCTAAATTGATCAGCATGACAATTTTCCTTTTCTCTTAAATCCAGCAATGCAATTGAACTCAAAAACAGAAATTGCTGGAAAATCTCAGCAGGTCTGGCAGCACCTTTGGAGTTCACGTTTCAAAACTAGACTGAAGTTCCCCAGTTTGAGAGACTGAAGAAGGATCATTGGACCTAAAACTTTAACTCTCTGCTTTCTCTCCACGGATTCTGCAAGATCTGTTGAGTTTGTCCACTAATTTCTGATTTTGTTTCTGATTTCCAGCATCTGCAGTTCTCTCGGTTTTTTTTTTTCAATGCTATTGAACTACTCTTTGTGGGATAGGAGATTTTTTGACTAATCGGAGGCTACACTGATGATGTTACCCAGCAGGGTAATGAAACATCTGCGGAACAACAAACCAGCTCGGCGAGCCAACCAACCTCAACACCCACAACCCGAGCTACAAATCTACTCCAAAACCTTAGAGTTTTTTGACTAAGTTGGTTGGACAGCTGGTTTGCAATGCAGAGTGATGCCAACAACATTGGTTCAGTTCTAGTACCAGCTGAGGTCATCATGAAGGTCCTGCCTTCTCAACCTTTCCCCTTGCCGGAGGTGTGATGAATCTCAGGCTTAACCCACTATAGGCATCGCTTTCTAAATGAGAAAGCAGCCATATAGTTCTCTGGGGTTGTGCCAACTTAACCCTTTGGGGTAGTGTAAGAGGATAGCCTGGATGCTAACTTTTTCTTAGTTTAAAGGTACTTGTAAGATGTTGCATTCCAGATGTCATTTGATTGGTCAAACTATCAACTTTAAACAAAGCACACTTTATTTTACACTACAGTTAAAAAACAGACAAAATAAAAAGAAAATAGTTGGCTTAGCTGTAACTCAATTGAAATTCTTAACAAAATATATTAACTGCTACTAATTAACTGATTCAATGTAGTAACATCCCATAAATACATCCTTGGCAAAGGCAAATTCGGTAAAATAGATTGTCTCATGCAATTCTAGTAGCAAGAAGAGAACCTGAGCTTTTAGCTGAAATAGAAAGAGCAATAAGAGCTTCTCCATCCAGCTTCAAGACCCCAGCTGCTGAAGGCTAAAAGTAAAAATCCTGGTTCTGTGGGAGCCTGATCCCATCCATTCAGGCTGCTTCTATTTTTCCAACTTTTTAAAAAAAGAGCCCCAAGGCCTCACAAGCTGTTTGCTTTATTGGCTTTGGAGCAGACTGTTCAGTACCTCTGTCTCATTTTAACTGAATTTCATTTTTAAAAAGCCAGGACAAAATACACTCCTTAAAGCCATAGTATCATCGCAGTTGTCAGGTCCACATTCTAACCAGTACAACACAGTAATATTCCCTTTTGAGTGTACAATGTGTGAAAAGTTTATTTTCCTGTCTCCTCCACTGTCAGAGTGAGGCCAAACGTAAACTGGAGGAACAACACCTGATATCTTGCCTTGGGACCTTGCAGCCTAATGGCCTGAATATTGATTTCACCAGCTTCAAACTCTCTCCACCCCCAAACTGTCCTTCTTCCTACTCCCCTATCTGCTCCAACTTCCCACTGACCAAACCACAATAACCCCCTACCTGTATCCACCTCTCTCCATCTCCCCCTGCCCCACTCCCGGGCACTTTTTTTTTCTTCTGGGCTCCCCTCCCCCTCCCCCCTCCTGATGAAGGGTTTTGGCTGGAAACATTGACTTTCCTGCTCCTCATACTGTCTGATTTGCTGGCTGTGCTTTTCCAGCTCCACATTTATTGACTCTAGTTTCTAGCATCTACAGTCCTTACTGTTTCCAAATCATAAATGTTGAGCTATTGCTGCAATTGCCACTCCTGTTCACGTGGACAAAGGCACCCAACTCCAGCTTGCCTGCCAATTCCAAAAGCTGACTTTCTGTAAAACTCCGGAAGTGACCTCTTCCACCTCGAGGAAACTCTTAGCGACTGAGAGAGCCATTACTAGACAAGGCACACTCTAGTTAAGCCCACCAAATTCAACACCCAAAAAGAGAACAACAACACTCACCAGTCCCTGCCTTTGAGTCCAATAATCCTGAACCCAACCGAGAATTGATTTTGATCTCGACAACAGCCCCCAATTAGTTATGGACTGAACCAAACTCCCTCAAAATGTATTAAGAAAGCCTAGACCCTCACTTTTTGTTATTTTAAATGTAAATGTAAGGCTTTGCATTCCAGATCCAACTCACTTGGTCAAATTATTGAGCTTTAAGCAAAACACACTTTTTATTTTTACACTACAGTTAAAATACAGACAAAATAAAAAGAAAAGAATTGGCATAACTAACTCTATTGAAATGTTTAACAATATATAATACTTAACTAATATATAAACTACTAATTAACTGTTCAATATAGTAATATCCCATAAGCACACCCTTGGAAAAGGCAAATTCATGAAATAGATTGTGTCACATGCAATTTTAGCAGCAGCACGAGAACCCAACCTTTTAGCTACAACAGAGAGAGCAATAGGAGTTTCCATATCCAGTTTCAAGAACCCAGCAACTGCTACTGATGGCTAAAAACTAAAAATCCTGGTTCTGTGGGAACTTGACCCCACCCATTCAGGCTGCTTCTATTCTTCAAACTTTAAAAAAAATTCCCCAAGGCCTCACAAGCGGTTTACTTTATTGGCTTTGGAGAAGACTGCTCAGTACCTCTGTCTCAACATTTTGTCCTTTTTTTTTAAATGAAGAAATACACCCCTTAAAGCCTTAGTATCATTGCACTTGTCAGGTCCACATTCTAACCAATACAACACAGTAATATTCCCTTTTGAGTGCACAATGTGTGAAAAGTTTGTTTTTCTGCATACTTGATGACTTATTACTTATGATATTTATCATATTCTGCTGTGGGGTATGCAAAGGCAAAAAAGAAAACAAAAGTCCAATTAAGACATAGTACTGTAACAGACAATTTGTTGCACAGTCACAAACATATTTCATGTACACTGCAGTTTCCACTAATTGAGAAATAGCATTTGCTCCTAGCTGGAAGAGCTCATTAACCAGGGCTGCTGAGATAATGGTTTCATATTCATTTATCTTTTTTTTTAATTTCTAGCCAAAAAATGCAACTTAGTTAAGCATCATCTATCATTTCCCTTCTAAATTACCTACTGCCAAGGAACTTCCTAGAAATCTACCATTCATTTCTTTTTTATTCATTTCTTTTCACTGATTTAATCAAGATTTTAGTGGCAGCTGATGTCTGTGCTAGAAGTTTTGAGGGTAGAAAATACACATGGCCTCATGTCATAGTATAGACCTGAGCGAATGGACTCTCCTATTGTTAGCTGTGGCCCAATATCACAACATCTGTACCAACTGGTAGATTGATTCTTGAAAACGTACGGTGTAACAATTCATAGTACAGTGCATGCATAAGAGTGATGTGAATAATACAGTTGTAGAATCATACAACAGAGAAACGGACCCTTCGGTCTAACTCCTCCATGCCAACCAAGTTTCCCAAACTGAAACTAGTCCCACTTGCCAGTGTTTGGCCCATATCCCTCTCAACTTTTCCTATTCATGTACCTATTCAAATGTCTTTTAAATGTTCTAATTGTACCTGCATCTACCACTTCCTCTGGCAGTTCATTCCACATACAAATCACCCTCTCTGTGAAAATGTTGCCCTCATGTCTTCTTTAAATCTTTCTCCTCTCACCTTAAAAATATGCCCCATCATTTTGAACAATCCCACCCCAGAGAAAATACCTTTGCTATTCACCTTACCTGTGCCCCTTGTGACTCTATAAACCTCTACAAGGTCACCCCTCAGCCTCCTACGTTCCAGTGAAAGAAGTCCCAGACTATCCAGCCTCTCCTTATAACTCACAGTCCAGTCCCTGCAACATCCTGGTAAATCTTTTCTGAACCCTCTTCAATTTAATAATATCCTTCCTATAACAGGGTGACCAGAGCTGTACACAGTACTCCAAATGTGGCCTTGCCAATGTCCTGTATAACTCCAACATGATGTCCCAATTCTTATACTCTCTTGTTGGAGCTGTACTTGCCCAAGCAATGAGGAACATTCCATCACCCTCATGACTTGTCCACCATCTGCAAGGCACAGATTTTGGGGAGTCAGGAGGTTAATTAATGTCTGCAATATTTCCAGCCTCTGACTTGCTCTTGTAGCCACAGTATTTATATGGCAAATCCAGCTGAGTTTCTGATCAATGGTAACTACCTGTATGTTGATAATAGTGGATTCAGTGATGGTAACATCATAATGCTAAGGGGCATTGGTCAGACTGTCTCTTAGAAATGGTCATCACCTGGCATTTGTGTAGCATATATGTTGTTTACCACTCGTCACACCAAGCCTGGATATTGTCCAGATCTTGTTGCATCGGCCATTTCTGCCCTTGCTTCAGCCCATCTGCTACAGAAAGCCTAATTTATCTTCTGAATAATCCAATTTAGAATTAACAAAGTCTTTCATGCTCTGTCAATTATATTTCATTCTGCATAAATTTGAGATATGGGCAACAGTTTTGAATGATCCTAACTTGCACTGTCCGGTTTTTTTCATCACTTTTTTTTTTGTGCTTTTTGACTTGCATTATTCGCTCCTGATCCCAGTACCTGAGAGTTAAAATTCTCATTCTGATGTTTGAATCAACTTGTCCCTCCCTCATAACCTCTGTCAGTAAGGAAGCCTCCCAAGATTTCTGTATTCCTCCAATTTTGGCCTATTGTCCACGTCCTGAGGGGTCAAGACAATTTTCAAGCCGTGAAAGAGGGTCACAATAGGACAGAGTTTTGAGATGCATTGTCAAAGCTCTGGATTCCTACCCCAAATCTTTCCATGTTTCCACCTTTTCACACCTCCTTTTTAGGCCTTTTTAAACATTCATCACTTGTCTCTCTGACCGATCTTTTAGCCGCCTCACTTTTGGATCAGGGTTAGGTTTTGCCTGATTACACTCCTGGGAACTCCCCCCAAGGGCATTTGATTACTTAAAAGGGCACAATATGAATCCAAGTGTCATTGTGATGATGTTGGCTTATGCTACAGGTGATACTTGTATCTGATTATTTCTGTTATTCCAATTGTCATTAACATTCTTTTATGCTACTGTACTACCTCAGTAATGGTGCCAGAAGATAAATTTCTAATCCGTTCAATCATTTCAGAATCAAAGTAAAAATAATGATAAGACAGTAGACAGAAATACTGATTTCCATAATGATAGTCTTCTCAGGACTTCCTTCTGCACTGGTCAAAGTGTCTGCCACTTCATAAAGAAAATCAAATTTCCTGCTTCAGTTTTGACAGTTACCTTTTTTCAACAATAGCCTGGTACTCCTGAAATTCCTTTTTGGATATTTGGTATACTGTCAAGTTCTGTGTTTGTCATACTCACGGTTGCATTTGGGCAATGTTGGTCCAGCACCACTGCAATGAAATGTAATGGCATTTGGAATATGTATGAATTGAGTTTTCACATCGGTCTGTGAGTTTATTTGAAGTATTCTAACCTAAACATCCAAGTGACCAACACAAATTTATTGAGTTCCTTACAAGTCCCTGAATAGGGTGATAGGTCTGAAAATCCTGCTTTGAATTGAGAAGCAAGAAATTTGTTTTAAAGTTGAGCTCGTCCCTGCCTCCCTAACCTGTTCTTCCTCCCACCTATCCCCTCCTCCCACCTCAAGCCGCACCTCCATCTCCTACTGACCAACCTCATCCCGCCCCCTTGACCTGTCTGTCCTCCCTGGACTGACCTATCCCCTTCCTAACTCCCTACCTACACTCACCTTTACTGGCTCCATCCCCGCCTCTTCGACCTGTTTGTTTCCTCTCCACCTATCCTCTCCTCTATCCCTCTTCTATCCGCCTCCCACTCTCTCCCTATTTATTTCAAAACCCCCTTCCCCTCCCCCTTTTCTGATGAAGGGTCTAGGCCCGAAACGTCAGCCTCTCTGCTCCTATGGTGCTGCATGGCCTGCTGTGTTCATCCAGCCCTGCACTCTATTTAAGGATTGCCATCTTTGCACATTTTAGCATCAGATCACAAGAATGCTTTTGTTTTTTTTTTGTCAGGGATGATGTAGACATTTTATTTTGACATACTGATTAATCAGTTTAGCCCAAATAGATTTAACTGGAATGCATCTCAAATTTTTCCAATTCAACATTGTCAATGTCCTTATTGTAGCACAAATATACAATGGTTACGGCGTAGAAGGCCAGTTAACCCAATGATGTTTGTGTGTCAATAAAAGTGACTTTCTAAGTCTCACTCCTTAAACTATTCCCCATTGCTTTGCAATTTTTTTCCTCCTAATTGTTCAATTCTCTTTTCAAAGACACAATTGAATCTGCCTCACATTGTAAGGTAGTGCATTCCAGATCCTGACCATTTCCTGTATACTACCTTTTCCACTTGTTACCATGGTTTCTTTAGCCAGGTCCTTAAATCAGTACCCTCTGGGTTTTTGATTCTTCTGTCAACAAGAACAGTTTATTCACCCTGTCTAGACCTTTTTGTGTTTCTGAAGACGCTCCAACACTTAATACACAAAGACAATTCTGAAAACTGCACACGCAAGCTTACTTCTTTGTCTGTTTGCAAATGTTGACATGACAGTATGGTTAACATATGGGTGGTGTGTTTCATTAGGGTAAAATGTCTGTCTTTCGTGAGTCAATGGAGATCTGGGAGAGTTGAGATGTTGTTAACAGCTTTTATTCAAGTTATTGACATGTCATGGGACCAATAAACAATAATTATACAGTTTCCAAGCATCAAAAAATAAAAAAATAAAATATGGCTGCATCATTTGCCCAGTTGCGCAGAGCCAAAGCAGAGAAAATGACTTGCGTTCTGATATTCATTTTGTTGTTGAGTGGAAAAGCAATATTGAGACTTCAGCCTCAGTGACTAAATTTTCATGTGTATGCAAGTCTTCTAACTACGCAGACCTCCTGTATAGCAAGCTTCACTTCAATTTGGCATAATTTTCTTACATTTTTGTATCAATGACTGATTCTCTAAATTTCTAAGTAGATATTTATAATGAATAATACCGATGTGAAAATATATGCAATGGTAACAGCGTGTAACACCTCAGTTTTACATTTTCCTGCTTCAGGCGGTATTGCTTGGAAATGCTGACGCTGCAGCTATCTCTTTTTGTTTCTCCCTGATCTACCATGTGTATTGCTGTTTAACTATAAACACTGATATAAAATCAATGAGTTATACATAGGCAGATTTATGATGTCAAAGAGTAGGAACATACTGATATCTTTCAGTGGCAGTCAGTGACTTGTGGGGTACCACCGAGATCTGTGCTTGGTCCCCAGATATTCACAATATGTATTTATGATTTAGTTGAAGAAACTCATTATCTCCAAGTGTGCAGATAACAGAAAGCTGGGAGGGTGAATTGTGTGGAGGATACAGAGATGCTTCGTTGTGATTTGGACAAGTTGAGTGGCTGATCAAATGCATGGCAGATGGCATAGAATGTGGATAAATGTGAGGTAACAAAGAATGGGAGGTAGATAATTACTAAATTATTATGATAAATTGAGAAAGGGACAGGTGTAATGAGACCTGGGTGTCCTTGTAAATCAGTCACTGAAAGTAAGCAACAGGCAGTGAAGAAGGCAAGTGGTATGTTGACCTTTCTAGGATTTGAGTACAAAATTTCTGACTGCATTTGTACAGGGACTTGGTGAGACCACATCTAGAGCATTTGTGCAGTTTCAGTGTCCTTATCTGAGGAAAGATATTGTGACTGTTGAGAGAATGCAAGCAAGTTTTACCAAACTGATTCCAGGGATAGCAGGACTGACATGTGGTTAGGATTATATTCCCTGGAATTTTCAAAGAATAGGGGGAGAATCTCACAGAAATATATAAATTTAAACAGGGCAGGATATGGCAAAGATACCAAGGATGTACCCAATCACCAGGGAGTTCAGAACCAAATGTCACAGTCCCAGGGTACAAAGGCCATTTAAGACCGAGATGAGGAGAAATGTCTTCATCCAGAGAGTGGTGAGCCTGTGGAATTCTCTGCCACAGAAAGCAGTTAAGGCCAAAACACTATATGTTTTCAGCAAGAGGTTACGTAAAGTTCTTGGGGCTAGAGGGATGAAAGTATTTGGGGCAAAGTGGAAACAGGGTATTGATTTGGATGATCATATTGAATGGCGGAGCAGGCTTGGAAGGCTGAAAGGCCTATTCCTGCTTCTATTTTCATGTTTGAGTTAAAGTGCAAATTCTCTTATATCTATATACCAGGTCCAGTCATCCCCAATAAATAGCGCTTCGTCTTATCTTCACATGTATACGACGACAGGTGATTTGTAGCATTTCTATAAATTTATAGACCACTAACTCAAAAAAAGCCATAATCTTCTCCAGATGGTTCACACGGAAATCTAGATTTAAAATCTGATAATGTCACATAGCTGATGAAAAAATGGATTCATTTGCAGACTGGTCTTTCAGTCCTTTTTGGCTATACTGATCCTAGCAGCACCAATCTCCAACAATTGTTAACAAATGTGCTTCAGTTGCACACTGTCATTTGAGTTTGTGCCATTGCCAATCATAGACGTTTTAAAAAATATTTTAATCTTTTTATTCCACAACAGTATATTACACTGGAAATATTTCTCTCTTTCTTTCATTTCTCTGCCTTCTTCATGACAACTTGCCAACCAACAGTACAGCTCATATTTCAACTGTCAACTTCAAGTTCTTTGATGAACTGGGGTTAATAAATTTGAGAAGCATGAATTTAATTGCGGCGTGCAGCCATATTTCCAGATAGAGAAAATGAGGCATAAACAGCTCAGATTTGAATATGTTAAACCCAAGCACAATTAATTGTAATGTTTGACTTTCATAATGCAAACAGATGAACAAAGCTATTCATTCCTTTTTTAAATCTCGTAAATATTTATGATCGAGACCATAGTGAAATATGTTGTTGTCTTTGAAATTAAAGTGTACATTCAGTTGGGCATCTTTAAGTTATGTGTCAGATCTGTACAGTGAAACAAATGTAAGCCACTGACCTTTGCAGTTATGGGAAAAGGGCATGTTCCTCTTTGAGGCAATATAATGTTGATGATTCTAGCTCTGGTATTGAATTGGTTAGATACAGGATTCCAATTATCGTTAACTGGCTGCTTTTTTATGGATGGTGTTGAGCTTCCTGAATGTTCTTGAAGCTGCACTCCTCCAGGCAAGTGGAGTATATTTATACTTGTGATGTGTTTTGTCGACCTGTGGACAGGCTTTGGGATATCAGAAGGTGAGTTAGTCATCACAGAATTCCCAACCTCTGACCCAGCTGGTCCAATCAGTTTCTGTTCAGTGGTAGCCCCAGGATATTGATAATGCCATTGAAATGAAGGCGAGGTAAGTGGTTGGATTGTTGGAGATGGTCATTTTCTGGTACTTCTGTGGTATGTACATTACTTATCACTTTTTAGCTCAAGTCTAAATGTCATTCAAGATTTGCTGCAAATGGACACTGTTCAGAATCTGAGCAGTCATGAATAATGTTCAACATTGTGGAGTCATCAATGAAAATCCCACTTTCGACCTTGGGAAGGAAGGAAGATGTTTGACAGAGTAGCTGTACATAGTTAGGGTGAGGAAACTACCCTGAGAAAGTTGTGATGTCCTGGGACTCCGATGATTGAACTTCGTAACCACAGTCATCTTCTTTGCACCAGGTATGATTCCAACGGAGAGTTTTCACCCTTATTCTCATTGTCTCCAGTTTTGTTGGGGCTTTTTGATACCACTCTTGAGAAAATTTCATCACCGTGTTTCCATGAAAGTCGTCCTGACAGCGTAATTTGTTGTTCAGAAAAAGTTCCTGTTAGATGGTGCTACTTGTATTTGAAGAAGAGGGATGATGATGTTTTCTATTTATAAGTAGTATGAAGAGTGTTACTTTGAAAGCATTTGCTGCCAGTTTTGCATTCCATCTGTTGTTCTTGGCTTTAGAAAAACTACATCACCTCTTAAACTTCTAAGCAGATTATTCCAGCCTAACTGCAATTTTATTGGAGGAATTGTTTCAGCAAAGGAATCACTCACTGATTTGACTTGACTCAAGTTATTAATTTATATAATGGAGGAGGGAAAGGAGAGAAATCCATTTACCTTCCAATCTGTAAAGATTATTTCCAGTGAGAGATTATGTGAAAGTAACTGATGGGAATTCACAGGTACTGCAGCTGCTTGTTCTCAGTTTGTAATACTGTATGCAACTGTTTTATGTGACTCCATCATAGAAACTGGAAGAAGCCATCCAGCCTATCAAGCATGTTCCGCCATTTAATTTGATTATGGCTGACCTGCAGCATCTCCTCTTCATACCTGTTTTGATTCCATAATTTGGAACTTTATTCCGTAAAATAATTAAATCAATCTAACTTGCAGAATTTTTAATTTTTGCAAGAATTTGGACAGTAATTTTCAAAGACATTGAAAATTGACTGTCTGCCTTCAGTCAGGAAAAAGCAAGATGTAATCTGGACCCGAATAAATAAAGGGTAGACTGGAGGTGGATGAAGTGGATGTGCGGAAGGGATTGGCTGCAATGTTTTGAAGTAACTGAAGTTTCTACACAGTGATGAAGATCACTGATGAAAATTTCTACAGATGTTCATGTTTGAGAATTTAATCCTTGAAGTGCTAGACGTTTGAAAAATGGCAGGTGAAGCGGACAATACCCCAGACTTAGACACAGATGCAGTCTGACATCAGATCAAATGTTGTTCATACCCCAGCAAATGAATAGCAGTAGGTCATTCAGCCCTATTTTGCAATTGAAAACTGGCATGTGCCTGCTATTTTTGAGATTGAACTCCAGATTTCCACTTTGCTTGATTTGAAAACTTGCTTTGTGATTTTTTTTTTTTTTTTTTTTTTGTTGCCTTAATGTCTCCATTCTAATTTTAAGAATCTTTTCCATGTTCTGGCTTCCTCCACTTTTGTGGAAATTCTTCCTCCATGAATGGAAACTATACAAATCTGACTAAATACCTTCTTCATTTCAAATACCCTAACTACAGATACTTCCAAACTTTAAAATTCAGAGGAATGCTAAGCAAATTTTTGCAACCATTTCTCCAGGTATCATTGACAGGAAATTCTGGCAGTGCACCTCTTCAGAGGTTTAGTCCCCAAAATTGAACTTGCTACTTCCGATGAGGTCCCTCCCAAAGCTTTCTGCAACTGCAATAGCTTTTTTCCCCTCTTTTTTGTTGCAAGCGCTCGCCCTCCCGCTCGTCCGTGCTCACCCCTCCTCTCTAACATTCCCCCCATCTCTCCCTCACCCCCCCCAACCCCGTCTCTCCCTCACCCCCCCCCATTCTCTCCCCCATTCTCTCCCCCCTCCCCCAATTCTTTCTGTATTCCCCTCTGTCTTTCTCTTTCTCCCTCTCTCGTGTGTCCCTCCCTGGTCTCTCCCGCACGCGCGCGCACTCTTCCCCCACCGCCCCCCCCAGTCTCTGTGTGTGTCTCTATCTATATATTGGTATTAGATTATATAACACTAAAAATAAACTGTTAATTAGGTCAATCCTGGGTTGCAATTAAATTCAAACAATCTTGTGTTTTAAAAGGTTGGAGACTGCTGCTATGCACAATTCTCCAGATCTTTGCCCACTTATCTACTCTATCAATTTCCCTCTACGTTAGTCCTCTTGACAACCTAGCAACCATACCTTCATCCAAGTTATTAATACAAATTGTGAAAAATGCTGACGTCCCAGCACTGAACTCTGATACACCATTCATGGCATCTTGCCAATGATAAAGTGATCCATTTATCCTTACTCTATTTTATTAGCCAAGCCAATCCTCTGTCCATGTCAACGTGTTAATCCCGACAGCATAATCTTTTGTTTTCCTCAGCAATCGTTGATATGGCTCCTTATGCAATGTATTCTGGAAATTTGAAAATAGTACATTTTTATGTTCCTTTTTATCCATACCATATGTTACTTCCTCAATGAACTTAAATAAGTTGGTTAAATAAAATTTATCTTCCACAAAGCAATATTTTTCCAAAAACAGAAATTGGTCGAAACTCAGCAGGTCACAGCGTCTGTGGACAGAAAAATGGAGTAACATTTTGAGTCTATGCTGTTGCCAGACTTGCTAAGTTTCTTCACGAATTTCTGCTTTTGTTTCAGATTTCCAGTATCCAGTTATTTGTTTCAGAGCCATATTTATTCTGTCTGATGACCTCTAACTTTAAGTGCCCTGTCATAATGTATTCAATAATAACTTCTAACACCTTTCCTATGACAGATGTTAAGCTACTTGATCTGTAGTTTCCTGCTTTCTGTCTCTCTCTCTTTTTCAATAAATTGTTACAGTTCAAGAACAAATCTGAACATTTAAGTAGATTGGAATAGCCTGATGATTTACAAGTTTTAAACTGAAATCTTAGCAAAGCAAGTTGAGCTAAGTATATGTATTGATCAAGGTCTTCTGTGGCACAGCGGTAGTGAGCTAGAAAGTCTGGGCTTAAATCGCACCTCCCCCAGTGCTGTTATGTCTGAACATGTTGATTTTAAAATGCATTCACGTTGATCATTTTTTCTTATTCGCTTGTGGAATGTGTGTTGCTGGCTGGTCAGCATTTATTGCTCTTCCCTGATTGTCCTTGAGAAGATGGTGAACTGCCTTCTTGAACTGCTGCAGTTCTTTGTGCTGTAGGTAGACCCACAATACCATTATGGAGTGAATTCCAGGATTTTGAACCAGCAGCAGTGAAGGAACAGCAATATCCTTCCAAGTCAGGATGGTGAGTAGCTTGGAGGGAACACAATTCGTATGTAGTGGTGTTCCCATTTACCTGCTGCCCTTGTCCTTATAGATGGAAGTGGCCATGGGTTTGGAAGGTGCTGTCTTAGGATCTATGGTGAATTTCTGCAGTGCATCTTGTACATACTTGCAGCCATGTATACTAAGTGTCAGTGGTGGGAGTGGATATGGTGCCAATCAAATGGGTTGCTTTGTCCTGGATGGTGTCAAGCTTCTTGAGTGTTGTTGGAGATGCACTCATCCATCACACTTCTGGCTTGTACCTAGCAATCGTGGACAGACTTTAGGCAGTCAGGAGGTGCTACTACTTGCCGCAGTATTCATAGCCTCAGACCTGCTGTTCTAGCCATTGTATTTATATGGTGAATCCAGTTGAGTTTCTAGTTAATGGTAAACTGCAAGATGTTTATAATGGGGGACTCAGTGATGGTAACACCATTGAATGTCGGGAGCTGTAGTTAGATTGTCTCTTACTGGAGATGGTCATTGTCTGGCACTTGTGTGATGCAAAGGTTACTTGCCACTAGTCAGCCCAAGCCTGTACATTGTTCAGATCTTGTTGCACTTGAACTGGACTGCTTCAGTATCTGAGCAGTTGCAAATAGTGCTGAACATTGTGCAAACATCAGTGAAAGTCCTGACTTCTGACCTTGTGATGGAGGGAAGGTCATTGATGAAGTTGGTTGGGCCTAGGACATGACTGTGAGGAACTTCTGCAGAGATGTCAGTCATCTCAACTCCAGGACGTCCAATAGCAACCATCTTCGTATGTGCTAGGTATGACTCCAGTCCATGAAGAGTTTGCCTCCTGATTCTCATTGATATCAGTTTTGCTTGGACTCCTTGATGCCAGGCTTGATTAAATGTGGCCTTGATGTCAAGGGCAGCCAGTCGCACCTCACCCCACCTCACCTCTAGAAGTCAGTTCTTTTATCCATGTTGAATTAAGGCTGTTGTGAGGTTAGGTGCTGAGTGGCCCTGCCTGAACCCAAACTGCATGTCAGTATGCAGGCTGTTGCTCAGCAGATGCTGCTGATGGCACCTACCATTAATCAACTGATGATTGAGAAGACACTGATTAAGCGGTATTTCGTCAGATGGGATTTGTCCTGCTTTTTGTGTACAGAGAATACATGGGCAATTTTCCACATTGTCAGTTAGATGCCAGTGTTGTAGCAACTAGCTGGCACTAAAATAACAAATATCAGTTTCCAACTTCTGAAACTGTAGGGGCCCTGTTATTAGGAACAGCTTAGCTAGGGGTGTAGGAAATTCTGGAGTATAAGTTTTCAGTGCTATTGCCAGATTGTGTTGTCAGGGCCCATAGCCTTTGCGGTATCCAGTGCCAACTGTTTCTTGATATCACATACAGTAAATTGAATTGGCTGAAGACTCACATCTGTGATGTTGGGGACCATTGGAGGAGGCCGAGACGGAACATCTACTCAGCACTTCTGGCTGAAGATTTGTGAGAATGCTTCAGCTTTATCTTTTGCACCAATGTGTTGGGCTCTTCCATCGTTGAGGATGGAGCTATTTATGGAGCCGACTTCTCCATTGACTTGTTTGTCCACTACCACTCGTGACTGGATGTGCCAGGACTGCAGGGCTTAGATCGAATCTGTTGGTTCCAGTTGTGAGTGTAATGAGGTTGTAATGTTTAAAAAATGAGCTCCCTGATTGGGGCTGTTAATCTCGTCCAATCAGGGAGTCCTGGCTGACAGATAAGAACAGGAGTGTCAGACATCCTGCTCACACACAGCTAGCTCTGAGAGCTGGATCAGTGTCAAGGCTTCTCCATGTGTAAATAGAGTGACTAGTTGACAGGATACTGGTGTTTGTTTAGTTATTTCAGTTGTAGTTGAAGGTTGAACCATTCAAGGGGTAGACCAGTATTAAAGTGCTCATTCTTCATTGAATGATGAATGAATGATTTATGTACTGTCACATATATCTTGAAGATACAGTGAAAAGTGTTTTGTCACTACAATATGGTGCCATTTTGAGGTATAATAAGGATAAAAAGAGTAGAACAATATTCATTCCTTGATCAACATTTCCCTGTTTCTTTGCCAATCCTTTAACATGTTCAGAACCATTGACACCTTCTCTGTACGCAATCATCATAGCTCGCTGTCTTTGATGGTTTCTTTCCAAATCTTGACATGAATACTAAATTTCTTTGGAGGCTGATTTAAAACTGCCTTTAAATCTCTTTTGCTTAGCTCCAATGATTCCTAGGCTGAATTTTCAACACAGTAATTATTCTGAGTTTGTTTGTTGATTAATGTCAGTGAGAAAAGGACAACACAATAATAATATGCAACTTAAAGACAGACTACTGGAGAAAGTCAGCACATCTAGCAGCTTAATACTCCCCAAGTCTCTTGTAGATTTGCACAGCCACATTCTCTTTGTCTGTGTGGAACGGCAAAGTTGTTTTCTCTTTCTGTCTTTTTCCAAATGATGAGCAGGTCTCTGCCTTTTGCTCATTGATGAGAGAATTCAGCATTTTCAACTGTTGGGGAAACTGTTTTTATCCAATCGTTATGATTGTTTTGCTTTTATAATCACATGCAAGACCAACAGTATATTAAATGTAATAACAGGGCCCCTACAGTTTCAGAGGTTGGAAACTGATATTTGTTATTTTAGTGCCAGAATCCAACAATTTTAAGCCCTGGAGAAAGCTGAACTAATTGGTTAATCATACCATCATTACCCTTCATTAGGTCAGCCAATAAAGATGCAGCACACGAATAGTTCGCCAATCAGTTTTGCTAATTCTGAACAATTTAGACAGGGTCTTAGTTTATAAGGTGATCCCAAAATCTTAAATTACTTATGGATGGTAAATATATTTCACATTATAATTGTGTTTTAACCAGATCTCGATTAAGTTTGTTGTGCTCATGCTGAATTGAAATTCTTTAGCTGAACACTCACTCCTAATTTCTTAAGCTAATCTCAACCAATTCAACAGTTCGGTGCTACAACTGATCTTGATACTCAATCTTTGAAGAGTGAAGGTCAACCAGGGCACTCGCTGTTGTCCAGTGTCGATCGATTCTTCCTGGAAAGTGTATGAATTAATGTCAGGTGGGAATAGGCTCAATTTAGGTCAATCAAATTCTTCCAACATTCACAAGCTACAATGCCATTACAGTCTCTGTCATACCTGTGTTATTGTGAAAATTTTGTTCGTAGTTTGTCTTTTAGAATGTAACTTTCAGTTTTCAAAACATTTCTTTTGGGTTTCAAGTGTTAAATATAAGACAATTGGACATCTGTAAAAATAGCTGTGATGTAAATATAACTCAAACAAACCTAGATTAATTCTTTCAAAGGGAACTTGTGTTTAATGTACAACGTCAAAGGTGATAATGAAAAATTTTGAACAATGAATAATCCATCTTTAACCATGTTGTAGAAACAGGAATTCTGGAGAAATTGTCATAAAATTCCATTTGCCATTAGCAATATCAATCATTTAGTATGCTTTGCCGGATCAGAGTTGAGCTGACGGTAAAATAATTAATTTATACTTCTTAAACAAATCCAAAGCATGCCATATTGCAATAGAAATTGTGATTCAAGATAAAGCTTGATTAGAATGCACTTGTGTTACAATAAGGAATGGCTAAACCTCTCTGGTAATTAAACTAAAACACAAGCCCTGATCTGATGAAGGGTCTAGGCCCGAAACGTCAGCCTTTCTACTCCTATGATGCTGCTTGGCCTGCTGTGTTCATCCAGCTCTGCACCTTGTTGTCCCTGATCTGTTATGACAGCAGTAGGCATTTACCTCTAATAATCACCCCCAAACACTTAGAGAAGCTTGCCTTTCCCCTCGTAATCTATTAAGAGTGGTTAAAAGAAAGAAAATCCCTGAACTCCACTTTACAAATAATAACAAATAATGTATTTATTTAACCCAACAATGAACAAATTAACAAAATTACTAACAAACCGACTGTTCCCTTCTAGACTACTAACCACTCCCTTCTTGGTCTAAATTCTACTGGAATGCTGTTTTGATAAAGACAAATCCCACTAATAAGAAGCAATAAATTATAACTTAATCTCTCCAAGTTAGCACAGACTGTCTTCTGAAATACTGTCGCTTCCAGTCTCTTCATAAACACCTCTTCTTCCGTTAATCCTGCTGTTGGCAATGTTTTATCTCTAATTTCTTCAATGAGGGCTCTGAGCTAAAATACCATGGTACTTTTGATTAATTAGAAGGGCTTTCTCTGAGAACAGGTCGCAGTCGTCTCTCTCTTTCAGATGACGGTCGGCTCTCCTCGTCTTGTATACCTGTAATGACATAATCAAATTCTAATAATATAATTGGTTTCAGGATGTCAACATCATCAGTTTTTACATTCAATTGGCTTTGAATTGCTGAGTTTGGTTTTAAAATAATTGGCCAAATTCAAACTCATTGTTACAACATCAAAACAAGACTGCTGTTTTGCCTGCCACCTGTAAGGCTTTTTATTTCTGGAACATTTGTTTCAGTTTTTTGAGGCTCTCTGTATTGGCAACTTCAGCTGCTGCTCACAGACATACTTTTTTCAAGAATTTCTAAGTACAGACAAAGCACAAATCTCTTAAAGCAACCAACTTTAAAGCAACTTAGCTTCCTGCCTTCCACTTCACAATCACTCTACCCAACTTCATAACACTTGCAACCTGAATTGGGTTGTTGACGGAAAAACAGTTTGGAAGAAATCTGCAGTGGTCTTCAGAGAGACTTGTGAAAGAATTAGTCAACCGAGTTAAGGTGAAAAGCTCTGATATAGACGTAGGGTATCCGCAAGCAATCTTAAAAAGTGGCTAAGATATCCTCACTGGTGAGGTTCATAAAAGATGAAGGTTCATGTAGCCAAAAGACTCATGGGAGGATCCCTTAATGATGATCTATCCAATGAATTTGGGACACTGGAGAATTAAAGTAAAATCCAGAGGGTTGCGTCAAGACTTTAGTTTAGTCCCTAAAGTAAAGGGTGGCACAGTGGCTCAATGATTAGCACTACTGCCTCACAGCGCCAGGGACCCGGGTTTGATTCCACCCTCTGGCGACTCCCTGTGTCTGCGTATGTTTCTTCCAGATGCTCCACTTTCCTCCCACAATCCAAAGATGTGCTGGCTAGCTGGATTGGCCATGATAAATTGCACATAGTGTCCAGGGATGTGTACGTTAAGTGGGTTACAGGCAAAGGGTAGGGAGATGGGTCTGGGTGGGATGCTGAGAGGGTTGGTGTGGACTTGATGGGCCAAAGTGCCTGTTTCGACACTGTAGGGATTCTATGATTCTATGAAAATAATGCATCCTCAAGATCATTGTGTTGTATAAGGGAATTCTTAGGGCCAAGTAAAAAGTGGAAAAGTGTTCATAGCATAATTTAACAGTACATGCTCTGTTTAGTTCTTTTTGACTATCAATAATGTTCACTTTCATCAAAAAAAAAAATTTGTGATGTAATTGCAAGACAACTTCTCGCAATATCAATGGTCCTTGACTGAATCAAAACAACATTACTTGTTCATTTAATTTGGCAGATCGTCTTTGATCCATTTTCTAGTTCTCTCAGTCTAAACTGACATGATTGACCAGTTTGTACAGGATGATGACTGTTACCAAGGAACCAGCAACACCACCACCACCACCACCCCCCGCCCCCCGCAAAAAAAAAAAGTAGTACAGGCTTTGAATTACTGAGATCAGTTAAAATCATTTAAAAAATCAGAAATTGAATAACTCATAACACATAGAGATAGCAGGAACTGCAGACGCTGGAGAATCTGA
>NC_063353.1:37332343-37363569 GCF_021869965.1 Rhincodon typus
TCTGAAGAAGGGTCTAGGCCCGAAACATCAGCCTTCCTGCTCCTCTGATGCTCCTTGGCCTGCTGTGTTCATCCAGCTCTACACCTTGTTAACTCATAACACACAAGTTGGTTTATTTAAGCCTGGGCCAGTACAGGCTACACTTATTGCCCACATTTAATACTGACTGATACACTACCTTTTTTTTAAACTGAATGACTTCAGGATCTCGTGTCAATCTTGCAGTATGTACTAGAATCATAGGTAGGTTAGAATTGATAAGGGTTGGCGGGTTTCCCTACCTTTAAAGGAATTAAAAAACGGAACTCTATATCAGGTTCCATTGTTATTATGCTCAATCTCAAATGAGAAGATTTGCATTAATTCAATTTTGAAAGTTGCCAGGGTAGCCTTTAAACTCATCACCTAGTCCAGTATTTATTTTGTTAACTGTTCAGTGTGACTTGACTTTTTTTTTTGTGAATGATGTTTTCACCAAAGGATAAAGTCATTATGATCAGCTGGACGTTAATATCAGATTGTTGAGTTTGAGGAAAAGGGAAATGATAATATCTGATTTGATTTGAAGATTCAGTCATATATATATGTTGGAAATCTGACAATGAGAAGTTGAGATTGTGTTTTCACTCTTAAGCCAGAAGAAGAACAGAAAATTATTATTAAGGTAGCCAGAGTGTTCCTATGCTTTTCTTAAATAGGCAATGCAGTAAACCAAAATCTCTACTTCCAAAAATAAATCATGAAGATTTTTTGTTTGTGTTGAATTTGATCATGATTTATTTATCCAGTACAGCTGTTGTTCATTTTATTTTAGATGGACCATTTTTTGACATTCTAAGTCTGTATGACAGGCCTGGGCTGCACACTAAATTGTCATCTGCTTTCAAATAATGAATCGCTTTCAGTTTTAAAGCACCTAATTAGAAGAATGATCTTAATGAGATACAGGCTGAGCTAGGCGCAAAAACATATTTCACTTTGCCTTATTTTTACATCTGTGTGTACATATGCATCCACTTCACCGTGTATTGATTGCAGCACAATAACTGGAGTGCTACAACTGATTTTAAAATGAGCTGTTGGCAATTAAGCAAACTATTAGTAAGTTGCACTTTCCTAAGTTAACTGTCCACAGATAATAACAAGTTTATTGAACTGTATCCAAGTTCAATGATAGCTTTAATTCTCCCTTGTAATCAAAGTGCTTGGGGGATATTCTGTTTCCTTGGCCTTTATTCTCACTGTCTTCTAAAAAAGCTTTTGATGGTAAGTTTTGCTCGGCCCAGTCTTTCAACTGTGTTCAAACAATGTTTTCTTCTTAGATAATTTGTGCAGAATGTCATCACATCAGCTTTGGGGTCTACCACATGACTTGTCAGTAAGAGATAATAAGAACTGCTGATGCTGGAGTCCGAGATAACAGAAAAATTTTTTCTGAAGAAGGATTCCGACCCGAAACGTCAGCTTTCCTGTTTGTCTGATGCTGCCTGGCCTGCTGTGTTCCTCCAGCTCCACACTGTGTTATTATTGTTGTCAGAAAGGATGCTTTGCATTACTAAATTCCATCAAGTGTTTGATCATCTAAGGCAATTACACAGAATTCCTAAATCTAAATTTCATAGAAGGCTCCCTATTAGAAGCGTGCTTGTTCATAGTCATTTATCAGTTATTGCCACGTACTATGCAGGCATATTCAAGGAATGACCACTTAGGGCAAGATACTGGGAGTATTCATTGATTTCTGTCCCAGACAGGTAATTAAAGCCTCCAGAAAAAGAGTGGTGGGGAAAACATGAAAAAAATCTGAAATGCAACAATGACCTTAAATGTAAACACATTCACCCAGAGTTACTGATGCTTTTCAAGTAAAACCTATTAATCTCTAAGCATTGCTGCTATAACCTGCCTCTGTTCAACCTTTGGTTCAAATGGTAACTCAATTTCTGAGCCCTTTTGTGACTTTTATGCTATAGCTGGGGAAAAGAGTCGGAATACATATGGCAGTGAAGTATGTCTGTCATGGAAAAGGAACTATGACCGTGCTGTATGTGTAAAGTACAACATCTATAAGTAACATCGGTTTGCTAGTTTATAGGAGTTGAATCTTACTGACAACTTGTCAATTAAAGATATACTTTGTACAATTATAATTATTCAGCTTTAAGACTGACTTTGACTTTGCAAAAAATGCTCATACTGTGATAACTGGACATACAGTCCTCTAATACAGTTCTTTGGCTTAAATACACAGTGAATTCCAAGACTGTCTTTTCTTTCTTTTAGATTCATTCAGGAGATTGAAGTTGCCATGTGGACTGGTTCTGGCAAGCAGTGCCCACTGCGTGAGTTCCTCACCATGTATATCAAGAACTTCTTCCTAAATCAGGTGCATCTTGATGTCAATAAAGAAATCGAGGCTGCGACCAAAGTTGCCGATCCTTTGAAAGTGTTGGCCAGTGCTGATACCATGAAAGTCTTGGGTGTGCAACGACCCCTCCTTCAGGTAGGAATGTTTTGGCATATAACACATGCATGTTGCATTGCACATTTTACGTATGATAGAATTTCATAATGACATTCATTTTGTCATTTGAATTAGGCTAGTGGTATTCCATAAGTGTTAACACAAATGCAGGTATGTCTTCTAGTAGGTGGCAATATTCTTTTGAATTTTGTCTTGAGATCCAGCACCTTAATGTGGACTTCATATTAAAACTGATTTGTTCAGCATTCATGACGGCTTGTCAACAAGAGTGCTCCTGGAACGGGTTTCCCTTCTAATTCAAGGACATGGCTGTACAAAAAAAAATGTTAGTGACAACAGGGAACTGGAGGAAAGGATATAGGCCTTTACCATAAAAGGGTGAGGTTTTGGAATTTACTATCAGAGTTCATATTTGAAACAGAGACTGGCATTTAAGAATAGGTGAGTACAATCATGTGTTAAGCTAGTTTGGTTAAATAGTTTCTTTCTGAACTTTAAATGATCCCTCTCTTTAAAGAGAGAACATTTCTCAACATTTGCTTTGTGATACAAAGAATGCTGCTGTTATAAAGATGCTTAATAGGTCGGAGGAAATGTCTACTTAAGCTTTGGTTCTCTGCACTTCACAACTATTTCTTATATCTCCACCATAGACTCACATTTAAGTTGCTTTTGCATCATACTTGCAACAACTGATGCTGGATTAGCAGCAATATCAAGGTCAGCCTGCTAACTGTTAATCCACGTTTGCAGGATTTGAATTGAATGCAATTCTTTTCTTTCTTGATTTTCATCTTGTAAAATACAGCTGATGCTAGAAAGCTAGAACAAAAAAGTAAATGGAGTAGAGTTTGTAGTCATCAGCCAAGAAAATGTGCTCCTGCTCCAATCTTAACATAAGCCTTGTTGATTTACCAATCTGTGACAAATGTTGCACTTCCATCAACGTACAGTGGTACTGTACCTAAGTACAACATTCACTATTGGCTGTTCCCAGAATAGGGCAGAAGGCCAGCCATCTAATGTCAAAAGAGTACAGTTGCTTCTAGTAGCTTTTTTGCAGAGCATGTGAAAGATTAGGATACGTAGGATAAAGGTGAAAGGTAAAATATTCTGAAAAATCCAAAGGAAATTAGTTAAAAATGTAGCTTTAAAAATTCAACTAATTATTCATAATGCAACAATTACGAAGAGATAGTAGGAACTGCTGATGCTGGAGTCGGAGATAACAAGGTGTAGAACTGGATGAACACAGCAGGCCAGGCAGCATCAGAGGAGCAGGAAAGCTGACGTTTCGGGTCTGGACCCTTCTTCAGAAAATTACGAGTGCCATTTTGGTTTGTCAACATGAAAAGTCAGCACTGTACACCTGCCTGTAGATTTGAAAAAAAAGGAACAGTACAGCACAGGACCTGGCCTTTCAGCTCACGAAGTCTGTGCTGACACGTGGCACCTTTCTAAACTTAAAAACCTTTTCCCTCCACAGGGATCCATTCTCTGCTTATTCATGTATCTGTCAAAATGCCTCTTAAACATTTCTATTATATCTGTTTCTACCACCACCTCTTGCAGCAAATCTCAGGCGCTTGCCAACCTCTGCATTTAAATAACAACTTGCCTCTCACATCTCCTTTAAATTGTCCCCCCTTAGACCTTAAACCTCTATCCCATAGGAATTGATGTTTCTACCATGGGAGAAAGATTCCTCAAATTCATATTATCCATGTCTGTCATGAATTGTAAATCTATTATCCGGTCACCTCACAGCCCTTGACATTCAAGCGAGAACAAACTAAATGTGTCCAAACTCCCCACATAGCTAATACCTCCAAGCCAGGCAACATCTTGGTAAACCTTTTCTGTACCTTCTTCAAAGCCTTCACATCCTTCTGTAGTGCTTTGAACTGTAATATTCTGAATGTGATCTAACTATAGTTTCATACAGCAGAAACATGACTTGCCAATTTTTATACTCTATATCTAACCAATGAAGGCAAGCATGCCACATGTCGCCGTATCTACTTGTGTTGCCACTTACAGGGAACTATAGATCTGTATGCCTGGATCCCTACGTATGTTGATGCTTCTGAGGGTTCTGCCATTTACTGTATACTTCCCTCCTGCATTAGACCTTCTAAGATGCATCACTTCACGCTTGTCTGGATTAAATTCCATCTGCCATTTCTCTGCCCAAATTCTCCAACCTACCTATGTCCTGCTTTATCGCCTGGCAATCCTCCTAACTATCTGCAGCTTCCCAATCTTTGTCATTTGCAAACTTACTAATCAGATCACCTACATGCTCCTCCAAGTGATATATATCGGGGGTCACAGCACTGATCCCTGTGGAACACCATTAGTCATAGATTTCCGGTCAGAAAAACACCCTTCCGCTGCTACTGTCTCCAGTGACCAAGGCAGTCTATATTCATCTTATCAGCTCACTACAAATCCCATGTAACTTCACCTTCTGTGTTAGTCTGTCATGAGGAACTGTATCAAAGGCCTTGCTAAAGTCCATGTAGTGCCTGTACACCTCCCTTCACTTCACCTGATGAAGGAGCAGCGTTCCTAAAGCTTGTAATTTTAAATAAATCTGTTAGACTATAACCTGGTGTCACTATAGACAACATCCACCATTCTGCCCTCATCAATCATCTTTGTCACTTCATCAAAAAACTCAATCCAGTTTGTACAGCATGACCTCCCCTAAACAAAGCCATGCTGCCTATTGCTAATAAATCCATATTTTTCTAAATGTGAATAAATCATGACCTCAGAATTTCCTCCAATAATTTCCCTACTTCTGACTTAAGGCTTACCAGCTTTTAATTTCCAATATTATCTCTGTTGGCTTACTTAAAGGAACAATATTGGCCGTTCTCCTATCTAGTCCTCACTGGATAAAACTAGTCCTCAGTGTGTCAAAGTGTTTTTTTGTATTTCATATTTCTAGCATCTGCAATATTTTTGTTTCTCTGCCAGTTCCCAGAATCTGAATTAAATGAGGTCTGTCCAAAAGCAACTTGTACCAGGACACTTTCAGTACTTAATGCTAATAATTACCAAAAGTTATTCACAATTGGCCAGTTAATTAAATTATGGAGTGTTTTGCAGCTCGTTAAATTTCCTGTTGAACCACCTTTTCTATCCACTGATCAATTTCAATGAATGACAAAGTGCTACAATTTGATGCTGTATTGAGCTACATTGGATTATTCAGAGCATTCAGACCTCGTTAGTCTTTTGTGTGAACTGTCAGTTTGTTCAGTCTCCTATTGATCTGTTGCCTTAAATTTCAATAAAGTAACCTGTTGGGTCACCTGTTTCAAGCTTCTACATTCTATTTTAGTTACAATTCTCAGATATTGATGTCATGTACAAGTTAGTAATTTAGCCTGATAAATCAACTGTGTATTCTGGACGTGGGATTGTGTACCTACAAAAAACAGGATGAACAATTCTGAATTAGAAAGAATGAGGAAGCTGAATCTCACTGTTTAAACATGGGAGACTGGCTAATGGACTCCCAAAATCAGAACTAGATGAGATGTCATTATAAAAACTGCTTCAAGTCACCTCTAGTAAAATTCTTTGACAATTGATTCTGACATATCACAGCAATATCAATGCTGTACCTAGAAATAGTAAGAACTGCAGATGCTGGAATCCGAGATAACCCCGTGTGGAGCTGGAGGAGCACAGCAGGCCAGGCAGCATCAGAGGAGCAGGAAAGTTGACGTTTCGGGTTGGGACCCTTCTTCAGAAATGGGGAGGGGGTAGGGAGCTGGGAAAAATCGAGAGGACGAGTGGGGCTGGGGAAGGTAGGTGGTATGGTGATGGGTGAGTGCAGGTAGGGAGTGGTGGGGATTGGGTCAGTGAGGTGGGAGAAAAGATGGACAGGTTGTGTCAGGTCAAGGAGGTGGGGATGAGAGGGAGGGTTGGTCATGGGATGAGACCGGGGGTGGGGAGATTTTGAAACTGATAAAATCCACATTTAGGCCAATGGGCTGCAGGCTCCCAAGGCTGAATATAAGGTGCTGCTCCTCCAGTTTGCGGACGCCACCAAAGCAGCCAACTTAAATGGCACTAAATCCACAAGCATCCACTCCATTTGATGCTCAGTTGCAGCAATATCTACAAGATGCACTGCAGAAGTTCACTGGAGATCCTGAGACAGCATCTTCCAAATCCACAACCACTATGATCGAGAAGGACAAAAGCATCAGATACATGGGAATATCATTATTTACAAGTTCCCATCAAAGACACCATGCTTCTTTGAAAATGTATCGCTATTCCTTTAGTTGCTGGGTCAGAATCTTGGAATTCCCTCCTTAAAGTCATTGTGGGTCAGTTTACAGAATATGGACTGCAGTAGTTCATGAAGGCAGCTCAGGACCACCTTCTGAAGGGCAACTAGGGGCAGGCAATACATGAGAATAAGTAATGACCTGCCACGAGCAAAATGAAATCGTATTGCCTGCTCTAATTTTTTTCATACTGCTGACTGAGTATCCCAAAGACTGCTGAAGTATGTGCACCCCACCTTTTTAGGAGGGTTACATTAAGCAGCATCATACCCACATTGACAACTGATGATTCGTCCTGGAAAAATTGCTTGTCAGTCTCAAAAATTGAAGCGATAAAACTGAAATAATTATCATCTTGTATCTAATCCACATTTGCAGCAAAATCTATTAAAACGATCCTTTGGAGTCAGATAGGTATGTGTAGCTGCTTCTTAACGTGATTGTGTTTTGCTGCTATAAATTCAAATTAGCAGTGAGGTGTGCAACAGTAATTAATTCTGCAACTGCTAGACCAGTAAAAGTGCGAACACTGACCTGTAAGTTGTCTCAAGCCTGGCTTTGTTCTCGTATCTGTTGACACAGAACAGTTGACGCTTCTCATCCACATCCACCTCCCCTCCAGCTTTCTGATTGATTATTTTAATTAGAACTATGGTTCTGACAGGCTGCCTGAGCAAGATATAGATTGAAGGCATAAATCTTCATTTTTGCGCTATCACTGAATATGCATGCTTGCTCTCAGGGTCAAGAGGAGAATGCTTCTGTCATCGTTGTCTGCAGCATTGCCGCCCATTCGACCTACACAATTTTTTGAAAGGTTGAATGATGCAGTGTAAAGTACATGGTGTGCTGTAGCATTACTAAATTATTTGTATTTTTTAATGATTTTTATTTAGTTTAGAGTTGGGGCTGGAGGGGCAGGGGACGGACAGTTTTTTTTTGTTCCAAGTTTGAATATGCTGGTTTTTTTAAAGACCTGCCCTAGAAAATGTTTGTGTAGTTATCAAAAATTGAGAAATAAACCAGAAATAGTTACACTCCTTCAAAATTGTTCAACAGTACTTTAGAGGCTGCTAGATTTCACTCTTTTTTGTTTTGAATTTTGCAGTTCCATGGGCTCCAGCAACCATTCAGTACCTTATCCAATTTGCCCTTTTGGTTGAGTTGACAGAGCACATGGGAAAGATACATCACGATTGAGCATGATCCTTACCTCAAACAACAAATGTACAATTGTAGTTTACAGTAGGAATCACTGGTGGCAGCCATCAGCAGCGAGCTCAAAATAACTTTTTCTGCTCCCGAACTTGCTTGTGTAAGTCACTTGTAGTGCCTCAGCTATTGCTTTGGGCTGTAGCTGTCAGCTGCAAAACTTGATAGTATCCCAAGAGTTACTATAACCGTGGGTCATTAAGGAAGCTGCCAAGAGATTGTGTATTTTGCAGTGGAAGAATTCATTGTGACATTATATAGAATAGAATGGTGCAAAGTTCATGGCATGCTGCGCTTCATTGCAAAAGGCAGGGAGCTGGGATTGAAAAGATGAGTTGCCATATCTTAGAATGTACATGGGCAGGCTAAAGTGGCCACCTTCTCTTAACAGTCGAACACAGTGAAATTAGGTACTATCTGTTTCTCTATTCTCAGTTTTGTAGATAAAAATTGTTTCATTATTTTGTTTAATGCCTAAACACAGCAATATGTGTAGTTTTCCCAGATTTACAATTGCGCTACTAGGATATAGGAGTAAAATTTAGGGAATGTAAACCTATAGGGCACCATATGGTTTGTGAATTTTCATAATTTGAATTTAGCAAGGACCATGGTTAAAGTATTTCATAATTTCTCTATAGTCAAGCCACCTTAGTTTAGTAGTGGGTATGTAAATATAGAAAATAACATTGAGCAGAACTAAAATTAGAAATAGATGCAAACATAGGATAGAATTTTTTAAAGTTCCAAAGTAATTACAGCATAGAAACAAGTCTTTCAACCTAGCAGTTGTTTACCTGTTTCCTCCCATCTTTCTTCATATAATTCATCAACATGTTTCAATTCCTGTCTCCCTCACACATTTATCCAATTTCCTGTAAATGGATTTATACTAAAACATAATTAAATATAGTAAAAATTACCAGAAATGTGGCATCTGATTTGTGTATGTACATCACGGGGTCAAACTTGACTTTCATGCATCTGTTACAAACAAACTTAAAAAGTAACAGCACACTGAAAAGGTCAGACTCAAATTTAATGTACTTATCTGGCCAGTTACAATAATCACTGCTCTAAGAGGCTTGATTTTATCTAATGAGGGAAGTATTCAAAGATCTCTTCACATGATAATGCAATCAGATGCTTTTATATCACTTTAGTACTTTCGCTCCTGTGGTGGGTGATGAATTCTCTTTACTCCACTGACCTCTGTAGCCATTAGTAGAAGTTCCATTAGAATGGGCATGCTGTGCTCAATTTAATGCCTGCTACTCGGGTATGTATTCTGTAGCAGTTAAACATAAAAATATCTCAGAATGTAGGGCTCTTCGAAGCATCATGATGAGCTTTAACATTCTTAACTGCATTTGAACACGCTCAATCTGAATCTATTCAACAGCTTCTGAAGATTTTTCATATTGGATTTGGATTGACACATTGTGAGCTAACTCATGCACAACAGATCTGAAACCTGGAACTACAATGAAGGAAGTTGATGTTGATATTCTGTTCAGCGCAGACCTTTAAGTCATTGTGGTCAGTGGAATACGGGATATTGAAGTCTAGAGATGGTGAAGAGTGTTGTATATGGGTCTGGAAGGAACTGAAAAGGCTAAAATTTGATTGTGTTTAATTAACACCACCCACTGTATCCTTTCTTAAACACTGAGACCAAGACTACCCTATTTTAAAACTCCAACCCCCGAACAATAAAAACCTGAAATCTGACAGCAATTATTTCAAGCTCAAAACTAATGACATCGTTGAAGGAGAAAGATTAATGTAACAATACAGCATCTGGGGGGATTCACAAATGATTTCTCTGATTTCTACAGACTACTGGACAGGTACAAATATGGGGATTTAAAGTCAGAATTCATACAAAACTGAATTGATTTTGTTAGTGCTGATGAGTCTTTGGCCCATTCAAAGAAGACCTGGCATTAGAAGAGGCTATTCAGACAGCGAGTAAGGCAGAGGTTTCGAAGCATCATAGATCAATCAAAGAGAAAATCAAACTTAACAGAGGAGGTCTTTAGAATGCATTCATTTCTCAAGGCACAGAACCACAGTAGACATATTTGATAAGCTATTGCAGTTTATGGGACAGATTCCAGACATTAAGTCCTTGTCAATTGTTAGAACCCTTACTGATTTTTTTTTAAATCGTGTTTATTCTTTTATCAATTTTGTTTTGGAAGTGTGAAATATGAGTTGTAGGTGACTGTGGACAGCAGCTTGTATTAAGGAACAGGAGCAAACAAGCTGTTGTTCATTGATAAGACCAGGCCTGGAAGTAAATTGCAGGTTGTTTCTTGATCAAGTGTTTGTCAGACTCTTCAACACTGGATAAAGCAATATGTTTAACCAGATCACAGATATTTGGCCACTAACAAGGTCAGTACCTGGGAATTAGTGCCATCAAGTCTGATAGGTGGGAGAGGGGGAATGGAGAGCTTGAACTGGTTTTTGATCTGTATTTCTGAGAGGAGGAGTTTTAGCTGTTGATGCTACAGCACAAAGATTTAAGAGATAGTAGGAACTGCAGATGCTGGAGAATCCGAGACAACAAGGTGCAGGGCTGGATGAACACAGCAGGCCAAGCAGCATCATAGGAGCAGAGAGGCTGACGTTTCGGGCCTAGACCCTTCATCAGAAAAAGCAGACAAAGATTTAAGAGCTGTCTGCCTAACCACCCATTATCAGCTATTGGAAGTTGACACAATAGACTAAGGTACAAGTTACTGAATCTTCCTCAGCATGAACTGAAAGTGTGGCACCGATAGGCATTTTCAGAAAATCGACCAAATAATCTTTATGCCTGCGGAACAATGAACTGTGAAAACCACTTAAGTACCACTGTGCCAGTTTTGTTATTCATTTTCTTTGTAATTTATCCTTTAATTGTGAGAGATAGTAGGAACTGCCGATGCTGGAGTCAAGAGATAATGCGTGGAGCTGGAGGAACACAGCAGGCCAGGCAGCATCAGAGGAGCAGGAAAGCTGACGTTTCGGGTCTGGACCCTTCTGAAGAAAAACCTTTTTCCTGAAAATGCCTATCGGTGCCACATTTTCAGTTCATGCTGAGGAAGATTCAGTAACTTGTACCTTAGTCTATTCTGTAAATTTCCAATAGCTGATAACGGGTGGTTAGGCAGACAGCCTTTAACTGTGTTTATCTCTCTGTCTTTTGTGTATTAATCAGATTACCTTGCTTAATTTTGTTCAGCTAGTAAATTGCTCAGTCTTTTAGTTTAAATTACAACCCTGGGGTCTAGAATCAATTACTCACAAAGTCTGGGATTGCTTAGGAACCATTGGAGCCAATTTTGAGTGTCTTTTGAAGTGTGTTGCATATACAGAGGTAGGGAGACTGATTTGATTCAGCTGTCTGTCTCTGTGTCGTAACACAATGCTGTGGAGCAAAGAAACCTCGCATCCACAGACATTGTCCAACTGTTAAAACTAAATGCCTTATTATAAAATTTATAGATCACTTCCAGAAAAACATAATACCAAAGAACTGCCCGCACAAAGAAATAGTGCAGTTACAAGTAGAAGACCAACCTAGTTTTCCAAGAAGAAATTAATGACCCAGGCTAGACTTTTTGGCAGGATGACATTTATCTCTCAAATTTCAAGTTAGATGCAAGAGCAAGTGTCTCAATATCATTTGATAGCAAGCTTAGGTTGACATAAGACAGCTTACATCTCGCAGAAGTTCAATTACATGACCCAGGGGGTTTTGTACTTACACTTAAATGTGTTGTGCAAACATCAAATATTAGAGAACTTGTATGTCCTAGTAGAAAGGAATGTATTCACCTCAATCTCATTCAAAAGCAGGAGAAAGTTAAACAACAACAGTTCACAGCACAGCCAGTCGAGGAACATTTGGAAAATGATTTCACTGGATTCAGTGAGCACATCATGAAACCTAACGAGCAGAATTCCCTGAGATTAGTTACGTTGGAATAAGAAATTTGTTTCATACAGTTAATGAGATAGAAAACTGCAACTGTATTGGTTTGAAAGAAATGCTATTACTGCTGTCAAAACTGCAGAGTTCACGTTCCAAGTACCAACAAAACTTTGAAAAGAAAGGCAAAGCGGCAGGAACTGAACAGTATACTCTACTTGAGACAATTGAAGTATCTCCAACTGAATTGAGTCATAATGCAACACATTATAGTGAACAACTTGTTCCAAAGATAAATCACACTGGACTCAATGTTAACTCTATTTCTCTCTTCACAGATGCTGCCAGACCTGCTGGGTTTCTCCAGCATTCTCTTTCAGCTTTTCAGCATCTGCACTGTTTTGCTTTTATTACTGTGAACAACTAGTTATGACAAATTCAAGTCACACATTGGATGCTGAAATGACCAAGAGGGGTCAAATTCAAATGGAATATCTGACTTCCCTAACTTCCAAAGAAGATTGTTCAACAATCATTATGGATAACACTTCTTTCAATTCATTGATGGGATGTGGGTGTCGCTGACTGTGCCATTATTTATGGCCCTTCCCTAATTGCCCAGAGAGGAGTTAAGAATCAATCATTTTCTGTAGGTCTAGAGTCAGATGTAGATCAGACCACATAAGGCCAACGGTTTCCTTCCTTAAAGGGCATTAGTGAACCAGATAAGTTCTTCTGACAATCAATGATGGTTTCATGGTCGCCATTAGATTCTTAATTCCAGATTTTTTTTTTTAAAAATTCAGATTTCACCATCTGCCATGGCAGGATACAAATCCATGTCCCTGGAACATTACCCCAGTGTCTGGAGAATAGTCTAGCAATAATACCACTAGACCATCCCATCCTCAAATGTATGCTGCAAGAAGAAATCTTCATGTAGTTCAGTTGAAGAAGTAAACAAGTTGATTGCACCAATTTCTATGGGAGAACAAACAAGTCCAAACTGGTCAACAACTTGAAGTGAAAAAGCCTAGCTACTTCAGCACAGATCTACAGATGGATTGAGAACAAAAATCCACTGACGTAAATTGAAAATGTAGTGCATATGACAACACTGTGTGGAAAGTCAAGATACTGCTGAGAAAGAAAGTGTCTGCTGGAGCAAGAGCAACATTCTCCATGAAGTGATTGAAGGCCTTCCAGTACAAAACAAAACCTCAGACCATCAGGACCCAACCTTCTCTCCAACATTAACAAACTACCATTCTTTCAGGTCCATAGAAAAACCATACAGGGAGAGTAGAGAAACCTAGAAGTCATCTGAATTTCTGAATTCAAAGACTTTGGGGAGAAATGGGGCAGTTGTAAATATCACTTATAAACAACTAGATAACAATAATAGTTAGCATCCATCCGTCCCAACTTTGTTTTTCTGATGGATATCAGTCTGGAAGGATCTGAAAGCGTTTATGCTTTTTAGTCACTCGTGAAACATGGGTTTTGTTGGCTGGCCAGCACTTATTGCCTGTCCTGAGTTGCCCTGAAGAAGGTGTAGTGGTGTCCACATGCTGTACTGGATTGAATGCAAACAATTTCACCCATTCTGATGATGACCTGTAGATTTGTGTGCCAGGGTGAGAAGGTAGGATTTATAGTTGAATAAAGTAGAGTTCATGGAAAACTAACCTAAGGCTAGGTTATCCCAGCGGTCTTTGTTGTATTGTAGATCTATTTTTATCACTTTTAAATTGCTGCAGAAATACACGAAATATCATCATCTTTCCTCTATCTAACTCCTTGTTAGACTCCTCATACGCACTAAACACCATAAGTACTTAAAGAACGCACAAACACCGAAGATACATTTGGCAGCATAGAGAATCCCCAAGTGTATTTTAATGCTACATCTTGAAACAAGTTACCAGGTTTCAAAAAACTCAAGCAGTCAATTCTGCATACCTTTTTGTCTTGTGAAATGTACACTCAAACCACAGTTGAGTAGATTTATTATTTAGTGCATTGTTTTCCTGCCAGAATATTCACTGTATTCATCAGGTCTCAATTTAAATTGGATTTGGAACCAGCAGTTTTGTGACGATGTTGTTGTGGTACTACCTTAAAGATGTAAGCCAGGTGTGTAATGCGCTCTGCAACAGGACATCTGTTTTGGCCATTTTTTTTTAAGTTTTAAGGATTAAGTTGGGGATGCAACATACATCTTAACAGATTTTTATGAAGTAAGTAAGTCAGGAGAGGGAGGGACTTAACACAGGTGGAGGGCTCCAGCCACCCATTATTCTGACATAATTTTTTGTGGGACGTTTACTGTTAGCCTTGTTAATTCTGTTAATTTTTCAGGTTCATAGAAACCAAATGGCTCAACCTTAGAATTTATTCGCCTTTCATTTAAATGCTAAATGTGTTGAGGTAGTTTCATGGGGAGGTATTGCCTTCCAGGACCATGGTCAAATGGCTGTTCCTAATTTGTAAGTGAATGTTGGCAGGCTTTTACAAATGTGCAGGAACACAGCTGAGCCTGATCTTGCTCTTACCAATGGTTTTCACATGTGCACCTTGCAGCAAGGTGATTCGATTGCAATTGCAGGCAAGTGACCTGGCAGATTTTTCTTTCCCCACAGCCAGAGCTGCTAATGTTGTATTTTAACACCTACTGACTCTACTTAAATAACAGAATCTGCACAGGCACCAAGCTTGAAAAGTTCTGTCTTCCACAGCTCAATTCCACACAAAGTGATGCACTTATCTAGGTACCATTCTGAGAACCTGCCTTTGTCTTTCCAGCGCAGTAACAAATCTTTGGATATGTTAGACCTTAAGACATAGGAGCAGCAATTAGGCCATTCAGCCCATTGAGTCTACACCACCATTCAATCATGGCTGAAACATTCCTTAACCCCATTCTCCTGCTTTCTCCCCGTAACCCTTGCTCCCCATAAGAGATCCCTGCTTTTACATTCTGGTGCCCTAGAGATAAATGCCAACATTACATTTGCCTTCCTAACTACTGACTCAACCTGCAAGTTTACTTTGAGAGAATCCTGGATAAAAATTCCTAAGTCTGTTTGCACTTCAGACTTCTGAATTTTCCCCCCATTTAGAAAATAGTCCATGCTTCCATTCTTCTTACCAACGTGCCTGACCTCGCACTTTCCCACATTGTACTCCATCTGCCACTTCTTTGCTCACTCTCTTAACCTGTCCAAATCCTTCTGCAGCGTCCCCACATCCTCAATAGTACCTATTCCTCTACCTATCTTTGTATCGTCTGAAAACCTAGCCTGAATCCCCTCGGTTCCTTCATCTAGATCATTAATGTATAAAGTGAAAAGTTGTGGTCTCAACACTGATCCTTGCAGAACACCACTTGTCACCGGCTGCCATCCTAAGAAGGACCCTCTTAACCCCATTCTCTGCCTTCTGCCAGACAGCCAGTCTTCTATCCACGCTATTACCTTGCCCCTAACAACATGGACCCTTATCTTACTCAGCAGCCTCCTGTGCAGCACCTTGTCAAAGGCCTTGTGGAAGTCCAGGTAGATAACATCCATTGGCTCTCCTTGGTCTAACCTGCTTGTTACTTCCTCAAAAAATTCTAACAGATTTTTCAGGCATGATCTCCCCTTGACGAAGCCATGCTGACTTTGCCCTTTTTTTACCATGTACTTCCAAGTATTCAGAAATCCCATCCTTCATAATGGACTCTAAAATCTTACCTCGATCAAGGTTAGGCTAATTGGTCTGTAATTTTCAGTCTTTTTGCCTTAGGTACACAGACAGAATTTAATAGTTCCAGAGGACCATTTCTAGTCTACAGAATTTTT
This sequence comes from Rhincodon typus, assembly GCF_021869965.1. Lineage (NCBI taxonomy): Eukaryota > Metazoa > Chordata > Chondrichthyes > Orectolobiformes > Rhincodontidae > Rhincodon > Rhincodon typus. Next base: position 37,348,121 of record NC_063353.1, read on the forward strand.
AGCATTGACCTGTTGGGTTTGTACTGTACTGTGTGATTCTCTGAAGAACATTGTTATATTATAGTGCATGTTCAATTGCAAGACAGAACAATATCCAGCAGTGAATGACTTCAATCCTGATCAAGTAGCTATTTATCAGAATAAATTTGTATTTCATTGATTGATTGAGCCAAGCCTAATATTATCCTAAGTTCAATCAATCCCTCACTTAAGGGAACAGAATCTTCAGCTAAGACTTCTGTGTCTCATTGTTTCGTGTTGACCCTTATTGGGTCTTAGGTGAGGAACCAGTTAAATGACTCTCTTCATGTTTATATAACACGCTGACATTGACGATCTAAAATATCACAAAGGTAGCCACTTGTCAAGCAATTGGACAGCTGTCCGTGTATGTAGAACTGTTCCTTAACAAAAACCAGGATGTGTAAAAGTTGAGAGAACATGGCTCACAGCTCATGTCAGTGAGTAGACAAGCATTTGACACAGTTGATGTGGAGGTTTTACGGAGTCCGAGTTTGTACAGGCTAGAGCACAATAGGCTCATATGAAAAACATTGGAAAGTTACATCGGATATGAGGAAGGTATAACAATTTCTGTGGGAGTATCTAAACCAACAGGAAGCAATGAAGAATGACCTTTTCAAAGATATTTTCTACCTGTTTGTATTTGTATTTCTTGTATTGACATCACGCTGTGGAATTTGATAGTTCCAGAGGACCATTTCTAGTCTGCAGAATTTTTAGCATTGACCTGTTGGGTTTGTACTGAATTGTGTGATTCTCTGAAGAACAAGCCTCTCGCTCAATATTAAAAAAAACCAAGCTGAAGAATCCAAAATCATATTTCGACAAATGACATTAGGCTGCATCTTGTCCTCTGACTTGACTCTGTTCCTACTATCTTCCATTCTGTCATGTGCCCACCAAAGCGTAGCTGTGCAGCTCTGCATCAGCGCTTCCTATTGGAAATTTATCTGCTTTGTTTCAGCACTGTCAGACCAGTTTGAAGAATCTGAGGTGGAAGTGATTTTATTGTGTGCCCTCCGCCCTGGGATATCAACGCAAGCAATTGTGAGGAACATTTTCACAATTCTAGACCTTTCTACCTTGTGAAGCTTGCAGGAAAACAGCAGTGCAATGTAATGTGACATGAACTAAAAGGGAACAATTTTAAAGGGGGTGCAGGAACATATATACCCGAGGTACACACCTTGTTTACACAAAGCTATAAAGGTGGCAGGACGAGTTGATAAGACTGTTCATTAAAGCAAATGTGATCTTTTATAAATAGAGGCATTAAGCAAGTGAAGTTACCGTAGTCCCAGAGGACCAGAGGGCTGCTGTCTTATTAGAGAGAAATAACTGGTGATGGGTTTAACCTGAGGACCACCACAGTACAAGCAGATGGTGATGTCACGAAGCAGGACCGTCATGGTGATCTTGGCTGGTAAGGAAATTGAACCTGTGCTGTTGGTCTCTACCCGCATCACAAACCAGTCATCCAGCCAACTGAGTTAATGCCTCTCCCCACCAGGCATAAAGTACAAAAACAAGGAAGTTGTATGAAACTTTTGTAAATCACAGGTTTGGTCAGTTAGACTATTGTGACCCATTCTGAGCATCATACTCTTGGAAGGATCTTCAGACTTTGACAAAAGCATGAAGATGATTTGCCAGAATAATGAGTGACTTCAATGCTGTGAAGAGACTGGAGAATCTGGGAATATTCTCCTTTTAAACTAGAGATGGTTAAGGAAAATTTAATAGAAATGGTCAAAATTTTGCAAGGACGTCTAATAGTTTGGATAGGGAAAACTGTTTTACGTGGCCTGGTGGCCAGAAGAGACAAACTTAAAGTCATTGCAAAAGAGCAAGAGATAAGACAAGAGAATGTGTTTTTTTTAATATATGGGGAGGTGTTCTGGTGTGAAATGCTTGGCCTGAACGGGTGTAGGAGGTGTGGATTTAGAGGTAACTATCAAATGAATATTGGATAAGTACTTATAGGGAAAATTTGCAGTGCTATGAAAGATGAGTGAAAAGTGGATCTAATTAGTTGGTCTTTTTGAAGATCTAATGCAGACAGAACGTCCATACTTCCCACTGTATAATATTGTGTTGAAAAGGGAAGTACATATGCTGTGTCTTAAGAGGGATGTTTGTCTTTAGACCCATCATTTAAAGTATCCAACAGTTAACCGTTTTAGTGATTCACACCTTTGTGTGGTTCCTGAGATAACAAGGTGTAGAGCTGGATGAACACAGCAGGCCAAGCAGCATCATAGGAGCAGGAAGTTTGACGTTTCGGACCTAGATCCTTCTGTTGATTTTCTTCAGATCTCGAATGCCATTGCACGGCTTCTAATAAAATCGGGACACAGACCATTGCTTTGAGGGAGCTCAGTTGAAAAAAAACACTACTCAAAAAAGGCCAAAAATAATTTATATACCTGGGGTTAATAATTTGCAGCTCAGTTGTGAGAGAAGACAAGAATAACTCAAACCTCTCAACTTTAAGGAAGATAAATAAATGAGGAACTTGTGAATCTACAAAAATATTAATCAGAAACAAAAGTAAATTTATAAAGCTTTTTGAAATTAAATCTCAGTGTATTCTTAGTGAGCCCAGAGAGGCAAACACTCTCTAAAATCAAGAGGAATTTATTTTCTGTAATTTGAAGCTACATGTTTCCAGAACAGGGCAAACTAGATAAGGAGACTTATTTCTCTTAGCTCTATAGACCTTTTTGTCTTATCTAATATGAATTCTACAATTCCCACTTTCTGTACTTACTAAGAACAAGTGTTCCAGAACTTCAGGTATTGGCCGCATCAGTACAGATTTCACACCACACAAGAGCAGCTGACTAGCGTTTGGTTAGTTATACACAAACCAAGTGCACAGTACTTATTACTTTTACAGTACAACATCCATTCTGTGTTTTGTACATTGTGTTAATCTTGCATCTACTAAGGATTCTGAAAAATTAGGCACACGTCCATTTTCCTAATTTGATTTATAGGAATATCCCAAAACTAAATGGTGCTACTGCTTACCCAGTGATGTCCTTGTGTAAATGAGGGATGCTTAATTTTGGTCTTACTCCTCTGTGTTTCCACTACATAAAGCTTATGTCCTTCACATTTGGAGTCTGATGATGTGAAGCTCCAGTAACTGAAATGATTCAGATCTTTTGTATATAGCTTTTCAAATTGCATAAATAAAATTTTTTGCATGCTGTGGCAAAAAGAATCAACAGCCTAAATAAGGTGTGGGCAAAATTACTTTTGTCAACTCAGATTGCCTACTTGTGCTGTTTTTGCAATATACATCAGTCCTTCACTGTCATCATTACCATGTTTTCCTTTTTTTTAGAAGAAAATAGGAGCCAATTAATGTGTAATGAAGAAACTCGCCCATTCATCTGTCTGTTATTGCTCAAGAGAGAAATAGTCCTTTGAGACTTTTAGAATCCAGCTAAGGCAGTTAGGGCACTAGTTTAATTTTTATTTGGAACATGGTGCCTCTTAAAAAATATCATCAGCATTCACCTTGGTCCAGCATTCACATGTCAGTGACAGTTTTGGAGTAAGGCTATTGAAGCTAGAATCTTCTGACCTGATGGAATGTTGTTTGGTTAACAATGGGACAAAGCCAGAAACTATACTCATGTAAACTAAGGGCCTTAGCACCTCGAGAATTGAGCACAGGCTGGATTTTAGGTCCCACTAAGGATGGTAACAAAATAGTGGTGTCAGCTGGGCATGCTGGTTTCCTGACACCATTTCCTGCACTAGCCATGGCGATCTATTAAGTTCATAGCACAGTCTGTCTTGCTCAACTATATTACTTTCCATTTTGTGCACTTTTTCTGAATTGTGGGCATTTTTCATTTTGGGTTTTCACAGATAGCTGGACATCAGAAATTAGGTATGTGACAGGCTGTTCAAGAAATTGAGCTGTTATTTTCACTATAGTAAAGCCTAGAACAAAAACATAAATTACTGGAGAAACTCAGCAGGTCTGACAACATCTGTGAAGAGAAAGCAGAATCAGTACTTTGGGTCCAGTGACCTTTCCTCAGTTTTCATTATCCTGGAGTATTTCACTCTCCATGTATTCATTTGTTCATAACTTTTAGTGGGGGCAAGTGCAAGTCAAAATCATTTGACCAACTTACTGTAGACATTGGTTAATAAAATTCAGTGAACAGTTGCAAATTTTTTTTCTGAAAAAGATGATTGAAAGGCGCTTCAAAGGAATAATAACAGAAGTGCCACCAAAGTGACTTTCGTAATGAAGCAACAGGGTAATTTAATCCGGCTAAATATTCCACCACTCCAACCTCTTGTTTCTTCCTGTGAACATACAAGTATCCGATGTATAAGAAATACCGGTTGTACTTTATTTTAAGTTAGTTGTTAGAATATTTACTGTTTTAAAGATGAAGAATCCATTGGGTTTTGATGAATGAAGTATCAAGTATGTGTTCTTAACTTGTAATTGTTTTCAGGGAATTTTTTTTCATATTTCCTTTCAGCGTGATACCCTATAATTAACACACTTATTGAGAAGGTCAGTGACATTCCACAATGAGAGTGATTGGTGTTAACCTGTTTTTTTTTTGACCAGTGGTAGGCAGTCAGCAGGATTCCTGGTTTTGCATTTCTGTCAAAACCTAGAAATGCCAATTAAAAACGAATTGGAATGTCAAAATGAATAACTGAGAACTGCAGTCGCATGAAATTTGGATTATAGCTGGATGAGGAAAAGAATGTTCCTGGCGATTAATCCACATGGGATATTAAATTGACTGGTGACTCTGGTCAGTTGAATACATATGAATGATAACATTCTGACCTTAAATTTCTTCTAATTTTTATTTCCAGTGTTGACTTCACCCACTGCCAACCTGAGTGATGCTTGTAATTGCCTCACAAAATAGATGTATTAGTCAACTTGAGTTGTCCCATTGCTCTAAATACCCCATCTGCCAATTTTGATATTTTTCAGTTGTGGACTGTTTCTAAGGATAGTGCGGGTGTGAGGAGAGAAGAGAAAGTAAAGAAATTTCATGTAGAAGCTAATCTGGATTTCAGATATGCATCCCTTTGTTTGATCGTGCGGCTTGCTCTCGCTATTAAGTTGGAATTACTTCAAAATTAGTGTGATTTCTGCATGCCCTTTGTTACCTTTAGACTTGATTATTTCAGTTACTGGCTGGCCTTCCATATGCTACCCCTGTAAACTGAAGATCATCCAAATCTCTTCTACCCATGTTCTAATTTACACCAAGTTCCATTCAACTACCACCAGTGCACTTAGTGACTACATGAGCTTCCATTCAACAACAATTCAGTTTTAAAATTCTGATCCTGCTTACAAATCCCTCCGTAGTCTTATTACTCCCTATCTTTATAATCTCCTCCAGCCCAAAACCCACTACAATCTTCTGTAAATATATTGTCTTTTTATTTCTGTGGATTTTAAAATTGTGGATTGAAATGGGAAGACCTGTTTTAAAACTAGTGTTTTAAAGGATTCTGCATGGTTTGCAAAGCAAGTAACTTGACACTTGCGGCAATCCTTGTGTAAGCAGCTGTTTGAGTAAGCAGTGATTTGAAATTTGAGTTGTGGATGAACAGGAGCCAAGAGCTGCATACAGATACAGCTGGGTGACAACAAGAAGTTGACTGGTCTATGGCTTGGTGACCAATTATGGATGATAAAAGCCTTTTGCCTGCCAACAACTGTGATTGGTTTTCAAGTGACTGTTCAGCTTCAGGCTGGGACCAAAATAGTGAAAATTGTTTTGATTTCCACCAGCTCCGTAGCTTTTTCTCTGTTCTCTGCAATCAAAACCCATTTTAAACCTGAAGAAAACCAGTTACTTGTTACTTCAGCAGTTGTTGTAAGCTGTGACTTTAAATTACAAGTCAGAAACCTTTTTCTAAATGAACCAGCCACCTTCTGTCTCTTGCAAACCAGTAGAAGCATCCAAGGAAGGACAATTAAAAAACAATGTTCTGACCAATGTAAGAATCAGAAAGATCATCTCAACAATCTTTAAATAAGAACCATTGAACTGTATTTCCTTTGCCCATAACCTATTTTCCCTGTGTGTTTGTCTGTCGTCTGTTTCAAATAGAGTTCATAAAAGGATTAGAATTTCAATTTGTAACAGATCAATGGTTTATAACTGTTGACCTAATCGCCAAAAAATAATTACTTGTAATAAATAGTGAATCATGTTAAGCTTTCTATCTATCTGGGACTGAAAATTGAGTAAGTTAGGGAATTTTATTTACTTGTTTTAAAATCTTTAACTTCGTGATGACTAGGACTAGCAGGGCTTGGGTTCCAGTGCACGACCTCAGTGAGTCATGACATCTCCAATTCTGGGCTCTTAGGTATCCTCAATTTTAATTGTTCCAGCATCAAGAAACAAAACTTCAGCTGCCACGGCCTAAAGTTCTGGAATTCCCTTCTTAAACTCCTCTCTACCTCTTTGTTCTTTCACAACAGTTGCTTAGAGCCTACGTTGTTGACCCATGCTTTTGGTCACCTCTCATATTGTCTTCATAGCACTGTCAATTTTCTTTTGATAATGCTCCATCTTGGGATGTCTTACTATGTTAAAGGTGTAACAAAGGAAAGTTGATTTTTCTTTAAAGTATTTGGCTTGCAAGTGTGCACTATTTACTTAGAGTATGTTCTTTTTCTATTCTTTTCCAATTCATATTTCCCTTTTTCATTTGAAAGCAAATTTATCAGATGTCAAATATTCCTTTTTGTTTTGAATTATACCAGAAATTACTTTTAGTGATACCAGATGTTCATTTGAAATTGCTTGTTCCTGCTGTGTTTCAGTGACAACAAAGCAGCACCCAACCATCAATTTAAGCTGCAGTACGGTCACCTTTGCAGATAACTATCTCTGTTGATTCCTGTAGCATTTTAAAGCTGAGGAATCAGCAATTTGGTTGCACTGAGGAAGCATGAGGCCACAAAATTGCGAGAAAATGCATTTCCTGAATGATTTATTTGTACTTTGCAGTGAAATAATACAGTAAAATACAGTGAAGAGCTTCAACAGTCACCACAATGCAGCCTCATTCTGAACAGTTTAAGAATAAAAAGGATAAAGGATATAAATGAAAGAGAGTCCTGAGCCCTGATCCGGCATCAGCCCCACCATCCTCCCACCGCAGCCGTCTGTGCCAGACCCACAATGTAGGAAACGCCACTCTTCAGGCGCCATATCTTTGCTGCTGAGCCCACCTCACCAATGGGGCTAGGTTCTGTGCTGAAACCACATTAACCCCGCAAACAGGAGTCCCTGGTCCCACTGCCAGTCCAAGGCGCCACCATCTCCCCTCGAGACCTTCTCCAGCTGCCGTCCTCCGATGTCGCTTTGCCGATGCTGCCATCTTGATAAGTTCACTGCTGCTGTTGCCGCCACCTCTGATCGCTGAAGGAACTTTGCCACAGCTGCTTTCGCCAGCCCTAAATGCTAGGAAGACGTCTCTGCTGCCATTGCTCCCGCTGCCCTTGGTCATCGTGAGGAGCCACCTTTGTTACTGCCTCCAACCACCAGGAGGAGCCGTCAGTCCGCGCAAGGCCCACCCTTGACAGCCGCGATGATTTCTCCAAAGATACTCCAAAGAAAAATGAAAGAAATATGGAAAAACAAGACCAGAAATAACAAGAAAACTAAGAAGGAAAGCATACGGGAGCAGTTGAGTCTCGGGCAAGAGCCCGCACGCATCACTACTGCTCCGCTGCCACCTTGAATCTCACTAGTTGTAATATTAATCATTTTTTTCATTTTTGGACTGTCAGCATGCAGGCTTCACAACGCTCAACTGTTCAACTCAATCTCCCCATTATCGGAAGACATCCGGAGACAATGCCCAACAGCTTCAGCACTCCACCCAGCTGACAGTCCACACCCGTGCAGTGATTTCAGTAACATTCCTCAGTTGAACTGTATACTGGAGAGGAGGAGAAAATAGAAACGCTGTTTTGCCTTATCACGCAATTCAGTAAATGTCCATGATCTGCATTTATGGATTTATGACCCATAGTGGCTGGCTATTAATTGTGGTGAAGCATCTCACCTCCGCATGACAGCATAGGAATTGAGGAACCAGAATCATGGCTGATTTTACTATCAACTTGCAGCTATGCTATGAACATTCATTATTTCCTTAATAATGCCTGGGCCCAGAATATATCTCAGTACTGGGCATTTTTGGTCCATGAAGCACAATGTCTCAAACTGCAGTTATTTGTCCTATCAATGAAATTAAGCACTCTGTTGTCCTCATTCGTGTTTCCCCACTCTTTCTTCTGAAGATTAACATTTGATTTTTGAGAAGTCAAGATACTCCCTCATTGTATCCATGATAAAATTATCCCATTAAGTACTCATGTATCAGAGTCAAATGTCACTCTTCTATTGACAGTTTAATTGTTCCTTGGCGATACTCTCGATATGTGGTATCTCTGTTAGAATCTGAGAATTTTGAAACCTCTGGTATGGAAGGAAGAAGGACTGTTGATTAGCAATTCTGTTGTCCCAGACAACTGAAGTGCAAGTGTTTGTAGAGTTGAGCTTAGGCATGTCAACCCTGTCACTTACATCGCCTGAATGTTAATACTCCTTAAATCCATCATTTTCATTTTTGAAATATAATTAGGCACGTTTGTTGTTAGAACTTAACCCAAATCCAGTTCACTGCTGCTTTGTATGTGGTGACATAGTTATAAATTAAACATTGAAATCCTACAAATACAGGCTTTATTTCCATCACACATATTTTAATTTTAATAAAATGGTTTTAGAAAGGACATTTTTTTGAAGTTGGACAATTTTCTACCCTTGTGGAATATACTTCTATTGAATGCTGCTTCTTAAATTCCCTTCACCTATTGTGCACTGTGCCTACCCTTGCCAATTACTGTACCCATCACCAACTTCTCACCAGTAATATGTATTCCTTAGCTTTATTGTTGCTTCTAATGATTAATGCTAATGACTGGTAAGTGAATATCATAGAACTGGAAGAAATTTGTATACAGATGTGGAAACTAGGAATAAGAATTCTGTTGCCTTTTTTATCCAAAAGAATGATGCATTTATATGAACACCCTTCTCTTGTCAAAGCAACGCAAAGTGTTCCGAAACTATGATTAGTGATCATTTATGTAAACTAGTATTTATCTCACAAATGCAATGCAATGATCAGTTCACCAACCTTTTTGTCAGTGCTCATAGGACAGCATTGAAGGATAATTTGGTCATTCATGTGCTTGACACTAGACTCCTGAAGCAACTGCTCTACTTGGGATTCAGTCACGGCATGACACGCAGAATCCCACCAAAAGCTCATGGGAGTCCTTGGCATGTAATAACCAAAGTAGGGAAAGATCATTCCCAAAGGTACAGAACTAAATTAGATACCTTATTGGGAACACATACAAGAGAAGTCTAGATGTTTGAGAGAACCCACAAGCCTCCAAACAACCCACCTACCCAAACCTACAAGCGTCACTTAACCTGCATGTGATGGATTCTGTATATCACACATTGAACTTGTTAGCCATCTCAGAACTCACGAACTGAGTGGAAGCAAGTCATCTTCAGTCAAAGAAGAGTATTATCCAAGGTGCTGAAGACCTTTGTTTGCTATCTCATCTGAAGGACAAGAACTCAGCAATGCAACCAAGTGCCGTCCATCACAAAAACTGGCAAATTAAAGTCAACTCTCATTTTTGTCAATTAGCAGAGCTGGCAATGGTGTGTAATGACCGGTGTTGGTGTGATTTTTTTTCCTCCCTGACAAACTCTCCCTTCCCCCTCCCAAAGCCAGCCATTTGGCATATGCACAAATATTCCCCAATGCCTGCCCCATTTGTTCATAACCTGATCCCAGAGGACCAGCTGCATCAGTATTAATTCAGACCAGTGAATCAAAAACCCAGCCAATTGCATTTTTAGAATAATGGTAAAACACAGACAAAGGCAGCACAGTGGCCCAGTGGTTAGCACTGCTGCCGCACAGCACCAGGGACTGGGTTCAATTCCACCCTCCGGGACTGTGTGTGGAGTTTGCATATTCGCGGTGTGTCTGCATGGGTTTCCTCCGAGTGCTCCGGTTACTTCCCACATTCAGAAATGTGCAGGTTAGGTGGATTGGCCATGCTAAATTGCCTGTGGTGCGCAGGAATGTTCAGGCCAGGTGGATTAGCCATGATAAATGCAGGGCTACATGGATAGGGAAAGAGGGGGTGGGTTTGGGTGGGATGTTCTTCAGATGGTTGGTGTGGACCCAATGGGCTGAAAGGCCTGCTTCCACACTGTAAGGATGCTAAGATTCAATGAGGCTATCATGCCTATGCCATTGAACAGCCTCTCCTCACATCTGAAACGCATTGAGATTCATTTTGATGGAAGGTAAGAAAGCAAATACTACTCCTTTGAGCAAGACTGACTTCACTAACAAAACGTCTGTGTAAGATTTAAACCATCACCTCCAGCGGCTACAAGATGTTGTTTCAGCAAAACATAACACAGAGTGGCAGCTCAGAGATATTTTATTACTTAGTGCTGGAATATCAATAGATTATTTGCTTTGTCAGAAGGCATAGATAGAAAGTGGCTTTATTTTAATAGAACCAAACGCATGCACAGATGCTTTCCTTGCATTACCTTGTTCAACATTTTGTTTTCAACATAGTTGGAGTGGAATTTTATTGAAACTACATTTATTCAGTGTCACTTTCCAGCCCTCTGTCCATCTGTCTAATGACAAGCTCTGTCTTGTCATCTTAATAATTTAAGACCTATTTCGACTGAAAGGAATCAAATTTTGGAAGTAACATCCTGATTAGCCTTTGGGTTCCATTTATTAAAACTATTGCATGATCTTTGACCATGCTTTGAATGTGTTCTGTCATTCATTAGTAATGTATTCCTTAAACATTTTTTTTGAAGCTTAGGATTTTCTTTCATTCATTCACTTTTGCAGTTATTTAAAAACAAAGGCAAGGTCTATAAATTGCTTGCTCTTGTGGTTGTTGTCTGTTGTACAGAGAATTATGAACAATAAGTGTCTCCACTACAACTGCTTTTCTGCTTTACTTTTGTCAAAGGCAGCATCTGATTCCGTGCATAATTCTAATGATACCAACCAACATGCAAGTACCTTGACTAAACTTCAGGTTGGAAAATGATCATTAGTGAGCTGATGGTTTCTTATCTGTGGAAAGGAGAGATGGCTGCGAGATTTGCAATCCAGCCTGATCCATTACAACTCTCGTGTCTATATTCGTTGGATATTCCAGTGTGATGGTCAGGTTTTTCAAAAAAGTTCACACACATGTACCGCAACAACTGTTGATCCCATATCTTGATATGAGAAGGTCTGTTCTCATGTTCATGAGCATGCAATATTCTCCATTTCAACTGCCTGAATCAGGAAATTTTAATTCCCTAATAAGCTCCACTGGAATTATGTTTGTATTGTAGTAGATTGTTTTGTAAGTCAAAGCTTGGTGTATATTTGCATATACAGTTAAGAAACTGTTTGGCTGACCTGAGAAGTTCAGGACTAAATAGAATTGTTACAATCAAATTATATTTTTTATCAGTGTTACAAAGCAAACCAGTTTGACACAACAGAGTTTCCTCTTGTACCGGAATCTAAATCTATGGTTGATGAATATGAAATAATCACTAAGGTGCCAGTAAATGATTTAGGAAAAATGTCTACTCAGTGAATGATTGCAATGTCTGACACACATAGTTAGGACAAGGTTCTTGGTCAGTAGGGGAATCGAGGATTATAGTGAAACCACAGGAAAGTGGAGATAAGGAGTGTAGAATCAGCCATGATCCTGTTAAATGGCAGAACAGGATCAGAACAAAGGCCTAATGGGTTGAATGGTCCTATCCTGTTTCTATTTCTTATGGTCTAATGGCAAAAACTTTCAACGTGTTTGAGAGAAAAGTACAGGAGAATGTATTGATGTGGTTTGATGAAGAAGAATGGAAAGCATCTTGTGTTGAGCATGAACGGAATCATGGGACCTAAGGCTGAATATTCTTTTCCAGCACTGTCAAAACTTTGTGATGGGATTCAAACTACATGCCAGATTTAAGCATATAATCTTGTCTGGTACTTCAGTTCATGGGGTATGCTGCATTGTTTGCTGCAATTTTCCAATGCAATGTTATGGCCAATATTAATGCATCAACCAGTTAATTAGTTATTCAAATAGATTTGCAATTTTTGGGATTAAATTCAAAGATCATAAAGTGTAAGGGTTGCCCAAGATTACAAAAACCACTAATATCCTGGAGTAGCTTTGAAACATGAATTATAATCAGTATAAAAATTCAACTTAATACTGGTGATAAACCTTATGCTCACACATCTTCAATATTTAATGTAACTTAATTTCAGTGCTGCTGTGGATAATTCAGTCTTAGTTATGCAATCACGTTTTCTTAAGTCACTTAAATTACAAGCGCATCGTAAAAGCGTGTTGTGCATCATTTTGCAGCATGTCACATTCTTAGTCAGGAGCATAATGGATTGTATTGAGAAAGTAGTGAAGTGATGGTTCAAGGGAGGAAAAGCGGAGGACCAGCATTAACACACCGAGTCTATTGGTCTTACCTTATGCATAGGAGCAGAAATTAGGCCATTCGGCCCATTGAGTCTACTCCGCCACTCAATCATGGCCGATAGGTTTCTCAACCCCATTCTCCTGCTTTCTTCCCGTAACCCTTGATCCCCATGATAATCAAGAACCTATCTATCTCAGTCTTAACCGTACTCAATGACCTGGCCTCCACAGCCTTCTGTGGCAGTGAATTCCATAGATTCACCACTCTCTGGCTGAAGAAGTTTCTCCTTCGTTCTAAAAAGGTCTTCCCTTTACTCCTAAGGCTGTGCCCTCCGGTCCTAGTCTCTCCTACCAATAGAAGCATCTTCCCAACATCCACTCTGTCCAAGCCATTCAGTACTCTGTAAGTTTCAATTAGATCCCTCTTCATCCTTCTTAACTCCATGGAGTATAGACCCAGAGTCCTCAAACGTTCCTCATATGTTAAGCTTCTCATTCCTGGGACCATTCTCATGAACCACCTCTGAACCCGCTCCAGGGCCAGTACATCCTTCCTCAGATATGGGGCCCAAAACTGCACACAATACTCCAAATGTGGCCTGACCAAGGCCTTATAAAGCCGCCTCAGTAGTACATCCCTACTTTTATATTCAAGTCCTCAAAATAAATGCCAACATTGCATTTGCCTTCCTAACTACTGACTCAACCTGCAAGTTTACCTTGAGACAATCCTGGACTAGAACTCCCAAGTCTCTTTGCACTTCAGACTTCTGAATTTTTTCCCCATTTAGAAAATAGTCCATGTTTTTATTCATCTCACCAAAATGCATGATCTCTCACTTTGCCACGTTGTACTCCATTTGCCACTTCTTTGCCCACTCTCCTAACCTGTCCAAAACTTTCTGCAGCCTCCCTGCCTCCTCAATACTATCTGTCCCTCCACCTATCTTCGTATCATCTGCAAACTTACCCAGAATGCCTACAGTTCCTTCATCCAGATCATTAATGTATAAAATGAAAAGTTGTGGTCCCAACACTGACCCTTGTGGAACACTACTTGTCACCGGCTGCCATCCTGAGAAAGACCCTTTTATCCTCATTCTCTGCTTTCTTCCAGACAGCCAGTCTTCTATCCGTGCTAGCACATTGCCTGTAATACCATGGACCCTTATCTTACTCAGCAACCTCCTGTGCGACACCTTGTCAAAGGCCTTGTGGAAGTCCAGGTAGATAACATCCATTGGCTCTCCTTGGTCTACCCTGCTTGTTACTTCTTCAAAGAATTCCAGCAGATCTGTCAGGCATGATCTCCCCTTGATGAAACCAAGCTGACTTTGCCCTATTTTACCGTACACTTCCAAATATTCAGAAATCTCATCCTTCACAATGGACTCCAAAATCTTACCCACGACCGAGGTTAGGCTAATCGGCCTGTAATTTTCCGTATTTTGCCTTACTCTCTTTTTCTTGTTCTCCACTACTATCTCTCCAGTGTCATTTTCCAGTGGTCCAATGTCCACTTTTGCCCCTCTTTTGCTCTTTATATATCTAAAGAAACTTTTACAGTCTTCATTTATATTACTGGCTAGAAAGATCAAAGAATAATCCAGAACAGTTTCAAACTGGGGAGAAACTCAGAGATGGAGTATGACAAGTATGCTTTATCTTCAATTTGGTGTTTTACATTGGCTAAACTTCAGAGTGGCTGATGAAAAATGAAATGCTAAAGCATCCTGTTTACATGCAAAATGAACAGTTGAACAGCTACAAAGGAGTGAAAGGGATTGTTAATCTTTCGCACGAGTGGGCAAACAGACTGAAAGCCTAAATGAAACTGGTTTTGTTTTATTTGTTCTTTGAATGTGAGCATTGCTGGCAAAGCCTTGTGAAGATGGTGGTGAGCCACCATCATGAGCCTGCATAAGAACTGGGGATGCTGTAAATCAGAAACAAAAATAGAGGTTGCTGGAAAAGCTCAGCAGGTCTGGCAGCATCTGTGTAGAGAAATCAGAGTTAACGTTTCGGGTCCAGTGACCCTTCCACAGAACTCAGACCGTTCTGAGAAAGGGTCACCGGACCCAAAATGTTAACTCTGATTCTCTTCACAGATGCTACCAGACCTGCTGAGCTTTTCCAGCAACCTCTATTATTGTTTCTGATCATGAACCTACAGTCCATATGTAGGTAAATTTACAATTCTATTCAAAAGACAATTCCTGGAGTATGACCCAGCAACAGTGAAGAAACAGCAATACAGTTCCAAGTCCGAATGCTGTGTGTCTTGAAGGTGTTTTCATGCATGTTCTGTCATTGTCTTTCTAGTTTGTGGAAGTCACAGATTTGTCTCATTAAAGAATTAACACTTCTGTGGAAAACTGAAGAGGGTTGTGGACATTTTAGAGCCAAAATTTATTTAAATTGAAAGTACATTTCATAGGCCAGAGTTCAATTTCCAGCCCTAATGTATTTCTCATCAAAACTGAAAGGCTGCGTAGACTGTTTCTATGTGGCAGGTATCCAGTGTAAGTGTGTGCACATAAGTGATACATTACAGTGGAGTAAAAGCAGAAAATGCTGGAAATTCTCAGATCTGGCTGCATCTGTCGAAAGAAGCATCTAGTTAACTTTTCAGAAATATTAGCAAAAACAAAAACCACTATAATGAGCAAAGCAATATCATTAGCAACAGCTGTCATCCAAAAACAAACAACAAATGAAGCAGAGGGTATGGTCTGAAATTGTTAAACACAGCGTTGAGTCCAGAAGGCTGTAATGGCCTTATGGAATCATGAGCTGCTGTACATAAAATATT